>NC_073360.2:46098571-46722142 GCF_027580225.2 Misgurnus anguillicaudatus | reverse complement strand
TAATCAGCAGAAACAAATTCAAATGATGACAAAACTTGAAACAGAAGAGAGTTATATTGCTGAATTACTACAGGATGTGGAACGACAAGTCCCACCAGAGCTGTGGTCTAAACATGAAACAGATGTGGGCTTGGTAAAATCAGCCAGCCCAGTGAAAGTGAAACTTAAACCAAACATTTGCCTTCCCAGGAAAGCACAATACCCATTACGCCCAGAGGCTGAATTGGGAATAAGGGCTACTATTGAAGGATTATTAAAAGCTGGGGTACTTTTTGAAACAAGCAGCTATTGTAATACTCCAATTTATCCTGTACTTAAAGCAAACAAAACTAAATGGCGCCTCGTACATGATCTACGAGCAATAAATGACATAGTAGAGGATAGTGAAGTTGATGTGCCAAACCCACACACTCTGCTAACAAATGTCCCCCCTGATGCCAAATACTTTACTGTGATTGATCTATGTTCTGCATTTTTCAGTATACCAATTGCTGAGGAAAGTAGATATTTGTTTGCATTTACTTATGCTGGTAAACAATATTCATATTGTAAATTACCAATGGGTTTCAAAATGTCACCAACAATATTTAATCAGGTACTCAAAGCTGATTTAGAAGATCTCATAATAGACAGCACTTTGCTGCAATACATGGATGATTTGATGATTTGTTCAACATCACTGGAACAATGCCATAGAGACTCAATAACGGTACTGACTAAACTAGCTCAAGGAGGTCATAAAGTATCCAAAACCAAACTACAATATTGCCAGCCACAGGTGGAATATTTAGGGAGGTTAATCTCATATGGAACAAAGGCCATAGCCCCAGCACACCTAGAAGGCATAAGTAAAGCACCATTGCCACAAAAAGTAGGACAGATGATGACTTTTTTGGGCATGACAGGTTTCAATGCTGATTGGATAGAAGATTATGCAATCAGAACAGCACCATTGAGAGACATTATGAAACAGGCTGGGCTACAAAATCTTAGTGCTCCCTTAAAGTGGACTACAGATGCATTAGCAGCCTTTGAGTCAATTAAACAGGAGCTTCAAAAAGCACCTGCTTTAAGTACACCTGATTATACTAAACCCTTCCACCTGTTTGTTGCCAACAGAGCTGATGGATATGCTTCTGCAGTATTAATGCAAGAAACCTGCAGTGGTAGTAAAAAGCAACCAATAGCATACTACAGTACTAAACTAGACAATGTAGCACAAGGATATCCACCTTGTTATCAGCAAGGTCTGGCAGCAGTATTTCAAACATATGAAAAGGCCTCTTCAATAACTATGGGGTATCCAGTTATCATATATACCCATCACAAAATTGCAGAGTTAATTGAACAGGGAAAATTTGTTTTGACACAAGCCCGTATTTTGGCATATTCGTTACTATTGACACATCCAGATGTAACAATTAAACGGTGTAACACGGTGAATCCTGCAGAGTTGATTCCTTTGGCTTATGAAGGTGAGCCACATGAATGTGTTGCTGACTTGTTAGCATTCACCAGGTTACGACCCGATCTCGAATCTGTCCCAATTACTGAAGCAGAAGTCACTTACTTTGTGGATGGATCAAGTTTCAGGGATCATTCAGGAATTCACACTGGTTATGCAGTAGTGAAAAAAGAGGGAGAGGATTTTGTGTCTGTACTGTCCCAACACTGCGCACAGCCGTGCTCAGCTCAATTGGCAGAATTAAAAGCTCTTACAGCAGCATGCAAATTGGCAAAAGGGCAAACAGCAAACATTCTGACAGACTCAGCCTATAGCCATGGCGTCTGTCACCACTATGGGGCAGTATGGAAACAAAGAGGTTTTAAAAGAAGTGATGGCACTCCTATTCAACATGCTGAACAGATTGTTGAATTAATCTCAGCTATGATGTTGCCAAAAAGACTGGCCATTATCAAATGTCAAGCTCACAAAAAAGGAAATAGTTATGTCATCAAGGGTAATAATGCAGCAGATTTAGAGGCTAAAAAGGCCTCCGGGTGTCAGGTGGCAATAATGGCTCCAGAAGTTCTTATTGAACCCAACCCAACCATTGATGATATTGCTCGGATTCAACAACAGGCAGGACCATATGAGCAATCTATGTGGCACCGAAGAGGGGCCACAAAAGACTCCCAAAACATTTGGCGGTCGCATGAAGGTCACATTGTTGCACCAACAGCACTGTTAAATGTTCTAATCACAGACGCGCACGGATTTGACCACTGTGCTCGAGCCGAAGTGATTAGAAAAATTAAAGAACAAGGATATTGGTCTCCCTATTTGTATGCAACAGTAGAGGAGTTTTTGTCAACATGTGAAATTTGTGCCAAGTACAATGTCAGAAAAGGAATAACAACAGCAGTAGGTCATATTCCGGTACCAGAGGGACCATTTAAACACTTGGTTATGGATTATGTGGATATGATTAAGAGAGTGCAGGGTAAGAAATATTTGCTTGTTGTTATTTGTAGGTTTAGTCGTTGGGTGGAGGCTGTACCGTCGGCTGACGAAGGAGCCGGAACAGTAATCAAATTTCTGACAAGAGAGGTTATTCCTAGATTCGGAATACCATCAGAAATAAGTTCAGATAATGGATCAGCGTTCATTCAAAAAACAGTAAAACAAGTACTACAACATTTAAGAATAAAGCAAAGATTGGGATAAGTTTATCATCCACAATCTCAAGGGATGGTTGAAAAAGCCAATGGAATCATTAAGGCAAAACTCAACAAAATATGTGCTAGTACTAAACTTAACTGGATTGATGCTTTACCTCTTGCACTAATGAGCTATCGCATGCAAACTAACAGAACTACACATCTAACACCGCATGAAATGCTTACAGGTCGACCTATGCCCGCTCCACACTGCAGAGGTCCATATTCTGGGCCTCCATTAGAGCAATTGCAAATGGAATTAAGGTCATACATGAAAAAGCTAACTGCTATCCATAAAGCTATTTTGGTGCAGGAAAGGAGAAAGCAGCCTTGTGAGGAGACGGAGACCACATGTCCAATTGTCCCAGGGGACCAAGTCTATCTGAGGGTTTTCAGGAGGAAATGGAACGAAGCCAGAAGGGAAGGACCATATAAAGTGGTGGCCTCTACCCCAACAGCAGTCCGAGTGGAAGGCAGCAACACGTGGTACCACTTAAACCACTGCACTAAAGCTCATAAAGAAAAAACAGTGACTGGAGAGGACAGCCTTGGAACAACCAGCCGAGAAACTTCTGCTAAAAGCAATGAGGCACAAGATGCGGCATCAGGAAATGACCATGGACAGAACACATCTGACGACATGCCTGATCATCATATGCTTGTGGCCAGTTCATGCTTTAAACAACACCACGACTCCGCCTCCAGTTATGCAGGCCCGGAATCACACCACCCTGCCATTGACTTCAACACCTGTAACTCCAATGCTGAACCACACTTCCCTGTCATCAACTTCACTTTCAACCACACAGCCTTTTAATTTTACAACTTTTAAAGCAACGGAGCGTGCAACCACACAGACTCTGAACCATACCTCCTTTACATCAACTACGTTTGCAACCACACAAACTTTGAACTCTACATCCCTTACGTCTACAGCGTTTGCAACCACACAAACTTTGAACTCTACATCCCTTACGTCTACAGCGTTTGCAACCACACAAACTCGGAACTTTACATCCCTTACGTCAACAGCGCTTGCACCCACACAGACTTTGAATCACACATCCCGTATGTCAACGCCATATACAAACACAGAGACTTTGACGAACACATCCCTTAAGTCTTCAACGTTACTACCGTCAACACAAACGCCTAACCATACATACTTGCCATTGATTGTTGAACCCTCAAAAGGACTGAGGAACAATACAATCTCAAATACAACTGAACTAACATGGAGAGGAAAACAACGTAGAGATATTGAGGACGATTACAGTATGTACGGAGAAGATACCCAACTAGACATTTTATGGGAAACAGCAAAAAGTAATCAATGGTATGAATGGGCAACTTTTACAGCAACAGATTTACAAGAAAAAAACTGTTTGTTTTGTGCTAAATCACCTGCAAGTCAAGTAATAATAGTGCCAAATCCATTTGATTTTGAAAAATGTGCTGAGATTAATAGACTCCATTGTAATGTGAAACTGTACAAACCTATTTGTCCAGCAGAATGTTTGGGTTCACTAAGTAATAGCAAAGAAAGACTTATGTATCGACACATACGATCATTAGCAGCTAGATGTCGAGGTATCGGTGTATCAAAAATTATGCAAATACAAAATGATCAAATAGAAATCCCACAATGGTACATCATAGATTATAGTAAGGAATATGAGTGCTTTGTAAAAACCACAGGGAATATTAATATGGGTAAATTTAAAGGAAAATGCAAAGTAATTTGGACTTTAGATAAGACAAAAATTCGACACGTCAGCGATACCTTAGATCTCCCACCTATGAGGTCATCAGGAATAAGAAATGGGAAGATAATAATTCCAGAAAAAACCTGTGAAAATCAAAGTACAGCATTCCCCGATGTAGACACCTTTACTGATCAAACACAAGCAATAGCAGATTTTTTCTGGATTTGCGGACATAGAAAACTTTTACCTTCTTTGCCTTTAGGATGGAAAGGAAAATGTACAAGAGTACGACTAATACAGGAGATTCATATAATGGAATGGGATTTCGATTACAAGTCAGAACCAAAGGACACAAGTAACCGTAGAGTTAAGAGAGGTTACGAATCAGATCCTACAGTATACATAGACGCAATAGGTCAACCCAGAGGTATACCAAATCAATTTAAGGCCCGAGATGAACTTAAAGCAGGTTTTGAGTCAATATTCATTTGGATTTCACAAAATAAAAATACAGAATGGATCAATTATATATACTATAACCAGCAGAGATTCATTAACCACACCAATGAAGCTTTAACTTCACTTGGAGAGCAACTAGATGCAACCAGTAAAATGACATGGCAAAATAGACTCGCGCTTAATTGGATATTATCGGATAAGGGAGGAGTGTGTATTTTATTTTCTAATTACTGCTGTACTTTCATACCTAATAATACAGCACCAGAAGGTACGTTTACAAAAGCCATGACCAAACTCAAAGAGTTACAGATTGAAATGGCAACTAATGCCGGAAGGGATGAGAAAATGTGGGATTGGTTCGATTTAAAACTAGGAGCATGGGGAGCTTGGTTAGCAAAATTAGGAATATTTGTAGGAGTAGCGATTGTTGTGTCATACCGTTATTAAAATCCCTCGTTATCAAAGCTACTGTTAAACAAATGGAAATGACAACTTATCAGGATGATAAAAAACTAAAGGCACAAAATGATCAGTCCGTGCATTACCAGGACTTACTTTACAGAACAGTAATGAACCTACAGTTAGTAAATGAATATTCAAGCACCTCTGAGGAGGATGAAAACGAGGAATAAAAGCCAAGCTCAAGCGCATGTAGGTTAAGTATAATCAAAACGTATTACACGAATCTTACTTAAAATGTATTATTAGGTAGTACTTTTGTTTTATTGATTTGAGTTTACTTTTTGTTTTGGGTTTTAGATGTATGCTTAGCTTTAGTTTATATTGGGTTTTATATGTATGCTTAGCTTTAGTTTATATTGGGGAATTTTATATTCACTTGTTTTATTCAATTTAATTTTACATGTCTCTCTGTTTATCATGCATACATAACTTAGATTGTAGTATCAATTATTTCAATTTACTTATTTTATTTGGTTTGATTTAAATTTACATTTTACTTTATGGTTATCATACATACTTAGTTTTGTTGAGTAGTTCTGGTTACTTATTTTTTGATTTAACTTTATATTTACTTTATAAATATTATGCATGCTTTACTTTATTTTGTTTATTTCTACTTACTTGGTTTGATTTTTCTTTACATTTATTTGTTCTCTATGCATACTTTATTTTTGTTTTAATTACTTACTATAGTATTGCTTTTCATTTGCCAACATTTATATATACGGTATGATTATCATGTATTTTGTACCATGTATTTACCCAATTTTACCACATATGTTCAATATAACTACAACAGCCGCAGACAAGTGCAGAACCAATTGCACAGAAACTGTTTATGTAGGACTTAAGTTCTTTTACTTTTACATTCAAAGACAAAATAAGAAGGGAAAGATGTTTGCTCTTATTGTCCATAGTTCGAAGTGCAGTGGCATAATTTAGTAATTGGTAATGTATAGTGGTTTTCTTTAACCACGATGTATAGTGATAACTGAGAAACTGAATTATGAAACGGCACTCCGGATTGAAATAAATAAACAGGAAAGTGAGGCTAGGTAAGCCTCAGAGCGGGGATTATGATGAAGTTTGTTTTAATCCGAATATAAAGGAATTAAGTATAATTTTACTTTACCATTATGTTTTTCTATATGAATATAACCATAGTTTACTAGTGTGTGTTTACCATTATGTTTTCTATATGAATATAACCATAGTTCACCATTGTGTGTATGAAATTTACCAGCATGCATTGCAGTATGTTCTTATACATGGCGAAGGTTGTTACATGTTGAAGGCTGAGACAAAAGACGTACTGTACTCTTGACAAAGTGATGCCATATGTTTTCCATATGATACAAACCATATGTTACTGAATATTAGACCATATATGGAGTACATGGGGTGGGGAGGCCAGCTTATGTATACCACTTGGGGTACAGTAAAACTTTAGTGGATCTTGCAAGATCTCCTCACGGCTTTATTTTGCTGACAATAAAGTCCATCTTTGAAATCAAAACCTAAGATTGAAGATTGTTGCATCTGAAAAAGGGAAACCACAACACTAACTATAGCATGGTTATGCAGTTAGTGTAAACACGCATGTGGTTTTGTGTGCTCGAACAGCCACACGCCGTCTCTCCGCCCATTTATGTAATCTGAGGTACTGTTTTTCATATTTTCTGACCTCTAACACAAACACACGGTGTACAGCGCTATTTTTAGCCTTTCATTGATAAAACGCCGCTGATCTGCGCATCTTTCGTTTCATTTTACAAGCGTGTGAAAGTTGTGCAATCTTATTTCACCAATATCAGAGAACGCTCTTACATATACACGGACATATAACGTTTACTTAAAACATAAGCATTGGACTCTGACATATTAGTTTCGCGTCCATGTGATTACTCCAGCTCATAATTAAATGACAGGAGAGGGACTCGTCCACAGACCATCTCCTCAGTAATCTGGAGAGAAGCGGTCGAAATAAAGAGACGGATTTAAACACCAAGTGTAAACGTAATGTACGTGTCTCTCTCGTCCACTTGTGATCTGATCGACGAAAACACATCTAAATACCAAGTGTAACAGCCCCTGTGATATTTTTCCTCGCGTGGATGAAAAAGGAGTGTTTAAGCTACGTTTATGGTTGCTTTTTGTATGTAATTTTAAGCGGACATATCACGACAATCAGACTTTTTACATGTTTAACATAAATCTGTGTGCTTTGACGGATCACACGATTGCAAATTGTTCATTTTTTTATTGCTTTTGCTTTAGCTACTGGAAGCCATGTTAACCTTGGCATGACAGGGCCACCGTACTAGTTAAAACGCGTTCCGAATGGTGGGGGCTAGAACGTATTAATCAGTTGGTTGTCATATAGAATTTTACCGCTAGATGGGAGTAGATCCTACACAGTGAGGCTTTAACTTTGATCGATTTGATCTACGCTCAACCTCTAGGGCTGCTCAAGAAAAGCGTATACGCGCAATTATCTTGACTAGGGAAATCTGGATCAAATTAGTTGGATTGCGTAAACTTAATTTACCTTTTTTGAAACCGCTTAAGCCTCGCCCCATTTGTTAGATTAGTTCAAGACAGGTTTGTAACTTTAATCCTCGCTTTTCCAAGCAAGTTTTATGAAATAGCCCTCAGATTTCACTCACATCTTAAACTTGTCTTCCACCAAAAGAACTAAAAGCTATACCTTCAATATGTTGTGAGCATCAAAATCGCTTTTTTTGCAGCACTAGGAGGGCTCGACACAACATGATACTTTGATCTCAATGCTCGAGTTCACACGTAGAGACACAGGTGATACTTCGAGCATTGTTTGTGTACACAGAGTTTACTAATAAGAAGGCTTTGAACAACTGACTTTGATTGTTTTGGTGTCTGCTTGCCGCCATCTTGCCAGTCAATATGTATCGAGAGGAGAGTAAAGATGGATAGCTCCTAAAGCATAGTTCCATATAAATGCACAGATAATTAGTTGTTTTGTCGCAAGTGAAAAACAATATCAACCTTCTAGTTGAAAAAGGAGCCTCATATGAGATTCATTCATTCGCATTTGGAAATCGATTCTTTATGTCTGGCAAAGATGGCGAGCATACCCCAAAACCAAACACCAAAAACTACAAAACCTTTCTTTTTAGTAAACTGTGTGTACACAAACAATGTTCTCAATGTTTGCGTTCATGTGTAGAGATCTAGGTGATACTTTGAGCGAAGTTTCATGTTGTGTTAAGCCTTCTTAGTGTTGTAAAAATAGTGGTAGTTTGGTAGCAGCGGACAGCGGCTGGAAGAACGCATCAGGAATCGAGTAGGCATCACACACTAACCAAGATATTGTTTTAAAGTAGAGTTTCTTTTCATAACAGTCGTGGTGCAAAATGTTGTCAGTAAAAGATAAGAAATCTGTAAATCATAGCAAGCTAGCCAATGCTTATCAGTAGCCTACTGGTACTTGGTAGATACTCAAGATGGCGGCAGGCAACTGGAATTATGTAAAAGGTCACATGACTGATATTTATGAATAGACGCATCGGTTATGTAACTTAAGTCAGTCAGGGGCCGTATTCACAAAGAATTTTATCTTACCACTAAGAGTACTCTTAAATCGCACTAAAAGATTTTAGCTATGAGTTTTCTCTTAAAAGTTATTCACAACGCCTTTCAGACCTACTTTTAGTAAGGAAAAATGATAACTCCTAAACTAAGAGTGAGTCTCCGTTGCTACGGATGACGTCAATTCTCATGCACGAGCTTCCTTGCAATGACCACGGTTATTGGTTGTTAGATGACAGGCTGTCATGCGGAACATAACACAGACGCACCAAATCATGGAATTACAACATCAAAATATGTCTGTGTCTTACAAAAAATAATAATAGTAATGCCATGGAAATGCATATATAAAAGAAAAGTCGTGAATGAAATTTAAACAAAAAACGACATTGCATTAACACTTGCTTGGTTAATTGACATCCTATTAGCCTAAATAGACTACTTAAAGCAAGGAAATGTTGCTCCTATTGAAGTAGCCAATGTAATAGTTAGAGATGCTCTGATCAGCATTTTTGGGGCCGATCACCGATTACCGATCACCAAGATCATGATCTGCCGATCGCCGATCAGTGCCGATCACAGAATGGCAGTGGAATGGGAATCTTTTATCTATAATCTAGCAGAGTTTACACCATTTGTAGAAATGAAACTAACTATAAATGATGTATATTATTGTTTTAATAGAGAATCAAATAAATAAGCACAACAAATATTTCTTCTTGCAAAGAGAAATGTAATATGCCTTTAAAAAGGTTTATGTCTGTTAAAAGTAAAATAAAACACTTCACAGTCTTTACTGTATGAATTAAATATACACGCATTCGTATGAAGTACAACAATTCTTCACTGATGAGCAGAGAGTCATTTTATTGAGAGATGAATTAGGATACTGTAGCTTTAAGACGTGGGAGAGATCGTTCTCTTCACGTGCACTGATGACAGGCTGCTGTGTATGCGTGCGGCGGGTGTCCGCAAACAAGAGCAGCTGTGAGGAAAATGGAAGTTTAAACCTTCAAAACTTTAAAACGAATGCAAGTAATAAACTTTCGGCACGAGGATGCAATAGTCTGCGATAGATATGTGTTGTATACGCTGTTCATTTGTAGCAGAGATGTGTGTGTTGCGCGTCCTCATAGAAAATACGCATATCTCTGTAAAGGCAGAGAGGGAAATCCAAATCTGCACGTCGCACATGAGCAATGGGTTACAAAATGCTCGCACTGTGTAAAATGGTCTCTAATTGCAGCTGCATCAGGAACGCTATGATGACAAAAGTAAACAGAAAAATCGGCTCATGAGATCGGCAAATTTAGCGAGTGCCGATCGCGTCATTTAATGCCGTTATCGGCCGATTACGATCGGCGGCCAATCGATCGGAGCATCACTAGTAATAGTTAAATGACGGTGGATTATGAACTCGCCAAAACGGAAAAGAAAGCCCAACTGGACGCAGAATCAGTTACTGCTGCTGGCCCAGTTGCTGCTAGAAAAAAGAAACATAATAAAAGGGAAATTCGGCACTGAGATTATGGTAGAGAAATTTTGAGTGTTTTATCTTACAGATTAGTATAAATGTTTTATATGGTATGCTTTTAATGTGTTACATGATTAAGGTCTACATGAATTAAGTTTTAAGTTGTCTCTCTGTTGCCTGCATATGAATGTGTTGTTCCACAGCTGGGCCTGGAGGAGATAAGGGGGTCCATGGTAAGGATAGCAAATAGTTGTATGATGTGTTAGAGAACAAAGACACTGAGTTTTACCACCCATGGAAGGATTTATGTACCAGCTTGGAATGTTATAGAGATAAAGCCACAGTATCACCAAGTTGTCATGAGTTATGAGAAGGAGCTAAGGGGCCTGAAGGTTTTGAGTGCTGGGCATTGGGACAGTACAGAGTGAAAGAAAGGCAGGACTATTGGACCACTATATAATATACTGAAAAACTCAGAACGGGGTCATTGTCATTATCATTTTACCAGGTGTACACCCTATGACCAGTATTGTGTTTCAAGCTGTCTGATACAATTCTTTAATAAAATACTTTGAAGAGAATTTTGCATCTCAACCGTCTCTGATTCTCCTGAAAAAATCCACGACATTATTGGCGCTGCGAGCAGGGTTACAAGAGAGAACATTGGACAACCGAGTGGGATCGTTCAGAGGCCGTTCACGGTCGGGGGGAGATGTTCTCCATCCTGAGTCGATTGTCTCTTTTTTGTGGGTGTTAAACTGCTAAGGCTGGCCAGCCGCTTGCTTCTTAAATTAAGGTAAGCAAAGCGTTATAGCATTTTTTCACCTGCATTGATGAGATTTTTGACTCTGTTTGGAAAACACAGACAGCCCGGCGTTTTCATTTGAATTCCTGAATTCTCTCTGTAACTCATAAACTAACTAGTATTGCGATTAATGAGAAGGGACTTGTGGATGATATTACAAGATAAATTATCTCTAATAGGGAAACCTGGTCTTCCGAGTAGGTGTACTCTTATCTGAGGGTCAAGAGGACCCAGCTGTGAAACAGTTGATGGAAATTAATATTAACATAGCCAAGAGGGCGTTGACTGTTAATAGCCAAGAGGGCATTTAATTATACTAAATTTTGCTGATTTTATGGACTCAAACTAAAACATTAATTTTGAAACTAAATTTTGTAAAGCCAGTGGGCTGATTTAAATAAGAGTATCTGAGATGAGTACGGATATATCTTTTTAAAGGAAAGAGAACCAGTGGGTTTGATCGTTAGTTGTTTTTTGATGTAACTGGTTAAGTTACGAAACAAAAGTGAGATAAGAGAGAGATTTTTGTTGAGGGAAAACCAGTGGGTTGCTTAAATGAGTATTTGTGAGTAATTTATCGATGAACTTTGATACTATAAATTGCTCTATGAAACAAATATGAAGAGTTTGCATAGTGTGGGTACCACGGTGCTTAGAATGTGCAGACGAGGGTGAGCGAGAGAGTTTGGAGTGCGGGAAAAACCAGTGGGTTGCTTGAGTGAGTGTTTATGTGTGCCTCTATCGATGAACTGTGATACTATAGGGAGCTCACTGATATGGACACTGTGTTTAAGGGTGCTTTATCGATGAACTGTGATACTATAAAGTATTCTTTGAGTTGAACACAGTGTTTAAGGGTAATTTATCGATGAACTATGATACTATAAGTTACTCTATCAAATAAACTCGGGAGAGACAAGGGAAAAGCTTCGGTCCAACTTAAAGTTAAAAAAAGTGTTTATTAATTGTTGCATGGTAAGGACTTACCATAAGTGAATAGTTTTAAAAACGTCCCAAAAGAAAAGGATTTCTGCATCTTATTAAACTCATATGAAAATTTTGATTTTGAATGTTAGGGGTAAGAGTTATCCTGTGTGAAAAATATTGTCCGTGATTGAATGTCAGTTGTGACTGAAAACATTGAATTTTGGTGGAACCTGAACTCTTTGTCTAGTATTGAAAAGTCATTATTGAGTGTATTTGATTTAACAAAAGAAGAGTTAACAGAAGGAAGTTTAACCATTAAAACAGTAGTGTCTGAGATCAATACAGTTACGTCTGCATTTAAAATAGCCCAATTAATCAGAGGGATCTTTTTTGTTAGTTTTAGTTAGCCTGAGATAAGAAGTTTTTCCAGTTGTAAGATTTATGTGTCAAAGATAATTGTGGGATATAGAGAACTGAGCATTGTAAGTGCTAAGTTTAAATTTGAATCAAATCTTAAAAGTGGTTGTGTGACAGATAAAGTGATTGGTGAAGAGGAGATCATTTACATACTTGTGGGACCCTTTGTGATTTATTCCAGTCGCATGACTGGAACATTTTATAGTGCAGAGAAGTGCATTGAATTATTGGTAAATAAATAAAGTAAACAACCATTCAGTGTAACATGGAAGCAGCAACAAAAGAATTAGAGCGTGCTATCACTGTGGCCCCGGTGGAATGGTGTAACTTACAAGACAAAGGCTTTGATGGTAAAGCATTGGCTAAGTGGTGTAATGATCTAAAATGGTATACCAGAAGTAACAAATATAAAAAAAGGAGAGCAGCCTCCCTTTCACTGGCCAGAACAGGGAACATGGAATAAAGAAAAAACAAAGAGTATGAAAATTTGGATGACTAATTACATAGCTAATCAGGAGTTAAAAGCAAAGAAGGATGGAAAGAAAGAGAAGAGGAAAGCTTTGTTAGATGGAATGGAATTGTGGGAAAAAGCTAGAGGTTGCTGGAGTAAGGAAGCTGAAAGAGTGATGGCTGATAGGGAAGAGGTCAGAGCTCAAGAGCTGGCAAAGCAAAACGAAAGAATAGAAAAGATAAGATTGCTAGAACAGCCATTAGACACTGCAAACCAATTACCTGTGATAACTACAAAAGTTAAGCCACCGCCCTATGCACCGCCCACTGCCCAGGATTCCCTCAATCCATGCCCTCCCTCTACCACGCACACAATCACCCCTCCCTTCACCACTCTCTCTGAAAGTAACCCTCCCTTCCCTGCTCTCACTCCAGCCCCAACCACCCCTGTTGCTTCACCAAATGCTAGTACACTGTATCCAGTTATTAAAGGAACTATGCAGCTTAAAGGGGAATTAGAAGTTGAGGGAAATTTGGAACTTTATGATGAGATGAATAGAGGAAAGGAAGAATCAATCAGTGAACAAAGTCAGGCAGCAGGAGGAGCTAGTCAGTATACCAGGACTCAGCTAGAACATCTGGATCGACTAATTGAACAGAGAGCAAAGGAAATAACAGAATTAACTAAAGATGTGAAGCATTTGGGTTTAGTAGGGCTATCACAGGACAGAGAGCTGGGTAAAAGATTACAAGAGGAAGAAAGGATGATTTTGGAGCAAGAAAGGCAGGATAGAGAGAGAGCAAAAGAAAGGGTGCTTAAGCAACAAAAGGTTAGGGCAATGCATGCTATGGAACAGAGAAAGCGAGAAACTGACGAATGGCTAAATATGAAAATGACACAAGAGTACCCAGCCTCTAAAGGTGGTATAGATATGACAAAAATGTCAGGACCTGATGGATTAAGAACTTACAGAGCTAAGATGTTGGTAGAGGAGAGAAACAGAGATTTGGAGTATAGGGACACATTAGCTTTAGACTTTGACCCAATGGAGGACAGATCCCCATTATTGAAAAGTACCCCTAGAGGTGGAATGAATGAGCCAGGTGTAAGTGTATTTCCATTGCGTATTGAAGGAAAAACGGCTGTGTATGTTCCATGGGCTCATAGGGATTTAGAGACTATAATAAATTTGTTGCCAAGTTTAAGAGACGGTGCTGGTCCCTGGATTGCTGCGTTGGAGAAAGAAACGCAAGGTAAAAGATTGGCGGTGGGTGACATAAAAGCATTACTGGCAAAAATTACTAGTTTAAGAGAAATGGAGGATGTGTTGTGGTTAGCAGGTATGGGACAGAGTGTGGTTTCGTCTGATTTTGACGGCCAGGCTATTGACTGTTACAGAGGCAGACTTTGGGGTGCCTTGAGAACTGAATTTCCTGTCAAGTTTGACAGCACCAAACTGACCCCCGCTGCACTGGGTCAGGAGGACTGTGCACTGTGGATTGCTAAAAACATGCAAATTTGGAGAGGGCAGGGGCTGAGAAAAGATCCTACTGACCCAAGAGACTTTGAAACCAGACTTTTCAGAAAGGAACTGCTGGACGCACTGCCAGTGTCTGTGCAAAACAAACTGAGTGACACCCCAGGGCTAGATGCAATGCCACACAGCCAGTGGGTGGAGACCCTGAAACACCATGCTTCCAAACACCAGAAATACGAAAGAGACTTAGAGCAACAAGCTAAAGAGACAGAACGAAAGCTGGCTCAAGTTAGTCTGGAGGAAAAGAAAAGAAACAAAGATATTAGTAAGGCCCCCAGGGAAACCTATGTAGTGGGATGGGCAGGGTCATATGAGTCAGCGAGCCACTCTCAGGACGAAAAGGTTGCAACACACCCTCCTAACAAGTCTGAACAGGTAGCTGATCTGCCAAAACAAGCTGCGGATCAAACCCAAAATCGGAACCCATGGCAGCATCCCCATGGCGCAGCCCCGTCTCAGCAAGTAGTTGTGAATGTGATGGCACCTAATGGACAAAGTAGAGGATTTAGTGTTCGAAAATGGTCAAGAGGTAGAGGAAGGGGATATTTTCAGAACAGGGCATCCGCTGATCTGGGTCCATATTTCGGGCAAAACAATGTTTGCTGGGGATGTGGGGAGAATACTCATGCTAGGCGTGACTGTCCAACAAACCCATGGAAGCAATAGGGGTGTTCGGAGGATCCCATTAACCAACAGGTAGCATTATCCGAAAATGATTGGGAAGAACCCAAATTAACATGCATAATTAATGGAGTAAAAATTGAATGTTTAATTGACACCGGAGCTACATGCAGCTCAATTGATCCAAAATTGGTACCTGGGGTTGTTGCATCACAATCATCTGTTAGAACAATGGGATTCTCTGGAAAACCTATGGAAATGTGTCTGTCAGAACCAATTAAGGTTCAGATAGAAGGAAAAACTGTTGTAAATCAATTTCTGATGGCACCTCAGGTTCCGATCACATTAATTGGAAGGGACATTTTGTGTAAATTAAATGCTACTATCAAAACCACACCACAGGGATTAACATTGCAGTGTTTAACCAAAATAACTAAACAGGAGTTAACCCCTTTAATTAGACCAGAAGTATATTGGATTGGGAAATTGGATGAAATGATGGCGGCTGCCAGGAAAAAAACTAAAGATTTTCAGGGACGAAAGCCAAGATTTGAGGGTCACTGTACAATGAAATATTGCCTCAAAGGAGAGGATTTACAGTTTGAACAAAGATTCAAATTAGGAGAAGAAATTGAGTTGAGAAGTGAAGGAGTGCTGGTTTGCGAGGCTGGAGTAGCAGTGAGGATCAGCGGTTGTAAGTTAGATAATTTTGCTGTGGAAGGAAGTCACCCCCATCTGACTGTGTGGGTGTGGGGAAATCATAGGGCTAGGGACCTAGGACCTTATGTGAAAAAGTCATATTCCATTGAATGGGAAGAAGGAGAGGAAGGCTGGATGGAGAACAGGGAGCTAGGCTGGTATCTAATTCCATTAGAAATGACTGAGGCAGGAATACAGCAGAAGCAAATAATTTTACAGGACAGCAGCACAAAGGAGCAGGTAATTGAGATGTTACCTCAGGAGTTATGGGCGACAGGTGAGTTTGATGTGGGTGAGATGACCAATGTTGAACCAGTAGTAATTGACATTAAAGCAGGAAGCAGAAGACCATTCAAACGACAGTACAGGTTGTCAGATGAGGCCAGAGAAGGGATCAGGCCAGTAATTGAGGGAATGTTGCATGCAGGAGTACTGGTTGAAAGTAAGTCAGAGTGTAATACACCAATTCTTCCAGTTAGGAAGCCAAATGGGAAATGGAGATTAGTACATGATTTACGAGCAGTAAATGAGATCACTAAGCCTATTGAGGCTGTAGTACCAAATCCATATGTTATTTTAAACAACATTGACCCAAGCAAAAAATGGTTTAGCACCATCGATCTGACTTCTGCATTTTTTACTGTTCCATTGAGCAACGCAAGCAGGGATCTGTTTGCATTCACATTTGAGGGTAGAAAATACTCTTATAAACGTCTTCCCATGGGCTTTGTCCATTCGCCTCATTTGTTTAACCAATTGTTAAAAGATAACCTAGTTATCCCCAGAGATGAGAGAGGAGTGTGTTTGCAATATGTAGATGACATCCTAATTGCACATGACACAAAAGAGGGTTGTATAGAGCTAACAAAAGCAGTTCTGGAAGAACTGAACCGGATAGGGATGAAAGTATCAAAAGAAAAGCTAATGGTTGCCGAAACTAGTGTACAATACCTAGGAAGAGTAATCTCAGAAGGGCAAAAAGAAATTTGTGACAAACACCACAGAACCATGCTTGACTATCCAAAGCCGAACACAGTGAAGCAAATGATGGCTTTTTTGGGAGCTACAGGGTACTGTAGTGAGTTCATACCAGAATATGCCAGTAAGGCAAAGTCATTGAGAGAAATGATGAAGGCTACTGGTGTAAAAAACCTGTCAGGATTGTTGAATTGGACAGAAACAGAACATAGAGACTTTGCGGAATTGAAAAAGGCGGTAGCTCTTGTAGGAAAATTAGGGATGCCTGATTACAAACAGCCATTTTTGGTTGATGTGGCAGTATTCAAAGATGGCCTAGCCACGGCAGTAATGCATCAAAAGCAGGGAACAGTAGACAGGCCTTTAGCATGGTACTCAACCTATTTAGAAGATATGCCTGATGCCAGCATGTGTGAGAAGGGGCTAGAAGCGTTACACTGGGCATACAAAAAAGCTTCACAGATAGCACTAAGTGCTGAAATAGAGTTAAGATCAACACATGAAGTGGTGGGAATCCTAGAGCAGGAAAGGTTTAATTTGTCTCCAAACAGGAGAATGAGATATTGGATGCTACTGGAAAAAGGAAACTTAAAGGTAAGAACACTGAAAACCAAAAATGAGGCTGAAGCATTATTGTACTGTAGAGAGGGTTCGCCACACAGTTGTATGACAGAAGGCCTTAAAGACATGAAACTGAGAGCAGACTTGGGTTACGAAGGGGATCCAGGTTACAAGCATTTGTTTGTTGATGGTTCATGCTATAAAAATTAGATAGGTCAGAGTTGCATGGGATATAGTGTGATCCTAGGAGATCCAGCGACTGACAAATTTAAAGTATTGAGGCGTGAGAGGGTGTGGCATGGGCACATGTCTGCCCAGCGTGCAGAGTTAATGGCTTTAATTGAAGCATGTGAAATTGGAAATGGTCAGGAAATCAATGTATATACTGACTCCGCCTACGGGCATGGTGTGGTGCATTATTTTGGGGGAATATGGCGTGAAAATGGGTTTAAGCGAAGTAACGGCCACCCAATTAAACATCTTACAGAGATCACACAACTATTTGAGGCAATACAAAAACCAGCTAAAGTAAATGTAATTAAGTGTGCAGCACACACAAAAGGAGATTCATTCATTGACAAAGGAAATGAAAAAGCAGATGAGGAAGCAAAATTAGGCGCGGCAAAACCAGAGCAAGCTGAAACCATGACCATGGTAGTGACAAGGTCAGGTAAAAAGAATAACAGTGAACAGGTGAGCATTTTTGCAGACGTAACAGTAGATGAAATCAGAGAAATGCAAAATACAGCTTCACAAATTGAAAAGATGGAGTGGCAAAGTAGAGGTGTTGTCAATGTAAAAGGTTTGTGGAGAACAGAGCAACAACAATTAGTAATACCATCTAGAATGGAGAAAATGGTAATGATGAACGCGCATGGTAGTGAACATTGCGCGAGGGGGGAGATGGTAGATAAGATTTTGAGACAACAGGGTTTCTGGTTTATCAATATGCAAAACAAGATAAGCCAGTTTTTGTCAGAGTGCGACATATGTATGAAAAGAAATGTCAAACCAGCAGTACACCCAATGCGTCTGTTTCCAAGTGTGGAAGGACCATTTGTGCATCTAGTGATGGATTTTGTAGACATGATCCAACCAATTGAAGGGAAACGTTATCTTCTAGTTATCACAGATAAGTTTTCTCGTTGGACTGAGGCTTTTCCAGTAAGAAAGCAGAGTGCGGAAGCAGTGGCTGGAGCACTTATGAGGGAAGTGGTCCCAAGATTTGGGCTTCCCAAGGTATTACAGTCAGATAATGGACCAGGCTTTCAGGCCAACCTGTTGAGAAAAGCACTTGCTAGGGTAGGAATAACCCAAAAATTTGGATCAGTGTATCATCCACAGTCTCAAGGGGCGGTTGAGAGGTGTAACGGTATACTTAAATCAAAAATAGCCAAAATCTGTGCACAGACTAAACTGAATTGGGTTCAGGCCTTACCAATAGCGCTCATGGCCATAAGATCTAGTACTAACAGGGAAACGCGTTTATCTCCTCATGAAATGGTAACCGGGAGACCAATGTTTAAAGCAAATCAAAAAGAAATTAATTTGGAGCATGTGGAAGATTTAAAAAATGAAATGAATGAATATATTGCTGCACTGATGAGAAACCATAAAGCTATTTTACAGATTGAAAGCAGGCCCAGAGAGACACCTGGTGACGAGGAGAGTGCAACACCATTTCCTGTGGGAACGTGGGTGTACATCAAAGTCTACCAGCGTAAGTGGAGCGACCCCAGAAGGGAGGGGCCCTATGAGGTGACTGCTGCTAGTCCAACAGCTGTACAGGTAAAAGGCTCAAAGCTGTGGTACCACAACACTCATTGCATATCTGCACAATCTCCAAGGCCACCTGAAACTGCATCTCATAACTGAACTGATGAATATCATATAAATGAATTCTGAAGCTTTTTCCTTAGATCCAGAGGTGTGGATAGTGCCAACAAACCAATACGAAATTGAGGCACTCTGCGGGACATTACCTGTGGGTAAACGTAAAAATTGTGAAAAAGTATTAAAAGAAGACTCGAGTATAATTGCTGTAGGATGTACAATCATACAAAAGTATATGTTTTCTGAGAGAATAAGAGTATTTTTTCATTGTGTAAAAGAATTCTATCCAAGCATCCAAAAAGGGGAAAATAAATATCAACAGGTAATTTTTAAAGAAACACCAAAATCATGGAGTCAAATAGAGATGCAGGAATGGTGGGTAATAGAAACTCATCCCAGGTTAATTGCAGAGTAAAAGAAACAGGATGGTCAGTACGGGAGCTATGTGAAATTGTGTCAAAAAAAATAAGAATGACTGTGGTTGTAATTCTGGGGTTGTGTGTGTTAGGAATGATGGTGTTAATGATTACAGAAGATACATTTGAGAGAGCAAGAAATGGTAAGTTGGTGATTATCAAAGGTGAGAACCCAGGGAAGACATACAGACCTGTTACTTCAGTATATCAAGAAAATGATACCTGGTGGAAAAGGGTAGATGAAAGAGATAGAACCAGACGTAGACGATCAATGGCTAGACATTCAAGTGGAACACCAATATTAAGGTTTCAGGTAGGGGAAACTAAAACTTACAAAGTGGATTTTTGTTGTGTGGCACATTGCACAGGGGATCATAAGAGTTATCAAGGGAGTGACAAATATATTTGTGTTACTGTTGAGGGAATTTCTTACTTGCAGTGGTGTCCAGAATGGAAGTATGTAGGTTGGAACACTAGCCCACAATCATGGGGTTACACTCCTTGGGCGGCACAGAAAAGAATTACAGAAACTGGGAACTTGCTAGAAAGATTGAGCATTATTAAAGGAAGCAGCCCAGAAAATTGTAGGGAAGGGGAATGTAATCCATTAATAATCACGTTAAAAGATGCGGGTGCATCAGATGGAGGACTGTTTGTGTTAGGAGCAGATATGTCTGGAAAAGACCCAAAGGGTCAGTTTCTTATAGATATTTGGCAGAAATCAGAGCCAAGGCCAAAAGAAACAGAAAAATCAGAGGAGGCAGATCCATTAACCGATTATGTATTGACCCCAACTGTTATTAATGTTACAACTGTAGAAGAGAAATTAGCAATAGAAACTGGGTTTGGAGATCATAATGAATGGTTTGAATGGGTAATGTATACAGCAAGGCAAGTGGGTGTGTCTGATTGCATTGCATGTGCTACGGCAAGACCAAGTCTGGCCACCACACCATTTCGGTTGAATGAAGAAAATGATAAACAAGGTTTAATGTGTATGATCAAAGCATTTAAGGGTGTAGAGGATGAAGAGTGCATGACTGTTTCTTACTTGTTTCCAAAGATGAAAATGTATATTCCACCAAATATACAGGCTTATAAGGGTAATTATACATGTTTTAAAAGAACCATGGGACACGACAATGTTAAACATTTTACAGATGGGTGGTGCCACAGTGAAATTGATGTTACAAATGACAAGGAGGGATACAAGGCAAGCTGGTTTATAGGCCAGACCACCGGAAGGGCAGACGTATGGTGGATGTGTGGTGACATGAAGATAAGGCCAAGTTTGAGAGTAAATTGGAAGGGAACCTGTACCCTTGTACAATTAATAATGCCATTTCAAATGTTTTCATTACCTGATTTTGGGAACCTACATGATAAAATAAGTGGTAAGAGTATTAACAGGGAGAAAAGAAACTTGCCTGGGGGGTCTTTTGATAAGAGAGTGTATATTGATGCCATTGGGGTTCCAAGGGGGGTGCCAGATGAATACAAAGCAAGAAATCAAATTGCTGCAGGTTTTGAGTCAATCATTTTCTGGTGGTCAACCCTCAACAAAAATGTCGACTGGATCAATTATTTGTATTACAATCAACAAAGATTTGTAAATTATACCCGTGATGCCGTTAAGGGGATAGCTGAACAATTGGGACCAACTTCACTAATGGCACAACAAAACAGGTTAGCGCTAGATATGTTGTTAGCGGAAAGGGGCGGAGTTTGCCGGATGATATCGGCCGCGTGGTGTTGTACATTCGTTCCTAACAATACTGCCCCTGATGGGAGCATTACCAGGGCATTAGAAGGTTTGACCGCCTTGTCAAATGAATTGGCTGAGAATGCTGGAATCGATGACCCATTTACAAAAATGATGGAAAACTGGTTTGGGAAGTGGAGTACACTGATAACTTCTATACTGATGTCAGCTGCTGTAGCTGTTGCTATCATTGCATTGTGTGGTTGTTGTTGCATACCATGTATCAGGGGTTTGATTGAGAAAACTATTGATAAAGGAATGGGTAAGATAATGTACCAACGGGTACAAATTAGAGAGGACGACGAGGGAGATCAATTTGAGGACAATATCCATGTGTGATGGGGAACCAACGAGGCTCTAGTACCCTCCTCCCTCACACGGCCCTCTACGCGTGCAAAGCGCATGGGTTGAAGACCGTCGAAAGCTGGAAGATGCACCCTACACATATACATATAGAATTCATGTTTCTTAGAAAGACTCTGTGTGGACTGCCCACCAGAGCAAAACACTCTCATGTGAGAATCATTATGTTACTGGTCATGTTAAACTGGACATAGGGTGTCACTTATACTAATGCATTTATTATTTTTTATTAATATTTATAATTTTTTGCATGTGTTATCATTCATTAACAAGGTATTATTGTTTGCATTTATTATTTTTTATTACAAGTTATAATCTTTTATTAGTAATGCAAGTTGCAAACCTGAAGTGTGTGTAAAATAGGGAAAGGGATGGTTTTAAGCATCACTGTCCACGGTGTGATGACAGTGTAACAAGCCTGGTAAGTGACTGATGGTCCAGGAATCTCCTGGGGGTGGAGGTAAAACATCCACCTAGCACGGCTTACCAGAAAGTGAAAAGAAATTTTTGAAAAGATGATATGCTTGCTTTTGATCTAAAATTAAATGTTATGTTATATTTTTCATGTTGTTAATCGTTACTCTTTTTTTTTTTTACATGTGGTTTATTATCATTTAAAGGGTAACCCGTGTGAAATGACTGTTGAGACTAGAAAAGTGACTGAGGGTCTGGCCTTAATTGTCAGGGGTATTTTATTCTTTTATATGTTTTCTTTCTTAAAGTACCTAGCCCGGCTTCTCTGGTATCATCAGTCGTATTTGCAGGGTGGTTATCGAAAACGTTTAGTTTCCGAAGGGCGATATATGTTAGAGAAATTTTGAGTGTTTTATCTTACAGATTAGTATAAATGTTTTATATGGTATGCTTTTAATGTGTTACATGATTAAGGTCTACATGAATTAAGTTTTAAGTTGTCTCTCTGTTGCCTGCATATGAATGTGTAGGTCCACAGCTGGGCCTGGAGGAGATAAGGGTGTCCATGGTAAGGATAGCAAATAGTTGTATGATGTGTTAGAGAACAAAGACACTGAGTTTTACCACCCATGGGAGGATTTATGTACCAGCTTGGAATGTTATAGAGATAAAGCCACAGTATCACCAAGTTGTCATGAGTTATGAGAAGGAGCTAAGGGGCCTGAAGGTTTTGAGTGCTGGGCATTGGGACAGTACAGAGTGAAAGAAAGGCAGGACTATTGGACCACTATATAATATACTGAAAAACTCAGAACGGGGTCATTGTCATTATCATTTTACCAGGTGTACACCCTATGACCAGTATTGTGTTTCAAGCTGTCTGATACAATTCTTTAATAAAATACTTTGAAGAGAATTTTGCATCTCAACCGTCTCTGATTCTCCTGAAAAAATCCACGACAAGATATCAAGCAAAACTAAGCGTGAGACATGAGATAGTGATGCGCGGGTCAATGTATAAACAACCCGCACCCGACCAACGTTTTCAACTAACCCGCTCGCAACTCGGACCGCAAAAAAATAAAAAATATAGTGTACCCGACCCACTCCCTGGCCTGCATTTTTTAAAAGTAGTAATTGTTTGAAATAGTTAACTGGCATCTTTATTTCAAACGACCCGAATATCATAAAAAATATTTTTTGGATGACTCGTAACCGCAGGCACCCGCTCATTTTGGATCAACCCGCGCATCACTGGGGAGAGGATTTGTTTGCAGATCAATGCAGCATTCCTGCTTGTGTCGCGGACCCCTGGACGACTGCGAGAGGCGGCGGTATGCATTACAATCACAGTAGAGGGTTGAGATTGCAGCCTTTAAACGGGCATTTATAATATTAAATATATAATATCATTGTTTCATGTAATTCTAAAACTTCCTGCTTGTCATGAATGTAATGAATTATGAAACAAATGTATGTCCATGTATGTGTTAAGAAGGATCAGCACCTAAACCATTTTAAGATCCTTTGTGAATAGGTCTTGGTGAGTTAGGAGTCCTCTCGACTCCATTTAAGCTGTCCCAGACTTAGGTGCTACTTTTAGGGCTAAAATGCTTCGTGAATTACTTTTAGTGAAAAAAATTAGCAGTCCTAAAGTTAGGAGTGACAAGCACATTATTTTTAGGAGTTGCTCCTAAATTCGCCAGTTAGGAGGCGCTACTTTTAGCCTTAAAATTCTTTGTGAATACGGCCCCTGATCTCTCATTGACTTTATATATCCTTTACATTTTAGTGTGTGTTTCTTTTTCATAGAGTTTATGTTTAACTAAACCTCAGTACATGTGTGACTATCAGAGAGATTATCTTACCACATCTCTTAGTTTATTCTCAGACAGATCCAGATGTCTCAGGTGTGATGGGTTTGATCTCAGAGCTGAAGTCAGAGCAACACAATCTTCATCTGTGATATCACACCTGATCAACCTGTAGAGAACAGAGACACACAGTTTGTTCACACACAGATCAAATCTACAGTGAGTTGAATTTGTTTCTTTTCCTGTCATCATTAAGTGTTTATGAACATTTTCATTTTAGTTTCATTTATGTGTGTTTATGTTGTACTGAAACACATCAGTGATATTTTAAAGGAAAATAAATCAGTCTAATTCACATAACATTTTGTTTTATTTTTCTATTTCTGAATAATTTTACCTTTTTCTCATCATAATTCAATTTTTATCTTGTATGTAACTTCCGATAACATTTAGTGCAGTGATGAATGAACTCAACTTCATCCATTACTGAGATTAAAATCCTATAAATCCATTACAGATGTTATGATCTCTATATAGTCTCACTATAATCTATCAGTCAATATTCATTTGAAGATAATTTTGTATTAGTTTTAAATGTCTTCATGGTTTAGACTCTTCATATCTGTGAAATATACTGTAGCTACTAAATAAATTCTAGTAAGATCACTAAGATCAACTGATATGTCTGCTGCTGATTCACTGGATTTACATTTTAATAAACTTAGTTTTTGTATTCATGTATTTTTGTTGACTCTTTAGGTTGTTTATCTCATAACTATAATGATATTTAACCTTATGAGTGTTGTACAAAGATCCTGAACCTGATAGTTTGAGGTGAAACTGTGTCACTGAACCATCGGTGGGGTTTATGTCAAAATACATTATACTATCATAATCATGTTAAATTATTATTCAAGTCATTATTAGAGATGATCTTACACCAGTTTCTGTAGTTTACAGTCAGGATTCTTCAGTACATCAGAGATCAGCTTCATTCCTGAATCTCTTAGATTTTTCTGAGACAGATTCAGATGTGTCAGGTGTGATGGGTTTGATCTCAGAGCAACACAACCTTCATCTGTGATATTATTACATAGCCTGTAAAGAAATAAAGAAAATCAATAAGTGAGTTTGAAAACAACATGAGTAAATGATGACAAATGTCTGATTTTATGTGAAGATATTATTTCAAAACATGTTGTAAGATACGGCAAGTATGTACTATAAACTACTTTATACTAGGGCTGGACATTGGACAATTGACATGAATTTGGCAAGTCTATGAAGCCTACCGTGGCCGAGAAAGGCAAAACAAAATGACAAATTAAAAACAAAATGCCATGTCAAAAAAACACAATAACAATTCCAGTGACAATTAAAAACAAAATGCCATGTCAAAAAAACACAATAACAATTCCAGTAACAATTAAAAACAAAATGCCATGTCAAAAAAACACAATAACAATTCCAGTAACAATTAAAAACAAAATGCCATGTCAAAAAAACACAATAACAATTCCAGTAACAATTAAAAACAAAATGCCATGTCAAAAAAACACAATAACAATTCCAGTGACAATTAAAAACAAAATGCCATGTCAAAAAAACACAATAACAAATCCAGTGACAAATTAACAATTCAGAAAACACAACGGCAACTCAGAAAGCACAATGACAATTCACAAAAACAAATCTTTCAAACCGGAAAAGGTAGGTACATTGCGCGACTGGAATGGTTACTGCTGATTGAACGACACCTCTGTCAATCAAGACGCTACATCGCCACCAGCAGTTGAACGCTAGTGTCACAGCATGCTTGTAATGTTGTCTTCTACACAGTGTCACAAAAACAGCTAGATGATGTACAACGTGTTTTCGCTTACGAGGCGATCGAAACTTGACATTTTAAAGACAAAAAGTCGTCATTGAGCAGGATCTGTCTAATAATAAAGGTAAGTGTTTTGGTCGTTCTTCCGTTATCAAGGGTGATAGTCGTAGCTAATGGCTGCGTCCGAAAGCAGCTGACTTGTTGGCTCGCTGCTTCATGAGACAATGACTTCTGAGGCATAAAGGCAGCTCGGAAAAATACATTCTGACAGCCATGGATTCGGACATGCCTTGATGCCTTCTTGCCTTGGAATGCCGCCTCAGAAGGCAGCATTTTAGAGCTCATCTGTTATCATCTGTTAGTTTTTTGTTTTAAAAGGCCATATGATGAGCACAAACTCTTGTTGCAACCACGTTTCTTTATTACTGTTAACAACGGATTTGTAAGATGAAAATAAACCAACGTATTACTCAGTTTTAATGCAGTTGTTATTGACGAGGTAACAGTGACAGATCCATGATGAAGCTCATCATCTTCAGGTTTCTGTAAGATGATTAGAGTTTTACAGAGGTGTAAAGTACTCAAGTAAATGTACTTCGTTACTGTACTTAAGTATTTTTTGGGCTACTTTGTACTTGTACTGAGTATCAAGAATATAAACAACTTTTACTCTCTACTCAATTACATTTTTGATTGGGTATTTGTACTCTTTACTCCACTACATTTGAAATGACACTTAACGTTACTCGCTACATTGTTTATTCGTCAAAGTAAAACGAGACGAAAGTGTCAGAGGGTGATGATGGATAGAATCTGTGGTCGCGAAGTACGCACACACACAACTGAGGGACTTCATGTGGCGCCACGCGCAGTATGAAATCAAAGTACTGCGAGAGCGAATCAAATGCATATGGAGAAGTCTGGTCTCGCGGTATTTTGATGTCAAACACTGAATGGCTTGCGTTGAGCCACCGTAGCGGGACATCTGCGTGCTGCGCATGTCATAAACTGTAGAGAAAAGTTAGCGTCTTATCTGAGAGAAGAGATAAAGCGCAAACATATGGATGCATATCACATTTGCTTCTTTCAAGGGACCCTTTGTTAAACATGTGATGCTGCAATCAAAACAAAAGTGATGCGCGATTGCAGGAGGGTCATCCCGCAACTCAAAGGCAAGCACAAATGTTTTATATACTCTGATGCTACTTTATCAGCTAACCTGAGCTGGTTGATATAACTTACTATATAAGCCAAAATAAACCAGCGATGTCCTGTACTGATTGCCTAAGATAATAAGTGTACAATTTCACTGTCCTCAAGTATGCTGTAATGTATTTACTGTAAAGAGGGATGCATGACTGAAGAAATGTAGTGCACTTAATGTGAGATAGTGCTGTTACGTCTACTACATGTGTTTACAATTAATCTTTCAAATGAACAACTTCACGTTTTTAATATGCACATTTCTGTTACTGTATATTAACTGTAACAACCTAAGAAGAAAATATGATGTACCATGTGTCAAAATTATGATTTATGACCTTGATTTACGACCTAACACCTTATGAGTTGTTTGCTTCCTGTAATAAAATATTATGGTGGCAATTAATGTTTATACCCCGGAAATTACTCCGGAAATTACTCAGGAAATGATGTTTGTCCAGGTGTCCTATGGTCTCTGTTGTTTCACGCCTCCCCTCTCCTGTGTGAGTGTTTAAAGAAATCAGAAGATAGTAAAAAAGATAAGTTAGAATTGTATGCCAGAATGTTTTGCTTTTAAGCATAATGTCTGTGAATAAATCAATACACATGATTAAAGAAATAAGAAGTCAGTAAAAAAGATAAGTTAGAATTGTATGCCAGAATGTTTTGCTTTTAAGCATAATGTCTGTGAATAAATCAATACACATGATTAAAGAAATAAGAAGACCTGATGAAGAAACAATGTTAAATAAAATATTTGTAATAGTATTTAGGTAGATTTTAAAAGAGGTACCGGTTAGGAGCTCAATTGAATAAGCTGTTGTCTTCCTGTCTTGAAGGTTGTAATGTAGAGTCTTGGCTTCCGGTTCCGGCGACTGAGGGAATGGCAGCGTAGTTCATCGTCTCCGACGACGACCTAATTAAAAGCTCCACTAAATCTTGAGAAAAATAAAAACTTTCTTTTAAACAGTCTGTAATAGTGGGACAACAATGGAAACGAGAGTGAAGAGCAGGAAAACTAACACGGAGGTCCCAGAAACCGAATGTAGACAGCAAGAAGCAGCCGTCGGCGCAACACATGCGTTAGCTCAAAAGCAAGATGCTAATCATCAACAAACTTCCCCGGATAAAACCCCGCAAATTAATCTGGAACGGATCTTGGAAGAGATTCAAAACTTTCGCAAAGAGAATAATCGTCAGCTGGATGATATTAAGACAGAATTAAACAAGACAAATCAAAGAATCGGGCACGCAGAAGATCGCATTGAAGAAATTGAAACGCGAATGCAAAGCGTGGAAGAGATAATGCAAAAAATGATAAAAGTACAGTCGCAGCTGGAAAGCAAACAGATTGATCAAGAAGGAAGATCGAGAAGAGATAATATAAGGATATACAACGTGCCAGAAGGCGCCGAGAAAAACCCCATGACTGACTACATCGAACAACTTCTGCGAGAGACTTTGGATTTTCCCCCGGAGACAGAACTACTCGTGGAAAGAGCACACCGCGCACTTGCACCCAAGCCTGGAGCGAACGCGAGACCCAGGTCGATTGTAGTGAAATTCCTCAGATACAAAACAAAAGAAGAAGTAATCCGAAAGGCGTGGATGAAAAAGGATATATTTGTGGGTCAACAAAAAATCTACTTTGATCATGATTATCCCCCTACGGTTCTTCAAAAAAGAAAGGAATACACGGAGGTGAAAAAGGTGCTGAAAGAAAAGAAGATCCGATTCCAGACCCCCTATCCGGCAAGACTACGTGTGTTCTATGAAGATGGAACCCGCATCTACAACACAGTTGAGGAAGCGTATCTGGATATGGAGAAAAGAGGGTTCAACGTGGAGAAAACATCGTTGACTGAATCACTCGCTGAGCAACTAGAGCGCACGTCTTGGGAGACTGTTTCACACCGGAAAACAATAGGTAAAAAGGCTCCGAGATCGACAGACATCAGGGAACGTCTACATGTATATAGAAGATAATGTGAGGCTGCATATAAATGTTAGAGGAAAACTTTGGACCTTAAATCGTTAATTTAATTTCACTCCTCGTATTACTGAATGACAACACACTACGTCGTAACGTCGGACACGTGAGTTATGTTCCCTTGTATCTCATGTAAAGACGGTACACTGGAGGGCCCTGATCATCACTATGGAAGAGAAGGCTTCCCCTCCATGACAGACGCCACTACCAACTTGTTACAGGGTCGTTTGTTTCAGACCCCTATCTTGGAAGCTCGTTATGTTTGTCAGAGTTCTAATATTCTTTTCTTTACTTGTTCGATTATTGTTTCTCCAGGGTTTGTGCCTCGCCATCAACCATCCTTTAGATATCAATGTTATATTGAACAGACATGACAAACAATGAAGTAAAAGTAATCTCTTTCAATGTGAATGGTTTGCTTAACCCAATTAAAAGGAAAAAAATCTTAAGCAAAATGAAAAAAGAAAAGGCCCATATTGTATATTTACAAGAGACACATTTGAGTGACACTGAGCATGACAAATTGAAAAGATTGGGATTCACCCAGATCTATTATTCTTCATATCATACAGGACATAGGAGAGGAGTTATTATTTTGATATCTCACAAGGTTATTTTTGAAAAGGAATATGAGTATGCTGATAAAGAGGGTCGATTTATTTTTGTTCGTGGAGTGATGAATGGAACATATGTTACTTTATTTAACATTTATGCCCCACCAGGTAGTAATGTCTCCTTTTTTCAAAAGATTTTTCAGATTATGTCCTCTGAAACAAACGGTATACTGATCTGTGGAGGTGATTTAAATGTACATTTACAGCCTGAGCTTGACTCTTCAAACAAAAAAGCTACCTTTTCTAAACCCATCCATCGGAAAATTAATACACTGATGAATGATATTGGCATAATTGATGTATGGAGAGATTTACACCCAAATACTAAGGATTATACACATTTTTCTCCCCCACATAATGTCTACACTAGGATAGATTATTACCTTATGTTTAATAGAGATAGGACCAGAGTGACAAGCTGTGATATTGGAACGATAGATATTAGTGATCATGCCCCAATCTACTTAACAATAAAACTAGATAACAAATCTAAGGACACTTTGTGGAAATTAAACTTGAATCTTCTTAATGATCCCTCTTTTAAAATAAGTATTAAAGATGAGATTCACTCTTATTTAGAAACTAATGATAATGAAGAGGTCACACCCCCCATATTGTGGGATGCTGCAAAAGCAGTACTAAGAGGTAAAATTATAGCACTAGCCTCACTTAAAAAGAAAATTCGACAACAGGGACTAAAAAAATTACAGCATCAATTAAATTTATTAGAAAAAGAACATAAGGACAAACAAACTCCAAACATACTAGAACAAATAAAAAAAACAAGAAACGAAATTAATATGCTATATACTCAGGAAATAGAGAAAAAAATTATTTTTTCTAGGCAAAAATATTACGAAAATGGATCTAAATTTATGAAAATATTAGCATGGAAATTAAAAAAACAACAGGCAGATCAAACTATATACAAAATCAGGGATCCTATTACCAATAAAATACAAACCAAACAAGAAAACATTCAAGATGGTTTTGAAAGGTTCTAGAAATTATATTCTAAAATGCCTGAAGATAGAAACCAGGAGATTGATTGTTTTTTAGAAACATTGGAGTTACCTACCCTTACTGATGAGCAAAATAAAACGATGATAGCAGAAATAACGGCAGATGAAGTAAAAAGGGCTATAAATAAATTAAAGTCTAATAAATCCCCAGGACCGGATGGATTTACTGGGGAATGGTATAAAGCATTCCAGAAGGAACTAATACCCATTTTGGTCCGTACCTTTAATTGGGTTTTAAAGAATGCGATAGCTCCTCCATCTTGGAAGGATGCAGTTATATCTATTATTCCAAAAGAAGGCAAAGATAAGTTAGAATGTGGATCGTATAGACCTTTATCAATATTAAATGTAGATTATAGACTCTTCACATCAATTATGTCCAGAAGAATGGAAGAATTCCTGCCCAACCTAATAAATCAAGATCAATCAGGCTTCATCCGTCAGAGGCAGACACAGGATAATATTAGGCGTACATTGCAAGTTATGAATCATATCAAGAAAAATAAATTAAAATCAATGATTCTAAGTCTAGATGCTGAAAAAGCCTTCGATTCAGTCAGCTGGGCTTATCTTTATAAGGTTCTACGTAAATTTGGCTTCCACGAAGATATAATTAGAAGTATACAGGCACTCTATGATACACCAACTGCAAAAATAAAGATTAACGGCTGCTTGTCAAAGTCATTTACATTAGAAAGAGGCACTAGACAAGGATGCCCATGGTCCCCACAATTATTTGCACTCTATTTAGAACCCTTAGTACAAAGCATCAGACAGGATAAAACAATCCAAGGTATCACTATAAAAGGAGTGGAACACAAAATAGCCTGCTATGCAGATGACATACTGATTTATCTTGGAGACCCAACCAAATCTCTGCCTCAACTTATGAAACAATTTCAGAATTCTGGCCCTCTTTCTGGGTATAAATTAAATATTGATAAAACAGAAATAATTTCATATAATTATAATCCCCCTGTAAATATAAAAAATACATATCTGTTAAAATGGCATACAAAATCATTTAAATATTTAGGCATCCATTTGACAAAAAATATAGAAAAATTACAAAGAAAGAATTTTGATCCACTAACTGTAAAAATCAGAGAAGATTTAGCCAGATGGAATCTAATTCCCTTTTTTAGTTTTAGTTCACGGATTGAAGCAATTAAAATGAATGTATTACCAAAATTCCTCTATCTATTCCAATGTCTACCTGTAGAAATAACCGGAAAACAATTCATAGAGTGGGATAAAATGCTTTCACGTTTTATTTGGCAAGGGAAAAAACCCAGAATACGCTTTAAAACATTACAGCTTCCAAAGGATAAAGGAGGGTGGGCTCTTCCCTCACTAAAAGATTATTATACAGCAGCGCAAATTAAGATAGTAGTGAATTGGTGTGACCCACATTATAATGCCCCTTGGAAAGATATGGAAAGCTATATTACAAAGAATACTCCTGTACAAACAATATTAGCAGATAATAATTTAAGACAATATATAGATAAGCTAGAAGAACCTTGGACAAAGCATACTTTAAATGTCTGGGCATCTGTAATAAAAGAATTTAAACTAATGGAACATACTTCTATTTTGAAATGGATTGCTTATGATTCAGACTTCACTCCAAATCAGTCTGATAACAGATTCAAATTGTGGACAAATAAGGGAATAACCTCTTTTTGCACAATCATTGAAAAAGGTGAACTTTTAAGCTTCCAAGTATTAAAGGAAAAACTCTCACTAGAAAATCAAGATTTTTACAGATACCTTCAGGTTCGAAGTTATTATGATAAAAAAATAAAAGGGAAATTCAAAGATAATTCGAATCCACTAATAGACTTGCTTAAAAAAGCATATACATCGGGTGTTAGATATAAGATAGTTTCTCAGATATATAAGAGCTTAATAAATATGAAGGAACATTCTACAAGTTATATAAAAGAGAAATGGATGACAGAAAGTGGAATAATTTTTACTGATGAAGAGTGGTCAAATATATGGAAATTTCAATGGAAATCAACTAGGTCACTTAATTGGAAGGAGTTCTGCTGGAAAAATATTGTTAGATATTTTATAACACCAATACAAACAGCCAAATACAGCAATAACACTCCAAAATGTTGGCGAAACTGTGGATGTAATGAAGCAAACCATTTTCATATATTCTGGGAATGTCAACACATGCAAGAATATTGGAAAGAATTACAGGATGCTCTTGAGCATATTTTTAGAAGAGACATACCTCTAGAATGCAAACTACTCTATTTTGGCTGTGTAGGCCCAGAAATTATGGCTGTAGATAATAAATATCTGATGGGTGTCCTTTTAGCAGCCAGTAAGAAGGCGATCACACGCAAATGGTTAAAACAAGAGAGACCAACATTAAACGACTGGATAGATGTGACCATAGAGATATACATGATGGAAAAGATTACCTTTTTTGTCAATTTAAAGAAAGATGTTTTTCTGGAAAAATGGAGGAATTGGGTTGCATACGTATCAGAAAGAAGATCAGATTTTGCTTCTATAGTTTAATAGATAAGAGTAATATATAATGTATATATTACTAATATATGTTTGTATGTGTATGTAATAACTTGAGAATATTCTAAACCACCTTGAGGATGTTAAGGATTGAATTTAAATAAGAGACATGTTCTTACCCTGGATGTATATAGTTACCAGAAATTGTGGGTTTTTCTTTTTGTTTTTTTGTTTGTTTTTTTTGTTTCTGTGGTTTTTTTTTTTTGTAAAAGAGGACACTTTGAAACAACTGAACACATCTAGAGTACAATTTACATTTAAAACACAGCATGTAATTGCTCATACTTGTATTTGTTAAAACACTTTGAGATTGTAATGAGCATTATGTAAACTGAAATATAATGTATGATTGTACTGAAATGAAAGATCAAAATAAACATAAAATAAAAAAAAAAAAGAAGGTTGTAATGTAAATCTTTCCTTCCAAGCCAGTCATCGTCGTCTAACTGGGTCACGCCCCAAGACTTCTGATACGTCGGTACAGTTTAATAGATTAAAAGTTTAGGAACTCGGCTAGGCGTTAAGACATTTCCTTTCCCTGCAGACTAAGTGTCTGCTCACACCAAAGGGTCTTCCTTGATATTCAAATATTACTTCCTTGCAATCTCTGTCATCTCCCACAAACAAGGTGTCATGGTTTTACAATAATCTAGTTCAATAGAATAAAAGTTTAGGAACTAGGCTAGGTGTTAAGACATTTCCTTTCCCCTGCAGACTGTGTCTGCTCACGCCAAAGGTCCTTGCTTGATATTCAAATATTACTTCCTTGCAGTCTCTGTCATCTCCCACAAACACGGTGCCATGGTTTTACAATAATAATAATATAGATCAATAGAATAAAAGTTTAGGAACTCGGTTAGGTGTTAAGACATTTCCTTTCCCTGTAGACTTAGTGTCTACTCAAGCCAAAAGGTCCTTCCTTGATATATGAATTCATCCTTTCTTAAACACACACCTTTTTTGGGGGGAAAACAGATCTTTTGAATTGTAGTGTTTAAATGTAATTCAATAAAAAAGTAGATTTAAGTATAGCATTGCTTATTCTTTTGCGCTTTAGATGTCTACACATATAAAATTGTATACATGTCGTTATAAGTATGCGTGGGTGAAATGTTATGTAATTTGGCTTATACTGTTTAAAATGTTAATATATTAAATGTATGATTTAAAATAAATTTATTCTTTTAACAGCGACGAGTAAGTATATACTTTTAACTACAGGCTTGTCTAGTTCATTCTTTTTACCCATCAGTTTTCATGAAGATATATTCTTTACATTATAAATGTATAAGTATCTATAATTTACTAGAGAAGCTTATATTTCTAGTTGATAATCTTATTTGTAAAAGGTTTAAAAAATTAAATAGCCAAATAAAATATAGGGTGGGGTTTGTGTCATGTAAATATGTGGGGTATGGCCTCCTGAGTCTGGCAAGCACCGCCTCCGTAGTTCAAAAGGTTGGATTCTCATTTGGGCCCTTACACCAGTAACTGAATTTCGCGAGGACATCTCTTTCTCTCAGTTATATTAAAGAGGCTGTTATATTTACTCGCTGGTAAGTTATTTTGTTTGTTTTAAATGTTTTATTTATCATGTTTGATATACCAAGTTATCTTCATTTGTAAAAACAGTCTTATTTTGTTTTTATTTTTAACATTTAACAGGCTTTTAAATGTGTATGTATACGATACAGGAATTTTTAAAACGCTACCTCCCTACCAACATTTTGACCAGATCGACCAGCTTTGTAAGTGTTTTAAGTATATTTTCAAGTAAATTTCCTGAATGATCATATGAGCGCATTTATGTATGTATATTTTATATTACACGTTTATTCCAAATTAGTGAATTCTACTTTGATAAATATTGAAGAGCAAAGCGACACTAGGAACAGCGATCTGCAAGGTAATACTGTGTTTTTTAATTATACAATCAGATTTTCTGAAAAACGTGATACTTACATTTTTTTACACTTTTATACCCATAGTTAATAACCCCGCAATAAATGAGGGTTCTCAAGGCTTTAATGAGGGCTGTGAACTGCAAGGTTCTATATTATTTGATCTTTACATCTCTTTAATGTGTATTATTGACTGTTACATGTGTCGTAATTCTTTTTGAAAAAACTTTTCTTTCTGTTTTATACATGTAGATGCCGCATTACTAGTCACACAACCAGGATTTGTACCACAGAAAACCTCTACAAAATCTTCAAGACTTAGTCTTAGTCGGAAACGTAAGCAGGCCCGTTCTATTACCAATGATAAAAGGACATGCCCGGACCATACACTAGTCTCTGATGTGCAACCTCTGGATACTACCACAGATTTCATTAAAACAGTTGGTAAGTGTGCTTTATATGACTACATATTCGATTTTTAAATACTGTGGTGTTGTTGTATACTAATCTTGCTGTATTTAAATAGATTTCTATACAGAAAACCTGTTAGGAGCTGGAGATGTCACAAATTCATGGTATGCAGCGTTGGCTAGGGGCTCAGAAGCTAACGGTGATGCAATAGTACCGGTAGTTAATACCGTACTGTCATCGTCTTTGGACTCGCAGACATCTGTGGCTGTTAATCTGCCAAATGTGGTTGGTGCCGGTGTTGAGGATGAATCTTCTGTGATTTTTGAAACATCTCTACCTACAAACCAGGAACATTTCAACAATGAGTTGTTGCAGGAATTGACAGTGCAAGCGAGAAGACAGGCTGAAGGCATCGCTGCCATAATTTCAAGGTGTACAGATCAAGACGTATTGCTGAGAAGACTGACTGAAGGCATCGCTGCCATAATTTCAAGGTGTACAGATCAAGACGGAGTGCTGAGAAGACTGACTGAAGGCATCGCAGCCATAATTTCATGGTCTAAAGATCTAGAGTTATTGACCAGACTTATATTTGAAGCTCACAAAAAGACTTCTGAAGAACAAAACTTGGTGAACAGAGTGCTGCTTGATCGATTGGTGGACGTTGAAAAAGCCCAGAGAAAGGAATTCGACGTACAGCGAAGCACGGTTATTCTAATTCAACAAGTTAAAGATGCTGTTTCACACAATAATGGTTTATAGTTGAAATGAGTGTTGTTGTTGCTGGGTTTTTATTCTACTATTTTGCAAAGTTGTTTTAAATGTGTTTTTTAAATATGTTTAGATTATTTTTGGTGTTGCTGGGTTTTATTCTACTATTTTGCGAAGCTGTTTTAAATGTGCTTTTAAATATGTTTTGATTATTTTGGTGTTGCTGGGTTTTTTCTCCTATTTTGCGAAGCTGTTTTAAATGTGTTTTTAAATTTTTTGCGAAGCTGTTTTAAATGTGTTTTTAAATATGTATTTGGTTATTTTTTGGTGATGCTGGTTTATAGTTGAAATACGTGTTGTTACAGAGGTTTTCTACTATTTTGTGATACCGGTTTAATTGCGATATATATATATATATATATATATATATATATATATATATATATTTTTTTTTTTTTGGATTGCTAGTTTTATTACGGTTAAGAGTAATTTAAGTGTTTTTTATTTTTTATTTTTGTTTGGCTATATCGACATTGGCTAACGTTAATTTGTAATGCTATTTTGGGTATAATCAGAGAAAATATCTGTGTAATCCTGGAGAAGTTCTAAATATTTTTGAAAATGGCTGGTAAAAGAGTGGATTCAGATGATGATCTACATAGCTGTCAAGAAATACCTACTGTAAGGGCTAGGCATGAGACTGAGGCTGAAATGTTTGCTGCTGCACAAGACCAATTACTTGAAACGGTAAACGAAATGATTCGGTCATATCCACGTCAGATTTTGGAACCTGTGCCTGTGGGGGTAGACCTAACATACGAACAAATACGTGAAAGACAAAATGAAATGATTCGGTCATATGAACAAAGATTTGAAACAAATTTGTTACAAACAGGCTATGGTGTAGTAAATCCTAACGATAATTCTAACACGACAGACACCCTTACGGGTTTAAGTCAGAGTGACGTGGACACGCTATTGCGTGATGGAGGGACAGTAAGTGATTACACAATAGTCCCGAGACCCTATTTTAATGGTATAGAAATCCACAGAAATCTAAATTTGCGCGAGATCATAACCACAGATTTGGCGGCGTACACTATACTTGTTCAAAATATTCTGTCGGAAATGGTTTCATTCTCCAGGCAGATAGGAGGTGATAATTGCTTCATTAATATCAGTCTAAAAGGCGACACTCTCAAATCTGACGTTAACACTATACTGTGTCCCGGTAACGACTATGATGAAAATCGTTTTATCGATCAGTTTGAATCGGTTGCACAAAGTAATGAACAGGTGTTGGCAGATGACAGTTTGCAACTGCATGTATCAATAGCAAGAAGTATGAATGGAGGGGCTCGTAGGAAGATTACAGATATAGCCCATGATGATGTGATTAAGAAAAAAGGATGTGTTTGTTCTCACCTACCAACTTTACAAACAAGCTGTGTTTTGCAATATGTTTAGCATGCTTTCTTGAACCCCATGCAGAGAATGATGAGTTAGAACGGATGGCTGTGGATATACAGAATGCTGCAGGTCTAACCCCTCAAGACTGTGTAGGTTTTAACCATATTACAGAGTTTGAGAGTGTGATGGATTTGAAGATTGTGGTGTTTTACAGATCAAGTGAGGGCAAGTTAGAGAATCACAAGACACATGACGAACCCCATAAAAAGACAGTATTTTTGTACTTGCATGATGCTCATTATCACTTGATAACTCGTATTAAGGCATTTGTTGGTTCATCGTATGTCTGCCAATTTTGTTACAAAGGCTATACAAACAGACAGGGTCACGATTGCAAATATACATGTTCTGTATGTAATGACAGTCGGTGTTACAAACATGCTAAAAAGACAATACACTGTCCAGACTGTTTGAGAATTTGTAAATCGCAATATTGCTTTGATGCTCATAAAAAACCCTCTGCTGATGCATTTGGGCGATCGGCCTGCGATACCATCAAATACTGCGTTAAATGCGGTAGACGGTACCATGTGGCAGCGAGTAAACCTGACCAGACACATGAATGTCCCGCAGATTGCTGCTGCTATTGCGGTGAGGATGTAAGTCATGAGGGGGAACATGAATGTTTCATACAACCTATACCTCTCGAAGAGGTTGAGGATCTCTACATATTTTATGACTTTGAAACCCGTTGTGATAATGGTAAGCATGTTGCTAATTATGTCTGTGCCATGACCTTTAGCGGTGAGAAATTTGAAAGTGCAGGTGAAGGGTGTGTAGGGCGTTTCATTAGCAGATTCAGACATCCAAGATATAAAGACTACACATTTGTGGCTCACAATGGGGCAGGTTTTGATAACTTCTTAGTCCTAGAGTATTTCTGCAGCGAGGGCCTCAAACTTAACATTATCATGCAAGGCTGTAGATTGACGTTCATGTACGATGAGACTTACAAACAACGATACATTGACTCGTTCAGTTTTATGCCTATGGCGTTGTCAAAGACACCTGCGGCCTTTAATTTGACCACTACAGAGAAGGGTTACTTCCCCCATCTCTTCAATACATTGCAGAATCAAAACTATGTAGGTCCATACCCTGCAAAAAACTACTACGGCTATGCTACAATGACTGATAGTGCCAGGCTAAAGTTTGATCAATGGTATGACACGCTTGAAGGGAAAGTCTTTGACTTCAGAAAGGAGATTGGATTGTACTGTATGAATGATGTTGTCTTACTTCAGGATGCATGTAATAAGTACAGGAAAGAGTTCATTGCATGTACAAAGATAGACCCCTTCAGATTTACGACTTTAGCATCATGCTGTATGGGTGTGTTCAAAACTCACTTTCTAAAATCTGATACTATAGCTCTGACCCATAACAATGCATACATACATCAGCACAAGACATTCTCGAATGTTTCGATTGAGTGGCTTGAATATGTGAAAAAGACACGTGATGTCGACATGCATCATGCTCTGAATCACGGTGAAATGAAATTTGGCAATTTCTACCTCGATGGATTTTATGTCCAAAGCGATGGTGTGCAGAAAGGATTAGACTTCGCAGGGTGTTTTCATCATGGCTGTAAGTCTTGTTTTAACCCTGACAGCATAAATGAGCAGTCCAAAATACCATATGGAGTCCTCTATCGTACGTTTAACGACAGAAATGAGGTTTTGAAAAAATCCTACAATATTGACCTGGAGGTGATGTGGGAATGTCAGTGGCGAAAGCTTAAACAGACTGACCCGGATGTGATGAGTTTTATGTCTACCTATTCTGCACCAGAAAGACTGAAACCACGTGATGCGTTGTTTGGTGGCCGTACAAATGCTTACAAGTTGTACCACAAAGCTGCAGAGGGGGAGAGAATTAGCTATGTTGATTTCACAAGTCTATACCCGTTTGTGCAGTCTCGAAAGCTCTACCCCATTGGCCATCCTGAAATAATCTTCAAGGACTTTCAAGACCTTGAAAATTATTTTGGGCTTGTTAAGGCTACAGTTCTTCCTCCCAGAAAGTTGCTTCACCCCGTGTTACCATACAGGAGTTGTGGTAAGCTGATGTTCCCTTTATGTCGTACCTGTGTGGATGAGCAGTGCAAAATCATACCTTGTACACACACAGATGAGGAAAGAGCAATTTCTGGTACATGGGTTAGCCTTGAATTGTTAAAGGCTGTTGAAAAGGGTTATGTACTCGTGAAAATTGATGAGGTGTGGCATTTTCCTCAAACGTCTGACAAACTGTTTTGTGGCTACGTGAAAACATTTTTACAGTTTAAACAGCAGGCCTCCGGTTATCCGTCACATGTCATCACAAAGGCTGATAAACAGGCATACATTGATGACTATTACCAGAAAGAGGGTATTCAACTCGATCCTGAAAAGATCTGCAATAACCCCGCCCGTCGATCGATCAACAAATTGTTGCTTAATTCGTTGTGGGGGAGATTCTCTCTCAGAGAGAACATGCCTAATTGCAAGCTTTTGAAAAATGCTCAAGATTTTTCTCAGTACATCTTTGGATGTCAGTACGAAGTAACATTTTTCATGTTTGTGTCTAACACAATCGCCTTGGTGCAATACAAACATGCAGAGGGGTCCTCTTACGAGACCCGAGATGTTAATGTGTTTATCGGAGCATTCACGACGGCACATGCACGGTTGGAGTTGTACAGCCTTATGGACAGGTTGGGCGATAGACTCTTGTATGGGGATACAGATAGTGTTATCTATGTCTCAAGAGATGGAGATTGGGAACCTCCATTGGGACCTTATTTAGGGGATCTCACTAATGAACTTGATTCTGACGATACCATTACAGAGTTTTGTTCCGCAGGTCCTAAAACATATGGTTACCGGACTGCAAAACAACGCATATGTCTCAAGGCTAAGGGCGTAACGCAGACAGCAGAGAACTCTAAAGTTATCACACTACAGTCTTTAATAGGACTTGTTGACGATTTTGTAGCATCATCTGAAAGCACTCAGCAACTCCTGGCACATACTGACACCATTGTCAGAAATAAAAAGAATTTCACACTGAAAAACAAGTCAGTTGTTAAGAAGTTTCGTGTCGTTTATGACAAAAGAATATTGAATAAAAACTACACGACGAGACCGTTCGGATATTGAAGCATGTCTTACGGTAATCGGGGTATGCAATCTATAGAGGGGTTTGATTTCAGAATTCAGCATCCTTTCTCCATGATAATCGCGGGTCCCTCATTCTCTGGAAAGACATTCTTTGTAAAAATGCTGTTACAAAACGCTGAGAAAATTGTTTCTAAAAATATTGAAAATATTGTGTTAATTTATGATTGTTGGCAGCCAATGTATGATGATTTGATGAAAATGTTTGACATTAAATTTATTGAAGGAATTCCACAGAATCTAAATGACGACTCTTTGTTTCCGCCAAACAAGATAAATTTTTTAATTTTAGACGATGTTATGAAAGATGCTAGTGGTAATTCTGAAGTTGAAAGAGTATTTACAAATTATGTACACCACAAAAATTTAAGTGCATTGTATATTGTCCAGAACTTGTTTTGTCAAGGTAAATCCAGCAGGACCATCAGCTTGAACACCAATTATATGGTGCTGTTTAAAAACCCCAGAGATAATACCCAAATTAACGTGTTAGCCAGACAGATGTACCCTCGAAATACTAAATTTTTCATGGAATGTTATGAAGATGCTACCAGCAACCCCTTCGGCTACCTACTGATTGACTTTAAAGCTAAAACTCCAGAGCAGTATCGTCTCAGAACAGATTTGCTCTCACAAAATCCTGTTGTATACATTCAGAAAAAGAAGCGCTGAATTCATCGAATATTTGAAAATGTCTGCTAGACTTTTAAGAAACCTATCTCTTTTAAAGCTATTATTAAAGGCTACACCTCGACAAAGACGTGTTATTTTAGAGGTTGCTACAGACGAGTTCATTGTTACATTGTGCGAAGTAGCTTTAAATGTCCTTCATGGCAATATACCACTCACCCCGCTACAATATCGGAAACTGAAGAGAAGAAGTAACGAAATCAAAATTGTTGCAGATAAGAAGGTTGGTGTTGGTAGAAAAAGAAGGTTAATCAATCAACAAGGAGGTTTTCTGTTACCGCTTTTAAGCGTAGCAATACCGTTCATTACCAGTTTGATCACCTCTAAATAAGTATTTGCTGATGGAGTATGCAGAGAAAATGTTTTTAGTACCGCAACACCAGCTGGATAAGTTGAAAACTGCTCCTCCTCGCGAGTCTATTCAACATACCGTGGAAAATGACTTGGACATGACCATAAGAAATATTCTCTACAGATCTGATCTGGACACATATGAAAAAGCTAAGATGTATACAGGTGTTTTGCAGAGATTTTTAAACCTTTCTAGACAAGCGGACAGGGAGACCAGCACATTAACATTAACTCTTCCACAGCCTGATCACATTGAAAATGAAAAACCTGTTGTGACGGGTCCTGTGAATCCGCCGGATACTTTGTCTAATGTTGCTGATGATATTTTAAAGAATGTTCCACAGAGAAGTGTTAAAAATGTTCGATACATTTTGGATAAATTATCTAAAACTAAGGACATCACATCATGGACTGATTCGGGAGAGTTTGTGTTTAAAGGTAGATTGATTCCTGGATCACACATGCTCGATTTAGTTAAAAGCGTCACAGCCCCTCAAAAGGTCGCTGATGAACGGAGACCTATTGGATGGAACGAGTTTCTGGAGGCGTTTGCTATTTTAAATGTACCTTTCTCTACTGTGCCTAACCACTATGTCAGACATGTAATTAACTCTTTCAAAAACAAGTCTACTTCAGTTATTACAAACTCGTCTAAGAGGAGTAATAAAAGGAAAAAGAGCCCACATGTGTCTGATGTAAAATCCTGTACTTGCACATTCGAGTGTTGAATCTCCTTAGAATTGAGTTTTAAAAAGTTTTTGATAATTGGTGGAAAACCTTGGTAATCTGGTTTATTGCCAAAACTGTCAAAGAAACATCCTAAACGCTCTTCGTTTATATAGATGGCTAACCAATGTTGACCGGGAAGTCCAGAAGGATGTGTGTTCAAAATAACCATTGATGGTAATTTCTTTAAAGGCTCTTTCGGTAGATAATCACATGGTAGTACACCGAGAAAATGAATGTTGCAGGAAATCCGGTCCATAACTGATGTAAGCTGTACAGTATTCATTTTTTGAGTATTAATAGTAGTCAACCAGGACCTGCCGACGATTTGATATTTCTATAACACTGTCAAAAGTAGCGTATAAAATTAAATTTACTGTCCGAGGGAGGGGTTGTCTAAAACGGGCTTCCAGTCTAATATTACCACTCTTAATAAGCGAAATGTGCTGCCCGCACTCCTCATCCGGAGTTAGATTGAATGCGTAGAGTGTATAGCCGTGCAGGAATTCTTCTCTATCAATAGATAGTCCCTGATTTTTAAGATGTCTTCCAGAGGACAGGGCTAACTGATAAAATTCCCTCACTGCAGAACCGCTTCCAAATTCAGGTTGCAACGGTTTTGAAGGAATCTGGACACCATCGGCATAAATGGATAAAAATTCAAGGTCGTAGTTTTTAAATGCAAAGGGGTTTTTATCATACGCCCCCACAAAAGCATCATTATCAACCATCGCTACTACGATAGATTTTGGTAGAGTTCCTAAGAACAAGTTTTCTTGATTGCAGACACGCGATCCTGCAGGTACTGAGAAATTCTTCAGACATACTCTGTCGATAGGGTATTTGGCAGTGGTTGAAAGCAATGCTTGTGCATGCCCCAATCTTACAGCCGGTGATACTGTCACTTTTTTCACAAATAAAGATGCTGACAAGATGTTTAGCTTGTAGGCCGTAGCGTCGCTTCTCATCAGACAAAATTCATCTTTTCCTCTGGTCATACGAACTTTAATATCAACCCCATTAAGCCTCAGTTTCCCTTGAAAGAAAATGTCGCTGTGAACAGGTGAGAGAAGTTCGACCACATTACTGGCGTTGGTGAAGGCTGCCCTCTTTGTTAACCCTCGATTTGCCCCCGCAGGATCCGTTACGTCCATATGCCCCGCGGTGTCTTTATAGAACAATGCTGCACTGAAGAGTGTTTCAAGAGCATCTTTCCCATAATTGGTAAGACATTCTATTATCCCGCGATAAGGGTATGTACTAGTACTTTGTGATATAAGTCGGTCCCCCAACGACACATCCACCTGCCCAAAAATCGAACAGCTTGGATAGTTTATAAGGCCCACAGGAGCTCCATCTGCAATATTTGTACCATCTGGATTTGTGATTTTGAGTCGTAAAAATAACAATTTATTGTTTAGATCCACATAATCCTCCCCCGTTCCGGCAATAAAAAATTCCAGAGGTGTAGAGTCTGAAATCGCTGATAATGGAGGTATTTCTATATATGTATTTTTCTCAATAGCCATCTGAGTCAGCGGTACTGTAAACAGATCCAGCTCTGATTTTAAACATTCTTCTGACATACTGTGTAGTAAAGCCATGGTCTAAAATATTGTCTTTCTTCTCCTTTTTGCTGCCGGACACTTTCCCGACTCCTTACGCTTGCGTTTTACAACTGAAGTTTTTTTCAGATGTTGTTTTCTTTTCTTCTGCGTTTGACCACTCCTCCGGGCACCTGGGGGTCTAGACACTCTTTTGCGTGCCATTACCATCAGTCCTGAACCTTCTTGACTATTATTGTTATTGTTAAAAGACTGTGACATTGTATGGCTAACAACATCACTTATTATGTTCTTTGCAGCTGATTTAAGATGTGGTTTAGCTATGTTAAACCCACGTCTTAGTAATGGTATAGCCATTCTAAAGAGCCCGCGAAAAAGGCCTCCCAACCCCGCTCCATACATAACCCCACCCCCTGCATAGCCAGGAAGCCCATTGCCTGCCTGATTCTGATAATAGGCAACGTAACGCATGGGGTCAGTATTATGATTGTTGTAATATGCCATTTTTTTTTTTCAAACCCTTTAAAAAAGACGTTGTTTCACGGGTCTAAAATGTAATTTAGCACACACCTTTCCGTAGCTAAAACTTATGTCTTGATTTTGATCGTCTTTCACCTGTATACTTATCTCAGTGATAGAAGATTTATTCACCGGTACGTAATGCGGCCTGTCGTATCTAACATTAATAATCTTGTTGTTCTCACCGTCTATATGGACACACCTTAGTAGTGGTACATGATAATCACCAACTGATTGATATTCTATTATATCTGTGTATATATACATAGTGTAGAATCCTCCATTTATATCTGCTTGATGGGGCGCGTACGTCACAGATGTGTAACCGATACCATGGTTGTCATGAGTTGGAGGGTTTGTTTCTATTGCAATCCCCGGTTTTAACCCTAAAATTACTGCCAACTTTCCGAAAAACTTTAGTGACGTCTTTGGGGGTCCTTTTAGAAACACCTTGTTTTTAACGTGGTCAAATCCAAGACTCACACCCGATGGTAGATTTGCATTGATCTCCCTGATCAAGAAAACAATGTCATCATAATATCCAGATTTTATTCTGTAAAGTACGTTCGATGTCTTTTGATCGCCGTTGATGAAGATCTCAAGCTCTTTGCCTTCAGCAGGGTAATCAGTGATATGTTTTATACCATTGTCGAGAATAAACATAGCATCTTCCTCATTAAATGTATACCATGACGTAGGATACTCAAATTCTATCAAGCCCACCTCCCATTCACCTTTCAGATGCATAGTTCTTGCTAAGCTGGTTGTATAATTAGATATTTTATTTCCCGGATAGGCTGCTAGGGCAATGTAACATAAAAGCCACCCTCAGCCATGGTAGGTTTTTACACAAATGCATGGCATCTATGCAGGTCCTTTATTTTATTGATGGCTGCACATCAACCAGCTCTTTTTCATCGATCCATGATGCAAATTTCGCAGGCCATCCGAGCCATTGTACCAGCAATAATGTTTTGTTTCCTTTCTTCTTCTTGTCTAATATTTTTTCAACTTTAAAGGCTTTGTTTTCACTTACAAGTATCTTTTGTAACTCTTCCTCATAAAAAACGCCTTCGATGACATCCCCATCATAATCACACAATCTGTAAACAGGTGGCTCTCTTGGGATACATGCTGATATAGTGAAAAACTCCTGCGTATAGTTTTCCTCATACCCTCTTGCAAAAGGACCTCTAACTTTAGAAATTCTAACTACGTCGCCAACTTTGTATTTAAATATGGGGTTTACACTGTGAGATCGACTATCGCCGTAAAGATTATGTAACACCTCGGATTTGTTTTCTTCGTTTACATCAATCGGCCTCATCTTTATACTTCTATGATAACTGACGTTGTAGCCACGTGTTATGTCTTGAAGTATTTCAATATAGCGCTTTGAATTTGTAGCCGTTAAATATCTCCACATCCTTCCTCGCAGAGTCCTGTTAAACCTCTCAATTACACTTGATTTTAAGTCACTGGATGTTGCAAAATGCGTAATGTTGTACTTCTTCATAAGTTGTTGGAAATGTTTGTTAAAAAATTCCTTCCCCTTATCTGTTTGTATTTTCTCTGGTACACGTCCCTCTTCCAGTATTGATTCAAAGGCTTTAGCAACCTCTACTGCGGACTTGTTTTTTAACACACGTGTCCAAGCATATTTACTAAAAAGATCTATACATGTCAACAGAAAATGATTGTTGTCATTTTCCTTAGCATATGCAGACATATCAACTATATCAGCCTGAAACTGCATATCGATACCATAGACAAATACCCGATTCCTTTTGTATTTTAAAGGCGCAGTTTTATGCAGTGTGTAGGCATCTTCACCGGAGAGCCATTCCGACACTTCATCATTGGTTAAGCGAACACCCGTTTCTTTCAAAACAGCATCTTTTAAACGTTGTTTACCACCTAAAGAACCTGGGTTTGAAGGCGTGTAATAAATCCTTTTCATTACTTCTTCAGACATATTGTGACACCAGTCTCCACAAACGAATAACACAGAGGTTCAAAGTGGTACAAGTATTTATTGTGAAAGATTTTACATCACAAGTCATCAATGTAGTGTAGAAACTTTATACACATGACAATATTTTTGTCAAGAAGGTAATCAACCAGTGTTTCAATAATTTCACAAACATAATCCTTATCATTACTAGACATTGTAAATACACATAAATCAGTCACATATGTACATATGCATAATATATCAGTAATTCTGATAATGGCACCACATTCAGTCATCAAGTCTAAAATTTTTTTAATAGTTACAGAAATTGACTCGTCCTTGTTAATGCATAAACGCATCAGTGCAGACCAATCATTAGAAATATTTCTTACAACAGACATTTGGTTCTCGAGATTTGTAAGGCGTTTAGCATCCACATCACATCTGTTAACAGATACATTTACATCAGAGTTTTCATTAACAATTTTATAAAGTAAGCCGGTCATCTCACATCTAATACGATGTTTAAGTAGACACTTGACCAATCCAGTCACAAAGCATGTATTCCCCATGGTTTTTGGTAGACTCAGTCAATATGAATGATACCCTTCCAACTGTCCACAGCGTCACGGACAATCCTTTCGTTGTCAGGACCTCCAAGTTTTTCTCTGATCTCAGAAAGTTTTTCCACAATAAAAATTTCCTCACGCAGTTCGTGCAAGATGCTGTCAACTGACCCCTGAACCCTCAGAGGATGAATCCTTAATCCACAACGGTTCAATGCTTGAGAAATGATATGTTTGAGTTCTGGCTTGAATAGAGCACGCGACAGTTCCTCAAAGTAAAAGTCAAAGAAATAGGCATTAGCCTCAAAAATACAGCTGTGCCTAAGCTGACTAGGATGATTAACCTCACAACCGCTACAGAGCTCTTTCAGCTTTTTGTCAACAAGATGCTGCAAAAGTGCCACGACGATTGTTTTTATGAGCTTGAAGCCGTCAGTCCGGATAAATCCGTCTGTGGAGTCGATCCCCGCAAAGTGTGCTACTCCAGCTACTGAACCAGTACAACCATAGGGAGTCGTAAGGAAGGTCAGGTTGTGATACCCCAGGTCCATGCAAAATTTATCCAACCAAGAGTTTTTCAGAAATTGGCATAGTAATATCCATTGGGGATGACTCATCGACAGGCTTTCCAGTATCCGTCTCGAGGCTGTGGTCGTAGTGTACTGGAACCCCTTCAGACGTTTCTGTAGCAGACCCAAGGATATTGTTGTAGCATGCTGGAACAACATCAGGTATTGTAGGGACCGTCTCAAGAGGCTCGCTGCCGCTGTAGGGTGTTGCATTGTCATCAGGCATCGCCGGGGGCGGCTTGAGGGCACTGGTCCAACTGTAGGTTCTTTCATCTTCATCAAGTCCTGGTACGGGGAGCGCAAAGGTACTGGTGTAGCATGGGGAAGCCATGGTTTCTTGAAGCCTGTTAAGCAAGTGTGTTGAATGATCCAAACTGGTACCATTTTAATGCATGTAATAGGTAGGCGGGGTTAGGAGGCCGGCCCCTGAGGGTGGGACACACCTCTCTGGGTGGAACAACTTCACTTTAACGGATGTGTAGCGATCATAAAGTTCACACCATCTAAACAGTTTATCAATGCATGAAAAAATGTTGTCAAACATTCGCACATCTTTCCATTGAACCAGATATACCAAGTTGTAGTACTTGTGATGCTCAGACTCAGGAATCGGCCAAGTATATTCCATGATCTTTGTCTTGTCGTCGCAGCGAAAAATATAAACAAAGTCATCTGGCAGCTTTCTACAATGGTCTCCAACCACCCGGTATCTTGTTTGAGGATCCTCGCCGTCCCACTCCGCGATGTACAAAGGCTCATCGCCGCAGTTGTTCAAATTGTTCCAAACATAGTTATAAAATATGAACCAGTCTTTAGCAGGGAACACCAAACTAGGATCATCCGAAGTAATTCCATCTACCAAATCGCCAGCAAAGAGCCTGACGAACCGCGACTCCTTGTCAAACAGATATCTCCCCACACGTCTATCAGACATTGAGAATTCATGTCTCACAAATTTCTCATTTTCATGGAGAAACTTTGTCAAACTAACACTCTGTTTTTTCTTAGGAGCAAAAGTAATCCTTTCTTTCATTTCCACAATACCTCTTCCCGGAGAAGTACAGAACACTCGTCTCGCCTTTTTAGGAGTCTTTGGAGCAGCCATTGCAACACTAGAACCACACCAGTCTTCTTGTTTAAAATACACACTGCCAGACCTTATTTATTCACTCACACAGGAGAGGGGAGGCGTGAAACAACAGAGACCATAGGACACCTGGACAAACATCATTTCCTGAGTAATTTCCGGAGTAATTTCCGGATTATAAACATTAATTACCACCATAATATTTTATTACAGGAAGCAAACATCTCATAAGGTGTTAGGTCGTAAATCAGGGCAATAAATCATAATTTTTGACACATGGTACATCATATTTTCTTCTCTTGAGCTTTCACTTCTCCAGCAGTTGGTCAACCCCATCGACTTAGGTTCTGGGGCGTTCGCTTCTCCTGCCATAGACTTAGGTTCTAGAGCTTTCGCCTCTCCGACAGTTGGTCAACCCCAATCGACTTAGGCTCTGGAGCTTTCACTTCTCCAGCAGTTGGTCAACCCCATCGACTTAGGTTCTGGGGCGTTCGCTTCTCCTGCCATCGACTTAGGTTCTGGAGCTTTCGCCTCTCCGACAGTTGGTCAACCCCGATCGACTTAGCTATATACCTGATGGTGTTGTGGTTTTCCTTTTCCTCAAATGAAACAATCTTCAGTCTTAGGTTCTGATTTCAAGAGATAGACTTTTATTTTCCGGACAAAATAATAAGCCGAGGCCGCCCGGAAATTTCCTCCCAAACCCAGTCTGCCGGTCCGGGAGGAAATCTCCAAACCAGTCTGACCCTCTGAGCCAGGCTTGGCAAATATATATGTTCTTTGTCCCTCCCCTCCATATCCTTAAACAATATGTTTCTGTTCAGGCCTGTAACTTGATTAATCACATGACAGTCCCCAGACCCGTGGCTCCATCCCATGACTTATTTGCCCTTTGGCTGAAAACCTTTTGTGGCTGTCCAGATGGCTCTTTAAACTACCATGAAACCTGATTACACACAGCTGGTCTTATGGCTTTTAAGCTCCTGACTCGCATACAGCCTAACACATGACATAATGCATAACTTCATGGAAAACAAATTGCGTGTGATTATAATGGTAAACTCATATTCATCATATTCATGTAGATTGGGATTAAAATAAAACTTCTTCATAATCCCCGCTCTGAGGCTTAATTTAGCCTCACCTTTCCTGTTTATTTTAATCCGGAGTGCAGTTTCATAATTCAGCGTTTCAATTATTAATATCTTGTGGCTAAAGAAAGCCACTATACCTTACCAATTACTAAATTATGCCACTGCACTTCGAACTATGGACAATAAGACAAACATCTTTCCATTCTCATTTTGACTTGAATGTAAAAGTAAAAGTACTTAAGCCCTAAACAGTTTGTGCGCAATTGGTTCTACGCTTACAGTTATCATTTTAGCTATGTAGAGTATATGATAAAGCATCGTAAATGTAAAGTCAACGTTAATGAATCCAAGTAAAAAATAATAAAACAAAAGTAAAGTATGCATAATAAACACAAATTAAATGTTAAAGATTCAATATTCAAATTCAAAACGAGTAAATATAACTGAATTGAAGCATAAAAACTCAAAAATTAAGTATAATAAACAAGTATAAATGTAAGTTAATTCAAATAAACAAAGTAAAGAGCAATAACCAATAATAAAACTAGGTAAAGATGGCATCAAAAACACAAATAAATGTAGATTAACTCGAATAACACAATAAAATGTGAACCACTAATATACTAAGTAAAGATGGCAACACAAATGAAAGGAAATTACTCCAAATAAAACAATTAAATGTAAATAACCAATAATAAACTAATTAAAGATTGCATATTACACGCATAAATGTAATTAATTCAAATAAAACTAGTAAATGGAAATAACCCATAATACAACTAAGTAAATCATCCATAATAATTCTTGATCACAATTTAAATTAATTTTTTCCATCCTCATCAGAGGTGTTTGAATTCTCGTTTACTATTTGTAAATTCATTACTGTCTTGTAACGCAATTCCTGATAACATTCTTGTTGATTTCAAGTAAATTTTTCCATCATATTTTAACTTTCATTTGGTTCTCTAACCAGACACCAATGCCTCATTTACCCACTAACCTCTAATTAAAATTGATTCAGTATATGTTATCATGTATTTCTAATGGCTGCATCTAGTTGTTATCCTAAGATATAAATTAATGCCTTATTTGTAAACTTAATAATCTACTTTTTGATTGTAGTACTGTACATAATTTATTTATTCTCTATTTTTATTCAGACAAAACTTTAGTAAATTCCTTATTAAGCTTAATCCCATCCCTTTATCTAATTTGGTACCCATTTGGTTGATCAACAGAATCTACTTATAATTTATGATTAATTGTTGTGTTCATCCTTTTATAAGGATTCTAAATACCCTTCTTTTGTAGTGATTTCTTGTCTCCATCATATTTAACCCTTGTGTGGTGTTCGGGTCTGTGGGACCCGTTTTTAATGTTTACTGAAAGAAAATTTATGCAATTAGTTGTTGTTTCAACCTCAGATTCATTGGCCTTGGCTCATTTTCTATAAAGAACATAAAAATAATCAAATTTATAATTACTGTACACTGTGTACCCCCCTACACGTTTATATTACATTTGTCGTGTTCGGGTCCACTGGACCCGGGGTTAAAAAGAGTGTAAAAATTGAATGTGCTATGTAACTTCACTCTGTTTTTCTCCTATCTGGGACTCCTGTGAGTGCATGAGTGTGTTTGTATTTATGTCTGTACATATTTGATGGATGCATGTCAGAGTTTTGTCCTTCTACTCTTGCTGTAACAGCGCAAGGATACAAGATGTTATATATCATGCATGAACATTTGTCTGTATCCACTGTCCCAAACACTTTACCTTCTGTCTAACAGGAACCATTCTACATTTTACCATTATATCCCTTACAAAAAATCCATAGTTTTATTGTAGTAAAAGAGTAGTAATCATGGTTATTTGGTATATTGGTTACCATTTGTAAAACCATAGGTTCACCACAAAACCTATGGTGTGTGTGTGTGTACCTGGTATTTATCACGTTGTGGGGACCAAATGTCCCACAAAGATGTTTGTGCGCATGTGCGTGTGAAGGAGAGTGAATAATAGAGAAAGTAAAATATTATCCATGTATTTTCATCATTCTAAGTAGTGGCCAATAGCAACACATCGTACTGCAATGTGTGTGGACATAAGATGGACACAATATATGTGTATAAAATGCAAGAAATGCATACGCAACACAACTACAGTAAACATATTTTACAGTAAAAATTTGCTTTTTATGTGTTGTGTAGGCTGGCATGAGCAGGTTATGTGTTCAGTGTGGATGATGTCTTATGATACGGCATCTGTTCAGTTGGAGCCTATGCTGTGTATACTGACAAAAATGTGTAGAATTTCAAAAAGTTCAAAGAATTAAACATCAACAGTAATGAAAAACTTTGTTTAATTTATTCTTATTTAAGATAAACATGTTTTCCCCCCAATATCTGGATCAGAATAGAAGTTTCTTCTTTTTTTTTCATATTACCACAAAAACAAATGGCACTTTAGTTTATTAATAGTCCTCTTTCAGTGGTAAATGACAAATATTAACCATAAATTCTGTCTATATTACTTGCAATAAGTCTAAAGTAAACATCTGTAAACAATATTACATAAATTTGCATGACTGCATTGGTTTAAGATACTAATAATGCTCTGGGTCCACCAGACCCACAAACATTGTCTAAGTAACAAAAATATGAACACCACACAAGGGTTAAGTACTTTTTTCTCTCCCTCCTAATGATAACGAGGTCAAACATTTTCTTTTTCTTACAAATCCAAAATAATTCTCCAATCGATATTATTTGATCTTCAAATATCTTCAATGTATATGTTTCTCTGATTTGATTATATTATTCTCCTAATAGCATTTCTCTTCTTACTTTTACACCTTAAGTTATACTTTTTGATGTCTTCATAATAGATCTAGAGGTTTTTTAGTTGATTCATTCAAAATTCCTGTTATAAAACATTTCCTATTTAATTTCCTTAAGTCTATAATTCCATAAGGCTTATATTTTCTTGATTGTAATCTTACTGTACCATTCAGAATTTTTACTGTACCATTCTGAAATATCTATCCTTCCTTTTTTATTTTTAGTGTTTTGTTGTTTACTTCCATTGACACAATTTTCCAAATTGTGGCCTACCAGATGTATTTTTTAAACTCAGAATTTCCCAAAAGACCTAAATATTATCCAGATAAATTGACCTTAAACTTTTTCTTGTAATCCATAAGAATTCTTGTTGAATTTATCACCCCAAAGTATGTGGACTTGAAAATGTTATTGCATTATTGAAATCTGGTTTTGCAAATATATTTCCTTAACTGTAAATATTCCCCATTTGTATCATTGTTATCTTTGGGATGTTTCCCATAAAATGTCCACCTTAAGTTCTCTGTTCAATGTCTCTATGTTTTCAGTCTTTCTTTCAGAGTCTGTTCCTTTGAAATTATTGCAGATCTTTCACTGGGCCTCGTTTAAGGCAAAGTCCATCAAGGCAAGAGTCCATCGCCAAGAAGTTTAATTGACTGTAGCAATGCAAATCTTCTGTAGTAATCGGCTTCGTTTGTAGCAATGCAAATCTTCTGTAGTAATCGACTTCGTTTGTAATTGACTGTAGCAATGTAAATCTTCTGTAGTAATCAGCTTCATTTTTTAATTGACTGTAGCAATGTAAATCTTCTGTAGTAATCAGATTCGTTCTTTTCAATTTAATTTCTTTTGACAATTTCTCTTTTTCACTTTTTCCTCTCAGTGCTCAAAACTTTGCTCTCCATCCGTCGGTATACTTGAATTGCTTTAACTTTGATTTGGTTTTGATGTTTCTTCTTTCATATCATTGGCATTCTTTCTCCTTCTCTCCTTCCTATGAGCTCTGCTATACAGTGGCTGCTCCTCCCACTTGGACATTCTGGAGCTGGTCTCATCCTGTCTTCCCCAGTTAGGCCCCCTGTGGCCGTGTTTAGGCTCCTCCAACCTCTCGAACCTCAGATAAGCTAGATCATCTCGCACTCATTAAGTCATGTTGTCTCATGTCCTCCTCAACTCCTTTCAGCTTTTTCTGTACACAAATAACTCAATACATAGACAATTAGTTTGTTCATATAACACTTAATTCCAGATGTTTTTACAATACGCATAGGTCTATCGGCGAATATTTCATGCAGTGTTAAAGGTGTACGGTTGTTAGTTTAGGTAAAACATAAGTTCTGTTATGATTAGTATTTTCACACATTTTGTTAAGTATGGCTTTGATGATTATTCCTTTTCTGAGATAAAAAGGATCTACTATCCTTTGTGATTATAGATGATAGTCAAATTTTTCTTCTCTCTTGCCCGTCACATCCGTTTTTCCCTTTTTATCTCAACTCAAAATCTTTATTCTTCTCATGAATCAAATAATTCATTTTCATTCCACTTATTCACCCCATGTACATCTATGATAATAATATTTATGACTGAGATATCTCACTTCTTATACAATCTAAAAAGATCTCCTGACACTCTGAGACCCTTTTTAGCTTCCCCATCTGTTTGCCCATGCTGGCAAATGAACTGTTCTCCTGTGTCCCTATAACTCAATAACAACCAATCATTTTATCAACTTTTTAGCATTAACCAACCAAATTAACTGTCCGCATGTTGGAATAGTAGTTCATCCATTCTAAACCTGTATAATATTTTCCCTTATAATTAAATACGTAAATGAAAGTATCTACTTCTTATGCAAATCATAATTCACAGTAAAAATGTTTATCAAATGGAGAAACACTTGTAGGCAAAGTATGTAATTTTTTGGATCATCAATCTTTTCTTGTCATTAATTGCTCTTAAATCGTGACTAGATACAATTTAGATTTATTTCCTTAAATCCTAAGTTTGTTACAATAATTAGTTATTTCTTTTCTATTCTCACAGCTTTTTCTTGTTTACCTTTTATAGTATCCTATGGGGCTTTTTCAATTTATTTCTTTTATCTATTTTATTTTCCTTTCTGCCATAGCTGTTCTATGCCATTTATATTTGCTTTTTAGCTTAGTACCATCATTGGAGTTCTAACTTCTTCTGTAGATACCAAATTCAAACCCCCCCAATTTTCATTATGCATTTCTTCCTGTCAGATTAATAGGAGTCTGATTTGATTTCAGAAAAGGTAGTCACACCTAACAACATAAGTTCTTGATCAGCCTTTAAATTTGTCTAGCTGATTTTCACCTAAAGATTGTATGTGTCCCTACAGTTATAAGGTTCAGCCAAACATTGAACGGCTGTACTCTTTCCCCTCTTTCACTCAAAGGCTCGTATGAAAATGAAAAAGTATAGTCCAGTTTTTTCTCTTGTCTCCAAGAACAATATTGTCTCTGTGGGTCTCTCTGGACTCCACTCAGTCTTTTTTCTGAACATTGTTTCAGAACATTGTGCAGTGTGCAGTGCCCCCTTCACTGCTTGAGACATACAGTTATATTCCCATTCATGTAGGATGTGTTCTCAGTCCAGTTTATGAATTCTCCTGTCTTTGCAACTCCAACACTTTGATGTCACACAGTTTTTGCCATTGTCTTTTCATCGCCAGCTTTTATTCACTTTCTTGAATGTCAAAGGATCAGAATGATCAGCCCACAAGGTTTTAGCTTAACCCATTGCAAAATATTGCCTTTCAATATAAAATAAAATTTATTTTGTGACCACCTTCAATCATCAGATGAAGACTCCTTTTCATTTTGTAATAATTTATCTTTGTATAATTTATCTGTGTCAATCACCTTTTAATAATTTTTCTGTCCTTTTATTTTTCTCTTTATTTCCACCTTTAATAACTTGGTCTCTTTTTTTCTAATTTGTTGTTTTTTCTTTTCAAAGCTTTACTTCTGTCTTCCTGCTAGATTTGGCTTAATCCCACAATTCCCTCGAGCTATGGGAGTTGACCTTCCCCCTCCCTTTCTATCTCTCTCTCTCTCTTTCTCTCCTTCTCCCTTTGAGCATTTCTTTGTCTGTTAATTATCTCCTCTTATCTTTCATTAGTTTATATTTTTATTTAATTGCATTTCTCCTCACACAATGCCACATCAAATGTTTCCTCATTTGAACTCCAATTATTTTATTTTCTAATTCTCCACACAACAATTGTTTAATCCTTATTTTTCCATTAATGTGACTGCCATAATCTTTTCTTTGCAATATAACACACCTTATATTTTATAATTATTTCTCATTTAACCACTTCACAAACGTATTGTTTTTATTTGTCCAATTTATATATTCCCCAAATTGTTACTTATATTTCCAATGTGTCTTTAAAATAAAATTTCCTTTATAATATTTTGTAGTGTTTTGTCAAATAGAATCAAATACCTTCACCAACATCTGTCCTTTTTTGGACTGGCAATCTTTTCCTATTGAGCAGAGGTGTAAAGTACTTGAGTAAATGTACTTCGTTACTGTACTTAAGTATTTTTTGGGCTACTTTGTACTTGTACTGAGTATCAAAAATATAGGCAACTTTTACTCTCTACTCAATTACATTTTTGATTGGGTATTTGTACTCTTTACTCCACTACATTTGAAATGACACTTAACGTTACTCGCTACATTGTTTATTCGTCAAATAAAAACGAGACGAAAGTGTCAGAGGGTGATGATGGATAGAATCTGTGGTCGCGAGGTTACACGCACACACACAACTGAGGGACTTCATATGGCGCTACACAGGGCAATCTTATGAAATCAAAGTACTGCAAGAGCGAATCAAATGCATATGGAGAAGTCTGGTCTCGTGGTACTTTGATGTCAAACGCTGAATGGCTTGCATTGAGCCACCGCAGCGGGACATCTGCGTGCTGCGTATGTCATAAACTGTAGAGAAAAGTTCGCGTCTGGTCCGAGAGAAGAGATAAAGAGCAAACACATGGATGCATATCACATTTGCTTCAGTCAAGGGACCCTTTGTTAAACATGTGATGCTACAATCAAAACAAAAGTGATGTGCGATTGCAGGAGGGTCATCCCGCAACTCAAAGGCAAGCACAAATGTTTATATAGTCTGATGCTACTTTATCAGCTAACCTGAGCTGGTGTTGTGTCGAAGTCTGTTCCCCCTATGTTCCCCCTATTTTTCCCTTCAGTGTGGTGTTTTTGTGGCGTTTTTATCACGTTATAGGTTTTATTATTTATATATTTAAAGTTTTAATGGCTACTGAGATGTATATGTGTGCATTTCTGTAATGTATCTGTATTGTTCTTAATGGTAAGTCAATTATTTTTACAGTATGAATCATATTATATGTATAATATTTATTTAATTATGTATGCAAACATTACATTTTTAAAACAACCAGTAAAGAAAAAAAAAAGAAAAAGACAGGCTATATTTTAAAAGAAATACCCTAATAGAAAACTGTCAAATGTATGAAATATTTAATAAATTGTATTATAAAATACATGATATTATGCCTTTTTAGTATAACCAATTCAAATCTTTAATCTTTCTAAATGTAACGTGATGAAAACGCTATAAAAGCACTACACTAAAGGGAAACATAGGGGGAACTGAGTTCGACACAACACTGGTACATAACTTGATATAACTTACTATATAAGCCAAAATAAACCAGCGAGGTCCTGTAATGATTGCCCGAGTAACTTAAGTACATTATAAGATTGATAATAAGTGTACACTTTCACTGTCCTCACATTTAATCAAGTATGCTGTAATGTATTTACTGTAAAGAGGGATGCATGACGGAAGAAATGTAGTGTAATGTGAGATAGTGGTGGTACTACATGTGATTACAATTAATCTTTCAAATGAACAACTTCACGTTTTTAATATGCATTATCATATTTTCTGTTAATGTAACTTTAGTTTACTTGAATTTTTTAAAATAATGGATATATAAGAATATTTGGTAACACTTTACAATAAGGTTCATTAGTTAACAGTAGTTAATGTATTAACCAACTTGAACAAACCATGAGAAATACATTTGTTACATTATTTATTCATCTTTGTTAATGTTAGTTAATACAAATTTAAGCTTTAATTGTTTGTTCATGTTAGTTCAGAGTGCATTAACTATATATTTTTCAGCATGGCACATTCAAGTACACAATGACACTAGACTAAACTAAAATGGGTTTAAATTAAATTTTATGTAGATTTCTAGACTAAAATCTCATGGCATTTAGTTGAATAAAATAAGACTAAAACTAAATCAATTCAGATGACAAAAATATGACTAAAACTAAATTAAATTTTAGTCAAAAGACTATGACTATGTTTAATCTGTGTTTGTTCTGCCAGGTCAAAATTTTGAGGTGTTTGATTTCTTTTCTATATTAGGAAATAAAACCTCATAAATAAACTTTCTTAGTTTTCACTGCCCAGACCTACAATGTCTCTTTGTGTTGAGGACTAGTGCATCTTTGAGCCAACATTCAGTACGAGTAAAAATACTTGAGTACTTTTAAATTGGGTTACTTTAATACATTTACTCAAGTCATATTTAAATTGGTGACTTGTAACTTGTAGTGGAGTAATTTTTACAGTAAGGAATTTGTACTTTTACTCAAGTATGGCTTTCAGCTACTCTTTACACCTCTGCTATTGAGCACAATTTTTTTATTTTAATTAATCATTTAAACGAATTATTTAATTTCTAGAATTAGCTTTATACGTCACTGTAATAACTAATATTTTTTGCTACAATACCTCAGAACCACAATGTCTTCAAATCTAATTTTTAATACCCAGCATTTATAACTGTCTCTTATTCATACTCTTACTCATATTTTCAAACTTTATCTCCCTTTTTTATAGTTTTAAACAATCTTCACTCCTGTAACACAACACCTCTCTGTGCTTCTCTACAGAGCAACAGAAGAAAGACACACCCACTGCTCACTCAGCCCCCACTCTTTCCATCTCATACATTCACACACACACACAGACTCTTTATATCACAGACACATTGCATTCTCACACAAATAAAATAAAACAACTCTATCTAGACTACCTGGCCAAGTTCATCTTTCCACTTCACTTCCATCAACATGGAAAAGATTCACTTACACAATTTACCAATCCGACCTGACAAATAAAACAAAAACAATATCTCTCATCAGCCCGGGCCTTCCAAAACAACAAGACAAATAACACATAGACCGTACCTGACCTGCAGGACTTAATAACTCTTCTCTCCGAACCCCAACGTGTCTGCCCCGACACGGTAACACTCAGGTTCGCGAAACTTCTTAGGCATTTTCTCAACTTAACATTAAATCTTTATCCAAGCCACTCAACGACAAAAATAAAACAATAAAACTCATTCACACAACAAACCATCATCGGTCCTAGCACACATTCCTTTTGAAAATGAAACCCTTTATTCTTATCATTTAATCTAGTAATCTTTAATTTCCCCTTTTTATTCTTAAATTTGGAAGAGCATTTGTGATTTGACCAGCATTTGTGATTTGACCACCCCGAGCCATCTCAGGTGAACAATACAATCTTTTAACAAGCAAATCTGCTCATCTCTGTAGGTGGCCACCTGATTGCATTGTCCATTGAGAAAGCCAGGTGTCAATTGTTTTTACCAGACCTTAAATTTCAAATTTATGTTTGATAACCTATAAACCAATTTGTTAACACAACTATTTTTCAGTAATAACCAATTAGCCTTTATTTATTTTTTTTTTAGGGCTCATTCTTCCACACTCTAACACAGTAATTTACCCTATACTCACAGGATATACCCCCCTTAACAGCCCGCAGAGACTGCCTAAGGGAAACTTTCTCCCGGCCTGCCAGATGCACGTTCACATTTCTCTCACTATCAAACATTTTGCAGCTGCATACACACTCAAAATTCAAACACACAGAGTACATATATTTTCATACATAAAACCTTGTATGCCACCTCTTGATATCACCTTATATACCCAAATCGGATGACCAGTACACCTCCATCAACCCGGTCGTTAACTAAAACAATAAAATATACCACTTTTACACGGTATACTGTCAATTTTGATACACTTACACCCACACAAAATTGACCTCTATTACCATACACCTCCTTCCACTGGTATAGACTTCTATATTATAGAAATATAGGAAACTCTTACGCGTTCTCTTCAATTAAAATCTGTTTCAATTCACCTTGATCCTCAAAGCCAAAGCAATTAACACAGATTCATGCATGCATGCCTTAATTAGATTGTACCCTTGAAATCAAAACCCAGTTAACATGTATGGTTCTTAAATTTAGAAGAGCTTAAATTTCCCACCACCTGGAGCAAATTCTGGCAAACAACACAAACCTTAATTAATAAGCGAAAAGTGCTTACCTTTAGTATATGGCCATAGGCTGTTTGTGTTGCTCGTCAGGTTCGCTCAGGTGGTGCGACTGTCCATCTCTTTTCTATCCCCGGTTTCGGCACCAAATGTTGTGGTTTTCCTTTTCCTCAAATGAAACAATCTTCAGTCTTAGGTTCTGATTTCAAGAGATAGACTTTTATTTTCCGGACAAAATAATAAGCCGAGGCCGCCCGGAAATTTCCTCCCAAACCCAGTCTGCCGGTCCGGGAGGAAATCTCCAAACCAGTCTGACCCTCTGAGCCAGGCTTGGCAAATATATATGTTCTTTGTCCCTCCCCTCCATATCCTTAAACAATATGTTTCTGTTCAGGCCTGTAACTTGATTAATCACATGACAGTCCCCAGACCCGTGGCTCCATCCCATGACTTATTTGCCCTTTGGCTGAAAACCTTTTGTGGCTGTCCAGATGGCTCTTTAAACTACCATGAAACCTGATTACACACAGCTGGTCTTATGGCTTTTAAACTCCTGACTCGCATACAGCCTAACACATGACATAATGCATAACTTCATGGAAAACAAATTGCGTGTGATTATAATGGTAAACTCATATTCATCATATTCATGTAGATTGGGATTAAAATATAACTTCTTCAATGGCACCTGTTCGCCCTACCGTCCCCCGCGAAGGGGGAACCCGCCGGGTCCGCGGCCGGGAGGGTGCGCCTCGGTCGGCCCGGGGGACCGGAGATACTTCCGGTCGAAAATCCGAATTTCGTTACTGCGCCGCTGCGGCGCCTCGGGCCCGGGTCCTTCGACCTTCGGGTCGGTCGGTCCGCCGGAGGGGCCCCTTCGAACAAGCCCACCCGCGAGTATCTGGCCCTTTCCGCAGCGGAGATACGGGGTGCCGTCTCCGGATTTTCCCACGGCCGCTGCTCGGGCGCCTTAAGTCCCAGGACGTCGCCCTCGGGGTCGGTCGCTCTACCCGAGGGGACCTTTCGAACGAGCCCGCCCTCGACCCTCCGACCCTTTCCGCGGCCGAGATACGGCGGTTCGAAAAAAAAAAAACGCTCGTCCGGAGTTTGCTCGCCCGTAGCGTCCGCTGCCTTCGTCCGCCGGAGGCGTGACCGGTCTCGTTCGAAAGGTCTTTCCCGGGGCTTTCCGGCGACGCCGGCCCCGAGTCCGTGCGACCCCGTGGACCGGAGATACTTCCGATCGAATATCCGAATTTCGTTACCGCGCCGCTCCGGCGCCTCGGGCCCGGGGCCTTCGACCTTCGGGTCGATTGGTCCGCCGGAGGGGCCCTTTCGAACGAGCCCACCCGCGAGTATCTGGCCCTTTCCGCGGCGGAGATACGGGGGGCCGTCTCCGGATTTTCCCACGGCCGCTGCTCGGGCGCCTTAAGTCCGAGGACGGCGCCTTAAGTCCGAGGACGTCGCCCTCGGGGTCGGTCGCTCTAGCCGAGGGGACCTTTCGAACGAGCCCGCCCTCGACCCTCCGACCCTTTCCGCGGCCGAGATACGGCGGATCGGAAAAAAAAAACGCTGGTCCGGAGTTCGCGCGCCCGTAGCGTCCGCTGCGTTCGTCCGCCGGAGGCGCGGCCAGCCTCGTTCGAAAGGTCTTTCCCGGGGCTTTTCGGCGACGCCGGCCCCGAGTCCGTGCAACCCCGGGGACCTGAGAAATATCCGGTCGAATTTCGGAAAACTTCGAACGGCCGTATCTCGGGTGCCTCGGGCCCGGGGCCTTCGAACTTCGGGTCGGTCGGTCCGCCGGAGGGGCCCTTTCGAACGAGCCAACCCGCGAGTATCTGGCCCCTTCCGCGGCGGAGATACGGGGGGCCGTCTCTGGATTTTCCCACTGCCGCTGCTCGGGCGCCTTAAGTCCGAGGACGTCGCCCTCGTGGTCGGTCGCTCTACCCGAGGGGACCTTTCGAACGAGCCCGCCCTCGACCCTCCGACCCTTTCCGCGGCCGAGATACGGCGGTTCAAAAAAAAAAACGCTCGTCCGGAGTTCGCGCGCCCGTAGCGTCCGCCGGAGGCGCGGCCGGTCTCGTTCGAAAGGTCTCTCTCGGGGCTTTCCGGGGACGCCAGCCTCGGGTCCGTGCGACCCCGGGGGCCGGAGATACGGACTTCCACCGCTGCACCTTTAAACGGCCGTAGCTCGGGCGCCTTAAGACCGAGACCTTAGCCCTTTGGGTCCCTCATCCTCCAGGAGGGGCCCTTTCCAACGACCCCACCCCCGTCTCCGTACCCCCTCCCCCGGCCGAGATACGACCCCGGGAACATCGCCCCGTCTACCCGACCACCGTGCACCCGAGGCCGGCCTCGGACCCCGCGACGGACACCCTGGAGCTCGTACCCGGCGCACCGTTCGGTCCCTGCCATCCCACTCTTAAGCACTCCCCCACCGGACTAAGCCCCATCCTCCCGGCCCTTCTGGAGAACCAAACAGTTGGTCAACCCCAAAATTTCTCCAACTGTTGGTCAACCCGAAAGATTTTCCATCAGTTGGTCAACCCCAATCGACTTAGGTTTTGGAGCGTTCGAGTTTCCAGCAGTTGGTCAACCTCAATTGACTTAGGTTTTGGAGTGTTCGCGTTTCCAGCAGTTGGTCAACCTCCATCGACTTAGGCTCTGGAGCTTTCGCCTCTTCAGCAGTTGGTCAACCCCAACGACTTAGGCTCTTGAGCTTTCACTTCTCCAGCAGTTGGTCAACCCCATCGACTTCTCCTGCCATAGACTTAGGCAAGGCAAGGCAAGGCAAGTTTATTTCTATAGCACATTTCATACACAAAGGTCATTCAAAGTGCTTTACATAGAAATGAGAAAACAAAAATCAAAGATACATGAATTTAAAATATCAATTAAAAGAAAATAAATGTGATTTTAATAAAAACTGTTTAAATGTGTGAAAAGAATAAAACAGGAATAAAAGTATAAAACAGTTAAAAATAAGAATAAAAACAAGAGAAATAGAAAATAATTAAAATAGTGCATATATAATATAGTGCAATCAGTTCCGACGCAGCATAGTGCTCATTCAGTAAATGCATAGCTAAACAGATGTGTTTTGAGTCTGGATTTGAATGTGGCTACTGTTGGAGCACATCTGATCTCTTCTGGAAGCTGGTTCCAGCTGCGACTGGCATAATAGCTAAAAGCTGACTCTCCTTGCTTTGAGTGAACCCTTGGTATTTCTAGCTGATGTGATCCTAATGATCTGAGTGATCTGATGGGTTTATATTCAATGAGCATATCAGCAATGTATTGAGGTCCTAGTCCACTAAGTGATTTATATACCATTAATAATACTTTAAAATCAATCCTAAATGTAACTGTTAGCCAGTGTAGCGACCTGAGGACCGGTGTGATATGTTCATATTTTCTGGTTCTGCTCAGAATCCTGGCAGCAGCGTTCTGAATGAGCTGGAGCTGTCTAATGGTCTTTTTGGGAAGGCCAGTGAGGAGGCCATTACAATAATCCACCCTGCTGGTGATGAAAGCATGCACAAGTTTCTCTAAGTCTTGTCTGGAAACAAAGCACCTAATTCTTGCGATATTTTTGAGATGATAGTATGCTGATTTAGTTATTGCTTTGACATGACTACTAAACCTAAGGTCAGACTCCAGAATCACACCAAGATTCCTGACTTGATTTTTAGTTGTTTGACCCCTAGCGTCAAGGTATGCATTCACCGTGAGAACTTCATCTTTGTTTCCAAACGCAATGACTTCAGTTTTCTCTTTGTTTAACTGAAGAAAGTTTTGGCACATCCAACTGTTAACTTCATCAATGCATTTGCACAGGGAGTCAATGGGGCTGTAGTCATTTGGGGATAGAGCTAAGTAGATCTGAGTGTCGTCTGCATAACTGTGATAGGCAATTTTGTTCTCTCTCATTATTTGGCTTAGTGGGAGCATATACAGGTTGAACAGGAGTGGCGCAAGAATTGAGCCTTGCGGGACTCCGCATGTCATGGATGTCCACTCAGATTTATGGCCACCTATACTTACATAATAACCTCTCCCTTCTAAGTATGACTTGAACCATTTCAGGACCACCCCAGAAAGCCCGACCCAGTTTTCCAGCCTGTCAAGAAGTATGTTGTGATCAACAGTGTCAAAAGCAGCACTGAGGTCGAGTAGCACCAGCACTGATAGTTTGCCTGTGTCTGTGTTGAGGCGAATATCATTTATTATCTTTATGAGCGCTGTCTCTGTACTGTGGTGTGGTCTGAAACCAGATTGAAAAATGTCAAAGTAACCATTAGAAATTAAGAATTTGTTCAGCTGATTGAAAACAACTTTTTCAATGATCTTGCCTATGAAAGGAAGATTTGAGATTGGTCTGTAGTTGCTCAATACAGTGTTATCTAGGTTGCTCTTTTTCAGGAGGGGCTTAACAACTGCAGTTTTAAGGGACTTTGGAAAAGTCCCAGAGTTAAGTGATGAATTTACCACTTTTAGGAGATCTGCTTCTAAACAGTTAAAGACACTTTTGAAAAAACATGTTGGGAGTGTGTCAAGGGCACAGGTTGATGTTTTAAGATGCTGTACTGTTTCTTCCAAAATTTTACCATCAACTGCTTCGAAATCAGACATCGTAACTACTTTCTGATGTTGTGGTCTGATTTGTCTGACCCTGGCGCAGCTCAAGGATGTGCTGATCACCTTTCTGATATTATTGATTTTCTCAGAAAAGAAGTTAGCAAACTCACTACATTTGCTGTCTGAGAGCATTTCACTTGGAATGTGACTTGGGGGGGTTGTTAGTCTCTCTATAGTAGCAAAAAGAGTGCGTGTGTTATTTATGTTTTTGTTTATAATATTTGAAAAGAAAGTCTGTCTAGCTTTGCCTAGTTCCACACTGAAAGCACGAAGGCTGTCTTTATAGATATTATAATGGACTACAAGTTTTGTCTTCCGCCACATGCGCTCAGCTTTTCTGCATTGTCTCTTCATATTCTGCACCTCTGTTGAGTTTCTCCAAGGTGATTTTTGCCTGCCATTCTTCTTCCTGACTTTTACAGGAGCAATATCATCGATTACACTCTTAACTTTAGAATTAAAGGAATCAAGGAGAAAATCAACAGAGTCTGCAGATATGCTTGGTGTTAAATATATAGCCTTCATAAATAGCACACTGTTGTTCTCATTAAAGGATCTCTTTCTGACAGACACAGATCTAGTTTCAATAGTAGGAGAGATTAATATATCAAAGAAAATACAGAAATGATCAGACAGTGCTACATCCTTAATAACAACTGATGAAATGTTTACACCCTTACTGATAATTAAATCTAAAGTGTGTCCACGATTGTGTGTGGGTCCATGTACATGTTGAGTCAGATCAAAAGTATTTAAAACAGCTGTGACATCTTTTGTCATAATGCTTTCTGGCGTATCTATGTGAATGTTAAAATCTCCAGCAATAGCAAAACAGTCAAACTCTGAGGAAATCGTTGATAACAGTTCTGTAAAGTCCTCAACAAATGCTGGAGAGTATTTTTGGGGCCTGTAAATAATGATCAGTAGAATGCGTGGGGTACCTTTCAACACAATACCTAGATGTTCAAAAGACGGCTAATTCCCAAATGACACTTGCTTACATTGATAGACCTCTTTAAAAAGAGCAGCAAGACCTCCACCCCTTTTAGTAGTTCTGCAGAAACTCAAATAGGTAAAGTTAGGAGGGGCTGTTTCATTAAGGACTGTTGCACTGTAGCTTTCTTCTAGCCATGTTTCATTTAGAAACATAAAATCCAGGTTGTTTGTGGTTATTAAGTCGCTGACTAGAAGTGATTTGTTTTTAAGTGAACAGATATTTAAAAGTGCTAACTTAACAGTACAATTTTTTTCCCTAACAGAGATCTTAGTTTGACAAGTCACAGGCAGCAGATTAGATTGATTTGCCACACGATTTGATCTAGCCTTGCAATTTCTATCATGTACTAAAACAGAAATAGAGAAAGATATAGGCACACTGAGTTCCTGCTTTTGTAAACATTTGATAAAAGTATTAGTATTTTCATAGCAGGAACCCGACACACATCACTGAGAGCCATTATCAGTTGTTTTTGGTTCACCTACAGCAGATGGAGGAGGGTGTGTGCCTTGGCGTTGTGTCAGAGACCGAAGAGCTCTCACAGGACGAGGAGGGGGAACTGGGCCCACTGGCTTTGGTGGTTTTGGGGCTTGCTGTTTTCTGGTTGAAATCTGGGGGCTTGCAGCAATAGAGTGGGATAGTTTAGTTCCAGCATAAACCAGTTCCTCCATTTTTCCAGAGAAGGTCAAAAGCGGGGATGCTGGAGAGAGGAATGACATATCTATTGAGGAGTCCTGTTGTTCTGATGTGACCGGAGGCTGTGATATGTTGTCCTGGTTTCCCTGGCTGTTTTCCAGAAAGTCGTCCTTGGGTGCTGAATCTTGGAGCCGTTCTAATCTGACACAGTCTGCCTGTAGTAAGCTCTGTGGGCAGGACTCAGCTGAGATTGTGTCCATGAGCAGTGGTTGTTGTTGTGGCTGAGTGGTGTTATCTCTGTCCTTGTGGGATATGTCAACGTCATGTCCATTCAGGTGCTGGAGAGAAGTCCTGTGGTCATTCATACTCTGTCCAGGTGTGTGTGTGCCATTCAGGTTGAGTGGATTGGCACACACTGCTGAAGGATGATGAAGGGAGAAATAGATATTGTCCTTTAGAACTCTTGCACCCAGTCTGTTTGGGTGGATGCCATCCTGTTTAAATAGTTGTCTCCAGAAAAGATTGAAGTTGTTGATAAAGTTCAATCCTTTTATGTTGCAGGTTTTTTGCAGCCATGTATTAAGTCCAAGCAACCGTGAAAACCTATTTGTTCCTCTTGCTGGAAGTGGTCCACTGATGAACGGCTGAGCTTTTACTGTTCTGAGTGTTTCAAAAAGTTTGTTGAAATCCCTCTTAAGGAGTTCAGATTGCTCTTTGTGAATATCATTCTTCCCCACATAAATGACAACCCGATTTACAGTCTTATGTTTCATCAGAATGTTCTGAAGTTCCCTGTTTACATCAGAAACGGTTGCTTGTGAAAGGCAGCACGTAGTTGAGTCTCTGTTGCTATAGTTTCTTATTATTGAGTCACCCAATATCAGAGTTCTGGGCTCGGATGCGCTCTGCGCTGAGTGCCGCTGTCTGCTCGATCTTGAGCGGCAGTTAGCATCAGTGTTAGCTGCTGGCTGATTTGATCGGTGTTTAGTCACATTTATCACATTTGGGGATTCCTCACTCATATTCATTAATACTTCAAATCTGTTCTCAAGATGTATAGGTGGTGGTAGAAAGTCAGTGTTTGCAATCCTTGTCCTAGCTGTATCTGGCGTAGAGGAAGCTATTGCGGCAAAATGTGATGCTCGTGACAGTCTGATTTCTCGAGTGATTTTGGGTCTTGCTCCCTGTTTGTACCATTGATTAGTGTGTTGATCATTAGATTCATTGGACTCACCGGCTGTTTGCTGAGGGCGTCCATGATGACGAAGCTCTGTTGTGTGTTCCGTCTGGTTTGGTAGTCCTGTGAAATGTACAGGTAGATGGAACACCTGCCAGGCATTGCTGCCGGTCGCACCTCCTCCGGTGCCCATGGGTCAGCTGCAGGGTCATCAGCCAGGAACCACCACTCATCGACGTTTCGCCCCTTTAATCCTGGAACGTCTCCTGGTGGCAGAGCAGTGGCAGGGACGTCTCCCTGTCACCACCTGCAACTGACTGGTATCACCCTCTGTGGCTGTTATCGGGGTTAGTTGTTCCCCAGCTCTTGTCATTCCTCCTCAGCCAGAGCCAAAAGCTCCCCTTCTCTGCCTCCTCCGCTAACTCTTTGGTTGCCTTCTTTAGGTTCCCTCCGGTCACTCCTACATCCCTCAGAAGGCGTGTAGTTGACAGCCCCACGTAGCCTCGGCATCCAACCTCCATTGGATAAATGGAGGTCTTCCAGCCACCCTCCCGGCACTCAGCAGTCAACTCTGAGTACTTGGCCTTCTTACGCTCATAGGCGGCCTCCATACCCTCCTCTGCTGGTACTGTGAGCTCAATGATGAGCACGGCTTTTGCCTTGGTAGACCACACCACTATGTCGGGGCGGACAGATGTAGCAGTAATCTCGACCGGGAAACGGAGCTGCCTGTCGAGATCCACTCTCATATTCCACTCCTGGTCAGAGGAAAATGGCCTAACTATTTCTTTTGGCCTAAGGATTCTTCTTCCCCCTTCTTCCGTGACAAAAGTGATGTGGTTGTGGTTCTCTGCTGGTGGTACCCCTTTGCTGCCCTGTCGCCGCCCCTCTATCACCTCGGCTAGCTTTCTCAGGACCTGGTCGTGGCGCCATCTATAGCGTCCCTGGGAGAGCGCAATCTTACAGCCTGACAAGATGTGTTGGAGGCTTGCGGAAGGGGTATTGCAGAGTGTACAGCTTTCCTCACTCCTAAACCACTGGTGGAGGTTCCGAGGACAGGGAAGTGTGTCGTAGGTTGCGCGGATGAGGAAACTGAGTCTCGCCTGTGGGATTTTCCACAGGTCTGCCCAGGTGATGTTTCGGGTGACAATTCCCTCCCAGGTTGTCCACCTTCCCTGTTGGCCCTGCGACACGGCCTTGATTTTGTAGCGCTCCTTCTCCATTTTTGTCACCTCTGCCACCACCATCTCTTTCCTCTCTTTGCGGTTGGCCTTGGACCAGAACCGTGGCGCTTCTCCCCACCCTAACCCTGCTCTTCCCATCTGGACTCTGCCAACAATCTCTTGGTGTTGTAGACGACTGACAGCTTGATCAACCTCAGATTGGGCGTTCCACCTTCGGCCTGTCCGAACCTTCGGGTTTGCGTTTCTTACAGCCTGATCAGCGGACTCTCTCAACTCGAGGACCAGCCTGGTCTTCTCTTTTTTTTGTAGCCCAGACTGACTGATTGTAATGGCAGCTGCAGGATGTTCCTTCCGAAGAGACCTGTTTCTGACAGGCACCGTGGAAGCCCCAACCACTTTCGGATGGATACATTGGCTTTTCCATCCATTTTGCTTATGGTGGATGAGGGGATTTCACTCATTTTCAGTGGCCACATCACCCTCCTGTAGAGTGTGTGCTGGTAGCACCAGACCTTGTACTTTCCCGGTAGCTGGCTTTGGTTGATTTTTTCCAATCCTTCTGAGAGCAGTTTGGTCACAGTTCTTCCCATCTGTCTGTCAGTAAGCTCTGCTGTATACTGCCTCCCCAGGCTTTTTATGGGTTGCTCAGAGATGAGTGGGATTTTCTCTATCCCTACGACGAAAATGGTGCTGTCGTTTCTGACTCCTCTTCTGAGAGACAGGCTCTGTGACTTTGATGGCTTGATCTTCATTCGTGCCCACGACATCAACTCATCCATTCTTTCCAGCAATCTTGCTGTGCATGCTGCTGTCTGAAGGAGGCTGGTGACGTCGTCCATGTATGCCCTCAGTGGGGGTAGTCTCTGCCCGGATGGTAGTTTAATCCCCCCAACCATTTGTTTTGCTCCGACGAGGATCACCTCAAAGGCTGACACGAACAAGATGGGAGAGATGGCACAACCCATGGCAATTCCTACTTCTAACTGTTGCCACCCGGTGGTAAAGTCTTGGAGGGCGAAGCACATCTGCAGGTCGTTGAAGTAGGATGCAACTATGTTCTTTATGCAGGGGGGCATATGGAAGAACTCCATGGAGTAGGTTAACAGCTGATGTGGGACAGATCCATATGCGTTTGCAAGGTCGAGCCAGACGACATGCAGGTCGGTCTTCTCCCGCTTGGCTTTCTGGATCTGGTCCCAGATCATTGTAGAATGCTCTACACACCCTGGGAAGCCTGGGACTCCCGCCTTCTGGCAGTTGGTGTCAATGTAGCCATTCTCAAGCAGGTAGGTGGTCATCCTTCTGGCCAGAACTGAAAAGAAGATCTTCCCTTCTACGTTCAACAGAGCGATGTTTCTAAACTGGTTAATGTCTCTGGAGTTCGCTTCCTTAGGGATGAAGACCGCTATAGCTCTTTGCCACTCGGATGGAATGAGTTGTTTTTTCCAGGCAGTTCTCATGAGGCACCATAGCAGCTCTAGTACCTTGGGGCAGATCTTATAGAGCTTGTAGGGGATTCCATTGGGGCCTGGCGCTGATGCAGACCTTGCTTTTTCCACAACTTGCCTGACTTCGCTGAGCTTGGGGGGCTTGATGTTAAAAGCAGCAGTCGGAGGTGCAGGCTTAGGAACATATCCTGGTGTTCCTAATGGGATGTTCCTTACTGAATCGCTGTACTGTTCTCGGACATGTTGTTCCAGTTTCTCTCTGGTGATTTTGAGTTTCCCACTCTTCTTCTCCTTCAGCAGTTACCTGGCGTGCTTGTAGGGGTCTTTGAAGAAGTTGGCTAGTTCTTTCTGTTTCCGTTTGCTGCGCTTGCGGATACGTTCAGCCCTGCAAAGCCTGGACAGTTTTTTCCTCACCTCTTCCCACAAGGCTTTCAGACCCTCTTTCTCTGCCAACGTTGCCTTCCTCCAGTTCTTCCGTAGTTGTCGGCGCCTTCGCACTAGAAGGTCAATCTCCTTTTCCCTCCTTCCCTTCTCTTTTTGGGTGGTGCTCTGGTTGGAGGTCACTTCGCCAAACCTGTTCTTACAGGCCTGATATAGGACATCCCCCATCTGGTTGAGCTTGGATTCCACCCCCCCTCATAGAGATCCTTCCAGTATCTTGACCAAGTCAGTGTCCAGTGTTCGCCATGCCTCTGTCTCGCATGATTTTGGCCATTTGAGCTTACCTCTTCTAGTTGGTTTTCTTGTCTCTGCTTTTGACTCAGTCCCGAGTGGGTTGGTGGCGACTGGGTCTTGGTACTCACGTGGGGGCTCTCCCTCCACCAGTGGGCCTTCTTCCTCCATGACATTTCTGCCTTCTGCAACATTGAGTCCTTCAGCTCTGTGGTTTTCGACCTGGCTTTTGGTCCCTCTTGTCTCACCTGCTAGGGCAGTGCAAGGTTGCTGTTGGCTCTTCTGCACACATTTTCACTTCTCCTGATGGATTCGCAACCCACGGAATGTGGTAACCTTTTCCCATCGTCATCCACACTTCCAGAGGATATTCTTTCCATTTCCTGAAATTCCAATGTTCATCTCTTTGTCTGTTTCCGTTGCTGTCGTTACCGTGTAGTCCGTCCTGTTAGGCCCATCTTTCACCCGCCTCTCGGAGGGCCTGCGGGTTGTTTTTTCTTAAGGTTCTCTGTAGTTAAGGTTATGGGTGTGCCTCTTCAGAGGTACTAGTGGGTTGGGTAACTAGCCACCCACTTCCAGTGCGGTCTTTACCTGCTGTCATCCAGTCTTTCCTGGCTGTCCTCCAGTCTTCCCTGGACTCCAACTGCCCTGTTCACAGTAGTCACTGGGTTACCAGATCTTCAGTGAAATGTACAGGTAGATGGAACACCTGCTAGGCATTGCTGCCGGTCGCACGTCCTCCGGTGCCCATGGGTCAGCTGTAGGGTCATCAGCCAGGAACTGTAAGTAACTTTGTTTCAAGAACAGCAATCCTTTGTAAAAGTCTGTGGCAGTTTGTGCAGCAAGTAGATTGTTGATGAGGCATTCCTTTTTCTTATCCTTTTCAATGAAGGCAGCTGTTTTTCCTTCTGGAATGTAAGCTGATGGCGGTGGGAGGCTAGACGGATGAAAAATTCCACTTTTTTGTAATCCTCCAGTCCCGAAAGTTTGTAAATTGACGTTGATGCCAAGCTTTGTTGTTTGAGCACTATGCTGATTTGCTGAAGTTAAAATTATAAGATAAAATATAAAAGCGATAGAGCAAAGCACAGAGCAGTAAGCAAAAGCGTCCGAACAGTAGCAGAGCAGGAAAAAAATCGACCCTCCGACCCTTTCCGCGGCCGAGATACGGCGGTTCGAAAAAAAAAAACGCTCGTCCGGAGTTCGCGCGCCCGTAGCGTCCGCTGCGTTCGTCCGCCGGAGGCGCGGCCGGTCTCTTTCGAAAGGTCTCTCTCGGGGCTTTCTCGGGTCCGTGCGACCCCGGGGGCCGGAGATACGGACTTCCACCGCTGCACCTTTAAACGGCCGTAGCTCGGGCGCCTTAAGACCGAGACCTTAGCCCTTTGGGTCCCTCATCCTCCAGGAGGGGCCCTTTCCAACGACCCCACCCCCGTCTCCGTACCCCCTCCCCCGGCCGAGATACGACCCCGGGAACATCGCCCCGTCTACCCGACCACCGTGCACCCGAGGCCGGCCTCGGACCCCGCGGCGGACACCCTGGAGCTCGTACCCGGCGCACCGTTCGGTCCCTGCCATCCCACTCTTAAGCACTCCCCCACCGGACTAAGCCCCATCCTCCCGGCCCTTCTGGAGAACCAAACAGTTGGTCAACCCCAAAATTTCTCCAACCGTTGGTCAACCCGAAAGATTTTCCAGCAGTTGGTCAACCCCAATCGACTTAGGTTTTGGAGCGTTCGCGTTTCCAGCAGTTGGTCAACCTCAATCGACTTAGGTTTTGGAGCGTTCGAGTTTCCAGCAGTTGGTCAACCTCAATCGACTTAGGTTTTGGAGTGTTCGCGTTTCCAGCAGTTGGTCAACCTCAATCGACTTAGGTTTTGGAGCGTTCGCATTTCCAGCAGTTGGTCAACCTCAATCGACTTAGGCTCTGGAGCTTTCGCCTCTCCAGCAGTTGGTCAACCCCAACGACTTAGGCTCTTGAGCTTTAACTTCTCCAGCAGTTGGTCAACCCCATCGACTTAGGTTCTGGGGCGTTCGCTTCTCCTGCCATAGACTTAGGTTCTAGAGCTTTCGCCTCTCCGACAGTTGGTCAACCCCAATCGGCTCTGGAGCTTTCACTTCTCCAGCAGTTGGTAAACCCCATCGACTTAGGTTCTGGAGCTTTCGCTTCTCCGACAGTTGGCGGAGATACGGGGGGCCGTCTCCGGATTTTCCCACGGCCGCTGCTCGGGCGCCTTAAGTCCCAGGACGTCGCCCTCGGGGTCGGTCGCTCTACCCGAGGGGACCTTTCGAACGAGTCCGCCCTCGACCCTCCGACCCTTTCCTCGGCCGAGATACGGCGGTTCGAAAAAAAAAAACGCTCGTCCGGAGTTCGCTCGCCCGTAGCGTCCGCTGTGTTCGTCCGCCGGAGGCGTGACCGGTCTCGTTCGAAAGGTCTTTCCCGGGGCTTTCCGGCGACGCCGGCCCCGAGTCCGTGCGACCCCGTGGACCGGAGATACTTCCGGTCGAATATCCGAATTTCGTTACCGCGCCGCTCCGGCGCCTCGGGCCAGGGGCGTTCTACCTTCGGGTCGATTGGTCCGCCGGAGGGGCCCTTTCGAACGAGCCCACCCGCGAGTATCTGGCCCTTTCCGCGGCGGAGATACGGGGGGCCGTCTCCGGATTTTCCCACGGCCGCTGCTCGGGCGCCTTAAGTCCGAGGACGTCGCCCTCGGGGTCGGTCGCTCTACCCGAGGGGACCTTTCGAACGAGCCCGCTCTCGACCCTCCGACCCTTTCCGCGGCCGAGATACGGCGGATCGAGAAAAAAAAAAACGCTGGTCAGGAGTTCGCGCGCCCGTAGCGTCCGCTGCGTTCGTCCGCCGGAGGCGCGGCCGGTCTCGTTCGAAAGGTCTTTCCCGGGGCTTTTCGGGGACGCCGGCCCCGAGTCCGTGCGACCCCGGGGACCGGAGATACTTCCGGTTGAATTTCGGAAAACTTCGAACGGCCGTATCTCGGGCGCCTCGGGCCCGGGGCCTTCGAACTTCGGGTCGGTCGGTCCGCCGGAGGGGCCCTTTCGAACGAGCCCACCCGCGAGTATCTGGCCCCTTCCGCGGCGGAGATACGGGGGGCCGTCTCCGGATTTTCCCACTGCCGCTGCTCGGGCGCCTTAAGTCCGAGGACGTCGCCCTCGGGGTCGGTCGCTCTACCCGAGGGGACCTTTCGAACGAGCCCGCCCTCGACCCTCCGACCCTTTCCGCGGCCGAGATACGGCGGTTCGAAAAAAAAAAAACCGCTCGTCTGGAGTTCGCGCGCCCGTAGCGTCCGCTGCGTCCGTCCGCCGGAGGCGCGGCCGGTCTCGTTCGAAAGGTCTCTCTCGGGGCTTTCCGGGGACGCCGGCCTCGGGTCCGTGCGACCCCGGGGGCCGGAGATACGGACTTCCACCGCTGCACCTTTAAACGGCCGTAGCTCGGGCGCCTTAAGACCGAGACCTTAGCTCTTTGGGTCCCTCATCCTCCAGGAGGGGCCCTTTCCAACGACCCCACCCCCGTCTCCGTACCCCCTCCCCCGGCCGAGATACGACCCCGGGAACATCGCCCCGTCTACCCGACCACCGTGCACCCGAGGCCGGCCTCGGACCCCGCGACGGACACCCTGGAGCTCGTACCCGGCGCACCGTTCGGTCCCTGCCATCCCACTCTTAAGCACTCCCCCACCGGACTAAGCCCCATCCTCCCGGCCCTTCTGGAGAACCAAACAGTTGGTCAACCCCAAAATTTCTCCAACCGTTGGTCAACCCGAAAGATTTTCCATCAGTTGGTCAACCCCAATCGACTTAGGTTTTGGAGCGTTCGAGTTTCCAGCAGTTGGTCAACCTCAATTGACTTAGGTTTTGGAGTGTTCGCGTTTCCAGCAGTTGGTCAACCTCCATCGACTTAGGCTCTGGAGCTTTCGCCTCTCCAGCAGTTGGTCAACCCCAACGACTTAGGCTCTTGAGCTTTCACTTCTCCAGCAGTTGGTCAACCCCATCGACTTAGGTTCTGGGGCGTTCGCTTCTCCTGCCATAGACTTAGGCAAGGCAAGGCAAGGCAAGTTTATTTCTATAGCACATTTCATACACAAAGGTCATTCAAAGTGCTTTACATAGAAATGAGAAAACAAAAATCAAAGATACATGAATTTAAAATATCAATTAAAAGAAAATAAATGTGATTTTAATAAAAACTGTTTAAATGTGTGAAAAAGAATAAAACAGGAATAAAAGTATAAAACAGTTAAAAATGAGAATAAAAACAAGAGAAATAGAAAATAATTAAAATAGTGCATATATAATATAGTGCAATCAGTTCCGACGCAGCATAGTGCTCATTCAGTAAATGCATAGCTAAACAGATGTGTTTTGAGTCTGGATTTGAATGTGACTACTGTTGGAGCACATCTGATCTCTTCTGGAAGCTGGTTCCAGCTGCGACTGGCATAATAGCCAAAAGCTGACTCTCCTTGCTTTGAGTGAACCCTTGGTATTTCTAGCTGATGTGATCCTAATGATCTGAGTGATCTGATGGGTTTATATTCAATGAGCATATCAGCAATGTATTGAGGTCCTAGTCCACTAAGTGATTTATATACCATTAATAATACTTTAAAATCAATCCTAAATGTAACTGTTAGCCAGTGTAGCGCCCTGAGGACCGGTGTGATATGTTCATATTTTCTGGTTCTGCTCAGAATCCTGGCAGCAGCCTTCTGAATGAGCTGGAGCTGTCTAATGGTCTTTTTGGGAAGGCCAGTGAGGAGGCCATTACAATAATCCACCCTGCTGGTGATGAAAGCATGCACAAGTTTCTCTAAGTCTTGTCTGGAAACAAAGCATCTAATTCTTGCGATATTTTTGAGATGATAGTATGCTGATTTAGTTATTGCTTTGACATGACTACTGAAACTAAGGTCAGACTCCAGAATCACACCAAGATTCCTGACTTGATTTTTAGTTGTTTGACCCCTAGCGTCAAGGTATGCATTCACCGTGAGAACTTCATCTTTGTTTCCAAACGCAATGACTTCAGTTTTCTCTTTGTTTAACTGAAGAAAGTTTTGGCACATCCAACTGTTAACTTCATCAATGCATTTGCACAGGGAGTCAATGGGGCTGTAGTCATTTGGGGATAGAGCTAAGTAGATCTGAGTGTCGTCTGCATAACTGTGATAGGCAATTTTGTTCTCTCTCATTATTTGGCTTAGTGGGAGCATATACAGGTTGAACAGGAGTGGCGCAAGAATTGAGCCTTGCGGGACTCCGCATGTCATGGATGTCCACTTAGATTTATGGCCACCTATACTTACATAATAACCTCTCCCTTCTAAGTATGACTTGAACCATTTCAGGACCACCCCAGAAAGCCCGACCCAGTTTTCCAGCCTGTCAAGAAGTATGTTGTGATCAACAATGTCAAAAGCAGCACTGAGGTCGAGTAGCACCAGCACTGATAGTTTGCCTGTGTCTGTGTTGAGGCGAATATCATTTATTATCTTTATGAGCGCTGTCTCTGTACTGTGGTGTGGTCTGAAACCAGATTGAAAAATGTCAAAGTAACCATTAGAAATTAAGAATTTGTTCAGCTGATTGAAAACAACTTTTTCAATGATCTTGCCTATGAAAGGAAGATTTGAGATTGGTCTGTAGTTGCTCAATACAGTGTTATCTAGGTTGCTCTTTTTCAGGAGGGGCTTAACAACTGCAGTTTTAAGGGACTTTGGAAAAGTCCCAGAGTGAAGTGATGAATTTACCACTTTTAGGAGATCTGCTTCTAAACAGTTAAAGACACTTTTGAAAAAACATGTTGGGAGTGTGTCAAGGGCACAGGTTGATGTTTTAAGATGCTGTACTGTTTCTTCCAAAATTTTACCATCAACTGCTTCGAAATCAGACATCGTAACTACTTTCTGATGTTGTGGTCTGATTTGTCTGACCCTGGCGCAGCTCAAGGATGTGCTGATCACCTTTCTGATATTATTGATTTTCTCAGAAAAGAAGTTAGCAAACTCACTACATTTGCTGTCTGAGAGCATTTCACTTGGAATGTGACTTGGGGGGGTTGTTAGTCTCTCTATAGTAGCAAAAAGAGTGCGTGTGTTATTTATGTTTTTGTTTATAATATTTGAAAAGAAAGTCTGTCTAGCTTTGCCTAGTTCCACACTGAAAGCACGAAGGCTGTCTTTATAGATATTATAATGGACTACAAGTTTTGTCTTCCGCCACATGCGCTCAGCTTTTCTGCATTGTCTCTTCATATTCTGCACCTCTGTTGAGTTTCTCCAAGGTGATTTTTGCCTGCCATTCTTCTTCCTGACTTTTACAGGAGCAATATCATCGATTACACTCTTAACTTTAGAATTAAAGGAATCAAGGAGAAAATCAACAGAGTCTGCAGATATGCTTGGTGTTAAATATATAGCCTTCATAAATAGCACACTGTTGTTCTCATTAAAGGATCTCTTTCTGACAGACACAGATCTAGTTTCAATAGTAGGAGAGATTAATATATCAAAGAAAATACAGAAATGATCAGACAGTGCTACATCCTTAATAACAACTGATGAAATGTTTACACCCTTACTGATAATTAAATCTAAAGTGTGTCCACGATTGTGTGTGGGTCCATGTACATGTTGAGTCAGATCAAAAGTATTTAAAACAGCTGTGACATCTTTTGTCATAATGCTTTCTGGCGTATCTATGTGAATGTTAAAATCTCCAGCAATAGCAAAACAGTCAAACTCTGAGGAAATCGTTGATAACAGTTCTGTAAAGTCCTCAACAAATGCTGGAGAGTATTTTTGGGGCCTGTAAATAATGATCAGTAGAATGCGTGGGGTACCTTTCAACACAATACCTAGATGTTCAAAAGACGGGTAATTCCCAAATGACACTTGCTTACATTGATAGACATCTTTAAAAAGAGCAGCAAGACCTCCACCCCTTTTAGTAGTTCTGCAGAAACTCAAATAGGTAAAGTTAGGAGGGGCTGTTTCATTAAGGACTGTTGCACTGTAGCTTTCTTCTAGCCATGTTTCATTTAGAAACATAAAATCCAGGTTGTTTGTGGTTATTAAGTCGCTGACTAGAAGTGATTTGTTTTTAAGTGAACAGATATTTAAAAGTGCTAACTTAACAGTACATTTTTTTTCCCTAACAGAGATCTTAGTTTGACAAGTCACAGGCAGCAGATTAGATTGATTTGCCACACGATTTGATCTAGCCTTGCAATTTCTATCATGTACTAAAACAGAAATAGAGAAAGATATAGGCACACTGAGTTCCTGCTTTTGTAAACATTTGATAAAAGTATTAGTATTTTCATAGCAGGAACCCGACACACATCACTGAGAGCCATTATCAGTTGTTTTTGGTTCACCTACAGCAGATGGAGGAGGGTGTGTGCCTTGGCGTTGTGTCAGAGACCGAAGAGCTCTCACAGGACGAGGAGGGGGAACTGGGCCCACTGGCTTTGGTGGTTTTGGGGCTTGCTGTTTTCTGGTTGAAATCTGGGGGCTTGCAGCAATAGAGTGGGATAGTTTAGTTCCAGCATAAACCAGTTCCTCCATTTTTCCAGAGAAGGTCAAAAGCGGGGATGCTGGAGAGAGGAATGACATATCTATTGAGGAGTCCTGTTGTTCTGATGTGACCGGAGGCTGTGATATGTTGTCCTGGTTTCCCTGGCTGTTTTCCAGAAAGTCGTCCTTGGGTGCTGAATCTTGGAGCCGTTCTAATCTGACACAGTCTGCCTGTAGTAAGCTCTGTGGGCAGGACTCAGCTGAGATTGTGTCCATGAGCAGTGGTTGTTGTTGTGGCTGAGTGGTGTTATCTCTGTCCTTGTGGGATATGTCAACGTCATGTCCATTCAGGTGCTGGAGAGAAGTCCTGTGGTCATTCATACTCTGTCCAGGTGTGTGTGTGCCATTCAGGTTGAGTGGATTGGCACACACTGCTGAAGGATGATGAAGGGAGAAATAGATATTGTCCTTTAGAACTCTTGCACCCAGTCTGTTTGGGTGGATGCCATCCTGTTTAAATAGTTGTCTCCAGAAAAGATTGAAGTTGTTGATAAAGTTCAATCCTTTTATGTTGCAGGTTTTTTGCAGCCATGTATTAAGTCCAAGCAACCGTGAAAACCTATTTGTTCCTCTTGCTGGAAGTGGTCCACTGATGAACGGCTGAGCTTTTACTGTTCTGAGTGTTTCAAAAAGTTTGTTGAAATCCCTCTTAAGGAGTTCAGATTGCTCTTTGTGAATATCATTCTTCCCCACATAAATGACAACCCGATTTACAGTCTTATGTTTCATCAGAATGTTCTGAAGTTCCCTGTTTACATCAGAAACGGTTGCTTGTGAAAGGCAGCACGTAGTTGAGTCTCTGTTGCTATAGTTTCTTATTATTGAGTCACCCAATATCAGAGTTCTGGGCTCGGATGCGCTCTGCGCTGAGTGCCGCTGTCTGCTCGATCTTGAGCGGCAGTTAGCATCAGTGTTAGCTGCTGGCTGATTTGATCAGTGTTTAGTCACATTTATCACATTTGGGGATTCCTCACTCATATTCATTAATACTTCAAATCTGTTCTCAAGATGTATAGGTGGTGGTAGAAAGTCAGTGTTTGCAATCCTTGTCCTAGCTGTATCTGGCGTAGAGGAAGCTATTGCGGCAAAATGTGATGCTCGTGACAGTCTGATTTCTCGACTGATTTTGGGTCTTGCTCCCTGTTTGTACCATTGATTAGTGTGTTGATCATTAGATTCATTGGACTCACCGGCTGTTTGCTGAGGGCGTCCATGATGACGAAGCTCTGTTGTGTGTTCCGTCTGGTTTGGTAGTCCTGTAAGTAACTTTGTTTCAAGAACAGCAATCCTTTTTAAAAGTCTGTGGCAGTTTGTGCAGCAAGTAGATTGTTGATGAGGCATTCCTTTTTCTTATCCTTTTCAATGAAGGCAGCTGTGTTTTTCCTTCTGGAATGTAAGCTGATGGCGGTGGGAGGCTAGACGGATGAAAAATTCCACTTTTTTGTAATCCTCCAGTCCCGAAAGTTTGTAAATTGACGTTGATGCCAAGCTTTGTTGTTTGAGCACTATGCTGATTTGCTGAAGTTAAAATTATAAGATAAAATATAAAAGCGATAGAGCAAAGGGCAGAGCAGTAAGCAAAAGCGTCCGAACAGTAGCAGAGCAGGAAAAAAATCAACCCTCCGACCCTTTCCGCGGCCGAGATACGGCGGTTCGAAAAAAAAAAAACGCTCGTCCGGAGTTCGCGCGCCCGTAGCGTCCGCTGCGTTCGTCCGCCGGAGGCGCGGCCGGTCTCTTTCGAAAGGTCTCTCTCGGGGCTTTCTCGGGTCCGTGCGACCCCGGGGGCCGGAGATACGGACTTCCACCGCTGCACCTTTAAACGGCCGTAGCTCGGGCGCCTTAAGACCGAGACCTTAGCCCTTTGGGTCCCTCATCCTCCAGGAGGGGCCCTTTCCAACGACCCCACCCCCGTCTCCGTACCCCCTCCCCCGGCCGAGATACGACCCCGGGAACATCGCCCCGTCTACCCGACCACCGTGCACCCGAGGCCGGCCTCGGACCCCGCGGCGGACACCCTGGAGCTCGTACCCGGCGCACCGTTCGGTCCCTGCCATCCCACTCTTAAGCACTCCCCCACCGGACTAAGCCCCATCCTCCCGGCCCTTCTGGAGAACCAAACAGTTGGTCAACCCCAAAATTTCTCCAACCGTTGGTCAACCCGAAAGATTTTCCAGCAGTTGGTCAACCCCAATCGACTTAGGTTTTGGAGCGTTCGCGTTTCCAGCAGTTGGTCAACCTCAATCGACTTAGGTTTTGGAGCGTTCGAGTTTCCAGCAGTTGGTCAACCTCAATCGACTTAGGTTTTGGAGTGTTCGCGTTTCCAGCAGTTGGTCAACCTCAATCGACTTAGGTTTTGGAGCGTTCGCATTTCCAGCAGTTGGTCAACCTCAATCGACTTAGGCTCTGGAGCTTTCGCCTCTCCAGCAGTTGGTCAACCCCAACGACTTAGGCTCTTGAGCTTTAACTTCTCCAGCAGTTGGTCAACCCCATCGACTTAGGTTCTGGGGCGTTCGCTTCTCCTGCCATAGACTTAGGTTCTAGAGCTTTCGCCTCTCCGACAGTTGGTCAACCCCAATCGGCTCTGGAGCTTTCACTTCTCCAGCAGTTGGTCAACCCCATCGACTTAGGTTCTGGAGCTTTCGCTTCTCCGACAGTTGGTCAACCCCGATCGACTTAGCTATATACCTGATGGCACCTGTTCGCCCTACCGTCCCCCGCGAAGGGGGAACCCGCCGGGTCCGCGGCCGGGAGGGTGCGCCTCGGTCGGCCCGGGGGACCGGAGATACTTCCGGTCGAAAATCCGAATTTCGTTACCGCGCCGCTCCGGCGCCTCGGGCCCGGGTCTTTCGACCTTCGGGTCGGTCGGTCCGCCGGAGGGGCCCTTTCGAACGAGCTCACCCGCAAGTATCTGGCCCCGTCCGCGGCGGAGATACGGGGGGCCGTCTCCGGATTTTCCCACGGCCGCTGCTCGGGCGCCTTAAGTCCGAGGACATCGCCCTCGGGGTCGGTCGCTCTACCCGAGGGGACCTTTCGAACGAGCCCGCCCTTGACCCTCCGACCCTTTTCTCGGCCGAGATACGGCGGATCGAAAAAAAAATAACGCTGGTCCGGAGTTCGCGCGCCCGTAGCGTCCGCTGCGTTCGTCCGCCGGAGGCGCGGCCGGTCTCGTTCGAAAGGTCTTTCCCGGGGCTTTTCGGGGACGCCGGCCCCGAGTCCGTGCGACCCCGGGGACCGGAGATACTTCCGGTCGAATTTCGGAAAACTTCGAACGGCCGTATCTCGGGCGCCTCGGGCCCCGGGCCTTCGAACTTCGGGTCTTAAGCACTCCCCCACCGGACTAAGCCCCATCCTCCCGGCCCTTCTGGAGAACCAAACAGTTGGTCAACCCCAAAATTTCTCCAACCGTTGGTCAACCCGAAAGATTTTCCAGCAGTTGGTCAACCCCAATCGACTTAGGTTTTGGAGTGTTCGCGTTTCCAGCAGTTGGTCAACCTCAATCGACTTAGGTTTTGGAGCGTTCGCGTTTCCAGCAGTTGGTCAACCTCAATCGACTTAGGCTCTGGAGCTTTCGCCTCTCCAGCAGTTGGTCAACCCCAACGACTTAGGCTCTTGAGCTTTCACTTCTCCAGCAGTTGGTCAACCCCATCGACTTAGGTTCTGGGGCGTTCGCTTCTCCTGCCATAGACTTAGGTTCTAGAGCTTTCGCCTCTCCGACAGTTGGTCAACCCCAATCGACTTAGGCTCTGGAGCTTTCACTTCTCCAGCAGTTGGTCAACCCCATTGACTTAGGTTATGGGGCGTTCGCTTCTCCTGCCATCGACTTAGGTTCTGGAGCTTTCGCCTCTCCGACAGATGGTCAACCCCGATCGACTTAGCTATATACCGCGGCGGAGATACGGGGGGAGATACGGGGGGCCGTCTCCGGATTTTCCCACTGCCGCTGCTTGGGCGCCTTAAGTCCGAGGACGTCGCCCTCGGGGTCGGTCGCTCTACCCGAGAGGACCTTTCGAACGAGCCCGCCCTCGACCCTCCGACCCTTTCCGCGGCCGAGATACGGCGGTTCAAAAAAAAAAGCTCATCCGGAGTTCGCGCGCCCGTAGCGTCCGCTGCGTTCGTCCGCCGGAGGCGCGGCCGGTCTCGTTCGAATGGTCTCTCTCGGCGCTTTCCGGGGACGCCGGCCTCGGGTCCGTGCGACCCCGGGGGCCGGAGATACGGACTTCCACCGCTGCACCTTTAAACGGTTGTAGCTCGGGCGCCTTAAGACCGAGACCTTAGCCCTTTGGGTCCCTTATCCTCCAGGAGGGGCGCTTTCCAACGACCCCACCCCCGTCTCCGTACCCCCTCCCCCGGCCGAGAAACGACCCCGGGAACATCGCCCCGTCTACCCGACCACCGTGCACCCGAGGCCAGCCTCGGACCCCGCGACGGACACCCTGGAGCTCGTACCCGGCGCACCGTTCGGTCCCTGCCATCCCACTCTTAAGCACCGGACTAAGCCCCATCCTCCCAGCCCTTCTGGAGAACCAAACAGTTGGTCAACCCCAAAATTTCTCCAACCTTTTGTCAACCCGAAAGATTTTCCAGCAGTTGGTCAACCCCAATCAACTTAGGTTTTGGAGCGTTCGCGTTTCCAGCAGTTGGTCAACCTCAATCGACTTAGGTTTTGGAGCGTTCGCGTTTCCAGCAGTTGGTCAACCTCAATCACCTTAGGTTTTGGAGCTTTCGAGTTTCCAGCAGTTGGTCAACCTCAATCGACTTAGGTTTTGGAGTGTTCGCGTTTCCAGCAGTTGGTCAACCTCAATCGACTTAGGTTTTGGAGCGTTCGCGTTTCCAGCAGTTGGTCAACCTCAATCGACTTAGGCTCTGGAGCTTTCGCCTCTCCAGCAGTTGGTCAACCCCAACGACTTAGGCTCTTGAGCTTTCACTTCTCCAGCAGTTGGTCAACCCCATCGACTTAGGTTCTGGGGCGTTCGCTTCTCCTGCCATAGACTTAGGTTCTAGAGCTTTCGCCTCTCCGACAGTTGGTCAACCCCAATCGACTTAGGCTCTGGAGCTTTCACTTCTCCAGCAGTTGGTCAACCCCATCGACTTAGGTTCTGGGGCGTTCGCTTCTCCTGCCATCGACTTAGGTTCTGGAGCTTTCACCTCTCCGACAGTTGGTCAACCCCGATCGACTTAGCTATATACCTGATGGCACCTGTTTGCCCTACCGTCCCCCGCGAAGGGGGAACCCGCCGGGTCCGCTGCCGGGAGGGTGCGCCTCGGTCGGCCCGGGGGACCGGAGATACTTCCGGTCGAAAATCCGAATTTCGTTACAGCGACGCTCCGGCGCCTCGGGCCCGGGTCCTTCGACCTTCGGGTCGGTCGGTCCGCCGTAGGGGCCCTTTCGAACGAGCCCACCCGCGAGTATCTGGCCCTTTCCGCAGCGGAGATACGGGGGGCCGTCTCCGGATTTTCCCACGGCCGCTGCTCGGGCGCCTTAAGTCCCAGGACGTCGCCCTCGGGGTCGGTCGCTCTACCCGAGGGGACCTTTCGAACGAGCCTGCCCTCGACCCTCCGACCCTTTCCGCGGCCGAGATACGGCGGATCGAAAAAAAAAAACGCTGGTCCGGAGTTCGCGCGCCCGTAGCGTCCGCTGCGTTCGTCCGCCGGAGGCGCGGCCAATCTCGTTCGAAAGGTCTTTCCCGGGGCTTTCCGGCGACGCCGGCCCCGAGTCCGTGCGACCCCGTGGACCGGAGATACTTCCGGTCGAATATCCGAATTTCGTTACCGCGCCGCTCCGGCGCCTCGGGCCCGGGGCCTTCGACCTTCGGGTCGATTGGTCGGCCGGAAGGGCCCTTTCGAACGAGCCTACCCGCGAGTATCTGGCCCTTTCCGCGGCGGAGATACGGGGGGCCGTCTCCGGATTTTCCCACGGCCGCTGCTCGGGCGCCTTAAGTCCCAGGACGTCGCCCTCGGGGTCGGTCGCTCTACCCGAGGGGACCTTTCGAACGAGCCCGCCCTCGACCCTCCGACCCTTTCCGCGGCCGAGATACGGCGGTTCAAAAAAAAAAAAACGCACATTCGGAGTTCGCTCGCCCGTAGCGTCCGCTGCGTTCGTCCGCCGGAGGCGTGACCGGTCTCGTTCGAAAGGTCTTTCCCGGGGCTTTCCGGCGACGCCGGCCCCGAGTCCGTGCGATCCCGGGGGCCGGAGATACGGACTTCCACCGCTGCCCCTTTAAACGGCCGTAGCTCGGGCGCCTTAAGACCGAGACCTTAGCCCTTTGGGTCCCTCATCCTCCAGGAGGGGCCCTTTCCAACGACCCCACCCCCGTCTCCGTACCCCCTCCCCCGGCCGAGATACGACCCCGGGAACATCGCCCCGTCTACCCGACCACCGTGCACCCGAGGCCGGCCTCGGACCCCGCGACGGACACCCTGGAGCTCGTACCCGGCGCACCGTTCGGTCCCTGCCATCCCACTCTTAAGCACTCCCCCACCGGACCAAGCCCCATCCTCCCGGCCCTTCTGGAGAACCAAACAGTTGGTCAACCCCAAAATTTCTCCAACCGTTGGTCAACCCGAAAGATTTTCCAGCAGTTCGTCAACCCCAATCGACTTAGGTTTTGGAGCGTTCGCATTTCCAGCAGTTGGTCAACCTCAATCGACTTAGGTTTTGGAGCGTTCGCGTTTCCAGCAGTTGGTCAACCTCAATCGACTTAGGTTTTGGAGCGTTCGCGTTTCCAGCAGTTGGTCAACCTCAATCGACTTAGGTTTTGGAGCGTTCGCGTTTCCAGCAGTTGGTCAACCTCAATCGACTTAGGTTTTGGAGTGTTCGCGTTTCCAGCAGTTGGTCAACCTCAATCGACTTAGGCTCTGGAGCTTTCGCCTCTCCAGCAGTTGGTCAACCCCAACGACTTAGGCTCTTCAGCTTTCACTTCTCCAGCAGTTGGTCAACCCCATCGACTTAGGTTCTGGGGCGTTCGCTTCTCCTGCCATAGACTTAGGTTCTAGAGCTTTCGCCTCTCCGACAGTTGGTCAACCCCAATCGACTTAGGCTCTGGAGCTTTCACTTCTCCAGCAGTTGGTCAACCCCATCGACTTAGGTTCTGGGGCGTTCGCTTCTCCTGCCATAGACTTAGGTTCTGGAGCTTTCGCCTCTCCGACAGTTGGTCAACCCCGATCGACTTAGCTATATACCTGATGGCACCTGTTCGCCCTACCGTCCCCCGCGAAGGGGGAACCCGTCGGGTCTGCGGCCGGGAGGGTGCGCCTCGGTCGGCCCGGGGAACCGGAGATACTTCCGGTCGAAAATCCGAATTTCGTTACAGCGCCGCTCCGGCGCCTCGGGCCCGGGTCCTTCGACCTTCGGGTCGGTCGGTCCGCCGGAGGGGCCCTTTCGAACGAGCCCACCTGCGAGTATCTGGCCCTTTCCGCAGCGGAGATACGGGGGGCCGTCTCCGGATTTTCACACGGCCGCTGCTCGGGCGCCTTAGGTCCCAGGACGTCGCCCTCGGGGTCGGTCGCTCTACCCGAGGGGACCTTTCGAACGAGCCTGCCCTCGACCCTCCGACCCTTTCCGCGGCCGAGATACGGCGGTTCGAAAAAAAAAAAACGCTGGTCCGGAGTTCGCGCGCCCGTAGCGTCCGCTGCGTTCGTCCGCCGGAGGCGCGGCCGGTCTTGTTCGAAAGGTCTTTTCCGGGGCTTTTCGGCGACGCCGGCCCCGAGTCCGTGCGACCCCGGGGACCGGAGATACTTCCGGTCGAATTTCGGAAAACTTCGAACGGCCGTATCTCGGACGCCTCGGGCCCGGGGCCTTCGAACTTCAGGTCGGTCGGTCCGCCAGAGGGGCCCTTTCGAACGAGCCCACCCGCGAGTATCTGGCCCCTTCCGCGGCGGAGATACGGGGGGGCCGTCTCCGGATTTTCCCACTGCCGCTGCTCGGGCGCCTTAAGTCCGAGGACGTCGCCCTCGGGGTCGGTCGCTCTACCCGAGGGGACCTTTCGAACGAGCCCGCCTTCGACCCTCCGACCCTTTCCGCGGCCGAGATACGGCGGTTCGAAAAAAAAAAACGCTCGTCCGGAGTTCGCGCGCCCGTAGCGTCCGCTGCGTTCGTCCGCCGGAGGCGCGGCCGGTCTCGTTCGAAAGGTCTCTCTCGTGGCTTTCCGGGGACGCCGGCCTCGGGTCCGTGCGACCCCGGGGGCCGGAGATACGGACTTCCACCGCTGCACCTTTAAACGGCTGTAGCTCGGGCGCCTTAAGACCGAGACCTTAGCCCTTTGGGTCCCTCATCCTCCAGGAGGGGCCCTTTCCAACGACCCCACCCCCGTCTCCGTACCCCCTCCCCCGGCCGAGATACGACCCCGGGAACATCGCCCCGTCTACCCGACCACCGTGCACCCGAGGCCGGCCTCTGTTGGACTTTAAGGGTCCATCTGCATGTTCATAATTGGAGGAAAGACACGGTATTAAAATTAAGTTATTTATTGATCAGATATGAAAAAGTTTTACAGCGCTGGGTCATTTCAAGCAATGAACAACCAGCTCAAAAAATAACATGCATATTTATAAAATATATGAAGTCGATCTTTCTTCTTAGAATCTCCACCCACAAAGGCCGTTCCCCTTGTACATCTGACTCCATCACCACACCCAGTTTTAGTCTGCAGGAGATAGACACACACACACAAAGAAAAAACTAACTTTTCTCCGCTCATCCCTGAGGGCCATGCAGTCCGTCACTTTCTCCCCAGTACTCCTCCACTTCACATATGATTGACTTCACATAGAATATAATAATGCTTTCTTAAAAACAAATCATTAATAAAACATTCATTTATTCATAAAAACATAAGCTGTAAGATGAAAGTGATTATTATGTAAAACACATTTCAATATCATGACATCATTTCATTATTCGTAAAATTAGTTATATGAATAAGGCACACATTAACTTCTTTAGATAGATAAACACATGTTAAATCTTTTACTGCAATACTACTTCTAAGCAAACACTTTAATCATTATTAAAAACCATCTGTTAGGAGAGAATACACACACACAAAGAACAAGCGCAGGAGAGATTCTGTTCTTCCAAGTTGAGTTGCCATCCCCCCATTAGGTTATTCTGTATGCAACCTTCATTTCATTGGTTAATACACATTTATCAAAGACAACATCATATCATTATTACATCAATTATTCAATGATTAATACTGATTAAGTAAGAAATATATTGCATATTTTATCCTGTGAATTTTAAAGCATTAGTTAATACATGGTTTGCTTTTCCTTTTTAAGCCTCTCTCTTTATCTTGACCGTTGCCACCTGCAAATTCCTCACTAATCCAACCACGACCTTGTAACTTTTGCAAACACAGAGGCTGCTTCCTCTCAGTAACTTTCCACTCTCTCAGACAAACACAAACAATCTTTTACTTCAGCATACTATAATGATTATTGAAAACACTTCTAAATACAATATTAATAAAACAAATGACATTAAAATCCCACAATTCCCTCTCTTGACCTCTGAAAGAGGTCACACATTTTCTCCTTCATCATTCTCTAGGTTCTGTAGGCCTAATAGGGGCATGCTGTATGGGGGTGGATCCACAAGTGACCAGTATGGCCACAAATACTCCAATTGAGACCACTATAGATGTTCATAAATCAAAGGTGTATGATGTCGTTGAATATTTTTTTTTGTGTGTGTGTAATTTAATTCAATTCCCCCATATCTCTGTACACACGAATCTTGTGATGTAGTTTTGGACCTTTTGTCAATTTTCAGATTACCTCCATTGCTAATGCCAAATATTATGGTGATTATAATTGCAGTTATAACCCCTAGGACCCACAGAACCTTCCAATTTCCATATAGCTTCATCCCTGTGGAAAAAATACACTTATGATTATTGGCTAATACTCAAATAACAATCGTAAGTTCAAAAAGGAAAAAGAAAATTAAAATGTAAAATTAATACTGTAAAATTTTATAAGAAAGTTAGAAATTAAATTCAAAAGGAAACATTGAAATGTAAGATTATATAAGAAACTTAAGAAATTCGAAATTCGAAGGTCAATATGGTATATAGCTACCCAGATTATAATGAATAAACAGTAATTGTGATGTTCAGGTCCCTGAACACTTCTGTCAGGATTTCCAGCACTTTGACTTTGTGGAAATCCACTTTATCCAGGCCACACCCCAGCCGGGGAGTGGATACACTTGTTATGTTTTCTTTCTCACACCACTCTCTCATACATCTGAGGCTGTGGGTAAAATTCTCATATGTTGGTAAATCAGTACAATTTTGTTTTGTTATTAAATGAAAAATCAATCTGCCGTCGTCCTCATGGTTAACTGCACATTCACCTGTGTGTTTGTTCTGTCTTACAACCTTTTGTGGTTCTGTTGCTGGGCTGGAAAAAATGTCACCTTTTTTATGCACAATTTTACAGAGTGTTTGTTGACTTTGTTGTTGGTGTTGTGCGAGTGTTACCCCTGATGTTTCACTTCCTGTTTGTTCTCTCTGTATTCCAGCTGATTTACTTTCACTTTCACTTTCAACACTCTCCCTCTCTTGGACCTGAGTCCTCAGGTCCACACCGATTTCTGTGAGAGACCTGCTGGGAGAATCACATGGAACACAAGAAGAGAGATGGAACCAGGTGTCGCCTTTGACCTGTAGCTCGACACCATGTTAGGTTTTTGCTTTTACTCTCGGTGGCCTGGACCGTCTCGGTTCGGCCCAGCACCGTCTGAACACCTTCACTTTCACTCAATCATCATTTGTAACAGCTTGGTCGTTGTCCCGGTGTCGTTTAGCCTGGCAGGAAAAATGTTTAATCATAGCAGTTAGTTTGTAAAGATAAACAGCATCAGTTAGTGGCAGGATTATATCCTACACCAAGGCGTTCCGTGGGCCTGGAAACTGTCGACCTGTAAGCAATTCAAAGGATGTGAAACCAGAAATCCTGTTAACAGAAGAGCGAATAGACATTAATGCAATTGGTAATGCCTCAAGCCATGTTATTTTTGTCTGTGCACAGATGTTGTCAAGTCAAGTTTTAATGTCAAAGTCAGGTTCATTATGTCAGCTTTGCTCTGTCATTGGGGCGATGAGCAGCCCCGAAACTATATATCAATTCCAGTGCGTGTTTGTCAGTTTGTCAGATCTAACTTTGTCTTGGGAAACCATGGTTGGGGATATAAGTGGTTTATTAGGCAGTTGACAACAGCCACTTCATTAGGTACCTTCACAGCCTGTATTATGTGTCAGGCTTCGCTAGCATTTATTATAGGCCGGCCTTTACTGGTTTCAAACCCACCTATCTGCCATATGGCAGTTCCATATATACTGCACCAATCACATATGCAGAGTCACTATAAATAATCACCCTTTTTAAGCTCTTTCTATCTGAACAACTAGTTTTAGCATTTGACCATGCTGAAATTTTACTTGTATATCTACCTTTTGCACATTTTATGTATGTTCAATAGCTAATTCTAGCTCAAGCAAATCCACAAACTTATATAAGGATTTATTATTTTTTACAAGCTCGTCTGTTGACTGCTGAATATAAAACCCCTTCAATATAGAAGTCCAGTCAGCAAAAAAAAGAAAAAAGAAAGAAAAATAGAGTACCGGCACTTCTTTTGGGCCACTTAAAGCACTGCCTATAAAGGAGTTAAATAAAAAAAATGTCTAATCCAGTAATTAATTTTTTTTATCTGAGCACACAATCAGAAAAACCGTGGTGGTTAATTTTTTAATTTGAAAAACAAAAACGATCGAACGAATGATACACAGACCCATTACCATGTTTTTAGCAATTTTTAATGCCGTCTTTCGTCTTTTAAATAGGAAATAAAGACAATGTTTCTTGACAAAAGATCAGATAGCCTATACTAGGCTAATTCAAAATAAGACGTAAGTGTGCCAACAACAGTTGGCCCGCCATCTACTGGCTAAAAAAATATTGGCCCGCGGCCAAAGTTACTTGCCGATCCCTGCTGTAGTACTTCTTCTATCAATTATATATTAGAACACGTCTGCAAGTCATAACATTTTTACATTGATCATCACATTAATTGTCTATTGTGTGCAAATAGTGCAGTTTGTTATGCACAGATTTTACCTCAAGATTGTACAAATTATAATAATGACCTAATGTACTGTTCACTGAGTATGAATTTACTGTTTTGTTTTTACATTTATTTTGAATTAGGCATATAATGTGTAAGGAATAATTGAAGACGGGCTATTGAATTATAAGAAAATAATGCACACCAAGGTGGTAATGCCGTTACACCGCAGGTGTGCATTATTTTCGAATAATTCAAAGGACCGGAGTCAATTATTCCTCTTATACCACGGTTACCACAAACATTGCTCTAGTGCCTATTTTTAAGACATTTGAAAAGTTAGGTGTGCGGTTTACAGAAAAATAATCAACACCCATAGAACATTTCTCAGCCAATCAGAATGCAGCATTCAACAGACCCGTTGTATAAGTTGTGTTATAATTATTGTTATTATAAAGTTTGTGTTTGTCAACTAGATGGTGCAGTTTGAGTCTGTCGTTCAGAAAGCGTCTGACAGATAATCAACAGCAATAGACCAAAACTGAAATGTCAACTTTATCATTTTATTAAACTTTGTGATTTTATTTACATTTCATTCAGTGTCTGAACTTTTTTGTAATTGATCTCATAATCATCAAAAAGTCCTGCAGTCAGATCCTGAAGAACACGAAAGCAAAGACATCCAATATCTGGATTTAGAGATAAATAAGCTGCGAGTCTTCAATGTTGTGCTGAACTTGAACACATTTCAGTTTAAGATGAAGTTAAAAACCCCAACAGTGTAGAAGAAGAGGAATCTTGTCAGTATTTACTTCAGTTTATGATCCTATGAGATTTCTTGCTCCTCTTACACTGACTGATAAATCGCTCTTATAGGAAATGTGTAGACAGAAGCTGAGTTAGGATGAAGATTTACCTCCAACACTTCAAAGTCAGATTTGGATAAAGTCACAGATCAGATCCTGTACTGAATAATCAACTCATACGGTTAAGAGGAAGTGATGTAACTATTGTGTCTTCTTATTCACCATCAGATCAAACTGAAGACCAGACATCTTTACATCTTTACCATCTACTTGACAGTCTTTGTCCTGAAGTCCTGAATAAAAATGAAAGTGAAAGTCAATCAGATATGAGATCATCATCAGTGTCAGATGAAGAGATAGAAAAACAAACTATTAGTGCTGTCAGTCAGTGATAGAAATGAAATCTTCAACATAATAAACATGTCAACAATCTGTTTATCACATACACATGAGCTACAACATTACAAAAACACATTTCATCTATTTCCTCTGAATATTTGATGTCAATGTAAGAGATGAATGTATTGATATGTATGTAGTATAATATAATGACACACTGACAGTTTTATGAGTTCACACACAAACTGTAAGAAAATGAAGGTGATGCTTTATTTTTAAAGTCCTGGAGGTTGACAGTCGTGTAAATAAAGAGAAACAGCATCAATGTCAAAGCTCGACAGAGAGTTGTGTGAAGTGTCCATCAGATTTTAAGAGTTGACTTTCTCTTCTTTTTTCTAATCTTCATATCTATCATTTATCATCTGTACTTTGTGTTTATCTGTTGTGTATATATTGTGTTTGTGTTGTTATTTCTGTCTGTATTTTGATGATTTGATAAATAATGCTTAAAACATGAAATAAAAACCAAGTTGTTATAAAAAGAGTTTAAGATGAACATTTAGTCAAGTGTGCATAACTATAGAGGTGTCGGCCTATCAAACAAACCCCATTAACAAACATCGTATATAATGTGTAAGAAGAGTAAGATCACAGTATTAAATCCTGGAGTGAACAAACTCAATATCACAGTTAGTGAACAGACTCAGACATTGGATTTAATTCTTATTGTGTTGATCTGACAAAGCATCAAGTGTTGTTCATGTACACTTCATATTTTTTGTTTGTTGGGTTTAAAGGATACACAGCCTATAACAGCAGCAGATCAATTTACATTTATTTCTAATATTTATATTCTAGGATTTAAATGACACTGCATGAGTTTACTTTATACATTTATTTAAGCTCTACTCACAGTACTGTCTGTAGTTTATAATGTGGATCATCTTTTAGTTTAGAGATCAGCTTCACTCCTGAATCTGTGAGTTTATTCCAGCTCAGATTCAGTTCTCTCAGGTGTGATGGGTTTGATCTCAGAGCTGAAGTCAGAGCAACACAACCTTCATCTGTGATATTACACTCACTCAACCTGAAGAGAACAGAGACTTTATGTGAATTATACAAAACTACAAAGTTTGTCCACAAATCTGTAACCTCCATCTCTTCATGTAATGTTCCTCTTTCAATCCCTCAGTAACTGAGACACTGTGTGTTTAAATGTCAAATAAATCCATCACACAGCTGACTATTAGTGTTAGATGTCCTAAACCACATGAACATTTCTTCATAAATCTGCATTGAGTTCATGACTCACACTTGTAATTCTCATCAGGTATTTGATGTAAAAATCTTCCTCTATTACAGGAGGAATATCAGCTGGAGATAACATAACTCTGATCTTACATTTAAAGATGTTACAGTGTTTAAAGATCAATTTCACTCAATCTATAGAAACATTATTAATGTGTGTGTCAGTGTCAATGATGGATGAATGTTTTTAATCATCTTTATAAAAACAACACGACGAGGAGAAAAACTCTTCATACACAATAATATCAGCAAAGATTTCATCAAAGAAACACCAAACTACATTTTCTGACATTTTAACAGAGGAGTTTTGTTGCATGTGGTGAAGGAAATTAAAATGAATCATAACTAATTATAACTAACATGTCTTTTCCTTACAGGTTTGAACATTTGTACTGTATGCTTTTGACAACAAAATGTGTTGAAATAGATGAAGTATGTGTGGTAAAATGATTTCAATTTAAAACCCCATGACTTGTTAAAGCTGAGGTCATCAAGAAAGTTAAATTTTGTTTTGTCTGCATGGTAACAGAGAGGAGTTTCTGAATTGCAGATATGAAGAATAAATTATATTAGAGATAAATGATGTGACTTTGTTCTGTATCTATCTTATATAAACTCTTGTATTCTTTCTGATGAGGAGGATTCGACCGTGATAAAATGATGTTTTATTAACAAAGTTCGGGAGGAACACGTTCAAATAATCAACCTAATCACCTCAACTATGACCAGCTGTTGACAATCAGCAATCAGCTATCCACCTGATCGGCATCAACAGAAACCTATATAGACTGGAAACCAACTCACCCTCATTCCTCGATAGTTTCAGCATCCCTCCACCTCCCCTTCTCTGCATGATTGCATAGTCACCTTACTAACCAGAACAGGGGGGATTGTTCTGGGTTCGGGCCTAAGGCTGAGCCCGGAACCCTCTCCCCGGCAGGAAGCGCTCCGGGCTCAGTCCATTAACGAGCTCGGAGCCCTCTCCTCGGACAGCACGCCAAATACGCATATTAATAACTCTATTCTGAATTATTTGTAAGTGTGAACTCGTGAAATCATATTCAAAGACATTGACTGGAGTCTGTCAGGTTGAACACATGATCTTATTTCCTCAAGTGTTTGTGTTCATTAGGGGTGGGAATCATTTGGACCCTCATGAATCGATTCAGAATCGACATATAAAATTAATATATTAACCAGCATATCAATATGTAACTCTAACTGACATATCATCTAATCATCATCATTATACACAGTGATTTTGGCAGTATTACTGTATTTATCTAATGCAGCATACCCAGCGCCTCCGTCTGAATAACAAATGATGTGCATATTTTTACAGAAGTATATTCATGTTCTTATCTATATCTAAATATTTAGCAGCAGGTTTTTGGAAACGCTATTAGCACATCAGATGAGTTTGTAAATGAAAGGCGCTGTTTCTTCCTGCCGCTCACTGAACAGAGAAAAGGCAGATGAAGATCATCCCAACATGTATTTTGTTTTCTTGTAGTTTAGGATTAGTCAAATAGGATTAGATGTATTTGTTTTTTCTTTCTCTTCTGCTCGTGTAAGCTCCGCTGTGGGTGCTCGTGCGGTGCGTGCTCTCAAGCTGTCCGTGTGCAGCACCCCTCCCGCAGTTGAGTTTGGTTCTGATAACGTCACATTATTATTTTGTAAAATAACTTTTAAGAATAAATTCTTGACATTTGTGAATTGATTCAGAATCGTCCACATCATGATGCATCAAAGAATAATTTTTTTTCATAGTTTTTCATTTTTTTTTTGGACAAGATGTTGTGTGACTCTTGAGTGTTTGTCTTCTGTGGACACCCGGTGAGGATAAATGTCTTGTGTGTGTTGTCTACACGGTTATGTAACTTCAGTCAGTCAGGTGTGTAGGGGAAATCTAACAACACAACATCATAATTATTCATGAGACTGCTGATGTATCTGCTTACTGATCAGGGCCCAGTTTCTAAAAACGTTCTTATTGCTAAGTAGTTCTTAACCTATTTCTTAACCTCTCTCTTAACTCTATGGCACGATTCCCAAAACGTTCGTACGCTAAGTATATCTTCTGTAAGTCACACTTTCGTAAGGTTGGTCTGGACCATTCGTAAGCTCTCTCTTAGCGTTGTTTGAGAGCAAAACGCTATCGCCACCACTGTGCAGCAGTCTTTATAAATCAGCGCAGCGCAGTACAAGTCAAACTATGGTATGCTGACAATGATTTTATGTTATGGACATTTTAAGACTTATAATAAAATATGTTTGCAATGGATACAGGACTATTTATGCAGTTGACTTTATTTGGTATCAGAACTAATGAATCAAAGTTCCTCATTGAAGTCTGTTCCCTCTATGTTTATAGCGTTTTCATCACGTTACATTTATTATTTATTTAGAAAGATTAAAGATTTCAACTGGTTATACTAAAAAGCAATAATATCATGTATTCTATTATACAATTTATTTAATATTTCATATTTGACAGTTTTATGCCTTTTAACATATAGCTCTTTTTTCCCTACTGTTTGTTTTAAAACTGTTATGTTTCCATACATAATAAATATATATTATACATATAATATGATTCATACTGTAAAAATAATTGACTTATAATCAAAAACAGTCAAGATACATTACATAAATGCACACATATACATCTCAGTAGCCATTAAAACTTTCAATGTATATAAAGAATAAACGTATAATGTGATAAAAACACTACACTAAAGGGAAACATAGGGAACAGACTTCCACACAACACCGGTAACTCCGAAACAATTTTTTTTATTCAGCAACCCTTAAACCTTTTGACATTTTGCTTGACATTGCTAAATTAAAAAAAAAAAATTGTCTCCCAAGACAACTCATTATGGAGCTGCTGGATCTTCTCAGATCATATTCTCTATCTAACTAGGTTGCTTTTTATTGCAAACATTAATGGTAAGCAATAACGCATTAAACAGAAGTAATCGCAGCTGCTTGCCAATCAATTCTGATTGTTAAGTACCTTACCATTAGTATAAAAGTGTATATCATCATTTTTAAAAGTCGTTAAACCCATGTCAAGAAGCGGCACAAGTGGCACAACGGGATAATGAGGGTGGATGATTAGAGAGGGATACACGCTTCGTCTATATTACTGACAATTTGATAACTTAATTATTAGTCTATATTTTACGGATAACTTAAACCATGTTAAAATAAATGTTACTGGAATAGTTTGAGTAATGTTCCATTTGTATATAACGTGTTGTCTTTCTTAACGTCGTAATGCACCTTTGCGTGAAGTGGAAAATCGATCCCTGAGCGATCGATCGCAAATAATTCAGCACCTTCACTTGAGACAGCGACATTGTTACGCCTAACTTAGAGGCAGCGTGTTAAGAAGCTTCCTAAGAGACACTTCGGGGAACACACTTAGAAACACAAACAACTTTGGTAAGATATATCTTTTTGAGTCTTCTTAGTGCGCTAAGAGTGAACGTTATCGGGGAACCGGGCCCAGATACTTTACATTTTAGTGTGTTTTTTTTCATACAGTTTATGTTTAACTAAACCTCAGTACATGTGTGACTATCAGAGAGATTATCTTACCACAGTATCTCCAGTTTACAGTCAGGATTCTTCAGTACATCAGAGATCAGCTTCACTCCTGAATCTCTTAGATTATAATTCTTAGACAGATCCAGATGTGTCAGGTGTGATGGGTTTGATCTCAGAGCTGAAGTCAGAGCAACACAACCTTCATCTGTGATATCACACTTCATCAACCTGTAGAAAACAGAGACACACAGTTTGTTCACACACAGATTAAATCTACAGTGAGTTGAATTTGTTTCTCTTCCTGTCATCATTTAGTGTTTATGAACATTTTCATTTTAGTTTCATTTATGTGTGTTTGTGTTTTACTGAAACACATCAGTGAGATTTACAAGAAAATGAACTTCATCAGCTTATGTTTATATTAACTGTGTGATTAATTTTTATACAGTAATGAAATCAGATTTCTCTCATCAGACATCACTAAATTTTCTCTTATGTTTTTATTTCTGAATGATTTTTGTTTTTTACTTTTGTTCATAATTCAATTTTAATGTTTAATGTTTGTGACTTTCAGTAAGAGTTAAAGTGTTGTGATGAATGTTGAATAAAATCAGCTTCAGTTATCAAATACATTACTGAGATTAAATTAAAATACACCATTCAACATTTAAAGTGAACCAAAACTTTTTATAAATGTTGTATTTGAATTTTGAACAATACTTGTCTGAGGACATCTTAGGGTGTTTTCAGACCTGAGTTTATGTTTCAGAATCTGGTGCTTTTTCTCCTTGGTTCAGTTTGTTTAGTCATATGTGAACACGGCAGAGACGGACTGCTTTAGTCTATGCTCACAGCAGACACAACTACCAGATTAAGATCAACAAAACACTCCCAAGAGGTTCACAACAAGATTACAATTTTCCCGGGATATGTTGTGCTGTTGGCGGCAGGGGTGCACTAGCAATTTTGGGCCCTATGAAAGAATATGAGGTCGGGCCCCCACCATACCCATTTCGCACCAAACACACAATCCAACCTACTGTAGCTATTCAAAATCTTTGTCTGCAATTTAATAATACAGAACAATTTCTTTTGCTATTGTTTTGACCACAATTAACAGCATTTATAGATACTTACAATGTCTGCAGCTAAGATAATTTATTGTGCAATGTAAATGTAATTGAAAAATACATTACAGTAATCAAATAATCAGAGAAAATGCAACATTATTAAACATAGATTTAAGATAATTGTGACCATGCCTGTGAAAACCCAGCTGAAGTATTTATTTGTGATTTACTGTTTTCCACATAAAATCATCCTACATAATGTAAAGAACATTTTGTGAAAATATGAACTTGATATATTTAATGTTGACTGAGTAATGTCATGTCAGATTGAAATCATAGTGAAATTAATGCTTGAAATTAAACTGTGATGCTTTTATCTCACAATAAGATTTGAGGCTTTAGTCTGATTTTCAGAGACCGTCTCAATGACATACTGTATACTTGAGCTGTTACACACATCAATGACATTGTACATTTAAAAATGGCGAACAACAACAATGCATCTTTTCTATACAGTTACCTTATGCCTCAAATAAGACTGGGTCAAAAATGCTTGACCAAAGCTTGTATTATAATTATTAGCATTATTTATGAGGCGAAGAACAGGTTTCACACACCAGCAGCTACACTAAAGCAAAAATAACGACAGATCATTAACGTGAACTCGAGAAAACAGCTATACTCTTAACGTAAATGATTCTTAAGACTGTTTATTAATCAACGGGGCTCTAAAATGAAATGAAGGACAACTGTAGATAAACGTCTCCATCTCTCTAACAAACTACAACAACTATAACAGATTACGACAGATTGATTTCCTAAACCTGTTGCAAGGTGAGAAGCTTTAATATACATAACTGGACTAGTTAAGTCTTAGTTGCATTTCAGTTTTATCACAATCAACTTGATTCACCACTGCATAAAAATCCTTTCTTGGCATATTGCGTTACAAAACATTGAAGTGTGTAACCGATAGCATGTCTAGTTTATGTTAATTAGCTTATACGGGCTACGTTAATTAAAACAGCTTATAAGGGCTGACTTCTCGTTAGAATCATAACATAAAACAGGGAACGTAAATCACTTTGTGTTTTTTTAAACTGGGGTGAACAGTGCGAAGACTTTATAGTGGAAAGAAAACTGCATTGTATTGCTCCAGCGTCACATTGTGTAAACTCCATTTATAGTAAGGAAGTGCATTTATAGGAAGGAAGATATCATAGAAATTAGCATTAAATACACACACCTTGTTCTCTTCTAAAGATCACGCGCACTGTGAGACCATGGATTAAAGAAGGTGCTAAAAAACAGAGTAAAGACGGGGCAGAGCTAAGAGGGCTCAGCTTAAGGGGATTGTGTGTGCGGCACAGTCCTTGGCTGAGGCCCCAAAAATTTCATGGGCCCTTAGAATCATCCCAGGGGCACCAAAGTCTTAGGGGCACCAACTGAAACCAGCAATAAAAAAATATTTTATAAAATTACAAAAGTACTTGCTCTTTAAGATGTAAGTTGCTCATCTACTAAGTAAGCGTGACGTGCACAACAGCTTTTTGGAAAATGATCGGCAGCAGCTAAGTGGCATAACCAAAAAAAGTACATTAAGCCACTTTACACAAAATCCCACAAATATGCAGTTTTTTTTCGCACTGGTGCCGAGCAGTCTGTTAGCAGCACTAACAATGATGCAAATTTATGCTCTGTTGAGTAATCAATTACTGACGGAGACACCACCCATCTGTAAGGTTTTGTCTTGTATTTTCTTGTATTTTGTGTATTTTTGTTATTTGTTCTGGTATTTTGATTCTCTGCTCTGTTTGGACTTTTATTTTGAAACTCATCATGCCATGTCACGCTCCACACCTGCCCCATGACCCAGGCCCACATCTGCCCCATGATCCGGGACCATGCTGGCCCCACGACCCTGGACCATCCTGGCCTCATGACCCAGGACCTCTTATGAACTGCCCTGCCTTGCCAAGAGGTCCTGGCCCGCCCGCCCACCCTCTATTTGGACTTTGTTTTTTTGAATGTTGGGCTCCGGGAGTCGCCCTTTAGAGGGGGGATTCTGTAAGGTTTTGTCTTGTATTTTCTTGTATTTTGTGTATTTTTGTTATTTGTTCTGGTATTTTGATTCTCTGCTCTGTTTGGACTTTTATTTTGAAACTCATCATGCCATGTCACGCTTCACACTTCCTGTTTGTTTCTGTATATAAGTCACTTCCAGTTCACCTGTTAGCTGCTGTATATTACATTCGTATGCCCAGCCTGTTACCTGTTTGTTCTGTTACCTGACCTGTTCTTTGTTATTCCTGAATCCTGTATTTGTATCTGCCTGTTATCTGACCCACGCCTGTTTATTGGATTATTTGCCTGTCTGCCGCCTGCCTTGATCTATCGCCTGTTTATCTGGATTTATTATTGTGACTCTGCCTGCCTTGACCTCTCGCTTGTTTTTGGATTACGTTTACTGGATTTACCCTGTTTGGATTTGGTTGCTGGCCCTTTATGGGATTTTACTAATAAACACTTTTTGCACATGGATTCACTTCTCACTCGCATCATTTAGAGCATACGTTACAGAATATACAGCCATAACCCGGAATCCAGCAAAGGTCAGTAATCTCCCACCAGCACCATGAAACCTGTTTATGCACTACTTGCACTCCGTCAGAACCACCGGCCCATTGAGGATTTTGTAAGTGACTTTTTGGATTTAAGTAATCAAGTGCATTATGATGAGGACACTTTAAAACCATTTTTTTATAATGCTCTTGATGAGTGGTTGCGTTTGTGTATGCCACACAATATGTCTGCCTGGTCCCTTGAGAGTTATATTGACTTTGCTTTGTTGTTGTGTGGTTCTCCGTTCACTGTGGGTGTGGTGGATAATGAACCAGGGAATATTCACCACACACCTAGCCATGTTCTGCCCGTTCTGCCTAAACCTGTTTATGTTCTGCCTGATTCCAAAATGGCCGCCACCATGCCTGTTCCTAAAATGGCCGCCATCCTGCCTGTCTCTGCACTTGCACCTGTTTGTGAGAAAGCTACCATCATTCCGGCACCTGAGCTTCAGAGAGCTATCATCACCACCACACCTGCACTCATGAGGGCTATTATTCACCCAGCACCTGACATCAAGATGGCCGCCCTGCCTGAATCGACTACTGCTGAGGTATGTCTCATTAACTCAGTACTACCTGAATTTGCCATAGCCCTGTGGTGCGTCTGGTCTGCCTTCTGCTCTGTTGTTCCCGAGGTTCCTCAAGACCCTGAATCTGATCTGCCCGTCTCATCTGATCTGCCCGTCTCATCTGATCTGCCCGTCTCATCTGATCTGCCCGACTCATCTGATCTGCCCGACTCATCTGATCTGCCCGACTCATCTGATCTGCCCGACTCATCTGATCTGCCTGACTCATCTGATCTGCCCGACTCATCTGATCTGCCCGACTCATCTGATCTGCCCGACTCATCTGATCTGCTTGACTCATCTGATCTGCCTGACTCATCTGATTCGTCTGTCCTGGCCGACTCACCTGATTCGTCTGTCCTGGCCGACTCACCTGATTCGTCTGTCCTGGCCGACTCACCTGATTCGTCTGTCCTGGCCGACTCACCTGATTCGTCTGTCCTGCCCGACTCACTTGTCCCGTCTGATTCATCTGATTCATCTCACTCACCTGATTCATCTGATTCGTCTGGCTCACTTGGCTTGTCTGATTCACCTGGCTCTAAGAACTCCTCTGGTTCACCATCTAAGACATCGCCACCTGGGACAGTGGGAGCTTTCCCAAGTTTTTTTTGGGGGGGGGTAGTACCCGGACACAGGAAGGAGGCAGAGGACACCAAGGCGGAGGCCGAAGTATGCTCGGACCCTTCCTTTCCTTGTGTTCATGGTCTATTCCTGCCCTATGATATAGCCCCATGTCTGCTCCATGACCCAGGTCCCAGCCTGCCCCATGACCCAGGTCCAAGCCTGCCCCATGACCCAGGTCCCAGCCTGCCCCATGACCCAGGTTCCAGCCTGCCCCATGACCCAGGTCCCAGCCTGCCCCATGACCCAGGTCCCAGCCTGCCCCATGACCCAGGTCCTAGCCTGCCCCATGACCCAGGTCCTAGCCTGCCCCATGACCCAGGCCCACACCTGCCCCATGACCCAGGCCCACACCTGCCCCATGACCCAGGCCCACACCTGCCCCATGACCCAGGCCCACACCTGCCCCATGACCCAGGCCCACATCTGCCCCATGATCCGGGACCATGCTGGCCCCACGACCCTGGACCATCCTGGCCTCATGACCCAGGACCTCTTATGAACTGCCCTGCCTTGCCAAGAGGTCCTGGCCGGCCCGCCCGCCCACCCTCTATTTGGACTTTGTTTTTTTGAATGTTGGGCTCCGGGAGTCGCCCTTTAGAGGGGGGATTCTGTAAGGTTTTGTCTTGTATTTTCTTGTATTTTGTGTATTTTTGTTATTTGTTCTTGTATTTTGATTCTCTGCTCTGTTTGGACTTTTATTTTGAAACTCATCATGCCATGTCACGCTTCACACTTCCTGTTTGTTTCTGTATATAAGTCACTTCCTGTTCACCTGTTAGCTGCTGTATATTACATTCGTATGCCCAGCCTGTTACCTGTTTGTTCTGTTACCTGACCTGTTCTTTGTTATTCCTGAATCCTGTATTTGTATCTGCCTGTTATCTGACCCACGCCTGTTTATCGGATTATTTGCCTGTCTGCCGCCTGCCTTGATCTATCGCCTGTTTATCTGGATTTATGATTGTGACTCTGCCTGCCTTGACCTCTCGCTTGTTTCTGGATTACGTTTACTGGATTTACCCTGTTTGGATTTGGTTGCTGGCCCTTTATGGGATTTTACTAATAAACACTTTTTGCACATGGATTCACTTCTCACTCGCATCATTTAGAGCATACGTTACACCATCAAATAAACAGAAGTGCACCTGATGAGCCGAAGCATCCAGAAACAATCGACCAACAGCTAGACTTAAACTCCTACACCCAGACTGAGGTGGATGATGAAACGGACAATCAACGGTTTGCTGTTCCTGGTGGTCTGGTCTTGTGGGGGTTCATCACAGAAAAAGTGAGTGAAGAGTTTACAACGTGGAGCTGCCGTCTATCAGCATCAGACTGCCAAATATCCAACATCTGTACGAGATTGTGGAATGGGGGAAGAACACGTTCTCTTAAATTAATTATTACAGTCTCGTCTCCAAAACAACTAAATTGTTCCTAAGGAATGGCTACTGTACTCCCCGTCAACTGAGTTGGTTTATTGCTATTCATGCAAACTTTTCTCCTCACAAAATCATACATTTATTACAGGCTTCTGTGACTGGAAACATCTTGAGATGATATCCGACTATGAAAAGAGTGCTGATCACAGACGTAACATGCTTGCTTTAATAAACAGAGCAAAACAAATATCGAGGCCAACCCCAGACCTCTCCCATGTTGATCAGTTGACATTTATCTTTAGATTTGTTAATGCTGAGGGAAGAGAAGTTAAAAAGATTTCTTGGATTTGAGCCCATCCATAGCCACACAGGTGCAAGCCTTGCTGAGTGTCTACTAAAAATGGTGCAAGACTTGGGGTTGGACTTGTCAAATTGTCAACTACATTGCTCTTAAAAAAAGCACTTGCAAAAATTGCTGCAGATTGCAAAGAAAAAGCAGACACAAAACGTCATGCTGCCGCACTCACTGGTAAGATAAATAATCTGGAAACGATGATAATGACTACACTGTGGAACCGGCTGCTAAACAGATTTAAGGCAACAAGCGTTCATCTGCAAAAAGGCGACATGGACTTATCCACTGCTGTTGAACTATTGCAGTCATTACACTTTTATGTTGGCACTACGAGAGCAGTTTGCTGAGGTAGATGAATCTGATCGTGCTCTCTGTGTTACTCAGACTTAACAATATGACGTTTGCTGCAAAGGAAAAAAAAGCGGTTTGCTGATGAGTCATCTGATGAAGGATTATTTACTGATGTAAGTCAGAGATTTAAGGTCGAGGCATATTATGTAATTTTGTACAGACTAAAATCATGACCGGCCAGACGTATTGATGCTTACAAAGAGGTCTATGATCATTTTGGTGTTCTCTTTTGTAAGGACTGTACAGAAAGTGAATAAGGGCTGATAAACTGTCATCACTTATCCAGTGGACCAGATAAAACTTTGACTGATGAACTGATTCAGACATTTTATCAAAGACAAGATCTCACCTGCAGAGCTGCTGCAAATTGTTGATCAGAATGGACTAAAGGCAACATTTCCTAATGTTTTTGTTGCACTTATACTGTATTTAACTTTGTCAGTATCTAACTGTGAAGGAGAGAGGTCTTTATCTACTCTAAAGTGAGTGAAAAATGATCTTAGGACAACAATGACACAGAAACGTCTTTCTGCACTTCCCTGCTTTTTGCTTGGTAAAAATCCAGAAAAGTGCAATTGTAAATTGTTTGAGAATTTGTGCATAATATCACTGCAATTGTTTTGTTTGTGTTGTTCAGTACAAGCAATGTAGCATTACACCACTGAGTAGTTGCACATTAACTACAGATGTTGTTATATGTCAGATTAAAGAGTTGTTTTTTGTGTTTAGTTTAACAAAAGTGACATGTTTATATTGATAGTTTCCTTGTGAAATGTAATAATTGCTAATTCTTACAAAATCTTTTAAATTATTAAGTGGATTCTTGCATGATCATTTGTGAGGTGGGTCGGGGGCACCACAAGGTCTTAATACACCACTGCTTATTTTAAGGACTACAAAACAATACATTGTAATACATTTTGATATTTCTTCACCAGATCCTTGCATATGAGACAGCAGGTGTGCCAAGCAGGCTTCACGAGGACTTTCATGTGTGTAACGTAATGAAAATAATGCATTATATCTTGCCATTAAACTTCATGAATATAGTAGAGATAATGGTTTTATGTGTACTCAGAAGATGTGATTCACTGTTAACTGTGGGGTGCAGGGCTGTTATGATAACAGGATACAGCGTGATATGAGAGGGATTGTTCATTCACGCTAGTAAATTAAAGCCAAAAATATTCACCAAGTTGTCTACTCTATTTATAATAACAGATATTATATTTGATTTATTTTTATCAGACATTTTTAATTTCTGGAAATTTTTAATACAGAATATGACAAATAATGCAGAATCACAAAAATTCAACATTTTGTTGATTTTGCGCTCTTCAATCACGAACAACTGTAAAAACTGACTGACAGCCGACATCTAACTCCAGATTGTAAAATCAGTATTTTGTCTCTGGTACTCAATTAAACTAATAATTAAAACTTAATCGTTTCGGCGCTTAACTGCACTTTGTGTATTTTGCAACAACTCGGTTGTGCCAGTTTTTTGTTAATCGTTTCGGCGCTTAACTGCGCTTTTTGTATTCGTGCCAACTCGGTTGTGCTGGTTTTTGTTAATAGCGCTTACCCTTAACTGGCTTCACAGCATTCGCGGTGACGGTTGTGCTTTCGCTCCCGGTACTGCGTTTAGTGTCTTATTTTTTCGTTACCCTAAGCTGGTGACGGCAGTGTTTTCGCTCCCGTTCCAGCATATTTGTGCCTCAGTGACTAGATTGGTGGCAGCGTTCCCGCTGAAGCTAATCTTTTTTCTTTTTTGCTACATTTGTTGGTGAAGGTTGTGCTTTCGCTCCCTCTCCCGGCATCTGTACTGCATTCTGTGTCTATTTTTTCATTGGGATAGTTTACCCTTAGCTGGTGAAGGCAGTGCTTTCGCTCCCGCTCCCAGCATAGGTGTGCCCCTGTGACTAATTGGTGGCAGCGTTTCCGCTGAGGCTACCTTTTTTTTTTCTCAGTCGCCAACATGGTTGGCAACCACTCCTCCTCGGCCTGTATGGCTCCTCTGCAGCTTGAGGATGGCCATGATTTATGTCCCTCATGTCTTGGCTTCGAACATTTAAAGGAGGGTCTTTCTGACGACCCCTGCATGAACTGCGGTATCATGCCTCAGGCAGTGAGGGCAGCTAGACTGGCTGAGGTGGAGCAACTATTGGGCTCTACTTTGTCAATTGGACAGTTGACCCCAGCCCAGCGGCTGGTTCCAGATCAGACTGGGCAGTCTAAACGTCAGGCTGCTGAGGCCGCAGGCCCCACTCCTGCAAAGAAGGCTAAGGGACCCCGGCTTGCCTCTAAAGTGGACCAACTAACAGCGGAGCTCAATACTATGAAGTCTCTCTTCCTGGCTTTCCAGTCCGGGACTGGAGCAGAGCCGCCAGATGATTTTGTCCCTTCGGCAGCCTCCTTGGAGTCTGAGGACGATGTGCTTTCCATGGCAGCGTCAGCTGGCCAGTTTAATGAATATGAGCCAGAGGTACTTCCACAGATGGGAGCCTCCCAACCTTCTGCGGCCGGCTCCCGTTCTTCATCCCATAGCTCTACTGGTGGTGTTGAGGACTGTTCTATGGGAGCCATCATTCGTATGGCTTTAGCCTGTCTCCAGTTGGACGTGCCGCAAACTCAGCCGCCTCCGCCCAGTGCTTTTTTCAGGCATGTCCCAGCCTCTGTCAGCTTTACTGCGCCCCCTTCGGAGGAGTATTTGAGGGAATTGCAGGCATGTTGGAGGGATTCTAAGGCCATCTCTCATGCAACATCCGATGGCCGGACCCTGGCAGCCATGCAGGATGCACAGAAGTTTGGGTTAGACCGCATGCCAGCAGTTGAGCCGACTATAGCGGCTCTTATCATCTCACCTGATGAGGCTTTGAGGCCGGATGCTAGGTCCCCTCGTCCCCAGTGCCGGGTTACAGATGACCTGCTCTGTAAGGCCTATGATGCAGCGGCTCGCATGGGACGCATCGGCAACTCCATGTCCCACCTGATGCTTGCTTTGTCAGCTTCCCTGCAGGAGACTGAGTTGGATGCCTCTGTCAACAATTTTAGCGATGCTTCGCTACAGGCATTCGCATTGATGTCTAGGGAATTGGGGCGGTTGATGTCTACTCTTGTGCAGGCTCGCCGCCAGGTATGGTTGGCACAATCTCCTCTCACTGAGGCCTGCAGGAGAACCCTCCGCAGTGTTCCGGTGGAACCAGGGGAGCTGTTTGGTTCCGCAGCCCTGAAAGCGCTTGAACGCACGGTCCAAGCCGGCTGGACTCGACAGCAGCTGTCCGGGCTTCAAAGAAGTGTTCCGCCTCCTAGCAGGCCTAGAGGTCCTCCAGCTGTCCCACAGCGCAGCTCTCGTCCACAGGCTCACCCCAGGGGCTACCTAAGGTCTCTGCGCCCACGTCCACAGCCAGCTCAGCAGCAGGCACCGACCTTTCGGGTGCCTGACCGGCTGCCCTCAGGACAACCTCAGTCCTTTCCAACCCGTCGTGCCTCTGGAACCCCGGGGGGTCGGCCGTCGGCTGTTTTTCCCAGCAGCAGCTCAGCTATTGGGCTGCCTCCACCAGGGACCCATGGGTGCTTTCAACTTTAACCCACGGGTACAAACTTCAGTTCCGACGCCGGCCCCCAGCCCATGGCCGGGTCAAGATGACCATCATAAATGACCCGGCAAAAGCCCAAGCCCTCACCCAGGAGTTGTCCGCCCTCCTGGACAAGGGTGCCATCGAGCCAGTAAATCCCCTATTGCACCCCGGGGGGTTCTACTCAACTTACTTTCTGGTAGCAAAGAAAGATGGCGGACTCCGTCCTATCCTCGAACTGAGGGGTCTCAACAGGTTCCTGAAGGTTCTGAGGTTCCACATGCTGACCACTGCAGAGGTTCTACGTACAATTGCCAAAGGAGAGTGGTTCACGTCAGTAGACCTGAAGGATGCCTACTTCCACATCCCTATATCTCCACACCATCGGCAGTTTCTGCGGTTTGCCTTTTAAGGGCGTCATTTCCAGTTCCGAGTGCTCCCATTCAGTCTCTCCCTCTCCCCTCGGGTGTTCACCAGGTGTGTGACGGCAGCCCTCTCGCACTTGTAGTCGCGGGGCATGAAGATTCTCCCATATCTGGACGACTGGCTCATCTGTGCGCCATCCCAGTTTCAGGTGGCACTGGACACGTCATGTCTCCTCTCTCATAATAATAATAATAATAATAATAATTTTTATTTATAGTGCACTTTATACATGAAGGACATGCTACAGGTACACAGGTAAAACAATAAATAATAAAAACAATTAAGAGGCGCATAAGAACAAGATTATATTAAGAAAATGCAATAGAAAATAAATAGGTCTTTAATTTGTTGCTTTTTTTTATCTATTCTTTCAGGAACGTCGCAGCGGCCCGCGCTTCCGGGGTACGCCTCGTGAGACCTCCGACATTCAGCGTGCCGAATTTCGACCCGATCCGACTCCGGCACGAACAGACGGTCGTTAGCGGGAAACCGTCAGCTCTCCCGCGAGGCTGGGAAAAGTCGTAAAGTCCCCGAAATCGACGCGACATATCCGAAACCCGCGCGCCGGCGGTCTAAGGCGCGCGCGCTACGCCCCGGCGAAAACCTCAAAACTAGGGTAGGCGAGTCGTGACGCGAAAGGGTCTCGGCCGCGACGCTCGGCTTCCCACGGAGAGGCCGTCCGGCCGAGGAGACCCGCGCGCGTCCCGGTCGAATCGGAGTTACGGGGACGGCGTAATCCCGCCGCGAAAGCCGGCATCGGCTCGAGAAACGGCCCTAAGGCTCCTCTTCCGAACGTCCGAGGAGTAAGCGCTTCCGGTGTCCGTCTTCGGCGACCCCGCCGTGCGCGCGTGCCGAGTTTCGACCCGATCCAACTCCGGCACGAACCCACGGCCGAATCGTGGAAAACTGTCGGGTCTCCCGCGAGGACGGGAAAAGTCGTAGCCTCTCGGAATTCGGCGCGCGTGCTGCCGGAAGGCTCTGGCCCGACATATAACCGACACCCGCGCTCCGACGGCGCACCGCGTGCGCGCAGGACCGGCGCAAAGTCCGGGTTTTAGGGTTCGCAACTCTGCTCGCGAAAGGTCCTCGGCCGCGTCCTTCGGCGTCCCTGGCCGGCCCCCCGGCGGGACGTCACGCCGGGCGTATCGGGGCCGCGCGACGTTCGGGGTCCGCGCGGGGGGTAGCGACACTTTTCCATTAAACCAATGCGTTTTTCCGTAATGGGTCTGTGTACGCGCTCCTCGTGACCCCGCGCGGTGTCATATGACCTCTGGGGGGCCCCCGATCGACATATCCGAATTTGGAGAACGTAGCTCAAAAATAAGACCAAGTTGTCCAAATGTTCTCAAAATCACTCATCAGGATCCTGTTGATGGCCCAGACAGCCACCCCATGTTAATTGCCAATAGAGCTCCGTTTCGCTAACTTTTTTTCAGAAGGTCCCAGGGGTCTGCGCTTCGAGGGCCCGTACGGCGGGGCCCCCAAGCGCGCGCGTGCCGAATTTGGACCAGATCCGACTCCGTATGCGAACCCGCTAATTTAGCGGGAAACTGTCAGTGCCCCCGCGAGGCCGGGAAAAGGCCTAGGCGCCCGAAATTCGGCGTGCCGTCCGGCGGAGGGCCCGCGCACGACGTCTCCTGTTCCCGCGTGCCTTCAGCGTACGGCCTGCCCACAGCTCCCTCGCCGTGCCTCTTAGTGCGATCGCAAAGCGCCTAGGGTTAGGGTTGGCAAGTAGGCTCACAAAGGGTTCTCTGCGGGCAGACTGCAGGACTCTTCGGCCGGGCCGTCGGCACCGGGATGCCGCGTGCGTTTCGAAGCCGTGCGTCCTTACGGGGCCGCGTGACGCCACTGACACTTCTCCATTAAACCAATGTTATTTTCGTAGAGGGTTCGCGTCAACTCGTCCCCCGCGACCCCGAGACGCGTCGGATCGCGAAACGGACGGCCGGGGAGCGTTCGGCCGGTGGACGAGGAGGGGGTAGAGGTAGCGTCCAAATTGAGCAAAAACGGACAGGGACGTCATTTTCGCGTCGAACTCTGCGCTACAGGGCACGTGAGGGGACGTAAGCAGGGCCCGTGACGTCCGTTCGCGGTTTGGACCGTTTCCCAAAAAAGTAGCCTGCGAACGTACGAATAACGGGTCCGTGGCGTCGGGGGGGTCGGGCAGGGTGGGGGGAGACGTTCCGTACACTTAATTTGCAAATGTACAAATAATGGGTCTGTGTCACTGGGGGGGGGGGTCGGGGGGTCGGGGGGGCGGTCTGGGTGGACGTTCCGAACACGTAACGGGCAAATGTACAAATAGTGGGTCCGTGTCATGGGGGGGGTCAGGGGTGCGGTCAGGAGGGGTCAGGGGGTCGATCCGCATCGATAACGGGCAAATGGACAAATAGTGGGTCCGTGTCATGGGGGGGGGTCGGGGGGGTGGTCAGGGGGTCGATCCGCGACAATAACGGGCAAATGGACAAATAGTGGGTCCGTGTCAGGGGGGGCGTGTCCTGGGGGGCGTGCCCGGGGGTCCCGAGGGGTGTGGCGCTAAATCCGGACCAATAATGGGCAAATGGACAAATAGTGGTTCCGTGTCACTGGGGGTCGAGGGGGGGGTCGAGGGGGGTGGTCCCGCAACTCAATGGCACCCCTAGAGGTGTCCATTACCTGGTAGAATTTGCCTTCTAGGTAAAATCTTTGAAAATCCAAAAGTGTCCATTCAGTAACCGGTTTAACGCATCCATGGTTGACACAAACTCAGTACGATCCCTCGCCACCACTATGGGTACTTTGGCAGACTAAATGAATGGCATTTTTGACACCAACCCACTAAAAGCTCTTACAATAAGGTATGTGCTAAATTCCTCGTGACTTTTTTGGTATGTGTCATCCAGTGCTTAAGCACTGCCTCTGGCGGTCAGTAGGGATGAAATAGAACGAGAGTTACGTATGTAACTACGGTTCTATGAATCCCGGATGGCCACCAGAGCGTTCTGTCACTCAGAATCACTGTGTACTCGCGAGAAGATTCTGTAGGAACAGATCCTCTGATGTCACCGGAAGTTATAGACTCTCCGTAGGCATCAGGGGTCACGGATGACTTTGTTGGTATAAAAACTCGACCTGCGCATGCGCGAGATGGATCATTCAGTGCTTAAGCACCGCCTCTGCCGGTCATCCGGGATTCATAGAACCGTAGTTACATACGTAACTCTCGATCCATAACCATGGAATTTTTAGTTAAATTAAGGTAATACAAATCATAATCATTCTGACAAAAACCGTTTTGTCAACCGTTAAAATTATGGTTAATTTTTCTAAGGAGAACTATACAAAATGATCTGTTTGATAGACAGGGAAGCGCACCTGTCAATCAGCGCTATTATAACGGATGCTTGACAGATCCCACCGCATACGTACTGCAATACGCAAAGCAAACGCATTGCATACGGAGTATGTGTGAAACAGGCGTAATTCACAACGCATGCTTCAATGCAGTGAAATGTGCAAAACTTTGTCCAAAATAATACTGATAACAGTGTGTGTTGTTATATTAGTTTTTCTCAGTCTCAATTTCTCATTACCTGTAAAGATCGAGATCTAGTTAATCAGTATAACATATACATCATGTAGTGGCAGCTTCAGCCATTTGCAGCTATGAAAAGTTTGGTGGCTGCAGCAGTCATTTAGGTTTTGGCTGAGCCGGCTAGCCAGCCAATAACTTCATCAGCCAGCCATTTTTCTCAAAACAAATGGCTTCGGGCTCTAATCCTGACAGACAATTTAAGCAGAATCACAGAAAATAAACAGATGCAATATCTGAGCAATTAAAGGAAAGTTTACACACACATGACTTGTATTAACAAAGTCTGCTTCATTTGGAAATATTACCTTGTGTATGCGAACTGAACCAACATTGTAGCCATTAAACCCCCGATTTCAAAACAAATCAATCAATCTACAGGTCTGAAAACACCCTAAGATTAACTTTTATGATCCACTTTCAATGTTGACTAGTGTCTATAAATCCATTACAGATGTTATGATCTCTATATAGCAGGGGTCTCCAACCTTTTTTCATTGGAGAGCTACTTTCTAAAAAATAAAAGTGGTCGAGAGCTACTTGTGTCACGTTATACCTAAATTGGTGAGTTAATAGACACCGGTCTAACTCACTGTGATTTGAACTCTTTCCTGCCAGCATTTTTTTTTAAAAGTTGCCAGCCATTTTTCACAAAATTGTAATACCTTCCAGAAAATGCTTTTCTTTAAACATAAACATACGATACATCAAATGAAAGAACACATCCTACAACAACAAAAAAAAGTTTATGTTGTCTTTATACTTTTTTATCACCTCTTGTAGGATTCGTCCAAAAATACTGCATTTTGAATAAAAAATTAATGATTAAAGATCAGATTTAGAAAGATGATCCAAACATAGAGTATTTACTGCTTTTGGATTCATAATAGGGATGTGCATGTATGTCATGTATGGCTCTCTGGTATCTCTTGACATTTGATGTTTAAATATGAGATGATAACCCATTGAACCTATGGAAGCATATGGGTAGCAAAATTCAATTTAGAATGTAATATGCAATATGACAATGCAATATGTAAAATGACAATGCATTTCTGTATTTAAGTTTACATTTTCCATGCTTTTATGTGCAATCCTTGGTGCAAAATAGAAATGAAAATGTAATACTTTAATTTACATTTTCCATTTTCTACAGCCCTGTTTTAAATACATATTTTAATGCTTTAGAAGTTGCAAAATTAAAATGGAAATGTATTACCCGAACTGATATAATGTGATTCACATTGTCAAGCAAAAACTGTAGCAAAATTATCATTTAAATGTAAATTTCCCTAAATGCATTTACATTTACGGATGGGAAACTTGGGATTGCATTTTCATTTACACAGCGTGCAATGGATGTAGCAAAATTAAATTGGAAATGTATTAGCTGGTTGATAAGATGTGCTTTACATAGTCAAGCAAAAACTGTAGCAAAATGATCGTTTAAATGAAATTTTCCCTAAATGCATTTACATTTACGGGTGGGAAACTTGGGATTGCATTTTCATTTACATAGCGCGCAACGGATGTAGCAAAATTCAATTGAAAATGCATTCCGAGTTGACCACGCCCCCGCCCTGTGAATCACTGCGTCAAGGCGGGGCCAACAACTTCCATTGCCTGGCCTCTCACGTGGGAAACATGGCGGCAGCAGGGCTGATTGAGAGTGTTATTCGCTGACCGAAGCATAAACAGAGAAATATTAGTATTTATGGAGATTATTACGTGTCTGGTGACAGAACTACAGCGTTGTTTGATCCTCTCACCGAATTGTCTGCATTATCAGACGCTAGTTCACCTCGGACTGTGGCTGCCTTCGAATTCAAATAGCCTAACTTTACGGATGTTTCTACCGCGAACATTTCATCACAGTTCAAATAAACACTGACTGTATGTGAATGTATTTTTACATTGAAAACATTGTTCATTTTTTTATGATTTTAAAATACAGATAATGGTGTTATAACCTCACACGTAGCGAATCATAAAAGGTATATAGGCTATAACAGACTACTTTTTTTAGTTTGATGTTACGTCTTTGGGTTCTTTCTCTATTTTACCTTTTCTCATTTACTCGCTAGTTAACCTATTAGCGCTTCCCCCAGGTGTTCCTCATTTTCTCACCTGCTCCTCATCTTGTGATTTACCTCCCTATATATAGTTCCCTTTTTTCTCCCTTCCTTTGTTGGATTATTATATGATGGTCACGTTGTGTTGTGTCTCACTCTGTGTTAGATACGGAGCCGTGCTCCTGTCCTGTCCAGTCGAGTCGAGTCTTTGTAAAATATCTGTGATAAGCAGTTTCTCCTGTGTGTTACCCAGTCTGCTCTCTGTACAGTTACTCTGCTGAGGAGGTGTGTGGAAAGAGCCTTGGCAACTCAGGCGCTCCAGTATTTCTCCTCTCTCTCTCTCGAGCCCGTCGCTGCTGCCGCAGCCGGTCACAGCCTGCCTTTGAACGCCGCGGTGTCGGCCAAGTCTGTCTGCCTACCCCTGGTTACACAGCCACGCGGACAAGTTTTGCTTTACCTTTTAAAGGACTGTGACCTCCTAAGTTTCATTATCTGAGTGGCTTTGCCTGTGTTTAGTTTTATTTTCTTGTTCACCAAGTGCCACTACCTGTACGGCTCGAACTGTGTTTATTAAAGCAAAAGACTCACCTGCTAATTTGCCTTTGGTCCTCTTTTGTTCCCGTGACAGAATAATCCAACCAGACTACATGAATCCCGCGGAGGATAATCCTTTTCAGGCTGCCATTGAGCTGCAAGGTGCTATGCTGGGCAGACATGACGAGGAACTCGCTGCTACCCGTCATGCCGTTGATTCTCTCGCTGCCCAAGTAACCGATCTCTCCCAGCAGCTTCACCTTCTCCGCATAGAGCCCTCTCCCCCGAGACTCCCGGAGGCTCCGGAGCCGCGTGTGAATAATCCCCCGTGCTACTCTGGTGAGCAGACTGAATGTTTATCATTTTTGACGCAATGTGAGGTTGTTATTTCGCTTCAGCCTGCCACCTATGCTAGAGATCGTTCCCGGATCGCCTACGTCATCTCTCTTCTCAAGGGACGGGCTCGAGAGTGGGGAACGGCTGCTTGGAACACCGATGCCGGTTGTCTGGCTCAGTATGTCCTGTTTAAGGAGGAGATGTTGCGGGTTTTTGACCGGTCTGTCCATGGGCCTGAGGCTTCTCGCCTGTTGTCCAGCCTCCGCCAGGGCAGGCGCTCGGTGGCGGATTTTTCCGTGGAGTTCCGCACTTTATCAACCTCCTGTGGATGGAATGAGCCGGCGCTGGTGGCTCGCTTCATTGAGGGTCTAAATGCTGATATCAAGGATGAGGTACTGGCTCGTGAGGTTCCATCCCGTCTCGACCCCCTCATCGACCTAGCGCTACGTGTTGAGAGACGTTTCGAGCTGCGCCGGAAGACGCGTCATGTGGAGACGTCACTCCTCTCTTCCCCGGCTGCCGGTTCCTCTTCCTCAGCCGTCCCCGACACTGAGCCGATGCAACTAGGCGGGATTCGCCTTTCTGCTGCCGAACGCCATCGCCGCATCTCCAACCGGCTTTGCCTCTACTGCGGCTCGGATGATCACTTTGCCTCCTCCTGCCCTTTAAAAGCCAGGGCTCACCGGTAGAGAGAGGGATACGGGTGAGCGCCGCCTCTTTTCCCCCTCCTCCTCTCTCTCGGACTACCTTACCGGTCTCCCTCCGCTGGCCGAGTTCCTCGGCTTCTTGTCTGGCCCTCATTGACTCTGGCTCCGAGGGTAGCTTCGTGGATGAGGCATGGGCTTTACGGCACAGCATTCCGCTGGTGAACCTTCAGGAACCCACAACTGTATTTGCCTTGGATGGGCGGATACTAGCTAAGGTTGGTCGTGTCACTGCACCTGTGAGTCTCATCGTATCTGGCAACCACCGAGAGACTATTTCTTTTTTAGTTTTTCACTCCCCTATTACCCCTATTGTTTTGGGCCATCCTTGGCTGGTTGAACATAACCCTCAGATTAACTGGTTAAAAAGTTCCATTCTGTCTTGGGGTCTGTCATGTCATGTGAAGTGTTTAGTCTCTGCTGTGTCTCCTGTTTCTTCTGTTTCTGTGTTTCAGGAGGAACCGGGTGATTTATCAGGGGTTCCTGAGGAGTATGCCGATCTGCGAGCGGTTTTCAGTCGTTCCCGGGCTGCCTCTCTTCCTCCGCACCGTCCTTACGATTGTTGCATCGAGCTCCTCCCGGGCACCACGCCCCCCCGGGGAAGCCTTTATTCCCTTTCGGGTCCCGAGCGTAAAGCTCTTGAGAAATATCTCTCTGAATCTTTAGAGGCCGGTACTATTGTCCCTTCCTCCTCTCCTGCTGGTGCGGGGTTCTTTTTTGTGAAGAAGAAAGACGGTTCGTTGCGCCCCTGCATTGATTACAGAGGTCTTAATAGCATTACCATTAAGAATCGTTATCCTCTACCCCTAATGTCGTCGGCCTTTGAGATCTTGCAGGGGGCGCAGTTCTTCACAAAACTGGACCTACGTAACGCGTATCACTTGGTGCGCATCAGGGAGGGGGACGAATGGAAGACGGCTTTTAATACCCCCCTTGGTCATTTTGAATACCGGGTCCTCCCCTTCGGGCTCGTCAACGCCCCCTCCGTGTTTCAAGCCTTGGTCAATGACGTTCTCAGAGACATGTTGAATATTTTCGTGTTTGTTTACATTGATGACATTCTAATTTTTTCCCCCTCTCTCCAGGTGCATGTGCAGCACGTTCGCCAGGTCTTACAACGTCTCCTCGAGAATAAGTTATTTGTTAAGGCTGAGAAATGTACGTTTCATGCGCGCACTACGACTTTTCTTGGCTCCGTGATTTCCCCCCAGGGCATTAGTATGGATCCCTCTAAGGTTAGTGCCGTCACCGATTGGCCCGCTCCGGACTCTCGCGTCTCGCTTCAGCGGTTCTTAGGGTTTCCAATTTTTACCGTCGGTTTATTCGGAATTTCAGTCAGGTGGCAGCCCCCCTGACTGCGCTTACGTCTATTAAGACCCGCTTTAGTTGGAGTGACGCTGCCCAGACGGCTTTTGATCACCTTAAGTCTCTTTTCTCATCAGCCCCCATTCTTATTTACCCCGACGTCTCTAGAGAATTTATCGTTGAGGTGGATGCCTCCGAGGTGGGTGTCGGGGCTATCCTCTCCCAGCGCTCGCCCGCTGACGGGAGGATACACCCTTGCGCTTTTTTTCTCCCACCGGCTTTCGCCGGCCGAACGTAACTATGACGTGGGGGATCGCGAACTCCTGGCCATACGCCTCGCGCTTGGGGAGTGGCGTCACTGGCTCGAGGGGTCGTTATTGCCGTTCGTGGTCTGGACAGACCACCGTAATCTCGAGTACATCCGTTCGGCTAAAAGGCTCAATGCTCGTCAAGCCCGTTGGTCTCTCTTTTTTACGCGTTTTAGTTTCACTATTTCCTTTCGACCCGGTTCAAAAAAACATAACGCCTGATGCCCTCGCTCGTCAGTTCGCTCCCCCGGAGTCTGTTCCCACCGTGGAAGGCATAGTTTCGCCGCAGATGGTGGTGGGAGCGGCGGTCTGGGGAATCGAACGTCTGGTTAAACGTGCTCTTTCCAACACTATCACACCGCGTCTCTGCCCCAAGGGCTTACTTTTTGTCCCACCTACCGCTCGACGTGCCGTTCTCCAGTGGGGGCATGCCTCCAAGATATTTGCACATCCTGGAGTCAGAGGTACTATTGCCTCGATCTCCCAGAGATTTTGGTGGCCCACTCGAGAACGTGACGTCCGCCGCTTTATCGCGTCTTGCTCTGTTTGCGCCCAGACTAAGTCTAGCAACCGGCCCCCCGCTGGCCTCCTTAGACCTTTACCCATTCCGTCGCGACCATGGGCTCAGATAGCGCTTGACTTTATCACTGGCCTCCCGTTGTCCGGAGGCAAGACCGTAATTCTCACCGTTATCGACCGCTTCTCTAAGACCGCCCGTTTCATCCCGCTCCCTAAGCTTCCCTCCGCTAAGGAGACTGCGCAGATAGTCGTTGACCACATTTTTAAGATCCACGGTCTCCCCGAAAATGTCGTGTCAGATAGGGGTCCACAATTCTCCTCCCTGTTTTGGAAGGAATTTTGTCGCCTCATCGGGGCTTCTGTCAGCCTTTCCTCTGGTTTCCATCCGCAAACCAATGGACAGGCTGAACGCGCTAATCAGACTATAGGGCGCATCTTACGCAGTCTCGCTTTTCGCAACCCCGCTTCTTGGTCCGAACAGCTCCCGTGGGCAGAATACGCTTATAACTCCGCCCCTTCTTCTGCCACCGGTTTATCGCCCTTTCAGAGCTGTCTTGGGTACCAACCACCGCTGTTTCCCGCCTCCAATTCTGAATCTAAGGCGCCCTCCGTCAAGGCTTTTATCGAACGCTGCAAACGCACCTGGAGAGCGGTGAGGTCCGCCCTTTGTAAGTCTCGGTCCGCTACCCGTCGAGCTGCCAATAGGCATCGCATTAAAAGTCCGCGTTATATGTGCGGACAAAGGGTCTGGCTTTCTACCCTCAATCTCCCTCTCCAATTCCCCTCGCGCAAGCTCGCCCCCAAGTTTATTGGACCATTTCGTATCGTTCAGATTCTTAGCCCGGTTTCTGTTAAGCTCCGGTTGCCCTCTAACCTTCGTCGCGTTCATCCGGTATTTCATGTCTCATGTCTCAAGCCCGTCATTCGCCCCCCCCCTCGCCCCGTTACCACCCACATTCACGTAGAGGGTTCCCCTGTCTATCGTGTCCGTAAACTCCTTGATGTTCGCCCCCGTGGTCGGGGTCGTCAGTTTCTGGTAGATTGGGAAGGTTACGGTCCGGAGGAGAGATGCTGGATTCCTGCCCGGGACGTCCTGGACCGCTCGCTCATTGATAATTTCTATCGTTCTCGTCAGTCCTCCTCTAGTGCGCCAGGTGGCGCACTTTGAGAGGGGGGGTACTGTTACGTCTTTGGGTTCTTTCTCTATTTTACCTTTTCTCATTTAATCGCTAGTTAACCTATTAGCGCTTCACCCAGGTGTTCCTCATTTTCTCACCTGCTCCTCATCTTGTGATTTACCTCCCTATATATAGTTCCCTTTTTTTCTCCCTTCCTCTGTTGGATTATTATATGATGGTCACGTTGTGTTGTGTCTCACTCTGTGTTAGATACGGAGCCGTGCTCCTGTCCTGTCCAGTCGAGTCGAGTCTTTGTAAAATATCTGTGATAAGCAGTTTCTCCTGTGTGTTACCCAGTCTGCTCTCTGTACAGTTACTCTGCTGAGGAGGTGTGTGGAAAGAGCCTTGGCAACTCAGGCGCCCCAGTATTTCTCCTCTCTCTCTCTCGAGCCCGTCGCTGCTGCCGCAGCTGGTCACAGCCTGCCTTTGAACGCCGCGGTGTCGGCCAAGTCTGTCTGCCTACCCCTGGTTACACAGCCACGCGGACAAGTTTTGCTTTACCTTTTAAAGGACTGTGACCTCCTAAGTTTCATTATCTGAGTGGCTTTGCCTGTGTTTAGTTTTATTTTCTTGTTCACCAAGTGCCACTACCTGTACGGCTCGAACTGTGTTTATTAAAGCAAAAGACTCACCTGCTAATTTGCCTTTGGTCCTCTTTTGTTCCCGTGACAGTTTGACATGTTTTTGTAGAAGAACATTATCTGTTCCGGTGAAAAGTCTTGAACAATTATGCAATAATGGATTGTCATCTAACAAGAATAACCATGGTTTTACTACAGTAAGGTTTAAGGTTTTTTAAGCTGTTGGGTGGTTGGTTTTTCGAAACCATCTTGTTGTAACTATGATTTTGGCTTTAACTATAGTAAAACTATGATTAATGTTCGTAAGGATCTAAGACGGAGTCATTGCTTGTTTTACTGTTTGCAGCAGTCCGGTTCATAAGAGCACCGCATTGTTTTCTAAGTTTCGTTTCATTCTCCGTGTCTGTCTCGGTTAGCTCTTCTGTTTTATCGGTAAAAAGAGGCTAATTTCTCATGATGCGGAGCACGACTAAATAACACGCGAGCAATTGAAATCAGAAAACCCAGCGGCGTTAAATCTCGAAATAGGTTACTGCGAACCGAATGGCCAAAACAATTAGAAATAAATAGAAAAAAATGTTCAGGTATACTTCTTTACATAAAATAACACAGATGAAGTGATAACGCATTAAATGACCATTCAATATTATTAAACCTGCAGTGACACGTAAAACATTCAAATAGATTTTTTTCTTTTCGAATAATTATTGCAGATCGACTAGTCTTGCACACCCGGACATCAGCATATTGACCCGATCAGACCAAACATACATTTAACTTATGTACTTTTATACTCTTTCATAGCAGAAGCGTAGTGAAGGGTAGGCTATATTCTGACCTGTGGCCAGTGACGTCGTCTTATCTTATTCAATACTTTTTAATGTTCTTGTTTATTTATGTCCACAAAAGTTATTAACAAAACATAGATTAAAATTAAGAAACAAATTAAATGAAATGAAATTCGTTTTAGAGAAGCAAACAAAACATATGAAGTAAAATTACGTTTAACATGCAGCAAACAGTAAAACAATTAATGACCCCTACCAAAATGAACTGTTTTACCTTAAATCAAAATAAAAAAAACATGTTTACTACAGATTTTCTACAACCATAGTTAAACCTAGTAAAACCATGGTTATTCTTGTTAAATGAAAATCCATGCATATTGTTAAAGAACAGAATTTTACCGGAACAGATAATGGTTCTTCTTCTTCACAAAACATTTCAAACTTAGAAGGTATTTATGTCGAAGTTCAGTCTGTCTACTTTTTTCACTCTGTGAGGGGTTTTAACGCCGTTTTCTGTATTTTAAAATAATTTAAAAAGATTTGAACAATGTTTTCAATGTTTTTATAAATACATACATGTAACAGTCAGGGTTTATTTGAACTGTGATGAAATGTTCGCGGAAGAAACATCTGTAGGCTCTCGGTGGTCAAAAAAACAACAACAAAAAAAAACAGAGTAATACAAACCGTAATCAATCTGCCAAAAAAACAATTTTCACAATAATAAAATCATGGCTAATTATAAGGAACTATACAAAATGATACCTGTTTGGAAGACAGGGATGCGCACCTAACAGAGCGCAGACAAACATGCTCATAAACAGGAAGTAATAAATGGAATTATGTGTGCATATTTGAATACTGTAAGAATATTTCCTTTAAATATATTGTTTGTCATATAAATTGTTGAGAGATAATAATGTTTTTTCCACTGTTATATTGTTTATTTTGACCTGTTATTGTGGTTTTAAGCGTGTTTGACCTCAAGGGTTTATTTCAGTAATATTGCTGTTTTATAATAATACAATTTACATCAATCCTGCTTCCTTCTCTGTTTATTCATTTAATGATGCTGTTATGTTAAGTCAATATCAAGTCATATGCGGAATAATGTGTGCATCTTTGAATAACTGTAAGAATACAGTTCCTTTGAAAATAATTTTGTCAACGTTTTAGAAATAATAATGTTGTGAAAATATTTATTGCCATATGAGACGTTTATTGCCGTTGAATACTCTCGTCTATAATTTGGAAATTATATATACGTAGGAAATATAATGTGGTATACTTCAAAGTTACACTGCTAATTTTTATTTATGATATGTGGCGATACATAAACTTTTGCAAATCTGCTGATTTGATCCATTAATTTCCTGACCACCAGGCTATTTTAAACATCATTAATCCACACTTACTAGTCTATCAAATAATATCTAAAGTATATTGTTTTGTGAAAAAAAAGATGATTTGTTATATTGTTTTTGCGCTTTTGTCAATCACACGATATTTTTTATAGTCAAAAGCAGCGGTCAGCAGCTGCAGCGCGCAAACGGATTGTGAAAGCACAAAGCGGCTGCTTGACAAATCTAACCGCATACATACTGCAATAAACACATCAAAGGCCAACAGGCTAACGTTATGCCATTTGTTGAGGGGTCGCTCACTGATCCCTGTATTTTTGTAAATCCTATGGACCTGCCGAACGGGTTAAGCACTTTTTTTTTCATATAGGGGAGAGCGGGGTATGTTGTCACACTTTTCACACTGTCTAACATTTACTGAGCACCATACATCAAAATGGTATAAATCTCATACCAAATGAAAGAAGGAAGTCTTGGGCACATATGTTGTATTCATAACATCTTTATATCTTATCTCATTACAGAGTTGTAGACTGTTGAATAGTGATTGTGCACTTGTGACAATTTGCCCCATCGGAGGGTAAGTTGTCACACTAGGGCGGGTAAGTTGTCACACTAGATTATCTAAAAATAAGAACACAACTACTTAATTGTGAATATTGATTTTAATTTTTAAACTCAAACCAAACTGGAAATATAAACATCCGTGCCTGGAGAATCTGGAAAAACAATTATTTCAATCCAAATAATGCACATTTCAATTAAGTGGCAAGACCACTTTACTTTGAACTTTGGTTCAAATGTTCTATGGCTTTCACATAAAACCAGATAACTGAATGGAACGCTGCAGATAACTTGCTTAACTTAACATGTTTAACCTCTGAACAAAACAGATGCCCTGTATGACTAATAGGACTCATCTCCAGAATCACAATTCTGACACACATAAATTGCCTGGCCTGAGGTGCATCGGCCCAATTGTTGCATTTTACACATTTTACCCAGGTCTCCTTTGGACGACTCTTTGAAAATGGCTCTACACAGACGAGGCAGAAGCACTCTTCATCATCTGATGATGACTCTTGCATGATTTTTCTTCTTTTAGCTGCCTTGTTTTTCATAGGTCCAGATTTCTGCTTCCCTTTCTTTTGAAACAGCTTTTTGCTAGATTGAGGCTTATTCTTTTCTATATCATGTTTTCTGAGCATGTTCGATGTGTTTGTTTGTACAGGGGCAAGTTGTCAGATGTGACGACTTGCCCCAAAGTCATTGAGACAACTTGCCCCATACTTACTTGTGTGCTAATGTTGTCTAAATCTCAAGTTTAGCTCATCATATCACTTTAGCTAAAGTATCAAAAGACACTTTACGGTCTCCTCTATTTTGTGCAAAATAATCATTTTAAACATTCACACCTAACAAAGTTGTATTGCATAAAATGTAAAGTGATTTTTTTTTACTTTTTAAGCAGAAAAATAAGAAAATTGTGCTAACCTCAGATTACAGTGATCTTGACCACATGTGAACAGGAAGTTGACTATAGAAGAAGAAGTCACATAAAGTGGCTATTTGATTTTTGAGATAGAGCCTCTAGTGTTGGAGTTATTAACAGTGTGACAACTTACCCGTGTGACAACTTACCCCGCTCTCCCCTACTGTGTTGAGCAAAAAGGCTGCAGAGTTTGACCAGCGGGAATCGGACGCACATCAGGCTGCCAGATTGTGTTGCTAACTCGCAATGTATAACTACTATCAGACCGGCGTTCGCAGCCTCAAAACACTGCCAGTCCACCGGGAAAAGTCCCGACTATCCCGATTGCCACGCTACTTGAATGGGCACGAAAGGCAGCCACAGGACAGTGGGAGGTGAACTACCAAACAGATGTCAGCGTCTGATAATGCAGAAAATTCGGTGAGAGGATCAAACAACGCTGTAGTTCTGTCACCAGACACGTAATAATCTCCATAAATACTAATATTTCTCTGTTTATGCTTCGGTCAGCGAATAACACTCTCAATCAGCCCTGCTGCCGCCATGTTTCCCACGTGAGAGGCCAGGCAATGGAAGTTGTTGGCCCCGCCTTGACGCAGTGATTCACAGGGCGGGGGCGTGGTCAACTCGGAATGCATTTTCAATTGAATTTTGCTACATCCGTTGCGCGCTATGTAAATGAAAATGCAATCCCAAGTTTCCCACCCATAAATGTAAATGCATTTAGGGAAAATTTCATTTAAACGATCATTTTGCTACAGTTTTTGCTTGACTATGTAAAGCACATCTTATCAACCAGCTAATACATTTCCAATTTAATTTTGCTACATCCATTGCACGCTGTGTAAATAAAAATGCAATCCCAAGTTTCCCATCCGTAAATGTAAATGCATTTAGGGAAATTTACATTTAAATGATAATTTTGCTACAGTTTTTGCTTGACAATGTGAATCACATTATATCAGTTCGGGTAATACATTTCCATTTTAATTTTGCAACTTCTAAAGCATTAAAATATGTATTTAAAACAGGGCTGTAGAAAATGGAAAATGTAAATTAAAGTATTACATTTTCATTTCTATTTTGCACCAAGGATTGCACATACATGCATGGAAAATGTAAACTTAAATACAGAAATGCATTGTCATTTTACATATTGCATTGTCATATTGCATATTACATTCTAAATTGAATTTTGCTACCCATATGCTTCCATATGAACCTGTGACGACGACTGTATTTTCGTTTTATCAAAAATGAATGAACGGCATCCATTTTAACCATAGTGCCTCGACTCGAGATGTGCGCGGATCGTCCGGTTGCCACGGCGCAGGCTTCACAGCGTTGCGTGTATCGTCCGGTTGCCGCGGCGCGGGCTTCACAGCGTTGCGAAGATCTTCCGGTTGCCCCGGCACGTGCTTCACAGCGTTGCGCAGGCAGATCGTCCGGATGCCAATGCCGCGGCGCGGGCTCCACCGCATTGCACGGATCGTCCGGTGCGGGTGCGCGGACTTATCTGTTTGTTTTTGAATCATACATGTGAAATTACTGATGTCATATGATACGCCGGTCTACACAGCTCAATGCGACGTCAAACACGTACCCAGTCTTTACTACCACAGGCACTTGTAACACTAACCAGACATCCAAATAGGCCAAAACCACAGAAAATAAATAAATAAATAAACCCGCAAGCGAGCGACCTGCAATTAAGAGCGACGTGTTGGAGACTCCTGCTATATAGTCTCACTATAATCTATATGTAATTTTTGTCTGAACATCAGATCACAATCTTACCTCAGTATCTTCAGTTTACAGTCAGGATTCTTCAGTACATCAGAGATCAGCTTCACTCCTGAATCGCTTAGATTATTATCATACAGATACAGTTCTCTCAGGTGTGATGGGTTTGATCTCAGAGCTGAAGTTAGAGCAACACAACCTTCATCTGTGATATCACACCTCCACAACCTGTAGAGAACAGAGACTTTATGTGAATTATCCAAAACTACAAACACAAATCTCTAACCTCCATCTCTTCATGTAATGTTCCTCTTTCAATCCCTCAGTAACTGAGACACTGTGTGTTTAAATGTCAAATAAATCCATCACACAGCTGACTATTAGTGTTAGATGTCCTAAACCACATGAACATTTCTTCATAAATCTGTATTGAGTTCATGACTCACACTGAATACATGATCTTATTTCCTCAAGTGTTTGTGTTCATAATGGACAAGATATTGTCTGACTCTCAGCTAACAGAAAAAAGTTCTAAGAACGTTCCGTGAAAGTTCCCAAAAACGTTCTGCCAACATAAAAAGTGTTCAGTTTTCTTGATGTTATAAGAATGTTTCTGGGTTGTCTGAACGTTAGATGAATGTTAGATTCTACCATTTTCAAACGTTATGTCAATGTCATGTTTTAATGTTCACACAATGTTTAAAACAACAACTGTTTTATAGACTTATTTGCTTGTTATGTAAATGATAGAGTAGGACTGGACAATATTTCAATATCAATATATCTCGCAGTATAATATTTTTCGATAACAGTGATATGGTTTCTAAACACATTTCCGAAATTTTTATACATTACGGCGTCCTGTGGCCGTTCATGTGTCACGTGTAAAAACGCATGTTAAACACAGGTCAAGGGGCTACTTCCCTCTTAAACGTGTGGTGTCTTGCAGTTAAAGGACAAGTTCGGTATTTTACACTTAAAGCCCTGTTTTCAGATTGTTTATGATGAAATAGAACGGTTTTGACAGAAACTTTGACACATGATGCTGGCCCGAAAACCCTCGGGTGCCTATTCTACCACCCCCCACCTCCACAATGGCTGTATAGGTGCACTGGAACAATCCTTCCTAAAATGCATTAAACTTTCGTTTACAAAGAGTGGTCAGGGGTGTTCACTGATATCACTGAAAAATCGCTGCAAAAGATGCTTTTCAACAGATGCTTTAGCATTCGTTGTAAACTTGTGGACCTATTTGCCTCACACCCGTATATTCTTCTGCTGAGAGCTTGAATAATAAACACACCAGCCCAGTTGGTGGCGATAATCCACCTTTGCCAATTGCAAGAATAGAAACAACATTTCCGGCAGCGGAGTAATACCGTACCTCACAGCACATCTAATACAAGTCAATGGAGTTGGACAAAAACTACGATAACAGCTGTTGGAAAGCATCTTTTGCAGCGATTTTTGTTTGAGCATATCAGTGAACACCCCTGACCACTCGCTGAGTTTCACGTCTTTGTAAATGAAAGTTTAATGCATTTTAGGATAGATTGTTTCAGTGCACCTATACACCAATTGTAGAGGTGGGAGGTGAAACAACAAACACCCGAAAATTCTCAGGCCAGCATCATATGTCTAAATTTCAGTAAAAACCATTCTATTTCATAATAAACAACCTGAAAACAGGGCTTTAAGTGTAAAATACTGAACTTGTCCTTTAAGCAACCATGAGCCGCAATCTCCGGGACGACAAGCAAATGGAATGCAGATTTAAATTCGCTGATCTGTACCTCGCACCAAATCATATCATTGACACCACCATGCGATCAATTAATTTATTCGGGACTTTGGAGTGTTTGCTCAGAGAAGAGCTGTCAGTCACTCAGAAGTATGAGAAGGAGGTGTGGGGTTAGTTCGCATCAAGTCACAGCTTCCAATGACGACATCATATAGAGAGGGAGAACAGGAGATGTAATGCACACAAACTAAATTACTGGTGAGAAAAAACAGGCTTAAGCCATAAGGTGCCAAGGTTAGAAAAGAATAAAGATGAGGAGAAAAGATACAAGTATGTATGCTGCTGTGTCATCTGGTTATGAGTAATATGTATAATATAATTAAATTTCTAGTATCAAATCACTGATTCTTGAAACTTTGGCAAAAACATGTCCCACTAAGAAAAGTGCTGATTCTGTTGGAAATTAATAACATTTTCATGAAGAAAAAGAATCAATGTTATAATCAGGGGGTCCTTTGCACATATGTAAGGTTCTTTTATAGGTTTATTTTTATTTTTTATTATTGATTATATGCTGGACCATTGCCTACAAAATCAGCTGTTCTCGGTTAAGAGATAATCATTTCAACTTGATTAAAAAAGCCAAAAGTAATAATTGAATTGAATAATATATTTACCACATGAAAGAGTACATTGTAATATGTATTAAAAACTACAAACAGTGAGTTTTGAACAATATTTACTATTATTTAGTGATTGCTCAAAATGTGTCCCACATATTCATCATCACCGTCAGATATTTATAAAAAGCAATAAAATCAGACAACTACAGAGTCAACTTCATTCCTGAGGACCCCATTTTCAAACCTTCAGCTCTACTGCATGCTTCAAGATCACTCAAGCTCCTGTATGTTTGATATTTTCTCTTAAACTTCTTCATATTTTGGACACTGCTACTGTGACAACCATAACATTTCAACACCGTCATCTTTGTATAAAAAAATATTAGATTAGATCATGAAATAAATGTATAATTTTTTACTATCTAGCTTGCTAAGCAATTACAAGTAAATCAGTAATTTTTATTTTTCTTACAGTATGTAACATTAAATACTACAATTATTTTAGGGTCACGTTGACTTATATTTTCTCCACATATTACTATAATAGCAAATTGAACAAAGACTAACACAGATGGAACTATAAAAGTCAATACTGTGACTGAATAAATCCATAATATATCAAAACAGAAACACAACCCGGTGGCCCAATTTATTTCAGAGGTTTGTTTTTGGTTCAGACATCCAATGAACGCATTCTTGGCAGTTTTTCCTGAGGCTTTTTTAATATGCATACCATTATAGTATTTATACCGTACCGACCGAAATGAAGAAGTATACAGCGATAAAAATTTTGGCCATATTGTCCAGCCATATGATAGAGAAACATTGCATTTTATTATTTTAAAATTTATAGGGGTGGTTTCCCAGACAGGGATTAGACTAGTCCTAGACTAAAGTAAATGTAATAGCTGTCCAAACTGAAAACAACTTGCACTGACATATTTTAAAATACATCAATGCCATTTGTTTTGCTTTAAAATGCACACAAGTAATGTTTTTAGTAAGGTGTGTTTGTTAAAACAATTTATATTTCATAATTAAACTAAGGCCTAGTCCTGGCTTAAGCTAATCCCTATCTGGGAAACCACCCATAAAACATTATTTCTGAATGTTGTGTAAAAATATTGCTGTAGAAAACACAATTCACTTATTAGGTTTAGATGTTGATGATTTGTTTCATTTAAAGTCATCATGGTGTTGATTAGTGTTTGTTTTAGTTGAACTCTTGACCCTTGACTTTTTGTTTGCTAGTTCTTCCCTGGTTGTGTTAACTTTGTGTATATAATAAAACACATTTGTTATGGTAATGTAAAGTTAGTGTAATTCTGTAGCAGTTGGTAGATAAGTTGTTGGTAGAAAAATGGTAGAATGTAACATTCATCTAACGTTCAGACAACACAGAAATGTTCTTAGAACGTCAAGAAAACTGGACACTTTTTATATTGGCAGAATGTTGGGAACTTTTTTGAGATTGACTGCTGATTTATGTACAACATTAAGAAAATGAATTTTGTTAGAAAAGATTCTTCCAAAGTAAAAGTTCAAATAAAATCATAAAATAATTAAATTAATTGTATTAAAGCAACACAATTGCACTGTTGTGCTTTTCAACCTCATGTGGGAGCCGTAAGCCAGTCTTACATGGAAAACTACATAGTGTTGCTTTAATATGTAAACAGTCATGTGATTGTTGTTAGTTTTACTTACTGGAGTTTTTTGGTTTCTTTAATCACAAGCTGCAGTCTCACAAGAACTTCATCTGCTTTATTTTCAGCTCCAATAAATTTATTTAGATCAAGTTCATCCAAATGCTGCTCAGACGTCAACAACACAAAAACTAAAGCTGCCCACTGTGAAGAGGAGAGTTTGGTCTTTCCTACTGATGAAGATTTCACATAATGTTGAATCTCCTGCAGCAGTGAATCATCACCCAGTTCATTCAGACAGTGAATCAGATTGATGGATTTCTCTGGAGACAGATTCTCATTCATCTTCTGTTTAATGTACTCAACAGTTTTCTCTTTCATGAAGGTGCGACTTCTCATCTGTGTCAGTAGATCCTGTAAGAGAATCTGATTGGACTCCAGTGAAAGACCCAGAAGAAAACGCAGGAAAAGATCCAGATGTCCATTCTTACTCTCTAAAGATTTATCTACAGCTCGCTGATGCAACTCAGATAAAAAAAACTGTTTTGATGATTTATGTTTAAATCTGGCCAAAATGTTAGGACTTTGATCAAACACATATCTGTTGTAGTTTGTGATGGAGATGTGAGCATAAAGAGCTGCTAGATGTTCCTGGATGCTGAGATGAACAAAGCAGTAAACTTTCCCCTGATACAAACCAAACTCCTCTCTGAAGATCTGAGTACACAATCCTGAGTACACTGATGCTTCTGCTACATCAATGCCACACTCTCTCAGGTCTTCATCATAGAAGATCAGATTGCCTTTCACAAGCTGCTCAAAAGCCAGTTTCCCCAGTTTGAAGATCATGTCTTCATCTTTCTTCTCATAGTCCTTCTGATGTTTGATGTTTGTCTGAATGATCAGGAAGTGTGTGTACATTTGAGTGAGAGTCTTGGGGATCTCTCTTCTCTCTGCTTCACTCAACATTCTCTCTAGAACAGTGACTGAAATCCAGCAGAAGACTGGGATGTGACACATGATGTAGAGACTCCTGGATGACTTCAGGTGTGAGATGATTCTGTTGGCCAGTCTCTTTTTTCTGATTCTCTTCCTGAAGTATTCCTCCTTCTGTGGATCAGTGAAGCCTCGTACCTCTGTGACTCGATCAACACACTCAGAGGGGATGAGATCAGCTGCTGCTGGTCTGGAGGTGATCCAGATGAGAGCAGATGGAAACAGATTCCCCTTGATGAGGTTTGTCAGCATCACGTCCACTGAGGTTGATTCACTTACATCACACAACCTCACACTGCTGTGAAAATCCAGAGACAGACGACACTCATCCAAACCATCAAAGATGAACAACACTTTATATTCATCACTGAAGATTTCCATTTCTTTTGTTTGTGGGAAGAAAAGATGAAGAAGATCTAAAAGACTGAGTGTTTTGTTCTTCATCAAATTGATCTCTCTGAAAGGAAGTGGAAATATGAGGTGGACGTCCTGATTCTCTTTCTCTTCAGCCCAGTCCAGAATGAACTTCTGTACAGAGACTGTTTTTCCAATGCCAGCGACTCCCTTTGTCAGCACACTTCTGATGTGTTTGTCTTGTTCAGGTAAAGGTTTAAAGATGTCATTACATTTGATTGGTGTCTCCTCTGTTGTTGTTCTTCTGGATTGTGTCTCAATCTGTCTCACCTCATGTTTATTATTGATCTCTCCACTTTCACTCTCTGTGATGTAGAGCTCTGTGTAGATCTCATTCAGTGATGTTGGGTTTCTCTTATTTGATGTTCCCTCACACAGACGCTCAAACTTCTTCCTCAGATTTGATCTGAATGTTTTTTGATGACAATGATAACTGTAAACAGATGCATGATACTATTACATAAATTATTACATAAGTTATAAAAACATGTAAACTAATATCATTTAAGTGATATCTGCTGAATTAAATAACAACATGATTCTTATACACTCTTATTTGATCTGAGTCTGATCCAGACAATATTATTTATATTAAACAGAAGACATTCAGACAATCTGATATAAATAGACTAGTCAACAGTTTGTGAACACATATTTGAGTATATTATCATATCTTTATCTATACAGAGCTGTTGTACCTCAGACCAGGTGATGTTTCTCTGTCCTGAAATGTTATTGACTGATTACTCTTCATGGACACACAACTGATCTCAGATGAGTCTGATCTCTTCTGCTGTAGATGTTTGTCAGATCTCTCCAGGTTTCTAGGAATTATTTCGCAGTAAAGTTTATTATATAACACATTTATACATAATAATAAGATTAACTTAAATGTAATATTTTCATTAATACTGCTTTCATTATTATGGTCCAGTTACAATCTTACAAATATCACTACTTCACTTTAGTGCTATTATTATTATTATTATATGATTATCATCATTCTATTAGGGAATAATTTTGAGTGCCTCCATGTACTTCATGTATTTCTGGAGAGGATTAAAGGTTATAGTTTGGAGTTGGAGTTTTATGTATTGCATTATTCTATTAGTAACAAAATACCTCCACATACTCCATCATAGACTGTGTTTATAATATAGTTTGACTCCTACTCATTACTTTACTTAAAGAAACAAACAGAGTAACTCATTTTACTTCATCCTAAACTATTAAAAACTGCTGTGCTTTTATTGTTCTTTGCTTTTTTGTGTGTGTGTTTTAGTTTCTGTTTTATGTGAAACTCTTTTAAAACAATGAACAATTGTGAAAAGTGCTAAATAAATAAAATTGACTTGACATATCATCATTTAAATAACTTTACACAGAAATTATAAAGAATTTAAAAGATACATAAAAGTCTAATTAAAATATCTTGCTGATCATGAGACAAATGTTGTACCTCAGACCAGGTGATGTTTCTCTGTTCTGGAATTGTATTGGTTTATGCATAGACGCATCACTCTTCATAGACAAACAGCTGACCTGAGATGAGTCTGATCTCTTCTGATGGTCTGATCTATAACAAGATAATATACAGATGTAGATGTTTTCATTCTTAGTTTAATTTGCATCAAGAAAGATATTTACAGCTATTTGATAATCTAATTACAAATTAATTGATCATATAAACATGCAGAATGTTATTTACATTAATAACAGTTTAAATTAAAGAAAGTGTGTTACTTGTAATTCACTTGTGTTTAGATAAAACATTTTGTACAGATTTGAATAAGAATACCTGACTCCTGGAGAATCATCTTCATCTCTTAATGTTTGTGAATCAGCCATGAATCATTCAGTCACATCAGTCTGATCTCCACTGATAAATCTGATCAACACCAAAACTCTGAATGAATCTGATCACCTCCACAGACTCTAAATGAATCTGATTCACCTCCACAGACTCTGAATGAATCTGATTCACCTCCACAGACTCTGAATTAATCTGATTCACCTTCACAGACTATTAATGAATCTGATTCACCTCCACAGACTCTTAATGAATCTAATGAATCTATGAATCATGATCATAGGTTTAATACTTTTATAAACCAGCACAAAGTCTAAACCTCTGAGTCAGTAGACAAGCATGTTTGTGTGTGTGTTTTAGTTTCTATTTCATTTGAAGCTGTTTTTAAACAATGAACAATTGTGAAAAGTGCTAAATAAATAAAAATGACTTGATATAGCATCATTTAAATAACTTTACACAGAAATTATAAAGAATTTAAAAGATACATAAAAGTTATAAATCAGCACAAAGTCTCTGCACTACTTTTGACAAAATCCATTCAGTCACTGAGCTTTAATAAATATTAGTCATGTTTTAAAAACGATAATAGATGATACTGTTTAGATGAATATAAAAGTTTAATTTTACTATTAACTGTAATAATGATAATGATTTTATTAGAAACATTGAGTCAAGTAACACTTACCTTCGTCAACATATTTCTACTCAAAGTGAACAAGGACACGTAAGTGACTTTCAGCGAATGCAGACACATTAAAACTGGTGTGTAAAATGGTGAGAGATTATAAAACACACCTGTTTATGACTTAAAGCAGTAAGAGATCAAAGTACGGTCCAAAGTCCCTTCTGTGCCGCTGCTGGTGTTAAGTATTAATGTCAGGATTATTTATTGAATATAAACAAAGATGAAGATAATTTGGTGATTAAATTCCAGCTGAATATTTATGTATGAATGCATATGTGAGTAAATCAATGTTTGTGTGAAATAATGAAAAATATGCACAAAAAAACACCTAGATAAATTAATTCATATTTATATGAAGCACTTACTACTAGATGTACTGTATGTTATATATTTATTATATAGGCTACACACACACACACACACACACACACACACACACACTGTGTAATATGCAAATTATCCAACCTTTATAAGAAAAGTATTATAAACAATTTCATACGCAATCCTTCAGAACATTAGAAACATGTGTTGTTATTTTATTTTGCTTGTTTTTTAATTAGAGTAGAAAGATTGGATACATGTATTAGACAGATTTTAATTGATTTAATACTTTATTGAACAACAACACTCAACATGAAGTGTTTAAAATTATTAAAACACAAAAATCCCATAGCCTTATTTCCATTGTGGTCCTTAAGATATAAAACATAATAAATACAGTACCCTTTGGTGCATGATTTGCAGAAGAGCTCGGAGACAAAGAACAAAGAAACTTTGTCATATACTGTATATATAAACATAATTTAAGGGGCGCTCCTAGTAGATGTCAGAAATCAGAATCACAAATAATCCTGAGGTATTTACAAGACTTTCAGAACAGAACTGATGTGTTATACAGAGTTATTCCTCCTGTAGCATCATGACCACTCACTGTTAAACCCTCCATGGGTGTTTTCTGAGTAAAAGTCTTGCATCTCTCCTCGTTTCCAACATAACCTAGAGGATTCATAAGAAAATGGAGACATTAATACATAAATTACCTTAACAGTTGACAAGCATGCACAGACATATTCCCATTGCATTTTGCCATGAACCTAACAGTGATCAAAATTTCATGCTTAATTTTCATGCAGTTATTGTTCACTTCATTGCAGTGTCGGCTGCAGTGTAAACATTTTCTAAAATTCCTGCGATGGCTCAGAATTTGTTCTCCATTTAGTTACACCTGTATATTGAAATATAGTGTGACTGTCCACCAGACTTCTGAATTTAAAACAAACCAAAGAGAGATTTAACAATGCAGCATCATCCTCCTCCAGGACCACGTGATGAAGAATTTCTGACAGGACAGCATCTGGCAACTATTGGGTATTATAAACAAACCCAAAAATGACCTCAAATTTCCAAACATCACAGCCTAACCTCCCTAAAAACAGCAATGCATTGTATGGGAGCAGATAATAGGCTACTTAAAACATGTATAGGTATTTGCCATAAAGCTACTATAATAGTTAGTGAAGATAAAGACTTTCAGTGTCTGTGTCTGTATTATTGAATGTGCTGCTATCATCAAGATGTTCAAGATGAATGTTCTCTGATGTTCTGCACTTCTTTCTCCTGCAGTTCTGTCTCCTACTTGAATGCTTCCAACATGGTTGATGTGCACTGCTTCTTCATAAAAATAAAAACAAATTAATTCACTAAGGTTGTATAAAAGGCTCTGACATTTCTGGGTGTCTGTCACTTTAAGACTCTTAATGTGGGAAGTTTAGTCTACCGTGTTGTGTAGCTTCTTCAGTCCTTTTAAATGATCCAGCTTTCAATATTCATGTGTTGAGTTAATGAAGAAAAGTAAGTGACTGTTTGTTGTGTTGTGTATGTTGTATAATTTCCCTGCATTAACACGTGCTCAGTGATGAGTGAGATTATAATTAAATGATTATAGCGATAGATCAATGTTTATGCTGTAAAACACTGTAGGAAATAATAAGTTAACTGATGTGAGTCTTCTGATGTATAAGTTACAGGGACGGATTGGCAATCTGTGCGTTCTGGAAAAGTCCAGAGCGGCCGTTCAATGGAGGGCCGTCGCCCGACCGTCTGCAAAATGTCTAATAACGCAATATGAATAGCCAACAGCAGGGGCACTAATACAATCACTTATATGCTGCTACTTGTAAAAAAAAAACGAGAAAGAAGAGTCGGCCTACTGGCCGTGATTGGTCCACGGATTCCCGGAATTCGCGAGCCTGACCATCCACAGCCTGGTCATGATGAGGGACAGACAGAGTTAACTTCACACCAGCAAGAGGTCATGTAAGTGCCAGTAGTAGCAGGACACGTGACATTATAATATAATGTACATGATATAAAAAAGGAAAATTAACGTAATGCGCAACTACTGTTAGAGAGAGACGTGATGTGACTGTGTGTGCGCTTGCGTGTGTGTGTGTGTGTGTGTGTAAGAGAGAGAGAGAGAGAGAGAGAGAGAGAGAGAGAGAGAGAGAGGCGTGGGCGCAATTGAACAGTGAAAATGTAAAAACAATACATAGGCTATACTCTGTCATTTTGTTCATATGGGACATCATTCAAACTGCAGAGTGTTGTATACAGTCGCAATAAGACAAAACACGTGCTTTTGTCAAACTGTAAACTCTTGTCAAACTGTAACCTACAACTGTCATCTAACCAAAATCACACACACACAAACACCAAAGCAAAAAGTATTTATCCAATCGCATTTAAAAACAGTCTGTGGGTGGACATTCATGGTATTGCATTGGTTTTCATTTCTTTCATTGACTTTATTGTATATGAGAGGTTGTAGGGAGCTCACATTTTCTGCTACAATGAAGGTATTGAATTAAACGAGAAAATATCAGTAATGCATTGCTACCACTCTAAACATGCTAATATACAAGAAAGGGGGCTAAATAATTGTCAAAATATTAGTTTAACCAAAAAAATCCTAGCTTGCACTTTCCTCCATCAGTGTGCAGTTTTCCCTTGTCTTTTATATTTGTGTTTAGTATTGTGAAAATGCAAAGACCTGGTGGTTGTTTGTGAAAGCATTACAGACAAAATTAATAGGGCCTAGTCATTTTCATTATTTCACAGCCTTATTATACATCAAAGTGTATGACATTGACAAAATATTAAATAACCTAGCCAGGACATCCTTGTGTCTGTTGCGCACGGCTAGGGGCGAATGGCCGGATGATGGGCCTATTTGGGAAAAAGTCCAGGGCTATTTTTTAGCCCCAGTCCGTCCCTGATAAGTTATGTAGTAACATTCATAATATTGAGTTAAACCGAGTTAATATCGTGCTGAGGAGACCATGTGCAAGCTGTTGGTGTAGTAGTCTTGTCTGTCCAGAGGATGTCGCTGTTTTCCTTCTGTAAACCATTTTAATACAGTTTCATGCATACTGGTCAGTAAGATAGATGAAGCTCCTTATATTAAGAGTCATTTCCCTGTTTATGTAATTGTAGATTATGTTTAAAGGGGCATATTAATGTTTATTGAGATATTTATGTTTGATGATCCTGATTTGTATTATATGTGTGGATTTATTATTTACGTTGCATAGCAGTTTAAGTACTGTAACTGTTTAAATGTCAGTACCTAATGGTGATTTATTTGCTTTTTTATCAGACTATAATGACAATACTGAATATTGAAATGTTCTGAAACTCAATACAGTTAAGAGAAGAAAATACATTTCCTCGTCTTTATTTCTGTGTCCTGACCGATACACCATCCTGTTTACTAGCTGAAAACCTTAATGAACTAGCCCTATTAGATTACTTCAGTAACATAAGTTAGTAAGATTTTGGAAATGTAATAGCTTCTTACCTGTAATTGTTATAGTAAAACGAAAAAAGAATCAATAATTGATGGATATCACACAATTGGGCTTGGGAGGACATCATAGACAGATTGGACAAGAAACTTGATCCGAAATGGCTCTGCTTTCCAGATCTCTGCCCAGGTTATTCTGTGTGGATCTACATGTTCCCACCTGGTCCACGCTCCTTGTTTGGACATGCCAGCCATTTTGGTATAGCGTTCTTCCTCTACCTCTGCTCGAATCTCGTCCTGAATCAATCTGCACCTCTCTTTTCCACGAGCCAGATCGTAACATGGCTTGGGAAAACAACCAAGACCCGCTCGTCTCGTTGCCACTGAGCCCACCATCGTTTTGTGCCTTAGTCAAGCCTCTGCTTTAGTGACTGCTTCCTGCGCCCCACAAGAATTCCTGCTGCTGCGACTTTTCTGTCTCTGGAGTCCCTGTACATCAACACCTTTCTGGAGCAGGTGACTTTGAACTCCTCTGTTAGTCCACTCAAAGGAAGATGCAGCTTGGTGGAATGGCTATACAGGGCAATGCTGCTCAAGGACCGAGGGAGCCCCAGCCATTTTCTGAGGAACTGGCTAATAGACTTCTCTAGATCCTCGACTGTTGATGTTGGTACCTCATAGACTAGCAGGGGCCAGAGTATTCTTGGCAAGACTCCGTGCTGCTAGATCCAGGTTCTAAATTTTCCGGGATCTGTCAATCACTGTGAGCCAGGTAGTCAGGTCGCGCTGGGTTTGTTTTATGGCAGTTGAGTCCTTCAGGGAGCTATCAAAGATCTTCCCCAGGCTCTTGACTGGTTTTTCAGTCACCGATGGAATCATGGTCTCTCCCAGGGCAAAGCGGAAACGGTCGGACACTTTACCCTTCTTTAAAACCAGAGACCTGGACTTAGTAGGCTTGAAGCTCATTCTTGCCCAGGAGATGAGCCGTTCAAGCCCCTGGAGGAGCCATCTGCACCCTGGAACTGATGTTGTCATCACTGTTAAGTCATCCATAAAGGCTCTTATAGGGGGCTGACAGGTCCCAGATCTTGACTTGGGCCCTCTGCATTCCACCTCTGCCGACTTTACAATCATGTTCATAGCCAGTGAGAAGAGAGATACGGAGATTGTGCAGCCGGTGATTATCCCCTTTTCAAGTTGATGCCAGGAGGATGTTATTTGCCCTGAAGAGACTCGCGCACTGAAGTTGTCGTAGTAATCCATGATGAGGTTGCAAATCTTGACAGGACCATGCTGTCTTACCAATGCGATTTTGACGAGCATTTTCCTCCATTTATTACTCCGATTGTAATACTATGATGTTTTCTTCAGAACTGGATATTATATATATAGATAACTGTGTATCTACTGATATGAACAAGAGCAAAATATGAAAGTGTGTTTATAAAAGCAGGGTACATATGAATGTCCATGTATACCTATAGTACAGTAGTAACATCTGAAATATCAGTATGATTGAAAACTTTACTTTTCAGGATAATTATCAGACATTAAACATTAAAAGATGTAAAGAAAACTCCGCCTCCACTGCCACCTACAGGACATTTGTGTTATTGCAGTTATTCTGCAGTGTGTCATAGACAATAGAAACATTATTCACAGTTTCTTTATTTTCTCCACTGAAATCTAAAGTGTGTGTTGAATGTGCAGATGAATGAAATGTATAAGATAACTGATGGTGCTGTTCTCAGATCAGATGCAGGGACACTGAGAAACATCAGCACCAGCACATCCGGCCTGTATCAGTGCACTGCGTCAAACATCATAGGAAAGAGCACCTGTGTCCTTAACCTGCAGGTTGTAGCACATAAGTGTGTAAGGAGAGACATTACAGACACAAAGACTGTCACATGATCAGATATGAGGTCTGATCACAGCTCTGTCTCGTATCACAGCTCAGACACAGAGTGTGGGTCTGATCACCGGCCGGCACCATCAACACGAGCGTTCTGGCTGTGATCATCTGATGTCTGCTGGTCACGCTCTTCTACTTGAGAAATAAAAACAAATATGAGGAAGATCCCAATGAGATCAGGTGACTCTTCATCATCACAATCAATTTCATTTGCTCTTATCAGAGTTACAGATGATTTGTTCATGGCTGATTACAGCCTAAACTAGTAAGTTTAAACCGTACTAGCGAGCAGCTCCAACATAAGATTTAAACAACAAAATAGAATAACTAGATGAAATGAATGAAATGAATATAATATAACTAAATGTATATAAAAATAGAAAAGATTTAATGAAATATGTAATAAATTAAATAAAAACAAATAATAAGCTGGACATCTGAAAGTGGGTTATGGCACCACAGGTGTACAGCTGTAAAATGCAGTCCTGATCAGCGACACCTATCTGTCAGGTGTGATATTGATCAAGGTGAACAATTATTTTGTCTTTGATGTGAAGGGACAGTTTGTTGCTTTATCGCAGCACAGTCAATGTGTAAAGACCTTTTTCTGATAATTTGTTCAAACTGTCTTTTTTCATGTAAGTATCAACAAATCAAAGGATTTGGCTTTGATTCCCTAAGAAAATAAACACTGATAAATATAAGTATAGCTTAAATTCAATGCAAGTCCCATAGATAAAAGCATCGGCCCAATATGTAAATGTTTTTTACTGCTAAGACGACATAATTTAAACTTGACTCATAGCACTAAAGCAAACACACAAACACAGACACACACACACACACACCTGTTGCAATAGTTACTTTATTAACTTATCGCACAATTATTAAACATGACCTTGAAGATTTGTTGAGAGATGAAATATTGCCATAGTGTTTACCAGGACCGGAGTGGGGCCACTTTTCAGCCCGGGAGCTTCAGGCCCAAGACCGGCCCACTTTTTACATGGTGGAATTCCAAATTAGCACTTTTGCCAAATTGGATAAACGAAGCGACAGTTCAGCTTTTACTTTGGTGTAGTTTTAATAATACCATGATTTAACAAATAATGTAAAGGTTAAATAATAATGAAATAATAATATACTTATTCACTACAAAAAATAATTAGCAATTAAAATAAAATAATAATACAAAGTAATTTTACTGCATAAACAGATCAAGCTTGAGTTTTGTTATCAATATTAAACTGCATAATATTTGCAAAGTCTATGAATCGCCATGAGTGATATATACACAAGGCTAATATTTTCATTCAATTTTATATTTTGCCTGTGAATAGGTAAACAACGGTATAATTAAGTTGCTAATGCTATCATTACTAGACCTCTCTCTCTTTGCCTGTTACCACTTGTGTTTGTCCTCTTGATAATAAATTGGTAATTATGGTGTGGTGATGGTGCAGTGGATAAGACACACGCCTTTGGTGTGAGAGACTCGGGTTTAAATCCACTGTAACACACCATTGTGTCCCTGAGCAAGACTCTTAACCCCTAGTTGCTCCAGAGGCGTGCGACCTCTGACATATTTATGTAAGTTGCTTTAGATCAGTGGTCTCAAACTCCCGGCCCGCGGGCCATTTGCGGCCCGCCCTCCCCCTCTCTGCGGCCCGCGTCACCCTTCAACAATATAACGTAATCTGGCCCGCAGAAAGATTATTTAAATTAGTTTTTTTTATTTAAACGTTTAAGGGTCCGGTCACATGTCGCGTCTAACAACGCGAGTTAAAACGAGTCGAGGCGTTTCTTAAAGTATGTTTACTTTTCAAAGTGCTTGCTTGGGAGCGGAGGTTGCGCAGGGTGGGATCGCGTCATCCGTTGCTAAGCAGCCACGAGCGCGCGCTCCGTGATGGCGAGGGTAACGGAATGCGTGATCGGATTTTAATTCCTCTCGCGTCAATCATTTGTCACAATGCGATCAGTTCATCTGATCGCGACTTTGTAGTGTTTGTCCAGATAAGATTTGTTACTTCCGGGTGGATACTCTGTTACTCAGAGAAGAGCTGCTGTGCGGTTATTACCGTAGTTCACATCAAGTCACAGCTTCTAATGGAGACACCGCAGTGGGAGATGTAGTGCAACAGTTTAATATTAAACTACGGATGAGAAAATGACCCATCAAAGTGCCCAGGTTAGGAAAAGAGGAAAGATGAGGAGAAATTACAGAGGATACAAGTATGTACACTTCTATATGAAATATGAAGTATAATACATTATTATCTTGCTTGCTTATACATAGAGCAGTATTATTTATTTTTACTGTCCAACTAGCTTATGTAACATTGACTACCCATCCAAATGTTTTAGGATCACTTTCACTTATTAATATTTTTCTAAATATAATAGCAAATTCATTAAAACGGTGGAATTACAAAAAGGAACAAAATAAAGTCAATACTATGAGTGAAAACAGTCAAAAACAAATAAAAACAGAAACACTTACTGTTGGTACATTTTTTATAATAGTTTATAAATGTATAGGAATTAAATTTGTTAGTTTTAAAAGGCCTTAGTTAATAATTCAAAGCCTAATAAGGTTAAAAAAATATTTACTTACTTTTATAAAATAATGTATATTAAAAAATAAAAAACACTGTTTATATATTTTCAAGTATTATTATACATTAAAAAATATTTTAAAGAAATATTGTAATTTTTTGAACGTTAAAATAGCTCTGCGGCCCTCTGATGAAATGTCAGTCTCAGAAATGGCACCAAGCCAGTTTGAGTTTGAGACCCCTGCTTTAGATAAAAGATTTTTGCTATTCATTTGGAGGGGGGTCCTTTTTCATGTTTCAGCACATGCCCATCAAAAGATTTGTGAATGGCCCTGGCAATGAGATTTTTCAACTGCCTGTGATTAAGAGCATGTGTGTGTTTAAAATTGAAAATTTCCAGCACAGATTTCATGATGTGATCCAAGTTCAGCTTTTTAGACACCAAGTGATTCTAGTGAATAATACAATGAAACGTCCAAAATTCAGGAAAACGGCCTCCAGTTTGCTTTATCCATTGATCACAAAAAGGGTTGGAAACCCCGGCCCTGGTTTAGGCCATATCTCAGTTTTTAAACTTGTGTTTGTCGTGTTCAACAATAACAATACCTAATAAATATGCATTGTTTTAGAGAGAGCAATATTTAGGCTATTCTTTAAACATTTTATTTATCAATCAATTTTATATCCCAACTGGCAGATTTACTTTATTGTGGTGTTAGACTTCAAAGTTAAACATTGTTAAAGGGGACATATCATAAAAATCTGACTTTTTGCATGTTTAAGTGCTATAATTGGGTCACCAGATCAGCTCATTTGCATTTTAAAGGACACACATTTTTGCTCAAACCATTAAAAAGTGTCAATTTTAACATGTTATAATAAATTATCTGTGGGGTATTTTGAGCTAAAACTTCACATATGTACTCTGAGGACACCAAATATGTATTTGTGAAATGTCCCCTTTAAGGAAATGAATCAAGTAAAAATGAACCAACCCGTACTGTATGTTTCAGGATCACAGCGCCACCAATGTGTGGGTTTAGTTTCTTTATTTTCACATTCTGACTTTCATTATTTGCAATGTTTCCAGTTCCGTCTTTAGAAGTTATATTTTTTTAAAAGAGGAGGATTTTGAAAAAAAGCTTGATATGCACTTTTGCAGTTTTTTTTGCAGTCAAAGTCAAATTTGTTAAATAACAATGAAATGACTAAATGACATTTATAGAAAAGAATTTATTCAGTGTCTACACTTATTAACCGTTTCAATGCCAGCACAATGGAATAACTAAATATTAAAAGTTGACTGGATTGACCTTAACTTTAGTCGTATAGGTAAAGCCTCAAAAAGTGTTTGGTTTGCCCAACCGACAGGGGGCGTCATTGACAGTGGCGTGTTTACCCACCAAGCAAACCACGCAATTGCATGGGGCCCCGCGGGCTTGGGGGGCCCCCTACTGGCCACAAGGTGTGCGAAAGTATGTTACATTTATTCAGACCCAAATCTAAGGATAAAGCATGCACGAGCAAGATATGTGCGAGTCTGTACGCAGAATAATATTTCCGCGCATCCTTGTGAGGGCTCATATAGGCTACTTCATGAGCGAAACTCTACGGGAAAACGCACCTCTGCTCAGCGCTCACAAATGCAGCCACACAAGTGCTGGAATGAGCGCTCCCTCGACTCTCTCTGCTCTCGTAACTGCACAACATTCACTCTATGGTCAAGTTTACTTTAAAGACTTTGGGCTTCACACCTGTGATTGGTGACACGCATTTTTTGTTCCACGCTCGTACAGGTATAAACATGATAAAGACACCACGCAGGGGTTTTAATCATGTCGAAAATAGATAAATCATATTCTGTATCTCATTATTGGCATCAAATCTCATCTTTAATGTTTGTCTAGTCTATATGCTTGTTGTATCTCACAGTAAGTTTGGTTTTACAATATGAACATGAGAGTTATGTGATTCCCATCCATAAATTCAAGCAATAACCAACTTACAATGTTGTTTGCTGGTGTTTGTTAGTTCAGCTTGTTAGATCAGTCTGAATCATAATCTAAAGCTTCCTCTTTTTCCTTATTTAGTTTTTTTAGTAAGATGTCAGACATTGAAGTTGCAGTATTAATTACATTGTTTGAAATACATCCTGTAAGACATTTGCGAGCAAAAAATATATCTGAGAGGGGCGTGAAACATTTTTTAAACCAAGAATTTTTGTCATACCAAACTGTAACAATTTAGTGTTATTTTAAGCAGTGTAAAACAAAATAAATACGCTTTATATATATCTCACTTAATTCTATATACTGAATATTATTGTTGTGCAATTCAAATGAAAAACCTTGGGCAATGCTGGGGCATGGGGGGCCCGGTTCTTGGACTTTGCTTAGGGCCCCCAAAATGGTAAACACGCCACTGGTCATTGACTTACATTCAAAACAATTCATTTCACCTTGTTTTATAAGCTTATCAAACATTAGATGCAATATTTGTCCTTTTCGAGCACGATAAGCGATATATAGAAATCTTTAAGGTGACTGTGTCTGATGCACATGTTGTAATGCACACATGAAATTGTTTAAAACTGTTTATTTACAATCTGATTTGCATAGGATAGGCCTAACAAAATAACATTAACAAAATCTGTAAATTGTTTACTTAGTGTACAAATAAAACACATTTACATAACAGTTTATGAATAACTTACTTATACACTTGTATTAGCATATTTCAAACTTTATTTAGACTTCAGATTTATGATCTGATATATTCACTACTGTAATGAACATGAATGTACAGTAATTTGTTTACTGTTTTAAGTAGTTAAAATTCACAATTTATATAAAAAAACAAAGCATAAGTGTAAGAGACTTTAAAAACAGTGACTTTATTTTTAGATAATTTCTTATTAATTGAAATGTTTTAAGGGATGCCAGTATGGCGCCTCAATCGATGGCTTTTATTATTATTATTATTACAACAATCAACTGTGTTATTGGTTAAAGAACCCCTATGTAAATATGCTGTCTTTACATCCATTTGATGAACAATGTGTCACGGTAGGATAAGTCCATCGTGACTTTCTGTGTTGTGTTTGTCTGTATGACTGAGTTGTGCGTGTGCGTGTCTGATCACTAATGATCTGAGTGAGTGCAGGTGTGCGTGATTGCTTTACTCCAGCTGGCGGTAGTTACTCAGACGGCATATATACTCACCCATTCTCTCTTCTCACTGCCAGATGATTATGCTACGTGTCTTACCAGTCTTATCGTGTTCGTGTGTTCCCTTGGTCTCGTCTTCGTGTGGAGTTCTGCCTGTTTGTGTATCCGGTTTCCTCCGACACTCTGAATTCACCCACGAGCACCAGGATCAGTCACCGCAGCCTTTGTCTGTCTTGAGATTTCAATCATATCATCTGTGTCATCTGTTTAATAAACTGTGTTCATTTAATCCTGCATTTGCTTCCTGATTTACACCTCCAGTCATCACAGAATCATCTGGCCACCATGGAAGCAGCAGGTAAAGGATCCCCGGCTCGGTTTGAAGAGTTTATCACCGCTCCCATACATCGTTTTACCACTCAGGATAACCGGATTGAGGAACTGAGCCGGGGAATGAAGGACATGACAGACAAAGTGTCCGAGCTCACCCAGGCGATCCAACAGCTGACGCTACCCACTGCGCCACCCGCACCGTCTGTTCCTCGGGCGCTTCCCGGCAGGAACCAAAATTATCCACGCCAGAAAAATACGCAGGTGATCCAGAATGCTGTAGACCATTTCTATCTCAATGCTCTCTTCATTTCTTTCTTCAGTCCCAGACCTACACTACGGAGGAGAGCAAAGTGGGATTCGTGTTATCTCTGCTGACGGGAAAGGCGGCGCGTTGGGGAACAGCGGTGTGGGAGAACCACGACCCGTGTACCCAGAACTTCGAGGCGCTTTCCGCGATGATGAGGAAGGTGTTCGATCGATCCGCGGCAGGAAGAGACGCGGCTAGGAAGGTGGCCGATCTGCGTCAGGGTACACGTTCCGTCTCTGATTATGCCATTGACTTTCGTACGCTTGCTGCGGACACGCATTGGAATGAAGAGGCGCAGTGGGATATTTTCCTGCATGGGTTAACCGGCCGCATTCAACGCGAACTTCAACATGGGGAGATTCCAGCCTCTCTTAATGGTCTTATTGATGCCGCCATCCGAGCAGACATTCGATTGAGGACAATTCCTGCTTACGACGATGAAGTTTTGTCTCACGCTGTTCTGGAGAGACCGCCCTCGTCGAGAGAGACTGCAGCCGGTTCCTCCCTGTCCGATCCGGAGCCCATGCAGGTGGGTCGAGCTCGGCTTTCCGGGAGGAGAGAATTCGCCGTCGATCACTGGGGCTTTGCCTTTATTGCGGAGAGGCTAGGCACCTACTCCATCGGTGTCCGGTAAAAGGCAGCGCCCGGGAGTAGTTCTGGGGTTACTTTCGGGCGGAATCTCTTCAGCAAAGACCCCTTTAACATCTACCCTCCTCCCGGCGAAGCTGCGGTGGCGTAACACACATCTCACCTGTGACGCACTACTGGACTCGGGAGCCGAGGGGAATTTAATCGACCACCACTTTGCACGTAAGCTCAAGGTTCCGTTGTCAGCTCTTTCCAAACCCATCTCACCCTTCGCACTCAATGGAAGTGAATTATCTGTCATCACTCACATCAAGGATCCTGTCACCATTTGTATTTCTGGCAACCATTCTGAGACTTTGCAGTTTTATGTCACGGTTTCCCCTCTGGCTCCCATTGTACTTGGACATCCTTGGCTGCTTAAACACAACCCATCTGTCAACTGGAGGCTAGGAACTATTACCGGTTGGAGTGAAGCTTGTCATAAGTCTTGTCTTGTCTCTGCTTGTATACCTGTCTCTGCGTCTGTGTTTCAGGAGGAGACGATGGACTTGACTAACGTGCCCGCGGGGGATCACGACCTGAAGGGGGTGTTCAGTAAGTCCCGAGCCGCTTCTCTACCTCCACACCGTCCCTATGACTGTGCCATAGAGTTACTGCCAGGTACGTCTCCGCCTAAGGGCAAACTTTACTCTCTTTCTGTTCCTGAGATGGAGGCCATGGAGAAATACATTTCTGATTCTCTAGCAACCGGGTTCATCCGCCCTTCCTCATCTCCAGCGGGGGCGGGGTTCTTTTTTGTTAGTAAGAAGGATGGGTCCTTGCGTCCTTGTATTGATTACTGAGGGTTGAATAACATTACGGTAAAGAATACTTATCCTTTGCCGTTAATGTCTTCAGCTTTCGAGAGGTTGCAAGGAGCCTCCGTTTTCACAAAATTGGATTTACGCAATGCTTATAATTTGGTCCGCATAAGGGAGGGGGACGAATGGAAAACTGCTTTTAACACCCCTCGTGGCCATTTTGAGTACTGCGTGATGCCTTTCGGGCTATCTAACTCGCCGGCAGTTTTCCACGCACTCGTTAATGACGTGTTGCGAGACATGGTCGACCAGTTTCTGTATGTTTACCTGGATGACATACTGATTTTTTCTACGTCTCTCCAGGAACATGTGCAACACGTACGACAAGTGCTTCTAAGGTTGCTAGAGAATGGGCTTTTTGTCAAGGCGGAGAAATGCGAATTTCATGCACAGTCTGTTTCCTTTCTAGGGCACATCATTTCGACTGAGGGTGTCCGTATGGATCCGGAGAAGGTTAAGGCTGTGGTTGATTGGCCATCCCCAGAGTCTCGCAAGGCCCTGCAGAGATTTCTGGGGTTCGCCAATTTTTAACGGCGTTTTATTCGCAATTTCAGCCAACTTGCCGCACCTCTGACTGCCTTGACCTCCTCTGGTACTGCGTTCAGGTGGTCGGAGGCAGCCCAGACTGCTTTTACCAAACTGAAAGGCTGCTTTGTATCAGCCCCGATTCTCGTGGCACCTGATCGTAAACGCCAGTTCATAGTGGGGGTTGATGCGTCAGATGTGGGGGTAGGAGCCGTGTTAGCACATCTTCAGACGGAAAGGTGCATCCCTGCGCGTTTTATTCCCATCGTTTATCACCCGCCGAACGTAATTATGACATTGGTAATCGGGAGTTGTTGGCTGTTAAACTAGCACTGGAAGAATGGCATCATTGGCTTGAGGGGTCGGGTGTGCCTTTCAAAGTTTACACTGATCACAAGAATCTCGAATACATCAAATCTGCTAAACGTTTGAACTCTAGGCAGGCTCGGTGGGCTTTATTTTTCGGTCGTTTCGATTTCACTTTGTCCTACCGTCCAGGTTCTAAAAACACCAAACCTGATGCTTTGTCCCGCATTTTTGAGCGTTCCGATCGTGTTTCCTCTCCCGAGCCCATTTTACCGGAGACTATATTCATCTCCGCGCTCTCATGGGAGATCGAATCAAAGGTAACCAAAGCCTTAGAAGGGGTAACGCCTCCGGCCCGTTGCCCACCGAACCGGTTATTTGTGCCAGAGGGACTGAGATCAGAGGTTCTTAAATGGAGCCATAATTCTAGTATAGCTTGCCATCCAGGGGTCAGTCGAACCAAATTTTTGGTTAAGCAACGATTTTGGTGGCCAGGGATGGCTCGTGACACACACGATTTTGTATTGGCTTGTTCGGTTTGTGCTGTGGGTAAGTCATCTAATCGTCCTCCTGACGAATAACTTAGACCGCTGCCTGTCCCTTCGAGACCCTGGTCCCATATTTCACTCGATTTTATTACCGCCCTCCCACCCTCCCAGGGTAATATGGTGATTTTAACCGTAGTGGACCGATTCTCGAAGGCGGCTCATTTTATTCCCTTGCCCAAATTGCCTTCTGCCAAGGAGACAGCGGTCATTATCGTAGACCACGTATTCCGGTTACATGGCCTTCCGACAGACGTGGTCTCCGATAGGGGTTCTCAATTTATATCTAAATTTTGGCGAGAGTTCTGCAGATTGCTAGGGGCTACTGTTAGTCTGTCTTCGGGGTTTCTTCCTCAAACCAATGGTCAAACCGAATGAGCCAATCAGGATGTGGAAAGAGTGTTGCGATGTTTGGTTTCCCAGAATCCTTCCTCCTGGAGCCAACAACTCTCTATGGTGGAGTACACGCACAATTCATTACCAGTGTCAGCTACGGGCCTATCTCCGTTTAAGTGTAGTTTAGGGTACCAACCACCTTTATTTCCCAGTCTGGAATCCGAGGTCGCGGTCCCCTCCGCGCACGCTTTCGTCCAGAGGTGCCATCGCACTTGGAGTAGGGCACGTGAGGTTATACTCCAAGTGAGACAACGCACCAAGGCTAAGGCTGATCGCCACCGGTCGAAGCCTCCCGTTTACGTCGTGGGTCAAAAATTGTGGCTTTCTACTCAGAATATTCCGATGCGTTCCGTCTCGAATAAGTTGACTCCCAAATTTATAGGTCCATTTTCTGTTGCTAAGATCATTAACCCAGTAACAGTCCGCCTTAATCTTCCTCCTGTGTACAGACGAATTCATCCGGTTTTTCACATTTCCAAAAATAAACCCGTGTTTAAATCTCGTCTTAATCCGCCTGTCCCGGTTCCCCCCCGCCTCGTCTCGTAGATGGGGAACCAACTTATTTGATTAATCGTATTCTGGACTCCAGACGGAGGGGACGCGGATTTCAGTACTTGGTGGATTGGGAAGGTTACTGTCCGGAGGAGAGAAGTTGGGTTCCTGCCCGGGACATATTGGATCACTCCCTTATTGATGAATTCCATCAACAGGTCAAGGAGCCCGAGAACGTCAGGTGACGTCCTTGGGGGAGGGGGTACTGTCACGGTAGGATAAGTCCATCGTGACTTTCTGTGTTGTGTTTGTCTGTATGACTGAAGTGTGCGTGTGCGTGTCTGATCACTAATGATCTGAGTGAGTGCAGGTGTGCGTGATTGCTTTACTCCAGCTGGCGGTAGTTACTCAGACGGCATATATACTCACCCATTCTCTCTTCTCACTGCCAGATGATTATGCTACGTGTCTTACCAGTCTTATCGTGTTCGTGTGTTCCTGTGGTCTCGTCTTCGCGTGGAGTTCTGCCTGTTTGTGTATCCGGTTTCATCCGACACTCTGAATTCACCCACGAGCACCAGGATCAGTCACCGCAGCCTTTGTCTGTCTTGAGATTTCAATCATATCATCTGTGTCATCTGTTTAATAAACTGTGTTCATTTAATCCTGCATTTGCTTCCTGATTTACACCTCCAGTCATCACACAATGAAATTTTCCTGTACTGTTTTCTGTTTCAGTATCTCGTCATACTGGCAGTTGGAGAAAAAATCTTGTCATGGTTCACACCTCTCTCTTGACTTTAACCTTTGGCATCATATCGTGCTTTGTATTTGTCTGTTCATCACTGTTTTTCTTAATAGTGTAGAGACACTTACCCCTCACTAATTCTTTATCTTCATGTAGACTGGTCAGGGTAAACGTTACACTTTCCTTTAATGACTTCATCTCTTCATCTATAATCTTAACTCATCTGTCTTCTCTGATGTTTCTGCTTCTTTGTATGTTTAAGGTTCATTTCATACAAGTTTGTAATAATAATTAATGTCAGCTACATCACCTTGAAAACTACAAACATAAATCACTTAAATAACCTGAACTTTTCCTCTCTCTGGCAGAATTTCTCCTTTGTTCAGCTTCATCATCTATTCACTGTTCACCGAGTATGAATTTACTGTTTTGTTTTTACATTTATTTTGAATTAGACATAGAAAGTGTTGTGTTTTATTGTAAATTTATTATAAAGTTTGTGTTTGTCCACTAGATGGTGTAGTTTGACTCTGTTGTTCAGAAAGCGTCTGACAGATAATCAACAGCGATAGACCAAAGCTGAAATGTCAAGTTTATCATTTTATTAAACTTTATGTCACTCTATTAAAACGCTATTAAAATTAAATTACGCTCATTTCATCTTTACGGTCATCAGTAGGACTGTAATCAGGACGACATACAACACAATTAATATCAGTTAAATTTAGATTATTGAATATGTTTATTTCATATCACAGAGAGAGAGAGAGATTCAGAGAAAGATGAAAGAGAGACAGTGAATGACTCGACCTGTTTCACACATAAATTCTGACACATTGTGTTTACTCTGTTTTACATCAACACTAACAGAAATGTTTTACATCAGCAGGGGTAAAATCATCAGTTTATAAATGTATTAAATATTACTTTTGAGTTCAGGTTTGGCCGAGATTGACTCATTTGATGCAATACAATCAAAGTCCACGAGATGTCGCTGGTGTGCAGACTGTACTGACATGAATGAGTGAAGAATGAAAGCACCATGAGATGTAATGCACATGAGATGAATTGTCCTTAAGAAAATCAAGCATGACTTTACTATTGTTAGCATAGTTTTATCTGTTTTATTTGTAGAAGGTCTTTGTTATCAGTGCTCACATCAAAAGCCTTCATCTCTGTTGGTATGGAGGAGGATTAGCGTCTAAATGAGCAGCTTTCACATCTGAAAAGACCTCATCAATACTGAAAGAGCAACATCTGCTTTCATCTGTCTTTGTCTATTTCAGTAAGACATTGATAAACTTCATACTGCATCTATTACAACAGCATGAGTTTATAGTAGAAGAGTCCTGAACACAGTCCAGATCTGAAAACCATCTGACAAACATTTGAAGTGAAAAATACAACAAAGAAAACTCAGAACAGCTAAAATCCAGTATCAGACATGAATGGGACAACATTCCTCTCCTAAAAGTTCATCAACGGCTCTCCTCAGTTCCCAGATGTATACAGACTGTTGTTAAAAGAAGAGGAGATAAACATGACCCTGTCACAACTTTATTTACACGTCTTCATTACATCACATTTAAATTTCCTCATTTGATTTGTTTTCTGTGTTTATAAGATTTAAAAATGATTGCATTGTGATTTTATTTACATTTCATTCAGTGTCTCAACTTTTTTGTAATTGATCACATAATCATCAAAAAGTCCTGCAGTCAGATCCTGAAGAACACAAAAGCAAAGACGTCCAATATTTGGATTTAGAGATAAATGAGCTGCGAGTCTTCAATGTTGTGCTGAACTTGAACACATTTCAGTTTAAGATGAAGTTAAAAACCCCAACAGTGTAGAAGAAGAGGAATCTTGTCAGTATTTACTTCAGTTTATGATCCTATGAGATTTCTTGCTCCTCTTACACTGACTGATAAATCGCTCTTATAGGAAATGTGTAGACAGAAGCTGAGTTAGGATGAAGATTTACCTCCAACACTTCAAAGTCAGATTTAGATAAAGTCACAGATCAGATCCTGTACTGAATAATCAACTCATACGGTTAAGAGGAAGTGATGTCACTATTGTGTCTTCTTATTCACCATCAGATCATACTGAAGATCAATCAGACATCTTTACATCACTCGCATCCTAGCCCAAACACTGAAAGAGAAAGTCAATCAGATATGAGATCATCATCAGTGTCAGATGAAGAGATAGAAAAACAAACTATTAGTGCTGTCAGTCATTGATAGAAATGAAATCTTCAACATAATAAACATGTCAACAATCTGTTTATCACATACACATGAGCTACAACAATACAAAAACACATTTCATCTATTTGCTCTGAATATTTGATGTCAATGTAAGAGATGAATGTATTGATATGTATGTAGTATAATATAATGACACACTGACAGTTTTATGAGTTCACACACAAACAGTAAGAAAATGAAGGTGATGCTTTATTTTAAAAGTCCTGGAGGTTGACAGTCGTGTAAATAAAGAGAAACAGCATCAATGTCAAAGCTCGACAGAGAGTTGTGTGAAGTGTCCATCAGATTTTAAGACTTGACTTTCTCTTCTTTTTTCTAATCTTCATCTCTATCATTTATCATCTGTACTTTGTGTTTATCTGTTGTGTATATATTGTGTTTGTGTTGTTATTTCTGTCTGTATTCTGATGATTTGATAAATAATGCTTAAAACATGAAATAAAAACCAAGTTGTTATAAAAGAGTTTAAGATGAACATCTAGTCAAGTGTGCATAACTATAGAGGTGTCGGCCTATCAAACAAACCCCATTAACAAACATCATATATAATGTGTAAGAAGAGTAAGATCACAGTATTAAATCCTGGAGTGAACAAACTCAACATCACAGTTAGTAAACAGACTCAGACATTGGATTGAATTCTTATTGTGTTGATCTGACAAAGCATCAAGTGTTGTTCATGTACACTTCATATTTTCTGTTTGTTGGGTTTAAAGGATACACAGCCTATAACAGCAGCAGATCAATTTACATTTATTTCTAATATTTATATTCTAGGATTTAAATGACACTGCATTAGTTTACTTTAAACATTTTTTTAAATGAGCTCTACTCACCGTACTGTCTGTAGTTTATAATGTGGATCATCTTTTAGATCAGAGATCAGCTTCACTCCTGAATCTGTGAGATTATTATTAGACAGATCCAGATCTCTCAGGTGTGATGGGTTTGATCTCAGAGCTGAAGTCAGAGCAACACAACCTTCATCTGTGATACCACAACAACTCAACCTGTAGAGAACAGAGACTTTGTGTAAATGATGCAAAACTACAAAGTTTGTCCACAAATCTCTAACCTCCATCTCTTCATGTAATGTTCCTCTTTCAATCCCTCAGTAACTGAGACACTGTGTGTTTAAATGTCAAATAAATCCATCACACAGCTGACTATTAGTGTTAGATGTCCTAAACCACATGAACATTTCTTCATAAATCTGTATTGAGTTCATGACTCACACTTGTAATTCTCATCAGGTATTTGATGTAAAAATCTTCCTCTATTAAAGGAGGAATATCAGCTGGAGATAACATAACTCTGATCTTACATTTAAAGATGTTACCGTGTTTAAAGATCAATTTCACTCAATCTATAAAACATTATTAATGTGTGTGTCAGTGTCAATGATGGATCAATGTTTTTAATCATCTTTATAAAAACAACACGACGAGGAGAAAAACTCTTCATACACAATAATATCAGCAAAGATTTCATCAAAGAAACACCAAACGACATTTTCTGACATTTTAACAGAGGAGTTTTGTTGCACGTTGAGGAGAGTTTCTGAATTGCAGATATGAAGAATAAATGATATTAGAGATAAATGATGTGTCTTTGTCATGTATCTATGCTATATAAACTCTTGTATTCTTTCTGATGAGGAGGATTCGGTCGTGATTAAATCATATCTAATCAGTGTTGTTTTCATCAACGATGACGATAACAAAAAGATTTTGTTGACGCACCTTTTTTATGATGTTAACGCGACGATGACTAGCTAATAATGTCTCTAAGGTGACTTAAACATGACGAGACGCTTTCGAGCTATCGTTGACGAGACGAAAATGATTAAAAGTCTGACGTTCACAATGTGTGTAATTTCTGCCTATTTTGCGTGAAATCTGTCTGTTTTTAGCTAAAAAAAAGTATCAGCAATGCTCATAAATCTCTTATTGATTTCAGTGACAGTCTGAAATGTGGAGGCAAATACAAAAGATGTGACAAAACTGTGGAGACAACGCAACAAAAAAAGTCACAATCAGTTTTGTAACAGCTGGAATTATATGTTCTTTGTTGCCATAGTCATAGTTTGCTTTTAGTAATTTGTCTTACATGTTTGATAGTAAAGACCTTTTTGTTATATACATATACAAATACATACATACATACATACATACATACATACATACATACATACATACATACATATATATAAGTCAAACTCTGTGGAACAACGTGTGTCAAAGAACAAGCGCTCGCTCTTTGGATTGGATGCACTGGTCTAACTGCTTGCACAGTTGAAGATGAAGATTTCATCCACATGATGGGGACCTTTGATAAGAAGATGACCATACCCAAAAGAACAAAAATAAACAACTTAGTTGAGAAGATTTATGATGATGAAAAACTAAAGTACAAAGAGCAGCTTGCCAGAGCATGTAAAATAACAATTGGGCTGGACATATGGACCAAAAAAGGACTTACAGCTTCATTTCTGGCAATTAGTGCATGTTTTTTTTGCACTGTGGTTAACAAAGCACAGCACATATCGTTGAGACTGAACAGATCCCACACCCACACACAGCAGAGTGTATTAAACATTGTGTTGACCGATGCATAGAGGACTGAGGAATACCACAACACAAAATTCTAACAGTCATAACTGACAACAGAAGCAACATGATTGCAGCATTCAAGTCTAATGAACCAGATGAGCCCACTAGCTCTGAGGATGAATCCATTGAGACGAATGACCCTGAAGATTCTGAGCTGGCTGTTAGAGAACACCAGAGGTAAATTACTTCAGTTTGCTGTTAATTTTCACTATGTGAGTCACTCCTGAGTTATACTTGTAGGTTATAGTCACTTTTCTTAGCAATTGTTCATGGCAATTTTATTGAATGTCCTTAAAACTATTTTTTTCTCTCTGTATTTTTGTCTCTTCTAGGTTTGGAGCCATAGATATGAGTAGGACCCCCTGCGTTGTACACACTTTACAACTTGTGGTGAACATGATCCAGAAAGACACAAGTGTCAATCGACTGCTGAGCAAAGTTAGAGGTCTTGTTAAGCTCTTCTGCAAGTCATCTGTGGCAACTGAGCGACTGCTGCAGCTGTGTCAACTAACCCTGGTCAAAGACTGCCCTACTAGATGGTCAAGCACATATCAGATGATATCACGGCTTCTCCAAGTCAAGGACTCAGTAGTTCAGGTTGGGATGAGCTGGGACTATTTACTGCCAAGTGAGTGGCATAACGTCGCTGTCCGATGAAACTCACGTATGTTCATTTTGCCGATTTTGAGATTTTTCGACAGATTGAATGTCCAGGTTCATTTCCATATACAGTATGCGTCACATACCTAAATAGCCAATGAAAACTTGTGAAATCATGTCATCTGATTTTCACGTACCCGTTTGGTGTCAAAGCTGTCAATCACGCCGCATATCTTCCGCCTGTGAAGCATCTCGCCGGTCTCGTAAAGTTTCATCGAACCTCAGCACTGGATATAGCCGAATAAACATGACAATGACTTTCCTTCGAGGTAAACGTTTCCCCCGGACGCCAGACTAACATCTATGAGTTACTTAATTACGGTAGGACTGTGCAAACAAAGTATATGTCTAGAATTGGTGTTATACGCTGGGGATTTCCTCACCACTTTGTAAAAGCATTTGGTTAAAATGTTCTGAAAAATCAAGCGATGCTTAAGACTGGTTTTGTGGTCCAGGGTCACATATGTTGCATTGTATGCTGATGGTGTGTTTTCTTGTACATATGTAATGAAATTCATTGTAATCATTTATTAAACGCGCTGCTGTTTTCTACGTTGTGGTGCTTTGGCATTGTTCGGTTGAGCTGGTATTGCAGGGACTTTGTCAGTGTATTGATTCATTGTCCCTTCATAGCTTGCAAGAGACATTTAATACACTTATAATTAATATTAAATAAAGTAAGCGTATTTAACTAAGACGTAGGCTATTTAATAAACTGAGCGTATTCATCTGTCAATACGAAACGCGACTTGGCCATTCTAATTAATGATCGGAAGAACGCGTATCGATCAAAGTTACTGTAAAATATGCACGCATGTCCATTTAAACTCAATTTTGGTCAAATGTGGATTATATCATTACACTGGCAAGAATATGGTTACATGTAAATATGCCGTACCAAGTATGACAACGCTACATTCAACTGCTTTTGATATACGGTGTTTTTTTCACTTCCTGAAAAGTAACCGTTTTGGACATACGTGAGTTTCATCGGGCAGCGACGATAAGCTGTCCGCTGTCAGAGATTTACTCATCACCTTTGCTGAGCATACCCAGTTGTGGTACCTGCCCTTCTGGACCTGCAGGGTCACCTGTCTGAGTTCCCCCATGCCCAGGGATCTAGCTTTAAGGACCTCGCTTCCCTACTCCAAGTTTTCACCTCTCGCTAGTGCTGCATGTTTCCTTGACCCGACAGTTGCACCTGAAGCGTTGATCTGATGAATATTACCATCAGAGCGCCTTTCCGAAAATTCCGCTCGCTCAGCACCGCTCATTGAACCCAGAACGCCCTTTGATAATTTGCTAGTTCGAGAATCTGTAAAAACGTCTAGCAGTAAGTTATGGAATTCAAGCCTTATACATAAATGTAAAGTAAAAATCAAAGTTAAGATTGAGCAGGAAGAAAAATTGAAAGGGACTGCGGAGAGACTGTAAAAGTTATATTAGCAAATATTCATTCTGGAATCTGAACCGCCACATTGCAAGAAAGCACAAGGATGTGCTACGAAAACATGGTAATGCATCAAAGGGTAAGCTAGTTACATACCATTCAATGATAAATAAATACAGATGAGGTAAGGGGCCTATACCATGAAGCTGGTTTAGTTGGTTAGCCAGCTTTGTTTAGGATTAGTTTGTGCAAATCCTGGGTTTTGGGTACCATGAAAATAGCTTTTACCAACAAGGCCTGCACATTGGCTTGGTTTTGTCAACCTGAAACTAATCCTGTAACCCTGAGTTTGTTTAACCATTTTCATGGTACGGGCCCAGGGTGAAATGCTTGTGTTGAATGGAGCCGTAAATCCGATCATGATAACATGCGGACAAAATCATGGCCACGAATTATCTTTTATGCTACATTATGGACACTTCTTTTTCTTATTTAGTCTAAAGTATGGCCATAAATATAAAATTTGTTCCCAATATTCAACAGTTTGTTCCTTGGAATTAATTATTATAATATTTCGTAATTACTATTACAATTATTATTACTTCAAATTATGAATTAGCCTAGTAAAACAAGTGGATGTCGTGGAAACAAATTGTTAATTTGAATTATATCTGGAGCTCCGTATCAAACTGGATCTTAGCTAACAAACAACTGTATGTAAATACAGAACAACACACTACAGAAGTTACTACATCATTTTAAAATATTATTTTAAAAAAACGTAACCGAACCATTAAGCAGACATATAATTTAGATGTAGGCAACAGTAAATAATAATAATAATAATAATAATAATAATAAATAATTATTCTTCTAAATATCAATAAGCGTCATTAATAATAAAAATAATAATACAAATATTACAAAATGTCATGCAATTATTAATGTGTCTTTAATCCCGCTCTTTAAACTCCCAAATAAAACAATTTTGTTTCTTTCCACTTCCCCGGTTTCTCCTCTTTACCGTCTTCCATGTGTCAATGTCGTAAAATGAGGGCGTGGGGGAGGCGGAGACTTGAATTTATATGGGCGTGTTATTCTAATGACGATCGTTTTCAGACGCGGCATTTATGAAGGGCAGATATTGCTTACACCTGAATTTCAGAGGTACGCACAGCTTCATAAATCAGGCGGTGAGAGGAGTGTAAGCATAATCTTACGCAAACATATACGCCCGTTTCTACGCAAGAATGATAAATGAGGGCCATTGTTCATTGCACTTTAGCAATTGGTCAAATAAAGCCACAATTGCCAAAGAAAGTTTTTATTCCTGGCTTTTTGGAGTAAAACAGTGATCCACTGTTACCACTTTATCTGTTTGTAATGTTGTAGTAGCTCAAAGTGTTTTGGTGTTTAAACTCAAACCATTACTTTATTACTGGTGAAAATAGCCAATGTGCCAAAATTTTAGAAGAGCATCAATTCATGGGAAATATATAACTTGAAGTATGGGGATAAAAGGTTTCTGCCCAATGCGACAATGAAGTAAAGCTTGGCAGCACTGTCACGACTCGCACACACACAAATAGTAAGATCCAAAAGCAGTTTTAATGAGGGTGATCCAAAATCATAATCCATACAGCCAAGGGTCAAAATCCATAAATACACTCCAGAAACATAAATCCACCACGAACACAGATACAGAAGGCGATGTGACTAACAACAAGGAATCCACAACATAGACTGAACAGACAGGGCTTAAATACACAAACACTAACAAGGTGAGTGGGAACAGCTGAGAACAATGATCAATGATGACAGAAGGATTATGGGAGATGCAGTTCAATTGCACATGTGACAGTGAGGACAAGAGACATCTGGTGGCTAACTCGGGGAACAACACTAATACATAATTACAAACACAGAACACAGTTTGACACTGTGACAAGCACTGCATCTCCATCAATGAGAAAATCTAGTTTATTATGCAAAGGTTTTAAGGTTAACTGTTGTTTGATGAATTGCAACACTTGCTACAACCTGTCAAACCTAAGCCCATTTATAATACTTTTTAACCTAAATTAATTTGTTAAAGACCACTTTTTTACAAAAATTGACTTAAACTTAATAAATAGACTAAAACCTTTTTGTGTTTTCGTCGACTAAAACTTGACTAAAACTATGAAGTTTGTAAGTGACTAAAATGTGACTAAAACTAAAAAGCATTTTCGTCCATAAGACTAAGACTAAAACTTAAAGAGCTGCCAAAAACAACACTGATTCAAATACATTGGGTCTCATTCACTAAGTATGCATATGTACAAATGTATGCGTGTAATGTGTGTACAGACGTTTTCATAAACAAATCATAATTTAACAAAAACATTCATACAAACATTTCTTCTAAATGAATGCAAAATTGTAAAGAACAACTTAGACCACACGTACGAAATAATCATGAACAAGGAAAATATGTATAAAATATATAACACAGATATATAGGGTTATTTTTGTCTTGTTCATGATTATTGCGTACATTTAGAAGAAATTTTAATATGAAGGTTTTTGTTGAATCATGATTTGTGTATTAAAACGTCTGTACACGAGGGCTGCACGATTAATCGACAAAAGATCACGATCTTGATTCATACATACACGCGATCCTCTTTGTAAATGACGGCGATTTTCTTGCATGTACAGTATTTTCTTGTATTCAGATACAGCGTTCACGTATTTACATTGCAACAATCCAGATGTTATGTCAGTTAAACTTACACTCACGCAGTGTAAAACCACACCCTATTTATTCACCAATCAAACCCGATCGTTTCTCTCCTCTCTTCTCCTCATTTGTGGCGTTTGGCTTTCACTCGCGTGACGTGAAACAAAGCGGCAAACCTAAACGCATCGATTTACTTGATGGATTTGTAGCAGCAATTTTCAAACAAATGAGAGGAAAAACGTGCGCCATTGTGAAAAAACCTGGTGGCGACGTAAAGAGTGAAGATGTAACAATATTGGTTCTGAAAAAAGACAAGGAAATAAGTTACCTCTGGCCGTTTATCAACTGGAAGGCTGCAGCCTCCGTAGGTCGCATATGCAGACTGCATACGTCATTGAGCCTGGTTTAACTTAACTGAGCATTACATTCACAAGTCATAAACATATTACAACAATCTACGATTAACTAAGAATAATAATCAACTTTATATTGTTAATATTCTGAAATAAGACTGTCTTGATGACGTATGCAGCTTAGAAATGTGACCTCCGGAAGGCTGCAGCCTTCAGATTGAGAAACGGCCTCTGTATCATCATTTAGTTCTTTAAAGGTTTTGTGTTTTTAAAGTTTTAAGGTTGACCAGTTTGATGAAAATAAATAGCACCTGTGCTTTTTTGTACAATTACTTTTATTTATTAGTGTTAACATTCTATTGTTTATGTTTAACAGCTAACACATTTTAAGTTACTCATCTTCTAAAATAAGGAAAAGAGACTTTGAAGACACTTTATTATAACTCAAAGTGTGATGTAGCACATTTTTGTTACTTGAGCAATAAATGTTTTTTTTTTGTTGAAAATATGAGAATCGATGAAAGAATCGGGATCTCAATTCTCATGGAGAAAAATCGTGATTCACATTTTAGCATGAATCGTGCAGCCCTACTGTACAAACATTTCATGCTTAGTGAATGAGAGCCATTGATTGAAGTCTGTCAGGTTGAACACATGATCTTATTTCCTCAAGTGTTTGTGTTCATAATGGACAAGATGTTGTGTGACTCTTGAGTGTTTGTCTTCTGTGGACACCCGGTGAGGATAAATGTCTTGTGTGTGTTGTCTATTCATGAATATCAGCTGATGTCACTCACATCTTAAACTTGTCTTCCGCCATTTTGAGTACCTGAAGTGGTCGCAAAAGAACTAAAAGCTATGCCTTCAATATGTTGTGAGCATCAAAATCGCTATTTTACAGCACTAAGAAGGCTCGACACAACATGATACTTTGTTCTCAATGCTGGAGTTCATGTGTAGAGACACAGGTGATACTTCGAGCATTGTTTGTGTACACAGAGTTTACTAAAAATAAAGCTTTTAAACAACTGACTTTGATTGTTTTGGTGTCCGCCTGCTGCCATCTTCCAAGTCAAGATGTATCGATCTCCGAATGCGCTTAAGGATGGAGGAGAGTAAAGATGGATAGCTCCTAATGCATAGTTCCATATAAATGCACGGATAAATCGTTGTTTTGTCGCAAGTGAAAAACAATATTGACCTTCTAGTTAAAAAACGAGCCTCATATGAGATTCATTCAATGAAATTGATTCTTTACGTCTGGCAAAGATGACGAGCGGACATCATGACAGCCAGGGTCAGTTGTTCGAAACCTTTCTTTTTGGTAGACTCTGTGTACACAAACAATGTTCTCAATGTTCGCTTTCATGTGTAGAGATACAGGTGTTACTTCGAGCAAAGTTTCATGTTGTGTCGCGCCTTCTTAGTGTTGTAAAAATATTGGTAGTTCAGTAGCAGCAGACAGTGGAAGAACGCATCAGGGATCGAGTAGGCATCACACACTAACCAAGATATTGTTTTTAAAGTAGCGTTTCTTTTCATGACAGTCAAGGTGCGAAATGTTGTCAGTAAAATATAAGAAATCTGTAAATCATAGCAAGCTAGCCAATGCTTGTCAGTAGCCTACTGGTACTTGGTAGGTACTCAAGATGGCGGCAGGCAACTGGAATTATGTAAAAGGTCACATGACTGATATTTATATAGACGCATCAGTTATGTAACTTAAGTCAGTCAGGTGTGTAGTGGAAATCTAACAACACAACATCATTTATTTTAATCGGAAGATAATATCATTTTAATTTTAAGATATTAGCTCAGTTTTCTCACACAGTTTATGTGTAACTAAACCTCAGTACATGTGTGACTATCAGAGAGATGATCTTACTTCAGTTTCTCCAGTTTACAGTCAGGATTCTTCAGTCCATCAGAGATCAGCTTCACTCCTGAATCTCTTAGATTATTATTATGAGACAGATCCAGATCTCTCAGGTGTGATGGGTTTGATCTCAGAGCTGAAGTCAGAGCAACACAACCTTCATTTGTGATATTACACCTCATCAACCTGTAGAGAACAGAGACTTTATGTAAATTATACAAAACTACAAAGTTTGTCCACAAATCTCTAACCTCCATCTCTTCATGTAATGTTCCTCTTTCAATCCCTCAGTAACTGAGACACTGTGTGTTTAAATGTCAAATAAATCCATCACACAGCTGACTATTAGTGTTAGATGTCCTAAACCACATGAACATTTCTTCATAAATCTGTATTGAGTTCATGACTCACACTTGTAATTCTCATCAGATATTTGATGTAAAAATCTTCCTCTATTACAGGAGGAATATCAGCTGGAGATAACATAACTCTGATCTTACATTTAAAGATGTTATAGTGTTTAAAGATCAATTTCACTCAATCTATAAAAACATTATTAATGTGTGTGTCAGTGTCAATGATGGATCAATGTTTTTAATCATCTTTATAAAAACAACACGACGAGGAGAAAAACTCTTCATACACAATAATATTAGGGATGCACCGATCCGATATTTTGGATCGGTATCGGGGCCGATCCGGCCTTTTTTGCTGGATCGGATATCGGACTAACAGGACCGATCCAATTCCAATACTGCACGTTACCCATGGTTGTCACTGACAAGCGATTAAAACGACAAAGTATTATAAATGTTTTTATGCACTATAATCAAAGTCATCTTACACTCAATAGCTTCATGTGAAGGAACAAATGCACATTTAAAGATATTAATGTTCACAGAAACACTGTAACTTACTTGCAAACTGAGTTAATCCACTGGTGATAAGCGGACGGATAAAAACGCGTCATTCAACACACGACACGCACACAAAAGATAACTGTAACGTTAGGCTTTATTAAAGATCTGATTTTATAAAGTCTCAGTAAGCTGTTGGATGGATGCAATTCAGTATGTGCTGAGCACACGATGCATCTAATCTCTTTGTGTTTTAATAGTTATGAACGTAACTTTCCATTGCGAAGCGAGGATTCCCATGTGAGGATGCTTCTAGAACATCAATGCTGCACCCAGGAAGCGCAGTATTGCGCACTCAATATGATTTAGGCGCATCAATTCTACACCCGAAATGTGCATAAAAGGTCCGGTTAAGTGCATAATTCCCAAAATAATCATCTGCACACTAAAGCTTTTTTACTGTGACTTTTTGCGCAATTAAGAAAATATATTTAGAATACTTATTTGATCAAACGTGCCTATTTTATTTTCTCCTAAACACTGCCATGGTTAATAATTACTAATGTTCTTGTAACTTGTAAATCATTTTATAAAACGGTTAGTTCCAATCCTTGATTCTGATTGGTCAATAGGTGTGCTTTATTCACGATAAAACACTGCTATGACCGCTTCACCCAACGGTTCTATTTAATATCACTGCACCCTTAGCAATACCCTTAGCAACACATAAACATATAATGAGACAAAGTCTGAGAACAGTTTGTTGTTTTTATTTGAACTTTCATGTTGTTGTTTGCAGTCAGGGACTATTTTTTCTAGCGGAAGGAATGCTTTTATTGATTTAACTTCATGAAAGTTGCACTAATATTTTTTTTACTTTAATATTGTGTGGTAACCGTTTTATAAAAGCAATAAGGTACTCGAGGCAAGTGCTGCATCGTGAATAAGCAACGGCTGAAGGGGTTGCAGGCACTCCGCTTCGCGTCGTGCCTAACAACGCCCCTCAGCCGCTACTTATTCACGACACAGCACAGCCTCTCGCACCTTATTGCTTACTTAAATGATTGGTTTTTACATTTAAAATTATAATTATATATAATATATGCTAGATTTAGCAGAAAGCAATATACACATTTATATAGTGTGTGTGTGTGTGTGTGTGTGTGTGTGTCTGTGTGTAATTTAAATTGTTCAAGAAAAATACAGTAATATCGGATCGGCAGGTATCGGAATCGGCCGATACTCAGAATTCGGGTATCGGAATCGGATCGGAGATGGAAAAAGTGGTATCGGTGCATCCCTAAATAATATCAGCAAAGATTTCATCAAAGAAACACCAAACTACATTTTCTGACATTTTAACAGAGGAGTTTTGTTGCACGTTGAGGAGAGTTTCTGAATTGCAGATATGAAGAATAAATCATATTAGAGATAAATGATGTGACTTTGTTCTGTATCTATCCGATATAAACTCTTATATTCTTTCTGACGAAGAGGATTCAGTCGTGATTAAATCATATTCAAAGACACTGACTGGAGTCTGTCAGGTTGAACACATGATCTTATTTCCTCAAGTGTTTGTGTTCATTAGGGGTGGGAATCTATTGGACCCTCATGAATCGATTCAGAATCTACATATATAATTAATATATTAACCGCCATATCGATATGTAACTGTAACTGACATATTGTCTAATCATCATCATTACACACAGTGATTTTGGCAGTATTACTGTATTTATCTAATGCAGCGCACCCAGCGCCTCCGTCTGAATAACAAATGATGTGCATATTTTTACAGAAGTATATTCATGTTCTTATCTATATCTAAACATTTAGTGGCAGGTTTTTGGAAACGCTGTTAGCACATTAGATGAGTGTGTAAATGAAAGGCGCTGTTTCTTCCTGCCGCTCACTGAACAGAGAAAAAGCAGAGGAAGATCATCCCAACATGTATTTTGTTTTCTTGCAGTCAAATAGGGCTAGATGTATTTGTTTTTTCTTTCTCTACTTCTTGTGTAAGCTCCGCTGTGGGTGCTCGTGTGGTGCGCGCTCTCAAGCTGTCCGTGTGCAGCACCCCTCCTGCAGTTGAGTTTGGTTCTGATAACGTCACAATATTATTTTGTAAAATAACACTTAAAAATCTATTCTTGACATTTGTGAATTGATTCAGAATCGTCCACGTCAACATAACGATGCATCAAAGAATCAATTTTTTCATAATGGACAAGATGTTGTGTGACTCTTGAGTGTTTGTCTTGTGTGGACACCCGGTGAGGATAAATGTCTTGTGTGTGTTGTCTATAGACGCACCGGTTATGTAACTTAAGTCAGTCAGGTGTGTAGGGGAAATTTAACAACACAACATCATTCATTTTTATTGTAGTATAATACAATTTTAATTTTAAGCTTTAGCACTGTTTTTATCTTCACAGGTTGTGTTGTGATGAAACACTACAGTACTTTGATGATGTATCGATGTCTCATAATTATTCATGAGACTGCTGATGTATACGCACAACCGGCGCAACGTCATAGAATGTCTCTGAACAGGTTCACGCCCACTTTTGGGGGAAATCGCACTAGACGTTCCATTGGCTTCCATTCAAAACAGCGGAACAAAGCAACCTTCGCACACAGCCGGCAGGCGTAAACAACCCATGAAATCACCCAGATCAAACACGCCGAGTAACCATCTGTCCACCCTGCCGGCCACAGAGCGCGAAAGATACACCAACACACTTAACCCGGTCAATACAAAAACATGTCTCCTTCATTCTCCCAGCATCAAATCTGTGTAACAACGCTCCCTATTGGCCAGAGGTGTCTTACCCGGACATTAAACACGTACCTCATCAAGTCAACAGGGAAGCAAGTGAATGATTTTACTTCGTATTTGAAAGTTACTTCGTATTTATTTATTATGTCTTTATATTTAGAGTAATGAGTACACTTTTCCGTCCAGCCATACAACTAACTGGCTTAGCGATATTTCCAGCAATCACTGGATGGCGTTGTTACACAAATTTGACGCTGTGAGAATGAAAGGGACATGTTTTTATATTGACCAAATTAAATGTGTTAATGTATCTTTCGCGCTCTATGGCAGGCAGGATGGACAGATAAATACTCGACATGTTTAATCTGAGTGATTTCATAAGTTATTTACGCCTGCCGGCTGTGTTAAACCGTTGCTTTGTTCCGCCATTTTGAATGGAAGCCAATGGAGGCGCTGCTTTTTTAACCCCCGAAAAGGGGCGGTGACGAAATTTACAGTCAAGTTCCCGGATGTGCCGGTAGTCCGTATCTGCTTACTGATCAGATCTCTCATTGACTTTATATATCCTTTAAAGTTTAGTGTGTGTTTCTTTTTCACACAGTTTATGTTTAACTAAACCTCAGTACATGTGTGACTATCAGAGAGATGATCTTACTTCAGTATCTTCAGTTTACAGTCAGGATTCTTCAGTACATCAGAGATCAGCTTCACTCCTGAATCTGTGAGTTTATTATGAGACAGATTCAGTTCTCTCAGGTGTGATGGGTTTGATCTTAGAGCTGAAGTCAGAGCAACACAACCTTCATCTGTGATATCACAATCACACAACCTGTAGAGAACAGAGACACACAGTTTGTTCACACACTGATCAAATCTACACTGAGTTGAATTTGTTTCTCTTCTTGTCATCATTTAGTGTTTATGGATATTTTCATTTTAGTTTCATTTATGTGTGTTTGTGTTTTATTGAAACACATCAGTGAGATTTACAAGGAAATGAAGTTCATCAGTTTATGTTTTTATTAACTGTGTGATTTTTTTATACAGTAATGAAATCAGATTTCTCTCATCAGACATCACTAAATTTTCACTTATGTTTTTATTTCTGAATGATTTTGTTTTTTACTTTTTTTTCCTCATCATAATTCAATTTAAATGTTTTATGTTTGTGACTTTAAGTAAGAGTTAAAGTGTTGTGATGAATGTTGAATAAAATCAGCTTCAGTTATCAAATACATTACTGAGATTAAATTAAAATTCACCATTCAACATTTAAAGTGGACCAAAACTTTTTATAAATGTTGTCTTTGAATTTTGAACAATACTTGTTTGAGGACATCTTAGGGTGTTTTCCGACCTGAGTCTATGTTTCAGAACCTGGTGCTTTTTCTCCTTGGTTCAGTTTTTTTAGTCATATGTGAACACGGCAGGGCCGGACTGCTTTAGTCTATGGTCACAGCAGCCACAACTACTAGATGAAGATCAATTAAACACTCCCAGGAGGTTCACAACAAGATTACAATATTCCCGGGATATGTTGTGCTGTTGGCAGTAACAAAAGTCATTAGAGGAACCCTGAACTACAATTTTATTCTATTCAAGAATTCAAGATTCTATTCGATCAGCAAAAAATAAAGGATTGGCTTCATTCAGAAGTGACCACTAAGATAACATAAATGCTTGCCTAATATTAATAAATAGTAAAAAGTTCTCAAGTAATTCAATAATCAAGTAAACAGTAAATGATAAAATAAGAACAGAGAAACAAATGAAAAAACAGACAAATAAATATAACATAAAGTAGCAGATATATTTTATAAAATTACAAAAGTACTTAAGATGTAAGTTGCTCATTTACTAAGTAAACATGACACGCACAACAGCTATCTGGAAAATGATTGGCAGACAGCCGAAAGTGACAAAAACAACGAGAAGATATCGGAGAAGCGTCAGCAGCTAAGTGGCAGTGCCAAACAAAAACGAAAAAAAAAAAAAAGTACATTAAGCCACTTTAGAAAAAATCCCACAAATATGCAGTTTTTTTCGCGCTGATGCCGAGCAGTCTGTTAGGAGCACTAATGATGATGTAAATTAATGATCTGTTGAGCAATCAAATAGCGACGGAGACACCACCGATCAAATAAACAGGAGTGCGTCTGATGAGCCGAAGCATCCAGAAACAATCGACCAACAGCTAGACTTAAGCTCCTACACCCAGACTGAGGTAAATGATGAAACAGACAATCGACGGTTTGCTGTTCCTGGTGATCTGGCCTTGTGGAGGTTCATCACAGAAAAAGTGAGGGAAGAGTAAACAACGTAGAGCTGCAGTCTATCAGAATCAGGCTGACAAATATCCAACATCTGTACGAGATTGTGGAATGGGGGAAGAACACGTTCTCTTATAAATGAATTATTACAGTCTCGTCCACAAAACAACTAAATTATTCATAAGGAATGGCTACTGTACTCCCTGTCAACTGGATTGGTTTATTTCTATTCATGCTTTTCTCCTCACAAAATCATACATTTATTACAGGCTTCTGTGACTGGAAACATCCTGAGAGGATATCCGACCACGAAAAGAGTGCGGATCACCGACGTAACATGCTTGCTTTAATAAACAGAGCAAAACAAATATCTGTAGTCGATGCTTTGATTTGCTGGCAGATGAAGACCGAACAAAACTACTGGAAGGAGGTATTGAGGCGTGTAGTAGCCGTTGTCAAGTTTTTGGGAGAAAGGGGGCTTCCGTTTTGAGGGCATGAGGAAAAACTAGGATCACCACACAACAGAAATGATCTTGGTTTGCTTGAATTGATTGCAGAGTTTGACCCCTTTATACAAGAACATTTAAAGAAGCATGGACAGAAGGGTTAAGGTAAACCCTCCTATTTGTTGTCTTGAATCTGTGAAGAGTTTATATCGTTAATGGACAAAAAAAACTAAAAATATAATAGCAGCTGAAATCCAACAGGCCAAATATTTTTCCATAATTGTAAATTTAACACCAGACCTCTCCCATGTTGATCAGTTGACATTTATTTTTAGATTTGTTAATGCTGAGGGAAGAGTAGTTAAAAAGATTCCTTGGATTTGAGCCCATCCATAGTCACACAGGTGCAAGCCTTGTCGAGTGTTTACTAAAAATGGTGCGAGACTTGGGGTTGGACTTGTCAAATTGTGGTGGACAAAGCTCTGATAATGCGAGTAATATGTCTGGTAAATATAACAAACTTCAAGCACAACAGAAAATGCAAAACCCTTTAATTCATTACACACCCTGTGCCGCTCATTCTTTGAATCTCGTTCGTGTGAACAGCATAAATGATTGCTGTGATGAGGTCACATCATTTTTTAGTCATATCCAATGGCGTGGTGAAGGGAACACGTGTTCTTTCCTTCCGTAGCGCTTTTAGAAGAATAATTCCATTTATTTAATTTGTTCTGTTGACCTCTGTGGTTAAATTATAATCTGACTCCAATTTATAAGTTACCAATACTATTCTGATGCTGATCATAATTTATAAAATTATTATATTTTAATTATCTTAATTATTCAGAATGAATTATATTCACATAGAGAATAAGGTGTAATTCTGAAGGTGCTAAGGCAGTTCCATACAGCTGGGCATAGAGGCATTCTCCTTCTAACTTAAGTTAAAGTTAGAGGTTTCTCCAAAACACATTGAAAATAAGAGGATCCATCTATGCTTTAGGTTGAGGTTACTCCATCTAACCTTAAAACGGGGAGGCAATTACTCCAGTAATATTTTCAATAGAGGCAATTCTCCTAATCTATGTCCCCTTCAATATATGTATCTTAAACTCTGAAAATATAATAAAGATTTGACAAGTTTTGAAATGAATAAAGATTAACAATTTATTTTGCCAGGCAGGTTACACTTAAATCAATAATTTGGTTATTCAAATCCATCAAAAATATATCAAAACATTCAATAAAAGATCAGCATAGAAAAATGAACATTTCACAAAATACAAAGCATACCTGGCAATTAAAGACAGACAAAGTGGTCTAGGAAGATTCTTGTTAAAGATTTCTTCCATGATGTTTTAATACACACACAAAGTGTGGGAGCTCCTGGTTACAGGATGCCTCCATAAGGTTTGAATACACACAGAGTGTGGGAGCTTCTGGGTACAGAATGGCTCCTAGAACATTCTGCCAGGCCACCTTTTATACACAAAATCTACCAAAATCTAGTTTGACCTGTACCAAGTGATACTAAAGAACACCTGGTCAAAATCCAGTTTGACCTGTGCCAAGTGATACTAAAGAGCACCTGGTCAAACTAGCCAGGAGACTCTTGTCAACTGGTCAAACTAGCCAGAAATATCAAGGCAAAACCCCACCTCTACAAGAAATGCATCTTCTATCCAAAGTTCTAAAACCTTAATCCATCTGATCTAAGACTTATAGAAATGAGACCTTTTTACTCATCGCACCATGACCTTTGAAATAATACTAAACATTAATATAAAATTACAATCTAAGAACCACATAATATATATACATTACATCATATATTTCAGCAGAAACTCAGTGATATGAGCCTAAAGGCTAACAGTGCCAAAGCCTTTGTGATGAAGAGATTAGGAGAACAGAGAGTTGCATATCTGTAAATCGGCTTACCCATCAGTCTGTTAGCTGCCTTGACATGTCAAGATCACATATATCCCAGCACATAGAGCCTTTTTTACCAGAGTACCAACACATCTCGACTGTGTCTGTTCCTCGAACATATGAATACAGAGCACCGTTTACCTCGTCTCGTACAAATCTTATTAACATAAAATTAGAACACAATACATTAACAGATGAAACTCAAATGTTAAAATTCGGCCTTCTTAACATTAGATCGCTTACCAATAAAGAACCTATTATCAATGAAATAATTACTGACCAAAACTTAGATGCACTCTGTTTAGCAGAAACCTGGCTTAAAGCAGACGATTACATCAGTTTAAACGAATCCACCCCACAAGACTATTACTATAAACACGTTCCTCATCTAAAAGGGAGAGAGGGTGGTGTAGCTACAATATACAACAAAATGTTCAAAGTAAACCATAAATCCGAACTAAAATTTAATTCGTTTGAAATAATACTGTTAAATATGGAAATAACTGATCGTAACAACAAACAGCTTTCGTTCATTTTAGCTACCATATATAGGCCTCCGGGCCACCACACAGATTTTCTTAAAGAAATAGCAGACTTCCTATCTGAGCTTACAGTCACAGTAGATAAAGCTCTTATCGTTGGGGATTTTAATATCCATGTGGATGACTCAAAAGATGCACTAGGACGTGCGTTTATGGATGTTCTAAATTCTCTCGGTATTAAACAAAACGTGTCAGGGCCCACGCATACTCGTAAGCACACATTAGACTTAATTCTGTCACTCGGACTCAATATTAATGACATCGAAATATCACCCCAGAGCGATGCCGTTTCAGACCATTGCCTTGTGTCATACACAATACTTCTAGATAGGACCGCTCAGTCTACAAAATGCTACAGATTAGCCAGAACAATAATTTCCACCACTAAAGATAGCTTTATTAGCACTCTTCCAGACATGTCTCAAATGAAACATGTAGCAGATAACCGTGAAGATCTGGATATTATAATAGAAAACCTGAACAACGTTTGCACTAGCACGTTAGATGCCGTTGCTCCCATTCGAAAAAAGAGAATCAAAGAAAAAACGCCAGCCCCATGGTATGACCATCACACTGCAGCCCTTAAAAAAGTAGCTAGAAAAATGGAAAGAAACTACCGAAACACAAAGTGAGAGGTATGGCGTTCAGCATGGAAAGAGAGTGTTCAACACTATAGACAGGCTATTAACTCTTTCACCGCCAGCGTTTTTAAAAAAAGTTGCCAGCCAGCGCCAGCATTTTTCATGATTTTCACAAAAGTGTAATGCCTTCCAGAAAATGTTCTTCTTCAAATATATAAACATACAATATATCAAATGAAAGAACAGACCCTCTGCTTTCAAATAAAAAAAAACGTTTCATCCTACCTTGAGTAGTTCTTTTGTAATCAGCTTTTGAATATGGGTAGGTTTCTGCAAAAACACCACATTTAGAGCAAAAAGCAGAGATAATTCCATTTTTGTGACGGATTTTTCATAGAGATCCCATTCAGAGCGATCTTTAAAACAGACATGGACATGCAGCAGCATGCCATAGGGCAATACTTCCGGGTTTAAAAGTTGCGGAAGGGCGCCACCTAGTGGATAATAGCGGTATTGCGGAAAGACGGAAAATCTCGTCATTGGCGGGGAAGCGTTTTCTCTTAATTGACGAGATATCTTGTCAATGGCGGGGAAAGAGTTAAAACCGCCAGATCTACCCATCTCAGTACGCTTATTAAAGAAAATCATAACAACCCTCGTTTCCTCTTTAGCACAGTTGCGAAACTGACTAGAAACAAACAAGAAACCAATAGTAAACTCCAACACAATAGCAACGACTTCATGAACTTTTTCACTAACAAAATTATGTTTATTAGGGAAAACATAGAAACTACGCAAGCAGCCACCACTCTACCCAATAGTACATCTACCACTAGATTATCATACAAACATCTTGAGTCATTTAAACCTACTACAATAGAAGAGCTCTCTAAATTAGTAACGTCATCTAAATCATCGTCCTGTATATTAGACCCCGTTCCGACAAAATTACTAAAAGAGGTATTTCATGTAGTGTCAGACACGGTACTAAATATCTTTAACTCATCGCTAGAATTAGGATACGTTCCAACAGCTTTCAAACTAGCAGTTACAGTGGGGCAAAAAAGTATCCAGTCAGCCACCAATTGCTCAAGCTCTCACACCCAAAAAGACGAGAGAGGCCTGCAATTCCCGTCAAAGGCACACGTCAACTATGAGAGACAAAATGAGAAAAAAAAAATCCAGAAAATCACACTGTCTGATTTTTTAAGAATTTATTTGTAAATTATGGTGAAAAATAAGTATTGGGTCAATAACAAAAGTTTATGTCAATACTTTGTTATATACCCTTTGTTGGCAATGACAGAGATCAAACGTTTTCTGTAAGTCTCCACAAGGTTTTTACATATTGTTGCTGGTAGTTTGGCCCATTCCTCCATGCAGATCTCCTCTAGAGCAGTGATGTTTTAGGGCTGTCACTGGGCAACTCAGATTTTCAACTCCCTCCAAAGATTTTCTATGGGGTTGAGATCTGGAGACTGGCTAGGCCACTCCAGGACCTTGAACTTATTCTTACGAAACCACTCCTTCTTTGCCCGGGCGGTATGTTTGGGATCACTGCCATACTGAAAGATCCAGCCACGTTTCATCTTCAATGCCCTTGCTGACGAAAGGAGGTTTTGAGTGAAAATCTCACGATACATGGCCCCATTCATTCTTTCCTTAACTCGGATCAGTTGTCCTGGTCCCTTTGCAGAAAAACACACCCAAAGCATGAGGTTTCCACCCCCATGCTTCACAGTAGGTATGGTGTTCTTTGGATGCAACTCAGCATCTTTCTCCTCCAAACACAAGAAGTTGAGTTTCTACCTAAAAGTTATGTTTTGGTTTCATCTGACCATATGACATTCTCCCACTCTTCTTCTGGATCATCCAAATGCTCTCTAGCAAACGTCAGACGGGTCCGGACATGTACTGACTTAAGCAGGGGCACACGTCTGGCACTGCAGGAATTGAGTCCCTGGCTGCATAGTGTGTTACTGATGGTAGCCTTTGTTACTTTGGTCCCAGCTCTCTGCAGGTCATTCACTAGGTTCCCCCATGTGGTTCTGGGATTTTTGCTCACCATTCTGGTGATAATTTTTACCCTACGGGATGAGATCTTGCGTGGAGCCCCAGATCGAGGGACATTATCAGTGTTCTTGTATGTCTTTCATTTTCTAATAATTGCTCTCACAGTTGATTTCTTCACACCAAGCTGCTTACCTATTGCAGATTCAGTCTTCCCAGCCTGGTGCAGGTCTACAATTTTGTTTCTGGTGTCCTTTGACAGCTCTTTGGTCTTGGCCATAGTTGAGTTTGCATTCTGACTGTTTTAGGTTGTGGACAGGTGTCTTTTATACTGCTAACAAGTTCAAACAGGTGCCATTAATACAGGTAACAAGTGGAGGACAGAGGATCCTCTTAAAGAAGAAGTTACAGGTCTGTAGGAGAAAGAAATCTTGCTTTTTTGTTATTGACCAAATACTTATTTTCCACCATAAATTGCAAATAAATTCTTAAAAAATCAGACAATGTGATTTTCTGGATTTTTTTCCTCATTTTGTCTCTCATAGTTGAAGTGTACCTATGATGAAAATTACAGGCCTCTCTCATCTTTTTAAGTGGGAGAACTTGCACAATTGGTGGTTGACTAAATACTTTTTTGCCCCACTGTATTAGACCGCTCATTAAAAAAACAAACCTTGACCAGGGAGATCTTAATAACTTTAGACCAATCTCAAATCTACCTTTTCTTTCTAAAATATTAGAAAAAGTAGTGGCAAGCCAGCTACGCACATTCATAGCGAATAATAATACATATGAAAAGTTCCAATCAGGATTCAGGCCCCACCATAGCACAGAAACAGCGCTGCTTAGAGTTACAAATGACCTCCTATTAACATCCGATCGTGGTGAAATCTCAATCCTTATATTACTAGACCTTAGTGCAGCCTTTGACACAGTAGATCACAGAATCTTACTTAATAGACTAGAAAACTATGTTGGCATCAGTGGTCAGGCGTTAGCCTGGTTTAAATCGTATCTAACCAATCGATATCACTTTGTTTATGTAAATGAGGAAGAGTCCTATCACTCCCCCGTTAAATACGGCGTACCTCAGGGATCAGTTCTAGGCCCTATCCTATTCTCGTTATATATGTTACCTCTAGGAGACATTATCAGGAAACATAACATAAGTTTTCATTGCTATGCGGATGATACCCAGCTTTACATCTCGTCACATCCTAGCGAAGCCCACCAGTTTTCTAAGCTAACAGACTGCATTAGTGATATTAGGGACTGGATGGCACATAACTTTCTTATGCTAAACTCCAATAAAACTGAGATACTTATTATTGAACCAAATTGCTCCAAACATAATATGTCAGATTACAGGTTGCCCATAGATGGCTGCATGGTGGTGCCATCTTCCACGGTTAAGAATTTAGGCGTAATGTTTGACAGCAATCTATCTTTCGATAGTCATATGTCCAACGTCTGCCGCACAGCATTCTTCCATCTTAGAAATATCTCAAAAATACGCCATATGCTGTCTGCATCAGATGCAGAAAAGCTTATCCATGCTTTTATGCCCTCCAGAATAGACTATTGTAACTCGTTACTCGGGGGGTGCAATGCAAATCAGGTAAACAAGCTACAGCTGGTTCAAAAATGCCGCCGCAAGAGTGCTTACTCGATCTAAAAAGTTTGACCACATTAGTCCAATTCTGGCATCCTTACACTGGCTACCAGTTAAATATCGCATACAATTTAAAATATTACTAATCACCTACAAAGCCTTACATGGTCTAGCGCCCTCGTATATTAAAAAACTACTATCAGAATACAAACCACCACGTGAACTGCGATCACAAAATTCTGGTTACTTAATTATCCCTAGAATATCAAAAGTGTCTAAAGGTGGTAGATCCTTTTCCTACTTGGCCCCTAAGCTCTGGAATGATTTACCAAATAATGTTCGAGTATCAGACACAGCCGATCAATTTAAATCTAAACTTAAGACATTCTTCTTTAACAAAGCATTCACATAAAATGTCCAGTAAATGTACTTTTCCCGCAGTAGTTAGTTTGTCCAGAACAAAGCACTCACATACCTCATATGGGTAATACACTATTGCCGCAATAGTAAGCCTGTCTGGAACCGAGCTGACTTAAACCATCATAATGTATGACACCTGCATTACATGCGAACGGCCCCTACGCTAATAGAAGTCTGTTTTTGTCTCCCTGTCTTGTCCTCGACCCCGAGGACAATGAGACAAACAGACCCAGTTCCTGATGCTGTGAGGGTCTTCACACCACTGATCTACTGGCTGTCCTTCAACGTGATGCCGAGCCGATGTGCGACCAACGACCACCAGCTGAACCAGTTTAATCCGCTTACCCGCTTCCTATCCCTACCGTGTCTATATATATATATATATATATATATATATATATATATATATATATATATATATATATATATATATATGTGACCCGTCACGGAAACCAGGGACACAAGTCGGCAGCACAAGTTTCGAGAAAATGAGAAACAAAGTTTTTTTTTCAAAATTTGTGATTTTCGTTTTATTGCAGAATCTGTTAGTTGAGATCACAAAGAAGCCTCTCAATGTTTGAGATAGCAGTTTTTGTATATTTAAAAGCGTATATTTTGCGGTTAAAATAGGCTTGTTTTTCCGGAGATTCTAGCGTGCAGCGGGGGGCATCATTGTCTGTGTGTATATTTACATACTGTATAAGCTTGTGTTTTCGCCTCCGCCCCCAAAGAGAACAGCGTGACTACTAAATAAGGATAGTTCGCCCAAAAATGAAAATAATGTAATTAATGACTTACCCTTATGTCGTTCTAAACTTGGAAGACCTCCATTCATCTTTGGAACACAGTTTAAGATGTGTTATCGTTAGATTTAGTCCGAGAGCTTTCTATCTCCTTCATTGAAAATCTATGTATGGTTTCCACGTCCAGAAAGGTAATAAAAACGTCATCAAAGTAGTCCATGTGACATCAGTGGGTCAGAAAGATTGTGTTGAAGCATCAGAAAAACAGTTTGGTCCAAAAATAGCTGAATTACGACTTTATTCATCATTGTCTTCTCTTCCGGCTCGAGCGTGAAGTCATGTGACTGTAGTGACGCGGCTGCCCTGTTCCTCAGACATGTTTGCTAAGGGTTTTTTTTCCCAAACTTATAGCGTGCATCTCCCCGGAATGTAAAGCTCGGGCGCACAAAACAAAAATAAAAGAAGCTGGGGCGGAACAAATCACAGTCAGCTGCATCGTACGTCAGTCGCGTCACTGACTTTATGCGGCGCCGCAGTCGGATGACGTCAAAGTACCGCGAGAGCTTCTCAAGAAATCTTACGGAGTAGTTTAATTTCGACTCGCTCTCGCGGTACTTTGACGTCATCTCTATGTCAGTTCTTGCAGAGCAGCATGAGTCCAAACACACAGAAGTTACACAGAGATCGTTGTATTCTTTATATAATTGGCTACATGCTTTGTCTGTCAATATTTTCCATGAAGTTATTGGCTGATGGAGGAACGAGCGAGCGATTGGTAACATCCCTAAAGGACCTCACGTTTTCGACGGCGCTGTTTGGATGATCTATGATACTACCTCTCTATTTTAAATACAAACTTTGAAGGCGGGTTCATGTGTTTAACGGAGTGTAATCTCATATACCCTTACATGTTACGTTGTAAATAGTCTTCAGATTGTATATTATATTGTATTACCAGACATTCATGCGAAATCTGATGTAAACAATTTATATTTCACGGATATTACGCATTTGTGGACAACAATCTATATTTCACGGATATTACGCATTTGTGGACAACAATCTATATTTCACGGATATTACGCATTTGTGGACAACAATCTATATTTCACGGATATTACGCATTTGTGGACAAAAATGGTCATTGGATAATCTGAAACAGACTGGATTCGACTTGTGATCCCCACAAAGGTAAAAAGAGTCATGTTTATTTTTGCATGTTGTTATTTGGTCATAAAATACTACATATCATGCTAGAACATCTATTTCAAAACGGCTTTACAGGGGGTATGGCTTAGCTAAATGAGATGTAAATGAGCCCTATTGTCTCCCCCAGTTGGAAAGAAGAGTCCCTTTCGTCTCGATTTTCTCGGTTTGAGTATTTCTGAGTTCCTACGTTCAAATGGCCACAACTTCTCCAAATCTTATCAGATTTCCACGTGTTACACATCGTTGGAAAGCTTAGAAACTGCACTTTCAGAATCTGTGAATAACTCAAAATGCCCCAGATCCGACTTGTGTCCCTACTTTCCGTGACTGGTCACATATATATATATATATATATATATATATATATATATATATATATATATATATATATATATATATATATATATATATATATATATATATATATGAAGAGTTTGGTTCCAAAACGCAACAAACGCCATTTTTGAAAAAAATGAGTTACTGCCAAAATCAGCATTATATCAGGTCAGTAGTTAAAAGTAAATTCTTAATTTTACGCAAAATCCAATATCCGCCGTGTTATTCTGTCATCTTTTCTCCCTTTTTTCCCAAAATGCGACAAACGCCACTCCCCCTTTTTTACAGAACGCAATAACTCCATTTCTGATATTACAGCCCACCGTTCACGCAATGTAAACAAACAATGGCGGACGCGCTGAGTACACGGAGTCCTGCTTTTCCTCATCTACTTTGTACTACGTGATCAACAAACAAAACAAAATAATACTTTAATTGCATCGCTAAACCTGTGATGGTTTTCTGTGATGGGAAAGAAACGTAAGCCATCAACATCTAATATTTTCCCTGAGAGGCACTCGGGAGACGGGTGCTTGTTCTCCCGACAGCATCAAGCTTCTCATGCTAACACATTGACCCCAGAGGATCTTATGAAAAACTTTCCATTATTTTACTCAAAGTCAACGAAAATCGAGCAGGACCAAAAACATTTTACAGCTGATCTCTGTGAAAGACGTTAAGCGAAGACGTCAAGTAACCGCAATGACAGGGTTCTTAATATGACAAAGTAAGTGTTTTGATTAATAACATTAATGTTTATATTTTTAATTAGTGTGTACAACTAGTCAACTAAATGAATATAACATGGCAAAGATGAATGCACATTTATATAGGCTATTGATTCAATAGATTTATAGCATTTTGAATAAAAACTTGTCATGGATTTATTGCATTTTGTGGAAAAAATAATCCGTTTTTATAATAAATCTTTGAAAATCAACTTATAGATTTGAATTTTTTATGTTTTTATAACCTAAAGATGCTATGTGAAAGTTTGTAACAGAAAATAGTTGTTTTCATCTTGTCACTTTCTTGGTATAGAAAACACGTTTTTACCAAAATTTGTCAAAATGGATTTATTGCGTTTTGGAACCAAACTCTTCATATATATATATTAATTTCTCCCTAGGGTTTTTTGTCCTTCTAGGAGTTTTTCCCACCGGGTTTTCTCCTAGGGGGTTTTTTAGTCCCAGGGAGAGTCAGCCAACTTTGGCTTAACTTAGCACTTTACAACATACGTTACATTATTAATACGCTCGCTTGTACGGCATATCCTTAGCTACTATATTCTACTTCTTATACTATCTATTGATTTTCAGTGTTCTCCTCTACATCTACTCATGTAAAGCTGCTTTGCAACAATTAACACTTGTGAAAAGCGCTATATAAATAAAATTGAATTGAATTAAACAGTTTCACCTAAGAGTCAAATTTTGGTTAGCAACACCACCTGAAGTTTAATTGTTTTATAATGTCTCTTCATAAAAAAACTTAAAGTTGATAATTTAATATCCAGTATTACAATTCTTTTTTTGGATTGTATTTATGTTTTGTGTGTTGCCATTTTTGTGGTGTATTCACACTTAGGCTGCGTCCGAAACCGCATACTGTATAGTAGGTACTGAATTAGATGAAGTACCTACTTACTTGGCGTTAAAACAGTAGGTACTGTATAGTATGAATCCAGGTAGTATGAATGAGATTCGGACGTACTACATCCGCCATGTTGCTACATCACATGACATACGTCGTCATCACGTCATTTCAGCGCGAAAAAAGCAGCATGCCTGTTCTTCATCATGGGATAGTGAAGTGTCCATCGTATGCACACTGCAAAATCTTACCGGAAGTAGTAGGTCATCCGGGTACTTTTCGCATACTGTTTTTCGAATACTATGTATTCGGACATACTACTCGCCTCGCCTACTGCTTTTCGCCTACTATATAGTATGAAGTAGGCGGTTTCGGACGTAGCATTAGTGCTGTGTGTCTTCTGGCATTTAACCTTCACGTGTGTGTGGGTATTTGTAGTGGATTATTTGTGCAAGTTGTTTTCCAAATTTGGCAGCCGGCCTGGACCTCCAGATACCTCTGCTCTTGAGTTTCTTTAAAATTGAGAATTGTTGTGTGTGTCTTTGAGTAGCTTCTTATTGATGGTGTTTATCATGTTATAATGCCAGTCTAAGTTTTAATGTAAAATTTCCAATTATTTATTCAACACTGACAAATAAAACTTTTCTATTTTTCTATATCTGACTCATGTCCTCTCACCCACCCACTCAAAATGAACCTGATATTCTTTAGGTGTATATTGTAGACAGGGGTAGGGCTGTCGCGGTGAAGGAATTTCCCTTGCTGTGATTTTGCGTGGCTCACCAACGCGGTATGCGGTTTTACCGCCTTCATTACTAAAATAAAATTATTTTTTAAATCCAGAACAATGAGGTCAACTAATGTAGAAGAAGAGTAGGCTACATGTATTTCCCATTATGAAAAAAAAGATTAACACAAGCTATACTACAGCTAAATATATTTTTGAGAAAACAAAAATAAATTGAAGAACATCATTTATGCTTGTTAAGCGCAAATTAACAGAGCATCGGTCAATACAGAACACAGCAGTGTCTTAAAGAAATTAAAATTAGCCAGTATTTGTGCACCTGTAAATGTACAAAACGAATGCAATACAGAAGGCAATGCATAATAATTTAGGCCATTTTTAATAATTAGTAGATAAATTAACGTGTATATATAAAGTATGAAAACTAATGTATCATTATTTTGGCTAAATTAAGCTGGAGAGGTCACACAGATTTGTCATCATTTCAGAACAAGCTTAAATGCTATCTATAATAACTTACATTATATGTGTCTTCCTTTGTCGAAAATATTTAGAAATATATGCGAGTAAAAAAGTAAAAAGCGGAAACGTTTAGCTCACGCGGAAAAGCCATTAATAAAGAAGACTCTCCGTGTATAGAGGATGTGATGAGACAGTCGAGTCGGCAGATGATCATCAATGTTTAAAATGTTTCACGCAGATACTGTCGTTGAAAAACTTGCTTATCTAAATGTCTAGGTGAAAGTCAAGTGTGCAGTCAATTCACAAAAGCAACCGCGGCGTTATTACTGGCTGCATCCACGGAGCGGACGCAGATGCACAAAGATAAAACCTATAAAGGTCTTTTTTATGAGTTTTTAATGCTGGCAAGCAACCAGTTATATTTTGTCGTTATTTGGGTTGATCAGTTATATTAAAGTACTTTTAATCTTTAAAACTGCATCTAGAGGCAGACGACGCCACAGTTATTCTGTCATCTCAGTTTTACTTTTTCACACATTCACTGTATGATTTTACGAAATATGAAGTATTACATTTTTAAGTGAAATTTACGAAAAAATTTGCCTACTCTCTTAACTCTTGAGAATCTATTTGGCCTTTATTACACATGTACTGTATGACGTGAAAAACCAGGCGGCATATAGTTTCATGAATTTAACGTGAAAGGCGCGGTTGTTGCGGTTGCTTTTTTTTCCATGTGGTTGGGATTGTCAGTAGCGCGGTCATGCGGTAATGCGGTAACCACGACAGCCCTAGACAGGGGCTTGCAAGCAATTTTGGGCCCTATGAAAGAATAGGGGGTCAGGCCCCCAGCATACCAATTTCACACAAAACATACAATCCAACCTGGCTATTCAAAATCTTTGTCTGCAATTTAATAATACAAAACTATTTCTTTTGCTATTGTTTTGACCACAATGAACAGTATTTATAGAGACTTACAATGTCTCCAGCTAAGATAATTTATTGTACAAATGTAAATCTACTAAAAAAATACAGTACTGTAATCAAATATTCAGAGAAAATGCAACATTATTAAACATAGATTAAAGAAAATTGTGACCATGCCTGTGAAAACCCAGCTGAAGTATTTATTTGTGGTTTACTGTTTTCTACATAAAATCATCATACATAATGTAAAGAACATTTTGTGAAACTTGATCTCTTTAATATTGACTGAGTAATGTCATGTCAGCGACTGAAATCATAGTGAAATTAATGCTTGAAATCAAACTGTGATGATTTTTATAAGATTTGAGACTTTAGTCTGATTTTCACTGATTGTCTTCGGGCCTGTTTACACGAGAACGCTTGAGGGTGAAAATGTAAAAATATTTTATCGGATGTGCCTTTCGTTTACACAGCGTTTTGGGGGCTTAAAAACGCAAAAAAGTGAAACCACCCTCCAGAGTGGAAATCTTAAAAACGATCGTCTCGTCTAAAGAGTAAAAACGCAAAAGTCTGCTCACGGTGGCTCTCTTCACGTACACGTTTATGTCACAGGCATGCGCCAGTTCAGGAAAATAACAACAAACATGTCAGATTCAGTGTTTCCCACAGATCTGAAATTTACTTGTGGTGGTAGCTGGTGAAAAGGGCAATCATTATCCACCGACAAAAAATGGTCTACTATACATGTGACAAAGAACTAATAATGTGTGACACAGCACAATACTTTGATTTATTGAACATTAATATTAATTTCACATTATAGTTCATTAATCTAACCACCCCAAACTTTCTTTGCCATTAACAAAGCTGACACTGTTTGTCAAAGCACCACGAAAACACTTACTGTTTTTGCACTGATATATGAAGCAATTTGATGACCCCTTTTATCAAACTCAATATAATACAATACTATTGTAAAAAACGGCTATTTCTATCACACTAATATTACATTTACCCTCTGTTTTTTCCGCTATGCAATGAGACACACATGCTCGCGTTATCCTGCCGGGACCAATCAGTGTTCAGATAACAACGCAAGCGATCTACCCTGCCCACACAGAGACAGCAGCGGAGTTTAGCAGGATGCAGAGACAGTATCAAAGTTTGCTGCAGTATAATTAATAAGACGTGCATTTGCCTGTTTGATGATGTGTTGTGCATACATGCCGACGAAAGTGTGTGTTAAGAGTTTTAATCGTGTAAATGCCCCAGTGATGTTAATTTGTTCACGTGCATGATGTAACGTTAAGTGTATACGTTTATGTTTATTCATACGGTTTATTCATACGTGTAATAACGCATGTTATCGTGAGAAGTGTATTTAGATGTTTGTTGTATTTTATTAAGTAAATTGTTTGCAATGCGCAGGCGCACCTGGTGTAGACAGAGCAGCCTCGCGCCAGCAGCACGAGACCCTTAACAAGGTGTCAGGTTTCAAATGCGATTCAGCTCTATAATATGGAACTCCGTTATTCAGTCAAGGTTTAAGTCTTAAAGCTGTTTTTTATAGTTCACTGTGTTAGTATTCTTACTGTATTTACTTTTGCAACATATTATTATGTCTGTACTTATGTGTATACTTTTATCTTTGTTTATAAAAAAACACACATATACACTCATCTATAGAAATCAGTTTAGTGGTAACAATAAAAGGGTTATTCCCAGAAATTGACAGTCTTCGCCTAGTCTCTAATCGGACATCCTTTGGTGTGCCAGTGTCTAGAACCTTCAATTGATTTATGTGGTGAAAACTATCATACATAAGTTTCTTCATGGTCCTTCGAGCCGGATTCTGACTTACAAAAGGTGTAGAAGATGTCACACAATGCAGTGGATGAACCAAATGTGCGAGTCAGAAGGAAAATGGTTCTTCCCGCACGATATGAGGATTACGACCTCACTGGTTTCAATCTCCCAGAAGCTGTTTCACAACCCATGTTACCACTCACGTCTTCAACCCATTGGGCTAAATGCACAGAGAAAGAAGATGCAGCTCCTCATATCCCACACCTACCAGAGTTTGAATTTGACAGTCCGCACCGATTGTCAGATGAAGAACAGTGGGAGACCCGGTCAGACAAACTGAAGAGGGAAAACGAAGAGATGCGCAAATCGTATGATAAAATGCAGCATACTCTACAGATGGTACAGCAGGAAAGGGACACCTTTCAGAGCAAAAATGATCAGTATGAACAGGAGCTCACCCAACTCTAACAACAAATGAAACAATTACAAATTCAGATAAGCCAGCAACATGGTACTGTTCAGTTCCTTTCACCTATCATCCCTTCAAGGCAGCATAGTCCAAGTCATCCTATACCTGCACCACGTTTTCACGTATATGCCAAGTCTGATGATATAAGCTTCAGACCTGTACCAGTTCCGAGTCTCAGATCTCAGAGGGATAGGATCACACAACATTCAACGCCAGCTGTGGCCCCACAAACTAAATTAAGTCCCTCTCCATACCACATACCCCAAGGAGCTTCATGCATTAGTAGAGAATGACTCTCAAGATCCAACGTCCAGACACACTTCAAGGTGGGACCCGTATAGCACCTCCAAGGACTATGGAATACCAGGTCAGCCACACAGCCCATCACCCCCACCTGAGCAAGAGGTGATGTATAGAGGTCCAGCCCCCACAATACCTGACTTTGTGCACCCTAACCCAAGAGAGTTTGCACGATTAAAACTTGCTCTGGACAACATCCTACCTGCTCAAGCAACTGAAAGATTCAAATTCCAGATTCTAATGGACCATTTGAAATTAGAGGAGGCATTACTCATTGCTGACTCATATAGCCATTCACAATATCCTTACACCAAGACAATGGCCGCCTTAAACCAGCAGTATGGTCAACTACACCAACTGGCATTGCAACGCATTGCAGAATTAATGGATGATCCAAACATAGCCAGCGGGGATATAAAGGCTTTTAGACTGTTTTCTCTCCAAGTTTGTTCACTGGTGGGCATGCTGGAGCAGTTAGGAAGTGATGGCAGCTACGAACTACAGTGTGGCTCACATGTTTCACAAATGCTGGGGAAGTTGCCACATAATTTGAGAACAAGCTTCAGACGGTTTGCACATCCTCAGAGTGTGCCTATTCCTACTTTGTTGGACCTTTCAGACTGGCTGGAGTTTGAAATTGAGGTGCAGGAGGATAGCACAAGATTTGCAATCGACAACCATAGAGCCCCCGTGTCACGAAACAGAGAGACGATGAGAGCGCCTAAGACATCCACTAAAGGCACCACGTTTTTTTCTGGGCACAGAAAAAGCGAGCTCAGAGTCTACACCTTCAGCTTCATCTTCATCTTCAAAACCTCTCTTGAAACCCTACTGTCCATACTGTGATCAGAGCAACCACTCACTAAATAACTGTACCAACTTCAAGCAGCTCACAGCTGATCAAAAGCGAAGCTGGGTGAAAGATAACAACAGAGGAGGCGCTGTGGTAGAACTCATAAGTCAGCAGAGTGTAACCTTAAAATGCGTTGCAAACAGTGCAATAGTCGACACCTCATGGTTTTACATGACATCAGTCTCAAGGGTGCAGAGAGTTTGAATCTGTCAATAGCACTGTAGAGCAAACAGAGGCAACAAACTCCTGTCTGCTGAACACTATGAACGAAATTCTCCTCATTCATAAACCCCCAGCCAATCGGAAGGTTTTACTGAAAATCAGCAAAGTGATCCTCAGAAATGGGAAACGTAGGATGATTGCATACGCTATCCAAGATGATGGATCGGAAAGAACCATAATCCTCCACAATGCTGCTCAACAGCTGGGCCTCAAAGGTCAGCCTGAGGACCTCCCACTGCGAACAGTCAGGCAGGAGTTGCAAGTACTCAGTGGTGCCACAGTCTCATTCACAGTCTCTCCAATAGGTCAGCCCAGTACGATATCTCATTAAGGGTGCCTTCACAGCTCAAAAGTTACGTTTAGCCGAACACACACACCCTGCAAAGACTTTAAGAGAGAAATATCAGCATCTTAAAGGGCTTCCCCTGCATGACTTTAATGAAGTCTGTCCAGTCCTACTCATCGGGTCTGATTAACCCCCATCTAATCACCCCAGTGGAACCGGTGAGGCTAGGCCCACCAGGCGGACCGGCTGCTGTAAAAACTCGTCTGGGCTGGACATTACAGGGTCCGGTTCAACACATGCGGTTAGAGATGACTGATCAACAATGCCTGTTTACCTCAGTCTCCTCCCCACAATTAGATCTCCAAAAACAAGTGGAGAAATTATGGCAAATGGATGTCCTACCATGGCGCAGCGAGGCAGTGGAACTTCTAGAAACTAAAACAATCAGGGTCAATGTGGATGGTGTCAAGCGATATGCATCTACAAAGTTTCACCTCATCAGAAGAAGCAAAACAGTTTGTTGACAGAATCAAGAATGTACTGGCAGATGGAGGCTTTGAGCTGAGAAAGTGGTCCAGCAATAAACTCTCAACAATAAGTCACCTTCCAGCAGAGGCTATTTCTGGCAGTACAGAGCGTTGGATTTCTCAAGAACGAACAAACATTTAAGAATCCACTCTGGGACTCCTCTGGAACCAGGAGACTGACTCTATCTCCTAAAAATACCGGGCCATAGGAAGCACTGACACAACCATGAGACATATATACAAGATTCTGGCTAGTCAGTATGACCCTTTGGGTTATCTCATTCCTTATACCACACGAGCCAAGATTATTGTGCAATGTCTGTGGGACAAAAAAACGTGATTGGGATGATCCACACTTGCCCAGTGATTTACTGCAAAGTGGCAAGAAGAGCTACCATCATTACAGCATATAAACCCCTCGATGTTACTCCAGTCCCTTGAAAGACACAGAGATGAGTAAAAGAGAAATACACATCTTCTGCGATGCCTCCGAACGTGCATATGGATCAGTTGCATATCTCAGGACTGAGGATCAGCATGGGGAGGTAGAGGTAGCTTTCATAACAGCAAGATCACGTGTAGCTCCCAAAAAACAACAATCTGTTCCTTGCCTGGAACTGTGTGCTGCTCTTACTGGGGCTCAACTTGCTACAGTACTTCAAACAGAGTTAACCCTGAGCATAGAACACATCACCTAATGGACTGACTCCACCACTGTCCTTACATGGTTGCAGTCTGACTCATGTCGGTTTAAGGTATTCGTGGGTACTCGAGTGGCGGAAATCCAAGACCTCACTGAACCACACAGCTGGCGATATGTGCCTTCAGTAAGTAACCCGGTTGATGACATCACAAGGGGTAAGAGTCTTTGGGAGCTTGGTACAAGTAGCCGTTGGAGTGAGGGACCAAACTTCCTAAAAGATCCATCTAATATGTGGCCCAAATGTCCAAACCCTGTGGCCATAGATGATACTGAAGTACGTAAAAGGATTCCTGTACTCTAGCCTGCTTTACATTCTCAGATTTTAGTCAGTTTAAAACGTTTGAGGAGTTAGTAGAGTCTACTGCTCTTCACGGGGCGGCGAACAGTAGCCACTACAAAACAGCTGAGATGACTGTTCTGCAACAAGCCCAGCAGGAATGTTTCCCAGCTGACTTTGAACTACTAAAGAATGGCAAACCTCTTGCTTGTAATAGCCGCCTAAGAGATCTAGACCCAGAATTCGATACAGAGATAGGCTTAATCAGAGTGGGCAGAGGTCTACGGCACAGTTTATATCTTGATCCAGACAGTAAACACCCTATCGTGCTTGACCCTAAACATCCCATCACTAATCTTATCATACAAAGCTATGACTCAAAACTCTGTCACTCAGGTGCTGAGAGGGTATTTGCTGAAATTCGCCGGAAATACTGGATTCTTCGTAGCAGAGCAGCCATAAAACATTGGCAGCGATGATGCTTTGAGTGTCAAAAATGGAGAAAAAAAACAGAAGTACCAAAAATGGCAGACCTCCCCCCCTGCCAGGTTACGCCTATTTAAAGCTGCCTTTTATTCAACGGGCATGGACTGTTTTGGTCCTTATGTAGTGAAAGTAGGTCGGTACAACAAGAAAAAATGGGGAATTATATTCAAGTGCCTTACCACCCGTGCGGTGTATATTGACCTTCTGCATAGTCTCGAGGCAGACTCCTTTCTTATGTCCCTCCGACGGTTCACAGCAAGACGAGGGAAACCTCATGAGGTGTGGTCAGATCAAGGCACCAACTTTAAGGGAGGTGAAAAGGAACTACAGAAAGCATTTGTTTGCTTTAGTCCCAGAACTGCAAAGACAATTAGCTAGTCAACAGATCCAATTTAATTTTAACCCTCCAAACTCACCGCACTTTGGAGGTTGCTGGGAGCGAGAAATCCACTCACTGAAAAATGCGCTTAGAGTAACTCTAGGAGCTCAATCAGTACACTTTGAGGTCCTCCAAACGTTCCTTGGGACTAAACATACACCAGACCAGTTGCACGGCTTATACAATTAACTGCAATTCCTGACTAAATAAAATAACAATACATTTCACAGCAGCATAGAAGCCTTTTATATATGTACATATTTCACACGGAAATATGGGGGCGGCTGTAAAAACGGCTATTTCTATCACATTAATATTACATTTACTCTCTGTTTTTTCTGCTATGCAATGAGACACACATGCACGCATTATCCTGCTTGGACCAATCAGCGTTCAGATAACAACGCAAGCGATCTACCCTGCCCACACAGGGACAGCAGCGGAGTTTAGCAGGATGCAGAGACAGTATCAAAGTTTGCTGCAGTATAATTAATAAGACGTGCATTTGCCTGTTTGATGATGTGTTGTGCGTACATGCCGACGAAAGTGTGTGTTAAGAGTTTTAATCGTGTAAATGCCCCAGTGATGTTAATTTGTTCACGTGCATGATGTAACGTTAAGTGTATACGTTTATGTTTATTCATACGGTTTATTAATACGTGTAATAACGAATGTTATCGTGAGAAGTATATTTAGATGTTTGTTGTATTTATTAAGTTTATTAAGTAAATTGTTTGCAATGCGCAGGCGCACCTGGTGTAGACAGAGCAGCCTCGCCCCAGCAGCACGAGACCCTTAACAAGGTGTCAGGTTTCAGATGCGAGTCAGCTCTATAATATGGAACCTATATGTCGCTGTTATTCAGTCAAGGTTTAAGTCTTAAAACAGTAATTTATAGTTCACTGTGTTAGTATTATTACTGTATTTACTTTTGTAACATATTATTATGTCTGTACTTATGTGTATATTTTTATTTTTGTTTATAGAAAACCACACACATACACTCATCTATAGAAATCAGTTGAGTGGTAACAATAAAAGGGTTATTCCCAGGAATTAGAGACAGTCTTCGCCTAGTCTCTAATCGGACATCCTTTGGTGTGCCAGTGTCTAGAACCTTCAATTGATTTATGTGGTGAAAACTATCATACATAATTTTCTTCAACTATGTATAGTATATTAATAGACAACGCAGGTCTATAGATTATAATAGTGACTGATGTTATAATGGTAATAATTTCTATTAGCACTTTTACTGCTTCTGCTTTCTATTTCTCTTTTGTCAATTAAAAAAGCTTAATCCACTCATTATTTCAGATTTAAAAGTCTACTTGCTGTCCCGATGACAGGCTTGACATTACAGCTTTGCGTTTTTTATATCCTGAGTCAGCTTGAGCTTTGCTCGTTCAGTGCAATGGGCTTGACATTAGCACTGCTTTTTGCTACAATCTCTGTTCAAACTTTTTAGATTTTAGAAAAGATATGGTCTATTAATAGTAAGATTATTAAAAAATGGGATAAAGAAAATGCAGAGCGTGGTTGTAACTAGAGCCAGTTCTTATCGCCAAAGAAACCGGAGACACGCTGAAACTGCACACGAGCTTTATCGCGGTAGCGCTCACGGCCGTTCTCCGATCGACTCAGATTTTACACACAATATTAATTAGACTTGAGACATGAAGTAATTAAACTAGGACCGACCTGGACCCGACTGACCATTTAAAAAATATGAACCCGGAGCCGTACAGGTCCCGCGTCCTCCGTGAAGACCTGTAATGGTAAAACACTCCTCAAGTTCAGAAACATGGAAGGATACAATGTAACACTGAGCTTACCTCGCGTCGCACCCAATTCATTGAGAAACAGAGAGCACGTGAACGGACACTCAACGGGAGAGACACAACGTGCTTGCAAGCTAAATGAAGCCAACTTGGATGCTATAAACACATATGCACATAAACATATGCGACCATTTTGGTCGCAGTGTAGTTCCCTGGCTGCTCAGTTTGTGCTGCAGTTGATCCAGTTTGCCGCGCTGGATAATGAGTTTATGACGCGTGCATCATCTTCACGGTCACCCGACCCCCCCCCTCAATCTCTCTCTCTCTCTCAACAAAACACGGGTCATCCAGTCGAGTTCAGAAAATACGGAAATTCGTAAAGTGATTTTTTTTCCTGGGCGGGTCGCAATTTACCTGGGCGGACCGCCCAAGTAGAGCCTATGTATGGGAAACACTGGGATAATTTCCATACGTCGGACCTTCAAGTTGCCATAGCAGCTCTGATAAATATACAAGAGTCTATCCAGCAGTTGTACGAAATATTCACAGCTAGTATTACTGATCAGAGAAGGCGCATTAATTACCTCAGTCAAACTGTTGATGCGCCAATTCGTCGGAGGCAAACCAGACGGCTTTGGACGAGACCTGGGAGAACCAGGAAGAAGGTTGTATACAGGCACACGGACTTGGTGTTGTTGTGTGTCAGTGCTTCACATTGCCACCTTTCCGCCTGGAGTGCATACCACATTGAATATCACACACTTTTGTGTCACCATATGCACGCAGATTTCCCTTTCAAACCGCTCTTATAAACGCGGAATAAAAAGTGATAACGCAACGGCAATTTTGCGTTTTCTCTTCAGATCGTTTCAGTGTAAACGTAGCCTTAGTGACATGATACTTGAACTGTGATACACACCAATAACATTGTAATATTTAAAAATGGCGAACAACAACAATGCATCTTTTCTATACAGTTACCTTCTGCCTCAAATAAGACTGGGTCAAAAATGCTTGACCAAAGCTTGTATTATTTATTAGCATTATTTATAAGGTGAATAACAGGCTTCACACCAGCAGCTTCATTAAAGCAAAAATAACGACAGATCATTGAAACCGTGAACTTGAGACAACAGCTATACTCTAAACGTAAATGATTCTTTTAGACAGTTTTTTTAATCAACGGGACTCTAAAATGAAATGAATGACAACTATAGCAGATTACAACATAGATTTCGATTGATTTCTTAAACCTGTTGCAAGGTGAGAAGCTTAAAGAATTAAAGAAGGCGCTAAAACGCAGAGTAAAGACGGGGCGGAGCTAAGAGGGCTCAGCTTAAGGGGGTTGCGTGTGCGGCAAAGTCCTTGGCTGGGGCCCTTAAAAGTTCATGGGCCCTTAGAATCGTCCTAACTTTCCCCCCCTTACGGCGCCCCTGATAGAACAGTACACATATACTACAGTATATTATACTACAGTACTGTACAGAGAATACACTATATACATTAACAGAATATACTGTGTATAAATAAATACAATGCAATGTAATGATCACTCACAAATGTGGTTATCAAACACTTATATGACGTGACAAAGATATGTAATATAGCCAAAATGAGTCTGATATCAGTGCACTAAACAGTAAACTTGACTTATTATAAATAACTTTAAAACACACACAGAACAAAATACATAAAGCTTGCATCATTTGCAGTTTTGACGAGAATAACGTTATATTGGACTTGTATTGAAAAGGGAAACTTATGAAGTCATTGTTTATTAGCTGTAGTGTACAGTAAGTTGTGTACTTCACAAATTAGTTAGCAACTCACCGTTAAGAAGACAATGCTTGACTGACAACATGATGTAGGCTAATGTTTAATGTAGTGCACAACGTTTTTATAACACAAACCCACAGTGTTCAGCGCAAACTTTAGACTTTTATAAAACTAAAGCGTCTTTTTCTCCACCTTTTTTATTTAGCAAGGGTGTAAAGTTGCGCAAGGTTATTAAATCAATTGCTCTGAAATGAGCATGTTCACTAACAACACAAGCAGCTGTAATCTCATACTGTTATATAAGTGCACGACTGTGCGTCAGTTTAAACGTGTCATTTCTCAAGTCGACAAAAGAGACGGATTAAAAACACCAAATCTAAACGGGAATGCATCTCTCTTGTACACTTATAATACAATCGACCAAAGCGCGTCTTAATACCAGGTGTAAAAATTTTGTAAAGACACTGCGTGACTACCACCACCTGAACTGAGAGACTGACTGAAGTGAAGGCGGGTTGGCAGATGTTAATAGAGTGAGTGACCTGGGTCACCATTAGCAACCAATAGGACGTGCTCTGCTGGACAAACAAGTACTTGCATCATTAAAAAGCATTTAATGTGTTCTGTAAGAAACGTTCATATCGGCTGCATATCTGCGGCTTATACGCCGATACAGATATATCTGCGACAGGCTCATATCGGCCGATAAAATCGGCAAAACGATAAATCGGTTGGGCTCTATTTACAATCTCTTTATAACTTTTGCAGCACATCCACTGATCGCTGGAATCGGGTATTTAATGAAAGTGACATTCACATTAATTTGACCCTTAAACTTCTGTGTCCCACAAGATGAAACCGTAGGGCCGACTCCACCAAAGCTGTGTATGAAAACTACAATACAATTAGAAAAGCACTTGCAAAAATTCCTGCAGATTGCAATGAAAAGCAGACACAAGACGTGATGCTGCTGCACTCGCTTGTAAGATAAATAATCTGGAAACAACGATAATGACTACACTGTGGAACCGGATGTTACGCAGATTTAAGGAAACAAGCGTTCATCTGCAAAAGTCGACATGGACTTATCCACTGCTGTTGAACTATTGCAGTCATTACACTTTTATGTTGACACTATGAGAGCAGTTTGTTGAGGTAGATGAATCTGATCGTGCTTTCAGTGTTACTCAAGACTGATCAATATGATGTTTGCAGCAAACAAAAGAGAAAGTGGTTTGTGGATGAGTCATTATTTATTTGTATATTGTAAATAATGAAGTATTATTTACTGATGTAAGTCAGAGATTTAAGGTCGAGGCATATTATGTAATTTTGGACAGACTAAAATCATGCCTGACCAAACGTATTGATGCTTACAAAGAGGTCTATGATCTTTTTGGTGTTCTCTTTTGCAGGACTGTACAGAAAGTGAATTGTGCATAAGGGCTGATAAACTGTCATCACTTATCCAGTGGACCTAAATAAAACTTTGACTGATGAACTGATTCAGTTCAGACATTTTATCAAAGACAAGACCTCACATGCAGAGCTGCTGCAAATTGTTGATCAGAATGGACTAAAGACAACATTTCCTAATGTTTTGTTGCACTTATACTGTATTTAACTTTCTCAGTATCTAACTGTGAAGAAGAGAGGTCTTTATCTACTCTAAAGCGAGTGAAAAATGAACTTAGGACAACAATGACACAGAAACGTCTTTCTGCACTTTCCCTGCTTGTCATTGAATCTGAACTGGTTAGGGACATAGATTTTGAAGACATCATTTGCCAGTTTGCTTGGTCAAAATACAGAAAAGTGCAATTTTAAATGTTTTGAGAATTTGTGCATAATATCACTGCAGTTGTTTTGTTTGTGTTGTTCAGTACAAGCAATGTAGCATTACACCACTGAGTAGTTGCACATTAACTACAGATGTTGTTATATGTTAGATTAAAGAGTTGTTTTTTGTGTTCAGTTTGACAAAAGTGACATGTTTACATTGATAGTTTCCTTGTGAAATGTAATAAATCTTATAAATTATTAAATGGATTCTTGCATGATTATTTGTGAGGTGGGTCGGGGGCACCACAAGGTCTTAATACGCCACTGCTTATTTAAAAGAACTACAAAACAATACATTGTAATATATTTTGATATTGCTTCACCAGATCCTTGCATATGAGACAGCAGGAGTGCCAAGCAGGTTTCACAAGGACTTTCATGTGTGTATTAGGGGTGTAACGGTACGTGTATTCGAACCGGACCGTTTCGGTTCAGGGCTTTCGGCACGGTGCACACGTGCACCGAAAGCATTTTGTGTGCGCCTGTGCGGAACATAATACGTGCGTTTCCGCACGAACATATTAAGTGGCGGAAGTCTCCGCGTTCAGCGCAAGTCTTCTGTCAAACATATAACATAATTCGGACCGCAGAAAGATTTTTATTTACTTAGTTGTATATCCGTTTGATTATTGATGTAAACGTTTACGTGTCGTATCTAAAAGCGCATGTTAAACGCGTGTCAACGCGCTGCTTTGTTCTTTCAAAAGTGCGTGAGAGGATGCGCGTCTTTCGTTGCTACGCATTCATGAGACGCGCTTTCTGTGACAGCGAGAATAAGGAATGCGTGATCAGATTTTTCATCTGCACATCATGTCAATCACATCATTGTGCCAATGCGATCAGCTGGTCGGGACAGAGAAGAGCTGTAACCCGGGCTTACTCAGCTGTCACTCAGCTGCGGAGGGGTTCGTTACAGCTTACATTGACGACACAAGCAAAGATTAGGAGAAACATGCAAAAGATCAAAGATGGCTAGGTATGCAACTCACTAATCTCAAAATGAGTGTATAATAAGTATATCATCATGTTGCTTGCTATGCAGTTACACATAGAGCAGTAATATTATTTTTATACAGAGATGGTACATAGCCAATTCAATACTGTGAGTTAAACAATCCAAAATAAATCAAAACAAAAAAATGATGGTGGCAAAAATGTAGGCTAATAGTTCATAAATGTATTCAGGAATTGAATTTGTTAGTTCAAGGTTTTAGTAGAAAAAGTTTAAGAGAAGGTTAAGAAAAGAGTTACCTTCTGTTATAAAATAATGTAAAAAAGAACTTTGCAGTAGTATTTTATTTATTATTTTTTCATTTTATATATATTTTATATGTTATATTTTAATAAAAAGTGTTTAAAAAAGTGTAAACAAATTGTAAAAAAAAGTTTATAGTAATAAACAACCTGCAGTTTAATGTTTGCATTTCTCCCTTACTGTACCGAAAATGAACCAAACCGTGGCTTCAAAACCGGGGTTCGCACCGAACCGTGATTTTTGCGTACCGTTACACCCCTAGTGTGTATCGTAATGAAAATAATGCATTATATCTTACCATTAAACTTCAGAAATATAGTAGAGATAATGGTTTTATGTGTACTCAGAAGATGTGATTCACTGTTAACTGTGGGGTGCAGGGCTGTTATGGTAACAGGATACAGCGTGCTATGAGAAGGATTGATTATTCGCATTAGTAAATTAAAGCCAAAAATATTTACCAAATTGTCTACTTTATTTATAATGACAGATATTATAATTGATTTATTTTTATCAGACATTTTTAATTTCTGGAAATATTTAATACAGAATATGACAAATAATGCAGAATCCCAAAATTTAAACATTTTGTTGATTTTGCACTCTTCTGTGATTGCGAACAACTGTAGGGACTCGCTTGCACTCGACATCTAACTCCAGATTGTAAAATCAGTATTTTGTTACTGGTAAGTGTAACCGGGTTGAAATTATATCTTTACTTTGACGGTTGAAATGTCACCAAATCCTGATGAACATTGTTTTCTTTATGTTTGAGATGTGTTTTATTGTTAATATTTACACATGTATGTTGTATTTAGACCATGGTGTTAATACCTGTACTGTCACTTTAAGAGGTCGCAGTCTTTGTGTCGTCATTCACGTGCTTCTCTCAGTTTGCGCCAGGCAGGCTGAGAGGAGGTAATGTATTATTTTGCTCGTCAGTTTTAAACACTTATTTCGGTTTTTGGACGATGCAAACTTTGTTTTATGCCTGTTTAAATGTTAGTTTTGAGGCTGTGAACATTTAGTTAATATGTCAATTGATTATAAACCTTGTAAACAGACTTTTTACAAGCTTTAAAATAGACATGTTTCCACGTGCTAGCTTACAGATGTGGCCTTTAAAAATGCGCGTCTCTGAGAGCAGAATGCCGCGAGCACTTCCGAAATTCTGCGAGATCCCGCAGAAGGGGGGTTCGGTGGGGGACGCAGGAAATACAAAAACCTGTAGATGGCAGTCGTGTTTCATGTAGGCCATACTGACGACAATTTGTGTGCTTGACTTCATGCTGAGCGTATACTCTATGATATTGAAGTAACATGACACGGAATTTCTGTGTTTAGGCGATAGACTTTGATGTCATACAAATTCAAGCTTTTTTGGCAAACATTTCGTTGGCAAAGTTTTCTTTGCCTGTTACATAAACAGTCACATATTCTTCATAAAAATCCGACTCAAACGCGCATCATTAGGGTTTCGAGCACGAAGTGCTGAAAACCTATTGTATTTGTCTGTTTTATTATTATTATTAGGGTTTCGAGCACGAAGTGCTGAAAACCTATTGTATTTGTCTGTTTTATTATTATTTTTATTTTTCCACGCTAAAACGCGTTGCCCAGCCCAAACCGTAAGTCGTAGAAACTTGCCACTTGGTCAACTGGTTGTATATTAGCAGGCTACTCAGATACAGTGAACCAGCCCAATCGGCCCACAGGTGGCACTATAGCAATGCCCGACGCGTTGGGGCTCATAACTACTAATCCGGACATCATACACTCAAGTGTTTGGTATCATTGTAATCCCTTGCTCCAAACTTAAAAAATGTATATCTCCGATTTCATTTCCGGTATGCAAATTTTTTCGCTAATTTGCATAATATACATTTCAAGCCAAAATGAACTAGTCCTAGGTTTTTTACCCGATCGGAACCGTTCCAATGCAGGAGAAATCTATGAAGTGAGTAGGTAAATAATTATCGAACAGAAGTTGAAATTTCGCTTTAGGGTCACTAGGGGGCGCCAAAACTCCATACAGGAAGTAGCCTATCGTCACTGAAATGGCTATAATTGGTGAACGGTTTGAGATATCTTATCAAGGTTTGGTACACATGTGTACTAGCTCACTCCGGGGTCACAGTACAAAAGATGACGATTTTAGCCACTAGGTGGCGCTATAATAGGCTTGAGTTCGGGAATGGCTGTTATTACACAACCGTTAGCCCGATACACGTAATATTTGGTATGGTGTGTCTTTGTGTAATGTACCATGAGGGTCTAGAAGGACATTGGCATATCCCCAAAAACATGGTCGTCATCAGCCAAGGAAGGTTGAGGACCGATTTGACAGGGTTAACGGAGGTCGATCGGAACGAAACGCACTGTGCTTCTTTGTGTACTGCTCCTGACGGCTTGTAAGAATTATGGTGTCATTTGGCCACTAGGGGGGCGTTATATCGTATTTTGGTGCCTGCATCATGTGACGTTTGACATACACACACAAACATGAAATCATATGATAGATTGTCTCATGACGAAAAACTTTGCCACTTGAAGCATTGCTGTCAATCAAACGGTTCGTTAGTTATTGACGATAACATTCAAACATACTTTTGCGAACTAGTCCTAGGTTTTTCACCCGATCCGAACCTAACCAAGGCTGATTGATTCTGTGGAGTGTGAATATGAATAATTATCAAAAAAAGTTGACATTTGTATTCAAACACGCAAGGAGTGGCCAAAATCCGAACTGGGCGGAGCTTAAAACATTTAAACGGCCATAACTCGAGAGGCGTTTGAGATATCATCATGGGGCTTGAATCATATGTGTAGGCCATCGGTCTAAGGTCGTAATATAAAAAGCTCGCCGATCAGACACTAGATGGCGCTATAACTGGGAAAATGGCACTAAATACTGTGATTATGCAATGGTTACAACTTTCTTGCCTATAACTTTATCTGTGGTGAAGAGATTTTCATGGGAGTTGTTTTTTTAGCATCCTGAATTGTTTCCGAGTCCTACGATACCAATCATGCCAGATTTCGCATTACAGTTAGTTCTGCACAGCAAAAATAGCACTTACAAAACACGCGCGAATAACTCCGCGAGGGTTTTTCCGATCGACTCGAAACGACCATAGGAAGAAATTAACTTTACCTTCTGAACAAAAAACTCTATTAGCGTTATGTTAAAATTTCCATCAGAAATGGCCAAAAATTGCAAAAAACGAAAAATTATCTCCAAATTATATGTTTTTTACACATAAATGGTTATAACTCCGCAACGAAATGACTTTTTTTTACCAGATTTGATACGCTGATGTCTGAGCAGAGTCTGAGGCAATACAAAAAAAAATTGTTTGCCTACACCACTAGTTGGCCTCATAATTGAACAAAACCTTTGACATTGAGTAAGCCAAATGGTCATACAATTGTTTCTTCACTAAACTAAAGTGAATAGCCGTGATACTAGCTACATGTAACACAGTCATGACCCGAGGTTGCATGCACGAGTTTGACATAGTGCCACCTAGTGGTTATTTGTTATTTTCACTTAAAAATACTGCAACCTTACATCTAAAATCATGAGTCATCATAGATTGTGCCTTTCATGGCTTTGAGTATAATCATTGGTGGATTGCAGTTCACTCCCTAGCAACCAATGAGAATACCCTAGCAACCATTTAGCAAGAGCTGTATCTCTGTATCAGAACATCATAGAGACATGGGGTTCGGCTATTTTTACTCATTAACACTTTTTTAACATTTTGTGACTCGAGTTTTGCCACTGCAAGCACCACAAACATTTCCTTCAGTGTTCTGTTTGTCAATGTTCCGTGAGAAGAGAGGGAGACATTTCACTGAATGATAGCACCTTTTTTTGCTGACAACTATGAACAAGTGTGTCTGGTAGCTAACTTTTCATCATTTATTTTGTACAATGCAGCAAATCTACTCAGGCATGCCCTTAAAGGTCATAAGGTCCCAAATCGCTTGAACCCAAGCGAATGACTTCACATTAAGGACGTGACATGTTTGTCCTATAGGTGCACGTATGTTTAAGCATACATAGTCTGTATGAACTGTTTCTGACCATCTCTTTCGTTTTTGTGGATGCTGGATCAGCCTGGTTGACGACGTCTGACATCTTTAATGTGCTGTCCACTGTAGGTCTTTGCGGTCTCCTGCGCTGCTGTTTGTGTCGTATATGCACGCTCGCAGCCTGTTTGAACCATTGATGACCATACTACGACTCAATGGCCTTTTAGTTAGCCATTTCTGAATTGTATGTTTTCGTATAAATCTGAATAACTAATTCTCGTTAACAAATTATCCTCATAATGTCACATTAAGGACATTACATGTTTGTCTCATATGTGCACATGTGTGTAAGCATAAATAGTCTGTATTATCCGTTTTTGACCATCTCTTTTGTTTTTCTGGAGCGAGGTGGTCTATCATTCATTGTGTCTGTATTCGGGGGCAACTCCTCGGCCTGGTAATCGACGTCTGACGTTTTTGACGTGCTTTAATGCTCGAAACCCGGCAATTGCTGCTTGCAGCTATATTTATTTATTATTTTTCCGCCATAAAACGCATCGCCCAGCACAAACCGTAAGTCGGAGAAACTTGCCACTTGGTCAACTGGTTGTATATTAGCAGGCTACTCAGATACAGTGAATCAGCCAAATCGGCCCATAGGTGGCGCTATAGCAATGCCCGACGCGTTTGGGCTCATAACTCCTAAACCGGACATCATACACTCAAGTGTTTGGTATCATTGTAATCCCTGGCTCCAAACTTAAAAAATGTATATCTCCGATTTCATTTCCGGTATGCAAATTTTTTCGCTATTTGCATAATATGCATTTCAAGCCAAAATGAACTAGTCCTAGGTTTTTCGCCCGATCGGAATCGTTCCAATGCAGGAGAAATCTGTGGAGTGAGTAGGTAAATAATTATCGAACAGAATTTGAAATTCCGCTTCAGGGTCACTAGGGGGCACCAAAACTCCATACAGGAAGTAATCTATCGTCACTGAAATGGCTATAACTCGTGAACGGTTTGAGATATCTTAACGAGGTTTGGTACACATATGTACCAGCTCATTCCGGGATCACAATAAAAAAGATGCGGATTTTGGTCACTAGGTGGCGCTGTAACAGGCTTGAGATCGGGAATGGCTATTACTACACAACCGTTAGCCCGATACACTTAATATTTTGTATTGTATGTCTTTGTGCAATGTACCATGAGGGTCTAGAAGGACATTGGCGTATCTTCAAAAACATGGCCGTCGTCGGCCAATGAAGGTTGAGGACTGATTTGACAGGGTTAACAAAGGTCGATCGGAACGAAACGCACTGTGATTCTTTGTGTACTGCTCCTGAAGGCCTGTAAGAATTTTGGTGTCATTTGGCCACTAGGGGGCGTAATACCATATTTCGGTGCCTGTATCACGTGACGTTTGACGTACACAAACAAACATGACATCATATGATAGATCGGCTCATGACGAAAAACTTTGCCTCTGGAAGCGTTGCTGTCAATCAAACGGTTTGTGAGTTATTGGCGATAACGTTCAAACCTACTTTTGCGAACTAGTCCTTGGTTTTTCGCCCGATCTGAACCTAACCAAGGCTGATTGATTCTGTGGAGTGTGACTATAAATAATTATTAAAAAAAAATTAAATTTACATTCAATCACGCAAGGAGTGGCCAAAAACCAAACTGGGCGGAGCTTAAAACATTAAAACGGCCGTAACTCGAGAGTCGTTTGAGATATCATCACGGGGCTTGAATCATATTTGTAGGCCATCGGTCTAAGGCGGTGATATAAAAAGCTCGCCGATCGGACACTAGATGGCGCTATAACGGGGAAAATGGCACTAAATACTGTGATTATGCAATGGTTACAACTTTCACGGCTATAATTTTATCTGTGGTGAAGAGATTTTCATGGGAGTTGTTTTTTTATCATCCTGAATTGTTTCCAAGTCCTACGATACCAAACATACCAGGTTTTGCCTTACGGTTAGTTCTGCACTGCAAAAACTGTGCTTACAAAACATGCGTGAATAACTCCGCGAGGGTTATTCCGATCGACTCGAAAACACCATAGGAAGAAATTAACTTTACCTTCTGAACAAAAAACTCTATCGGCGTTATGTTAAAATTTCCATCAGAAATGGCCGAAAATTGCAAAAAACGAAAAATTACATTCATTTTTTGTGTTTTCTACACATAAATGGTTATAACTCCGCTATGAAATGACATTTTTCTACCAGATGTGATATGCTGATGTCTGAGCAGAGTATGAGGCAATACAAAAAATGTTTTTGCCTACACCAGTAGTTGGCCTCATAATTGAACAAAACCTTTGACATTGAGTAAGCCTAATGGTCATACAATTGTTTCTTCACTAAACTAAAGTAAATAGCCGTGATACTAGCTACATGTAACACAGTCATGACCCGAGGTTGCATGCACGAGTTTGACATAGCGCCACCTAGTGGTTATTTGTTATTTTCACTTAAAAATACTGCAACCTTACATCTAAAATCATGAGTCATCATAGATTGTGCCTTTCATGGCTTTGAGTATAATCATTGGTGGATTGCAGTTCACTCCCTAGCAACCAATGAGAATACCCTAGCAACCATTTAGCAAGAGCTGTATCTCAGTTATAGAACATCTTAGAGACATGGGGTTCGGCTATGACGACAACTATGAACAAGTGTGTCTGGTAGCTTACTTTTCATCATTTATTTTGTACAATGCAGCAAATCTACTCAGGCATGCCCTTAAAGGTCATAAGATGCCAAATCGCTTGAACCCAAGCGAATGACTTCACATTAAGCACGTGACATGTTTGTCCTATAGGTGCACGTGTGTTTAAGCATACATAGTCTGTATGAACTGTTTCTGACCATCTCTTTCGTTTTTGTGGATGCTGGATCAGCCTGGTCGACGACGTCTGACATCTTTGATGTGCTGTCCACTGTAAGTCTTTGCGGTCTGCTGCGCTGCTGTTTGTGTCGTATATGCACGTCCGCAGTCTGTTTGAACCATTGATGACCATACCACAACTCAATGAATGGCCTTTTAGTTAAACTAAACACAGCCATTTCTGAATTGTATGTTTCCGTATAAATCTGAATAACTTATTCTCGTTAACAAATTATCCTTATAACTTCACATTAAGGACATTACATGTTTGTCTTATAGGTGCACATGTGTGTAAGCATAAATAGTCTGTATGATCCGTTTTTGACCATCTCTTTCGTTTTTCTGGAGCGAGGTGGTATATCATTCATTGTGTCTGTATTCGGGTGCAACTCCTCAGCCTGGTAATCGACGTCTGACGTTTTTGACGTGCTTTAATGCTCGAAACCCGGCAATTGCTGCTTGCAGCTATATTTTGTCTTATTTTTTTCCGTGTACTTACAGTACAAGAGACGTGATGTATGATAACTGAGTCTTATAACAAAATAACTCACGAAGACCTTTGAAGAGACCGAGCGCATTTACGCAATATCATTAACTAGTTTATCTAAATTTACATTTAGTTCATTTTTGCATCTGAACGTTTTAATAGCTTTAACATGGTTGTGTTGCGCTTTTCTGCATTACTGAACAGTAGGAATATAAGTAGAAATATAAGAAAATATAAGGTAAGCGTGTTGTGTGTATTTCCTAATTATAAGCTTTTGGGAAATTGCACCAAAACTAAACGTGCATAAAAACATAAATAAGTCATTTAAATAAGCGAAAAATATTTTTTTATGAGCTCAAAATTTTGAATATAATGTGCTATTGCAAAAAATTGCCCATCTCTAAAGGAGAATATTCATCTTTAAAGTTGAAGAAACAAAAAAGTAATGTACTGATAAGCATTCGTCAAATATATATATATATATATATATATATATATATATATATATATATATATATATATATATATATATATATATATATATATATATATATATATATATATATATATTTGACGAATGCTTATCAGTATATATATATATATATATATTAGGGATGTGCCCGAAGCCGAATGCGTTATTCGGAAGGGCACGGATAATGGCTTTAAAACGAATAGCGAATTCATCCGAATAACAGAAAAAATATTCGGCCAGACATAATCAAGTGTTTACTGTAACAGCTAAATTATAAAGCCCTTAAAGCACGTATAATATGTGTGTGAAGTGAATGAGTGTAATCTATAAAATTACATGAATGACATTTTCTGCGCGTCCCTTATTTAGAAACTCGAGATGTTTTGGAATTAGTTTTAAAACGCTCCTAATATCAAACTTCTTTTAATCCTACTGTAAAAAAATTACCCTTTTAGTTTTTTTGTTTTATTTAATTACACAAGACCAGAAAACCTTGATAAAATGCTGCACTCTGATAATAAAATATTCGTTAATAACTCCGTGTCTCCGTGACTTCGGTCACAGATGATCTTTTAATTACTTCAAGTTAAAGCCAGCTTCATTGTCAATCTAGGTGAATATAAAATAAACAAGTAAATAGATAAAGATATGAAAATGTAACATTTTAAAAGCAAAATTTATACTGAAGATTATTATGACATGAATTGCAATTAACATTAAAAAAAGTTAGTAAATAACAGCTGAAACATTTGAATTACATCTTTCTAATTACCTTGTTTAAAATAATTTTGCTTGTTTTGAACTAAGTCAAAATTGACTTTTAAATAATAGAGCATACTGTTATTTGAAATTATAAACGAATATCTGATTATTTATTAATTTAGATGAAGATTAATGAGAACGTTTTTTTAAACAATTCGTTCTGTTTGCGCAAACGCTGTAGGCTATGGGCATATTTAATAATGAGCTTAACAAGTTTTGTTGTAATGCTTAATATGCTTTCTTAAATTCTTGCCAAAACAGATGTTTTTTACAGTTCTGTCAGTGCAGCTACTGGCGTGTCTGTGTGGTGCGTTTCGGATCTGTCAGTCAGCGCGAGTCTTGTTGATCTTAATAACTTTTTAACATAAATCAGTCCCGAACTTTATCTCCCTTAATAACTCTTTAAACATCAAGCAAGTCCTGCATTTTATTTTCAAATTCCTGCATGTTTTTAAACCGAAACCAAGATGTCAGACATAACACGCATCTTAGTATTAATCATTTCACTCTCAGAAAACGTATTAGATGTTTAATTAATAGAGTATTTGAAAACATCCCACTCATTTAGACAGAATGGGTCATATATTTAATGTGCTGAAAGACACAATAAACGCTTAAAGCGCTCTCAAATTCAACGCACACAGGCACAAGCTGTATGAGGCTTTGAAAATGAGAAGTTTGTTTTCCATGGCTATTATTAATGAGAATCAAGTTATTTGTCTTTTTGATAAAAAATGTGTAATATTATTTTTAATAAATATTTACAGTTATTTAAGTTATAATTATAATAAAAGCAAACATTCATTTAAAATTGTAAAACATATTTAATGCTAACTTAACTTACAAATTCAGAAAATATTTTTTACAGTGTATAAATAAAACGACATGAAAGTTCATTCCAAAATGTAATGCGTCTAGTTTTAGCAGCTACCAGTGACACAGAAAGTCAAGAAATTAAAAACCACCTACCCCCAGGTCTGCCAATTCTTTGCCAACCCCCACTTCTAATCGCCTCTCACGGAATCAAAAGAAAACCGGTTTTTCAAGTTTTGACCAGCGTGTGACGTTTTAATTCCCACCCTTGCAGTTTCTTTGTTTAAATGCAAATCTAGGCCTACTACATATGCTGTAAGTTGTTTTAAATGAATGTTTATAACTAAAATTAAGTGGATATCGGGTAACGTAATTTGACATATGTTGATATAACCTCGGCTCTCAAGTCCCACGCATTCGCCGTGAGACACACGCATTTCTGTCAGTTCACACGCTCACACGCCAAACCGTGTAAGCTATTTCTCACGGTGAGAAGTAAAATAGAACTTTTCCTGCTATACAATTAATAAAGGAGGTGATGGTATACACAGACACATTCTTGTCGAGTTTAGCAGTACGGTTTTTAGGGTGGTCAACTTTACGCAGCGCCGCAAGAGCAGACAAGCAGATGACATCAGAGTACCGCGAGAAATAAGGCGGAGGAGGTAGGTTTCAATCGCTCTCGCGGTACTCTGATGTCATCCACTCATGTTTGAGTCTGTATCAGATGAAAATACAGATTTTGAGGAACAACTTATTGTTTGGAGATTGTCAATGGACGTTTCTTAGTGGTAAGTTTTTTTTCAGTGTGACCAAAACGCCAAATGCATAAAAAAATGTAGTAATATTGTAATGTCTTGGCATGATATGTTTTCTAAAATGTTTAAAAATGAACAAATCAGTTGTGCGAAACTACACAGATATATTTTTTTAATGAAACATATTCAGTGGTTTCAGTGCCTCATGTGGGGTTGAACCGCTGGTTCAGTTTACCCCATCTGGTTCACTTTACCCCACAGCCACCATTTTGGGAAAACTGCCTAGCTTAGTAATTCAGGCTAATCTTTAGTTAAATCATTCACATGGTTTTATACATTAGCCTATCACCAATATTTATGGTATAAATGTTTAGACCTGAATAAATCTACTTTGACATAACAACCTGCTATGCATACTACATTTTACTTTGATAGGATAAAAACTGTTTTTTGTAAAAAAAAATCACTTTAATCATAACTTTTTAATTTGTCCTTCTCTTTAACATAGAAATTATGTTAAATCTGTATGGTTGCCTAGATAAAGGGGGTGGGTCAACTTACCCACTGGCTTATTTTGCTCCACTCTCCCCTACTTGGTATTAAGAAACGGCTATTGTTTACAGAAGCCGAAGCGCGAGCAACAAACTACAGAGGGAGTGCGCGGGTGCACAATGGTGAAAGAGCAACACACGATGTAAATAACTAAACCAGTGCTCGCAGTACAGACACTTTATATTTTATCGTACTGCATACCTTCACTTTTTTTGCGTGCCACCACTTCTCATGTTGCTGGTACTCTGCTGTAAAGAGTCAAAGGGCGTTTCTATGTGGCGCTGCGCAGACAGTTTGGCACCGAAGACATCCAAGTACCGCGAGAGCAAGTCGAAATGTTACAAATTGTCCGACTTTACCTTTGCTCTCGCGGTACTCTGATGTCAAACGCCGACCAGTCAGCGCCGCACCATTTAAAGTCAAACACACAAAGCGTCAAGGTCTGGGCCCGGTTTCCCAAAAGCACTTATGAATGAACGATTACTCCAGAGCACTCGTAGATCTACGATGATTTTCAAGTGCAACTTAAGTTACGAAGCATTTGGGAAACAGCCCGTAATTCTATAATAAAAGACGATTCGATTACTTAGCCTTACGATGCTTTGGGGAAACCCGGCCATTGTCATGACTTGCACATTGTGTGTTGCTTTAGTTTAATATTCAATTCAATATGAATTGAATTGAATTAATATAAAGTGCTCATTTGGTTTGGTGTATTTTGAGTGTGGCAGTCATTCTATTAGCCCCAATCAATCACAAATCATCGCTTCTTCTATTTCTTAGTAGGTGAACTGAATCTAATCTGCTGTCATCTGCAGTTATATTTACAGAGACCAGTATTCATTAGATTTTAAGAACTTTTTTGCCACTTTTAAAACTGTAAAACTGTAAATAAAAAAGATCATATGAAATGCCGAATGAGCATATAAACATATGTTTTCTTGTTCGCTCCACGGGTTTAAACGCCGTTTTTTAAAGAATAATGTTAAAACTTTATTGGTGGTGGTTGAGAATAATTTATATTGCAGAATAATTTATATTGCATTTTAGCACCATATGAATGTATCATATTGTTATTCTTAATATAAGAAAATACTCATATATTTTTACAACACTTTTAACTTTAAAACATACATATAAAGATACTTAGTACAATAGCTTTGCTTCTGACAACAAGTTTCTGTAATAAATCAGTAAATCAATCACAAAATGTTTTGACAGTGCTGAATAAAATGCTTGTCAATTCAAACAAAGCTAAAAGGTGTATAAAACCGCTTGAATTAACAATATCTGAACTGTGCTCTTTTGCATACCTCTACTTTTCTCATGTCTTTCTTTATACCACCTTTATCTCTTTAAAATATTGATACTTTTAGAAATAATTTGTTTGCATTTTTTTGTATACTGCACACTTTATTTGCATTAACTATACCCATAATAACATTTTCTACGTTTTTCTTTCAATAAAGATAAACATATTTATTATTGTCTTAACTTAAAACTTAGTTTTTTTAATTTATAAATTAGATTATATATAAATAAGTTTTAAAAACGAATGTCTGAGATAAGATATCTGGAAGGAGACGCGGCGTGTTTGTCTATATAGCCATATGTTATTAAATTTATTATTTTACTCACACATTTCACAAAGTACAATTTGTAGGTGTAAATATTCATAAACTCAACACTTCGGAGGTGTTTTTTTCGTCCGTAAAAGGCGCAGTTTCTCTGTTCGCTATTTTATTAGATGTAGCATACTAGGGGTGTAACGATACACCAATTGCACGGTTCGGATCAGTTTACGGTTTTGGAGCCACGGTTCGGTCCGATTCGGTTCGGTTTGCTGTGGGTGTAGGGTTCCTGTCATTTTACCAGCAATGCTAAGGAACAATAGATTAACTTAACTTAATAACAACAACAAAAATAACTTGACGTTTTCTTTATTAACTTTGGCAAACAAACTTAAAATCAAACTTTAACTTTAGCAATGCAGGACTGTAATTAGCTGTTTATCAGGTGATGAATATAATTTCTTAGCTAAAATGCTGAAAATGTTACTGTTGAAGTCAACTAATGCATGAAATAAATGTACTATGAATCTGTAAATCTGAGTATAATGTGGGTTTATTATCAGTAATGAACTTATCAAGGTAATCATCACACACACATGCACGCACGCGCACACACACACACACACACACACACACACACACACACACACACACACACACACACACACACACACACACACACACACACACACACACACACACACACAACAGAGGTCGCGTTAGACTTTCACTTTTAAAAATTCTTCCATCACTTATTATTCGTCATTTCATGCTTTAATGATAATAATTGTTTTTGTTTACATGTTCATTTTACACTTACAAAACGAGCATTCAAGTTAAAATGTGTTTATTTATTTGTGAAGAAGAGAACAGATGAACAGAGAGAGACCATGCATCACTTTACATGTTTAACATCATGAAACAGATGAATTAATGATTTTTTTTCTCACAGTGACAGCGGAGGCGATTAAACACGCGAACTTTGTGCTGAAGAGGCAAATGTAAACAAATCAAATCACTGTTGCGATTAAAATAGCAACAAACGTGTAAACCCTCTGTTTTTACCTCAGACAGACGATGTCTTGTTACGTTTTTACTTTTGTTCTGGAGAATGATCTCGCGCTCTTCTATTTCACTTTGGTTAACCTGATCTGACACGCACGCAAGCACACGCACACAGTTACGACAGATTGTGTGTGATTTGTCTACGACACAAATTCCATTCCTGTACTCCACTGGAAACCCAAAATGTTCCCACAGAAGAGACTTAAATGTGTCCGGGGGATCTGCAATCTCAGGCGGAGCAGCCATCCTGTGACCTGCGCTCACTCCCTAGTCACGTGACATGACATGACACTTGGAAAACAGTAACTTTGGAATATACTATTTAGAACAGCATTTAAAAAACTCTTATTAGTCGTACTAATACAATTTAATCAAATATATGCAAATATATATTTTTAATAAATAGATTAGTTAGTCAGAAATAAGTGACATTAACCTCAACAATGGGCAGCAGGAGGCGTGAGAGTACCGCGACACGGCACGGGAGGTTCGCGATTCGTATCGTGGGTGGTGTATCGCGATCGTTCGGTTCGGTTCGTAATATCGTTACACCCCTATAGCATACGCTTATAATATAATATACATTTTAAATGAAAATGTCTGTTCTATTTCTAATCATTTATTTTGGTTTGAACAAATAAAAAATACATAAGTGACGACAGGAGATTTTATTAAGTTAATTAATACACTTTTTATATAAATAAGTTTTGAAAAGTGTTGAATACGAATGTCTGAGATAAGGTATCTGGAAGGAGACTCGGCGTGTTTGTTTATAAAGCCACATGTTATTAAATTGATTATTTTACACACACATTTCACAAAGTACATATTGTAAGTGTAAATATTCATAAACTCAAAACTTCGGGGGTGTTTTTTGTATGTAAAAGGCGCAGTTTCTCTGTTCGCTAATTTATTAGATGCAGTATAGCTTACATATTAAGTCAATTTTATATAAAAATGTCTGTTCTATTTCTAGTCAAATACATAAGTGACATTAAGAGATTTTATAAAGTTATTTTAATCCATTATTTTAATGATATTTACAAAGCCACTGGATATTTTTACAGATATGAATTACGGCTGAAAGGATAAAAAAAAAATCACAACACTGCCTATATGCGTAAAAAAGGCATTATTAAAGGTATTATAAATATAAATATGTAAAACTAAATAAAGATATCATATGCCAACTGTACAGTATGTAAGCATAGGCCTATGTTTTCTTGTTCGCTCTGCGTGGGTTTAAACACTGTTTTTCTAAAGAATAATTTTTAAACTTTATTGGTTGTGGTTTTATACCACATTAACCTCTTAAAATATTGATACTTTTAGAAAAACTGACATAATTATAAATATTATGAACAAACAATGAAACGGTGTCAAAATTCGACAACACAAATAATCAAGATATTCATTGTAAATAGAGTTACGTGTATTAGGCTCAATTCTCCGTTGCACTTAGTATAAATGCATTGTACATACAGTTATCGTTGTATGGGCTGTTTTGCTGGCAAAAAAAGGGGTTGACGTCACTTTGCTGTTTTAATAGCAATGTTAAATATACGGCAATGCCCTTATTAACTTCTGGAAACAACCGCAATGACAACGCATATAAAAATTTAGTTTTTTATGCGCCACCTGGTGGATTTTCTGTGAAGCGAAAAACATTAAGGGAAAAGGCAAAGTAGCCCCCCCGAAAACACTTGCGGAATTCTGCGAGACGATTTGGCGAATGCCGCGGGAGAAAACGCGCATTTTTAAAGGCCACATCTGTATAGGGTTTTCTATATGTTTATCTGCTAACAGGAGCTTGAGATCTGTGTGTATGTGGAGGAGACTGCATGTGACAGAGCCTCATTTATTTATTTTTGTTGATTTGTACAGACAAATCCGCTGTTCCATCTTCATTAAAAGAGTAACCAGCAGTCGGTTGTGGTTTGGGTCTTTTCTTCATTCATTGCAACAAGAACACAACGCAGAATATACAAGGGTTAATGGACGTGCATTTGACCTGAAATAAACTGCTAAAGACTGCACGGCCGTTACATAAGCCCTCAATTAAACTAATAAATGTCAGCATTTAGTGCATTAGATATGTGTTCGCTGCCAAGACGGACACAAATATGGCGGTGGGCATGGCGGAAGTGACGTCTTTGATACCCATGAATTGCTTAATTAACCATGAACATATCTGATAGCTTTTTGTAAATGAATTCTTGTGAGAACGTCAACATCATTTAACACCAAAGTGCATCTGTTCCTATTAAAAACAGCTTTTAATTGCTCTTCTCCGCATAGGTTCATGGTAAGAATGTTGTCCCACCTAAGTTTTGATTCCTACTTAAACAAATGAAGTAATATAACCGCACTTACCAAAAACAGCCACACAATAATCCCATAAAGCTGCTCTCTGTCCATCCTGACGGACAATTTAAGCAGAATCACAGAAAATAAACAGATGCACTCTGAGCAATTAAAGGAAAGTTTACACACACATGATTTGTATTAACAAAGTCTGATTCATTTGGAAATATTGCCTCGTGTATGCGAACTGAACCAACATTGTAGCCATGTAACCCCCGGTTTCAAAACAAAGCAATCGATCTACAGGTCTGAAAACACCCTAAGATTAACTTTTATGATCCACTTTTCATGTTGACTAGTGTCTATAAATCCATTACAGATTTTATGATCTCTATATAGTCTCACTATAATCTATATGTGATTTCTGACTGAACATCAGATCACAATCTTACTTCAGTATCTTCAGTTTACACTGAGGATTCTTCAGTACATCAGGCATCAGCTTCACTCCTGAATCCATGAGTTTATTACGAGACAGATCCAGTTCTCTCAGGTGTGATGGGTTTGATCTCAGAGCTGAAGTCAGAGCAACACAACCTTCATCTGTGATATCACACAATCTCAACCTGTAGAGAACAGAGGCTTTATGTGAATTATACAAAACTACAAAGTTTGTTCACAAATCTCTAACCTCCATCTCTTCATGTAATGTTCCTCTTTCAATCCCTCAGTAACTGAGACACTGTGTGTTTAAATGTCAAATAAATCCATCACACAGCTGACTATTAGTGTTAGATTTCCTAAACCACATGAACATTTCTTCATAAACTGTATTGAGTTCATGACTCACACTGAATACTTGATCTTATTTCCTTAAGTGTTTGTGTTCATAATGGACAAGATGTTGTCTTCCTCTCAGCTAACAGAGAAAAGTTTAAGAACGTCCAGTTTTTTTGATTTTCTAAGAACGTTTCTGTGTTGTCTGAATGTTAGATGAATGTTAGATTCTACCATTTTCAAACGTTATGACAATGTCATGTTTCAATGCTCACACAATGTTCAAAACAACAAATGTTTTATAGACTTATTTGCTTGTTATGTAAATGATAGAGTAGGGCTGGACAATAATTCAATATCAATATATCTCGCATTATAATATTTTTCGATAACGGTGATATGGTTTCTAAACACATTTCCGATATTTCGATACATTACGGCGTCCTGTGGCCGTTCACATGTCACATGTAAAAACACATGTTAAACACGGGTCAAGGCGCTACTTCCCTCTTAAACGTGTGGCGTCTTGTAGGTAAAGGACAAGTTGGGTATTTTACACTTAAAGGCCTGTTTTCAGATTGTTTGTGATGGGGTGGAGCGGTTTTGGCTGAGGTTCGGACGTGTGATGCTGGCCCGGGAGTTTTCGGGTGTTTGTTCTGTCACCTCCCACCTCTACAATGGGTGTGTAGGTGCACTGGAGCGGTCCTTCCTGGAATGCATTAAACTTTCATTTACAAAGACGTGAAACTCAGCGAGTGGTCAGGGGTGTTCATTGATATGCTCACACTAAAATCACTGCAAAAGATGCTTTCAACAGGTGTTTTAGCATTCGTTGTAAACTTGTGGACCTATTTTTCCAAACGCCTCACACCCGTATATTCTTCCGCTTAGAGCTTGAATAATAGACACTCCAGTCCAGGTGGTGGCGATAATCCACCTTTGCCAATTGCAAGAATACAAACAAGGTTCACGGCGGCGGAGTAATACCGTACCTCACAGCACATCTAATACAAGTTAATGGAGTTCGACAAAACTACGATAAAACCTGTTGGAGGGCATCTTTTGCGGCGGTTTTTGTGTGGGCGTGTCGGTGAGCGCCCCTGACCACTCGGTGGGTTTCACGTCTTTGTGGATGAGGGTTTGGTGCATTTTGGGAAGGATTGTTCCTGTGCACCTATACAGCCATTAAAGAGGTGGGAGGTGAAACAACAAACACCCGAAATTTCTCCGGGCAGCCGCATATGTCAAAATTTCTGTCAAAACCGTTCTATTTCATCATAAACAATCTGAAAACAGGGCTTTAAGTGTAAAATACCGGACTTCTGCTTTAAGCAACCATGAGCCGCAATCTCCGGGACGACAATCAAATGGAATGCGGATTTAAATTCTCTCATCTGTACCTCGCATCAAATCATATCATTGTCACCACCATGCGATCAATTAATCTATTCGGGACTTTGGAGTGTTTGCTCAGAGAAGAGCTGTCAGTCACTCAGAAGTACGAGAAGGAGGTGTGGGGTTTAGTTCGCGTCAAGTCACAGCTTCCAATGACGACATCATATAGAGAGGGAGAACAGGAGATGTAATGAACACAAACTAAATTACTGTCGAGAAAAAATAGACTTAAGTCATAAGGTGCCAATGTTAGAAAAGGGTAAAGATGAGGAGAAAAGATACAAGTATGTATGCTGCTGTGTCACCTGGTTATGAGTAATATGTATAATATAATTAAATGTCTAGTATCAAATCACTGATTCTTGAAACTTTGGCAAAAACATGTCCAACTAAGAAAAGTGTTAATTCTGTTAGAAATCAATAACATTTTCATGAAGAAAAACAGTCAATGTTATAATCAGGGGGTCCTTTGCACATATGTAAGGTTTTTTATAGGTTTATTTTTATTTTTTATTCATTTAATGATTATATGCTGGCCCACTGCCTACAAAATCAGCTGTCCTCGGTTAAGAGATAATCATTTCAACTTGATTAAAAAAAGCCAAAAGTAATAATTAAATTGAATAATATATTTACCGCATGAAAGAGTACATTGTAATATGTATTAAAAACTACAAACAATGAGTTTTGAACAAGATTTACTATTATTTTGTAATTGCTCAAAATGTGTCCCACATATTCGTCACCACCGTCAGATATTTATAAAAAGCAAAAAAAAATCAGACAACTACAGAGTCAACTGCATTCCTGAGGACCCCATTTTCAAACCTTCAGCTCTTCTGCATGCTTCAAGATCACTCAAGCTCCTGTATGTTTGATATTTTCTCTTAAACTTCTTCATATTTTTGGACACTGCTACTGTGACAACCATAACATGTCAACACCGTCATCTTTGTATAAAAAATATTAGATTAGATCATGAAATAAATGTATAAATTTTCACTATCTAGCTTGCTAAGCAATTACAAGTAGATCAGTAATTTTAATTTTTCTTACAGAATGTAACATTAAATACTACAATTATTTTAGGGTCACGTTGACTTATATTTTCTTCACATATTACTATAATAGCAAATTGATCAAAACTATATTAGACTAACACAGATGGAACTATGAAAGTCAATACAATGACTGAATAAATCCATAATATATCAAAACAGAAACACAACCCAGTGGCAAAAAATGCTTAATAGTTTATAAATGTAAAATGAATAATTGTGCTTTTTAATGTTAAAATAGCTCTACTTCGTCCCTTCTATGAGATGTCGATCTCAGAAATGTCTCCAAGCCTGTTTGAGTTTGAGAGCCCTGCATTACAGCATTTATTACTGACATTCAGGGTGCACTTATAATATTATTAAACTGAGCCTGAAAGTCTGTTTTACTGGACAGTGATATCACTTTTTTGAATGAAGGATAAACACGAATTAAAGGTGAACATTAATGTATTTATCCCTTTTTTATTTTAAATATGATATAGTTTTATAGGAGAAGGTTTCATTGGCCAATTTTTTTCAGAGGTTTGTTTTTTGGTTCAGACATCCATTGCAGGCATTCTTGGCTATTTTTTCTGAGGCTTTTTTTAATATGCATTCCGTTATCAGATTTATACCTTATCGACCGACATGAAGTATATCATGATAACATTTTTTGGCCATATCGTCCAGCCCTATGATAGAGAAACATTGCATTTTATTATTTTAAAACTTATAGGGGTGGTTTCCCAGACAGGGATTAGACTAGTCCTAGACCAGGGATTCCCAAAGTGTGGTGCGCGCACCCCCAGGGGTACGCGATCTGCCACTAGGGGGTGCGTGAGAGGAAAAATGTAATGGCGGTCTGTTTCTTTAAGTGGGATTTTTCCATACAATAAATAAAAAAATGAACAGTAAACATTTCCTTTGTAATCGCTTTTATTTTAAATAAAAAAATACAATTAATTAGTTTTTGATAGAAATGTAGAAGACAGCTGCTGTCTTTTTCTACGCACTGCTCTTCTGTTATGCACTGCAGCCGCTATATGCGTGCCAATTCGTTTTAATATATTATAAATATGCTTAACTGGCTGAAATCAGGGAAACTGTCAAGTGTGGGACGTCTTATGATAAAGTTGTTAGTCACGAAGGAGGAGAGGGACCAAGAGAAAGAGACTTTTTTTATGGCAAAAATAGAAATAATGAAATGTGACGAGACATGGGCACGTCTAATGCACAGGATACGCGAGCAATGTGTTTTCATGCATGGTAGAGAGACCGCACGCATCTAGAGCGCACTGGTAAACATGAGGAAACTCTCATCATATATCATCTATTAGCTGACGGCAGTAAGTGTACGTTTTTTTACCATAGTAAACTCGAATGGCATCTAAATATCACAGTGGTTAAACGCATAAGCGGGGGCGCGCATCATGTACGCTGAGCGTAGCTGCGTCTGGTAATCGTTTCAGATGGTGCAACGCGTAAATTTTTTTCACAATGTCAGACGTAGCTTAGCTCGACGTAGGACTCACACCCAACTTCTTAACGTCCAGCTGTTGCAACCAGCCCCTGGTTATTTGGCATGATTAAACATGAGTCTTTAAAAACAAATCTTTTTAGCGTGTTTTTTTTTTTGAATTGGTGGGTGGGTGATTGGGGGTGCGCAAACCCAGTTGGGACATAGAAGGGGGTGCGCAGGAAAAAAAGTTTGGGAACCCCTGTCCTAGACTAAAGTAAATGTAAGAGCTGTCCAAACTGAAACAACTTGCACTGACATCTTAAAATACATCAGTGCTTCTTGGTAAGCCTCAAAATGCACACAAGTAATGTTTTTTAGCAAAGTGTGTTTGTTAAATTTTTTTATATTTCATAATTAAACTAAGGCCTAGTCCTGGTTTAAGCTAATCCCTGTCCAGGAAACCACCCCATAAAACATTATTTCTGAATGTTCTGTAAAAATATTGCTGTAGAAAACACAATTCACTTATTATGTTTAGATGTTGATGATTTGTTTCATTTAAAGTCATCATTATTGTGATTAGTGTTTGTTTTAGTTTGACTCTTGACCCTTGACTTTTTGTTTGCTAGTTATTCCCTGGTTGTGTTAACTTTGTGTGTATAAAACACATTTGTTATGGTAATGTAAAGTTAGTGTAATTCTGTAGCAGTTGGTAGATAATAAAATGCAATGTTTCCTTATCATTTACATAACAAGCAAAACAGTAACTAAAGAAAACAGTTGTTTAAACATTGTGTGAACATTAAAACCTGACATTGTCATAACGTTTGAAAATGGTAGAATGTAACATTCATCTAACGTTCAGACAACCAAGAAACGTTCTTAGGACATCAAGAAAACTGAACACTTTTTATGTTGGCAGAACGTTGGGAACTTTTTTGAGATTGACTACTGATTTATGTACAACATTAAGAAAATGACTTTTGTTAGAAAAGATTCTCCCTTAGTAAGAGTTCAAAATAAAATCATAAAATAATTAAATTAATTGTATTAAAGCAACACTATTGCACTGTTGCACTTTTAAACCTCATGTGAGAGCCGTAAGCCAATCTAACATGGAAAACTACATAGTGTTGCTTTAATATTTAAACAGTCATGTGATTGTTGTTAGTTTTACTTACTGTAGTTTTTTGGTTTCTTTAATCACAAGCTGCAGTCTCACAAGAACTTCATCTGCTGTATTTTTATCTCCAATAAATGGTTTTAGATCAAGTTCATCCAAATGCTGCTCAGACGTCAACAACACAAAAACTAAAGCTGCCCACTGTGAAGAGGAGAGTTTGGTCTTTCCTACTGATTCAGATTTCACATAATGTTGAATCTCCTTCACCAGTGAATCATCACCCAGTTCATTCAGACAGTGAATCAGATTGATGGATTTCTCTGGAGACAGATTCTTATTCATCTTCTGTTTAATGTACTTAACAGTTTTCTCTTTCTTGTAGGAGCATCTTCTCATCTGTGTCAGTAGATCCTGTAAGAGAATCTGATTGGACTCCAGTGAAAGACCCAGAAGAAAACGCAGGAAAAGATCCAGATGTCCATTCTTACTCTTTAAAGTTTCATTTATAGCTCGCTGATGGAACTCAGATAATGAAATCTGTTCTGATGATTTAGGTTTCACTATGCCAAAAATTTTGGCATTTCTGTTGTTGTTTGTGAAGGAGATGTGAGCATAAAGAGCTGCTAGATGTTCCTGGATGCTGAGATGAACAAAACAGTAAACTTTTCCCTGATACAAACCAAACTCCTCTCTGAAGATCTGAGTACACAATCCTGAGTACACTGATGCTTCTGCTACATCAATGCCACACTCTCTCAGGTCTTCATCATAGAAGATCAGATTGCCTTTCACAAGCTGCTCAAAAGCCAGTTTCCCCAGTTTGAAGATCATGTCTTCATCTTTCTTCTCATAGTCCTTCTGATGTTTGATGTTTGTCTGAATGATCAGGAAGTGTGTGTACATTTGAGTGAGAGTCTTGGGGATCTTTCTTCTCTCTGCTTCACTCAACATTCTCTCTAGAACAGTGACTGAAATCCAGCAGAAGACTGGGATGTGACACATGATGTAGAGACTCCTGGATGACTTCAGGTGTGAGATGATTTGATCAGACAGACTCTCATCACTGATTCTCTTCCTGAAGTATTCCTCCTTCTGTGGATCAGTGAATCCTCGTACCTCTGTGACTCGATCAACACACTCAGAGGGGATGAGATCAGCTGCTGCTGGTCTGGAGGTGATCCAGATGAGAGCAGACGGAAACAGATTCCCCTTGATGAGGTTTGTCAGCATCACGTCCACTGAGGTTGATTCACTTACATCACACAACCTCACACTGCTGTGAAAATCCAGAGACAGACGACACTCATCCAAACCATCAAAGATGAACAACACTTTATATTCATCACTGGAGATTTCCATTTCTTTTGTTTGTGGGAAGAAAAGATGAAGAAGATCTAAAAGACTGAGTGTTTTGTTCTTCATCAAATTGATCTCTCTGAAAGGAAGTGGAAATATGAGGTGGACGTCCTGATTCTCTTTCTCTTCAGCCCAGTCCAGAATGAACTTCTGTACAGAGACTGTTTTTCCAATGCCAGCGACTCCCTTTGTCAGCACACTTCTGATGTGTTTGTCTTGTTCAGGTAAAGGTTTAAAGATGTCATTACATTTGATTGGTGTCTCCTCTGTTGTTGTTCTTCTGGATTGTGTCTCAATCTGTCTCACCTCATGTTCATTACTGATCTCTCCACTTTCACTCTCTGTGATGTAGAGCTCTGTGTAAATATCATTTAGTAGTGGTTTGTTTCTCTTATTTGATGTTACCTCATACAAACACTCAAACTTCTTCCTCAGATTTGATCTGAATGTGTTTAGGACTTCAGCAAGATTAGAGTCATGACTGTAAATTAAAAATTAATATTAGATTATTACACAAATACCTGAAAGAGTAAAAATGTATAAAACAAAATATTTCTATCATAAGACACAGGACATATTAATGGTTTGTAAAATGTTACATTTAGACAAAATAGAAAAGTTCAACATTTTCTAGCATTTACTACTAAATAAAACTAAATCCTATAATTCACCTGAAATGAGGACTCATGTTTTCATTGAAGTCTTGTGGTTGATTATCAGATTGTTCAATCTTCCTCCTCTGACAGTCAGGTTCTGTTATTCGTCTGGATTGCAAGAATGAGAATCAAGAATTTCTTTACACTTTAATATTAGTGGAATTTTCATGTAACTTTATTTTGTTTTTAACTTTTTCGCCACCATTGACAAGTTAACTCCTCAATTAAGAGAAACCCACCCACCCATATTTGAAAGGTGATATAAAGAGAACAAATGAAGGTAGGATGCAACAGTTTTTTTTTTTTTTTTTTGACGTGACCCTTAAATTAGAATATTCAAAGGGGAAATCAAACTAAATTATGGCGAGTCAGAAAAGATTATCTGATTACTTTACAAATCCATCAGAATATAAAAAAGCAAATATAAAAATGAATCTGAGTCTGATAGCAGTAGGATTGTTGATGATGGTTTAACTCCTAGCACCTCATCAAGCTGTTTAACTTTACTTGGATGAGAAAATGAGCGGGATGTTGTTGTTAAAGTTAGCAGCAGGACTAACACAACAGCTGAACCTGAGCCCTCTGTTAATCCCAATATCACCAAAACAAAATCATGAGGGTTAGGAACATTAACACAGTGCTGTCAGACACATAATCACCATTTTACAGCTAAACGTTTTGAAGTTGAAACATTTTCAGATTCTTTTCAGTCACAAGTGGAGGTGGCCGTACTTTGATGTGAAGATGGACTGCGTGTTTTGCTTTGCATGCTGTCAAGCTGTACAGCAACAACATATCGTGTCTGAGCAAGAGCAGACAGATCGTCTCTTTGTGGAAAGAAGTTTTTCTAACTGGCGCAAAGCCACATCAAAATTCACTCTGCACGAAAAATCAGCAATTCACAAAAGAGTACACAGAGTACTCGCTGGATTAAACGCCAATAAGTGCGATTTTGTCTGATATTGCAGCTAAAGAGCATAAAACAGCTAGGAACGTACTGGAGATTTTGTTTCGTTCTACAGACCTTTTGCGTGTTTGCAAACAGAGATGACGTTTTTTGTGGGTGGAGCCCAACTGGTGGCAGAAAGTGAGAGCTCCGCAATAGCGGTGTGAAGTGTTTTAGCATTAAACTGTGATTTTTATGGATCCGGTGTTCTGTAGAAGTCCGTTTTTCCTATATTTCTCTTAAGTTAGGTTTATTTTTTAAATAAATTAAAAGTTTAAATGGCTTGGCTACTAATTGTGTGCATGTATGTAATGTATATGTATTGTTCTTTATTGGTAAATCAATTATTTTTACAGTATGAATCGCTGAAGTACTTATAAGAGCAATACTATCATGTATTCTGTATAATATCATTTATTAAATATTTCATCATTTCCTGTTTTCAATTTCTTCCTTATATTTATAGCCTAAGTGTTTGTTCTAAAACTATTATGTTTTCAGAAATTAATTTGTGTAGGCCTGTTTATATATTATTAACACTTTACATCGTGTGTGTATGTGTGTGCGTGCGTGTGCTATTGTTATATATTTATTAGTAAACATCATAATTTTAGAACAAACAGGAAGAAGACATAGGCTAAGATACTGTATAAGGTAAAAAGAAATAATAGAAAACGAAAAAAATATGAAAACTTTAATAAATGGTAATATTATTGATATTATGAACTCATTCATTGCCTTTAATTCATGGTGACATGGTGACATCACTCGGGACGGTGTGCTGTATGAGGACTTTATTAAATCATTCATCTGCATTACTCCTGAGCGCCAAGCTACATTTGCAGTATTAAGACAGTTGGAACCTGGCTGCAAACATGAACTTGAGTCTATGATAGTTAGTATTTTGTTGATTAATGAACTGCTAACTCTTTCCCCGCCAATGGAGCAGATGTGATTCAACACGTGTGTGTACTTCTATTTGAAATAATAATAAATATCAGTTTACCCCATTTAGTTATGGGCCTCGAAGCTCACAGTCGAAGGCTTTTATTTAGTTTAGTTTAGTTTTAGTTTAATTTTATTTATATAGCACTATATTTCAACAGGTGTTGGCCATAGTGCTGAACATAGCCAATAAAAAATAATAAATACATAAAACCACACACAGAGCATATAAAACATAACTCCACAAATTTACAAAGTCAGACAATACCACCTTACGTGCTCATTGATTGTACGCTTTCTGTAGTAGGTATCGTTTTAGAGTTTTTTTAAAACAGGACACATGGGTAATTTCCCTTATATGTAGCGGTACACTGTTCCATAATTTGGGACCGGCTACAGCAAAAGCTCGGTCTCCCTTTGTTTTTCGCCGCGTTCTGGGAACCTTCAGCAGATTTTGGGTAGAAGATCTTAGGCATCTAGATGGTGCATTTATACATAAGAGCTCAGAGAGATATACAGGAGCTAGCCCATTAAGAGCTTTAAAGACAAAAAGCAAAACTTTATACTCTATTCTGTATTTTACCGGCAACCAATTCAAGGAGAGTAGGACAGGCGTAATGTGGTCGTATTTGCGAGTTCTTGTAAGCAGTCTGGCTGCAGCATTTTGGACCACTTGTAAACGATCCATACAGGATTGACTAATGCCTATGTAGATTGAATTGCAGTAGTCCAACCGAGAGAGAATAAACCTGAATTACTCTTTCAAACTCAGCAGGGTTTAACAGATTTTTAACTTTGGTCAGTAATCTTAACTGAAAAAAACAAGATTTAACAACAGAATTCACCTGTTTATCAAAGGACAGAGCAGAATCAAAAAACACACCCAAATTTTTAACAGACGGCTTTACATAGGTAGATAGATTGCCCAGTGTTTGGTGTACGCTGCCTGAGACGGCTAAAGGACCAAGCACAATTATCTCAGTCTTATTCTCATTGAGACTCAGGAAATTATTTGCCATCCAGGCCTTTATATCTGCCAGACAGGCAGTTAAAGTACATATACCAGTTTTATCATTTTGCTTGATAGGCAAATATATCTGAGTATCATCAGCGTAACAATGATATGACACACCATATTTTCTAAATATTGAACCCAGTGGTAACATATATAAGGAAAATAATATTGGAGCCAAAACAGAACCCTGAGGGACCCCGCATGTCAGAGCTGATTTTGAGGAGAAATGTCCATTTATACACACAGAAAAAGTTCTGTCCTTCAAAAATGATTTAAACCAGTCCAATACATGACCTTTTATACCTGCACATTGTTCAAGCCGCGAAATAAGAATGTTATGGTCGACTGTGTCGAAAGCCGCGCTCAAATCTAACAGAAGTAATACTATGGACTGGCCTGAATCAACAGATAATAAAATATCATTTGACACTCGGAGTATGGCTGATTCTGTACTGTGAAGTTTCCTGAACCCAGACTGAAATTTTTCAAAAACTCAATTTGTCTCCAAAAAATGTAGTACTTGGAGGGAGACAACCTTTTCAAGAATTTTTGATATAAAAGGTAAATTAGAGATTGGCCTGAAATTCGAAAGAATATTCACATCCAGATTTGTTTTCTTCAGCAAAGGTTTGATAGTAGCGTGCTTAAAATACTCTGGAACAGTGCCTATTGATAAACTCTGGTTTATTATTGATTGTATGCAGGGGCCAACAGAATTAAAAATCTGCATAAGCAAACGCGCTGGAATAATGTCGGTGGCAGATGTAGTCAACTTTAGCTTCATAATTAAGTCGTACAGAGAATTTAAGGAAATTGGTTCAAATACACTTAAGAAAACATTACACTCTGAAGGAGATGAAGGATCATAATTATTATGCACAATATGTTGTGTAATATCACTAATCTTATCTGTAAAATACTTAAGAAATCTTTCACAGATAATGGGTGGGTCATCATAATGTATATCCACGGATGGGTTCAAGGTGGAATTTATAATAGAAAAAAGGACTCTGGGATTTTGGTGATTTCTTGTTATAATGTCCGAAAAATATTTAGCTTTAGCTTCCTTGGCGGCTGTTTGATAGTTAATTAGGGAGGTACGTAGTATTTCTAAGGACACATGTAAGTGGTCTTTTTTCCACTTTCGTTCAGCACGCCGACATACTCGTCGCAACTCCCGTATATTATTATCTAACCATGGTTCCGTCTTAGGTTTAAGCTGCTTTCTTCGAAAAGGTGCAATAGAGTCTAAAATTTCAGTGCAGGTGGAATTAAAATGCATAAGATGTTGCTCAATATTTGAATTATTCTCCAGACTATAGACCTCATTAAAACGAAGAGAAAACTCCTCAGCAAAGGTGTTTTTAAATACACGTGCCCAAATAACAGGCTTCTTGTCTTTAACAACCTGTTCTACAATAGAACAGGTAAACATCACAGGCTTGTGATCTGAGAAACTCAGTTCACCAATTTCAATATTGTTAATAGTAACCCCATGTGTCAAAATGAGATCAAGTATATGGCCACGTAAGTGTGTAGACTCCGTGACCATTTGCGTTAAGCCGAGAGAATCAATAAGACTAATAAACTCCTTGGCAAAGGGGTCTGCATCACAACAAACATGAATATTAAAATCACCAACAATCAGTAGCCTTTCAGCCTGTGTGGTGATACAACCTATAAAATTAGCAAATTCATTAAAAAAGTCTCTGTTTAGCTTTGGAGGGCGATATATAACAGCAAACGCCAGGTTTTTGTCCCTGTTTAGTTGAAAGGACAATATCTCAAAGCTAGAATACACTTCGGACTTTAAAGTACGACAGTTACAGTCTTGTTCAAAATAATAGCAGTACAATGTGACTAACCAGAATAATCAAGGTTTTTAGTATATTTTTTATTGCTACGTGGCAAACAAGTTACCAGTAGGTTCAGTAGATTCTCAGAAAACAAACAAGACCCAGCATTCATGATATGCACGCTCTTAAGGCTGTGCAGTTGGGCAATTAGTTGAAAGGGGTGTGTTCAAAAAAATAGCAGTGTCTACCTTTGACTGTACAAACTCAAAACTATTTTGTACAAACATTTTTTTTTTCTGGGATTTAGCAATCCTGTGAATCACTAAACTAATATTTAGTTGTATGACCACAGTTTTTTAAATCTGCTTGACATCTGTGTGGCATGGAGTCAACCAACTTGTGGCACCTCTCAGCTGTTATTCCACTCCATGATTCTTTAACAACATTCCACAATTCATTCACATTTCTTGGTTTTGCTTCAGAAACAGCATTTTTGATATCACCCCACAAGTTCTCAATTGGATTAAGGTCTGGAGATTGGGCTGGCCACTCCATAACATTAATTTTGTTGGTTTGGAACCAAGACTTTGCCTGTTTACTAGTGTGTTTTGGGTCATAGTCTTGTTGAAACAACCATTTCAAGGGCATGTCCTCTTCAGCATAGGGCAACATGACCTCTTCAAGTATTTTAACATATGCAAACTGATCCATGATCCCTGGTATGCGATAAACAGGCCCAACACCATAGTAGGAGAAACATGCCCATATCATGATGCTTGCACCTCCATGCTTCACTGTCTTCACTGTGTACTGTGGCTTGAATTCAGAGTTTGGGGGTCATCTCACAAACTGCCTGTGGCCCTTGGACCCAAAAAGAACAATTTTACTCTCATCAGTCCACAAAATGTTCCTCCATTTCTCTTTAGGCCAGTTGATGTGTTCTTTGGCAAATTGTAACCTCTTCTGCACATGCCTTTTTTTTAACAGAGGGACTTTGCGGGGGATTCTTGAAAATAGATTAGCTTCACACAGACGTCTTCTATCTGTCACAGTACTTACAGGTAACTCCAGACTGTCTTTGATCATCCTGGAGGTGATCATTGGCTGAGCCTTTGCCATTCTGGTTATTCTTCTATCCATTTTGATGGTTGTCTTCCGTTTTCTTCCACGTCTCTCTGGTTTTGCTCTCCATTTTAAGGCATTGGAGATCATTTTAGCTGAACAGCCTATCATTTTTTGCACCTCTTTATAGGTTTTCCCCTCTCCAATCAACTTTTTAATCAAAGTACGCTGTTCTTCTGAACAATGTCTTGAACGACCCATTTTCTCAGCTTTCAAATGCATGTTCAACAAGTGTTGGCTTCATCCTTAAATAGGGGCATCCTGATTCACACCTGTTTCTTCACAAAATTGATGACCTCAGTGATTGAATGCCACACTGCTATTTTTTTGAACACACCCCTTTCAACTAATTGCCCAATTGCACAGCCTTAAGAGCATGCATATCATGAATGCTGGGTCTTGTTTGTTTTCTGAGAATCTACTGAACCTACTGGTAACTTGTTTGCCACGTAGCAATAAAAAATATACTAAAAACCTTGATTATTCTGGTTAGTCACATTGTACTGCTATTATTTTGAACAAGACTGTAAAACAACTCTTAAAAACGCAAGCAATGCCCCCACCCTTTCCAGATTTCCTAGGGCAGTTTAAAAAAGAACAGTCAGTGGGCACAAGATCCGTAAACGGACTTACATCATCCACTGGCACCCAGGTCTCATTCACCAATAAGAAGTCCAGAGCATTTGTTTTAAAAAAGTCGCGTAGAATAAAGGTCTTATTTACCAATGACCTGGCATTAATTAAACCCATCTTAACTTGTACAGACTCACCATCCACCTGGGCGGCACGGTTTAATGGACGTAGGTGGCTGTAATTTATTCCCGTTCGGCGAACACGAAAAGCGGCCGACCGACACCGCACTGGAACCTGCAGTACACTCGGAACCACAGGCTGAACACATTGCTGTATAAACTCCAGAGCACGTCGCGAAACAGAGTAGCCGCTATCCTGGCCATAATCCATGCACGTCAGAGGAGCACCGCCGGCGGACAAACGCGTAAAGTGAACTTTTAGTTTAACTGTCAGTCCTCCTCGGTTCCCTCGTCATCGTCGGCGGCGATTTTTGCGAGAAAAATCCCATGGCACTCTGCGTAGGTATGGTGGAATAGACGTCAGTAAAGGGGGCGGTGGATATTTGGAATAAGATCCACTTTTAGCGGTGTTTAAACCCACCAGTACATCTTTCCTTATATTAAGGAGAAATTGCCGGTCATACACTACATGCGAATGAACCGTATGAGCAAAAAATGAGCTTGTATAACCAACACACAACACAAACAGCACGTTAAACAGACGGCTAGCCACACACATCGGCGCCATCTTGGAAAAACCTAGATCTTCAAAGATCTATTATCCCTGGCTGGTCTGTTTACAACCCTCACTCTCACTGTCTCAGTCCACTCAGCATCATCAGCCCAGTCAGATCAATAATAAGTCCATGATCATAAGATAAGACTCAGGTTTTTGTGCTGTCGCTGTGCAGCAGTTAAATATTTTAGATGTTTTAAACTTTTACGTAATCATAAGCTCTTAGTGTTCACACATAACTATGTCCTCATTCATTTGTATGGTAGTCTGTAAGTGAGTGTTGTTTGTTTGGGCTGTTTATTATTGGGATGTTGTCAAAAATTCACCACCGCAGCCCCACAACATTAAGCCCAGCACCCCTCTGATCAAATGAGTTTGGAGTCTGTTTAAATGATGATAGTGTACTTTATGTCAAGTCCTCAAACTTTAAACTTCGCTTGGAGTTGGGGTATAATATTTGGTATAAAATTATTTCAGTAAGATCAAACAAAACAGAATGAAAATTATTTTTTCAACCTAAAATACATATATTCAGAATATAAGCTTATCTTGGTGTAGCCTGGTCAAACCAGACTCTCGTACATTCATTTCATTTGTACAGAGAGCCTGGCCACTAGGGCTGGGTTTCGATTCAAATTTCAAGGATCGATTCGATTCCGATTCTCAAGATCTTGAATCGATTATCATTATTCGATTTGGTCCGATCTTCGAGATTTAGATAAAGTGTTTTTGAAAAAAACATTTTTTTCCAGCTGTTAACTGAATTACAGGACTGTAGTTATGCAACATATTGATCCTATTTGCATTTCTGGAGTTTTCAAAACAACTGCTTGCTTAACGTTACTGACCGCCATATTCATTGTTTTAATGTCCTTCCACCTCGCTCGCATGTGAATTCAATGTAGGGTTGCATTTTACTTTCACTTTTGAATTACGCAACTGTTTTAAATGCACCGCTTGCGTAAGCTACTCTTTCATTTAATGACCACATTAGTAAAGTTGTAAAAACAGGTTTTTTTCACCTACGTAATATATCTCACATTCGCCCATCACTTAGTCAGCAGGATTCAGAAACATTAATACATGCCTTTGTCACATTCCATCTAGATTATTGTAACTCACTACTTTATGGCCTTTCTGCGAAAAATATAAAGAGATTACAATACGTTCGAAACTCTGCTGCTCGTCTGATTACACATACCAGAAAGTATGAACATATCACACCAATCCTACATCATCTTCATTGGCTTCCCGTCTCCCTCCGTATAAACTTTAAGGTACTAATTCTGACCTACAAAGCTCTCCATAGCCTTGGCCCTACATATTTATCCAACTTAATCCAGCCTTATGCCCCAGGTCGCTGCCTACGCTCTTCTAGTGCAGGACTGTTAGTCACTCCAAAGGTCAATTTAGTGACTATGGGAGCAAGAGCTTTTTGTGTTGCGGCTCCTAGGTTGTGGAACTCCCTTCCACAAGATATTCGTCAAGCAAACACCCTTCTCTCCTTCAAAAATCTCCTAAAAACACATTATTTCTCTGAATATTATTCCTCTGCGTTTAGTCTATATTTTTTTTTTTCTCTGTCCTTTACATTATTCTTGTAAGTGACTGCTAATTTTGTTGACTTTCATGTTTGTATATGATTATCCTGTACTATCCTTGTAAAGCGACCTTGGGTGTTGAAAGGCGCTATATAAATAAAAATTATTATTATTATTATTATTAAATCGCGTATGAATTTGCGTGCAATGCGAGTGCAACAGCTGGTTTAATTAAAAGTGCTTGAGTCAATGTGTGCAGGTAATTCTCACAGAACCCACCAGTCCCAAGCAGAGCAACCGGCTACTTCTTCATAAAGCGCTGCTTGAATGATGGGTTTATTGTTTTTCTTGATGATAAACACAACAACAAAACGATCTCGCTTATATAAAACATCATATATGTATATTATAACAAAAACGAGTAAGCACGCGGCTTCTGCCATCGTCTGGTCAGTCAGCCTGCCTCGCACTCTGACAGAAATAAATGAAATCTGACACCTGCTGCTCTGTGATGTGACGCGCGTTCAGCTCTGCTGAATTCAGGCAGCAGACACATTCAGTTCTTAGTGTTTGCTCTCTCTAATGAAACTAAATGATTTAATTACAAGAAAATATCAAAACGACGGTGAAAGACGGTGTCGCGGTGGGCAAGTGATCTAACCGGTGAGAGGCTGAATCACCGGTTATCACCGACTATCGCGGCAAGCCTAATTCAATAACGTGGCAAGTTCAAGTTATTAATTATTAAATCGATCCTCTGAGTTATGGATCGATCTTTAGAAATTAATATGAAAATCGATTCAGAATCGGTGAATCGATTTTTTCAACACAGCCCTACTGGCCACGCTCCATTGCAAAGCGTTACTTCCGTTAAGGAGGGTTCTCTGTTGAAGTTTAAAACTATTGGATCTGCACAGAGTCACTCAGGATCTGCCATAGGCGATCGCTAACGTGTCCGAAAGATCAGACCAACAAAACTTAGCAAACATTGTTCTTGCTCCGGCTTTAACTTTTGTATATTCGGCAGTGTTTGCAACAACGGACCGAATAGCTTTTCTCACGTCTTTCTCCGCTGCCATTAATGAACTACAACTCAAACTGACGCACAACCTCAACGTCATCGTTCTTACCCACCCCCCTCTGTTCGCTGATTGGACCTGCAGATTTTTGCAGGAGAAAACGAAACTCTCCACAGCAGTCCCAGACGTAGTAATGAAGTGAAATGAAAATTAAGCGGAATCACGTAGGAGGGCGGAGCCAGGCTAATCTTGGTGTGATTTTTTTTCTTATTATAAGCCTTCTATGAAATTGTGAAAAAAAAATGACATAAAACTTCAAAACGTCATTTAAATATTCAAATATTATATTACTGTAAAATCCCAATCTCTACTGTGAATTTAACCTAATAATAAAACTTTATGACTTTTTCATTTACACTATTTTAATATAAAGACTTTTATATTTTAATATAAATGACAAAACACATCATCATATAAAAGCTACAATCACATGTTTCAGAGTGTTTTATACCTGACAGCAGCAGATGTTGATTCATTCTTGAACTTTATTGGTTGTTTCATAGACGCATCACTCTTCATAGACACACAACTGAACTCTGGATCTGATCTCTTCTGATGATCTGAACTATAACACACAACAATAATCCAGTTAAACAATTTAACTGAGTGTTTGTACAGATGTGTCTCTCTATGTGAACATGTGCTGTATAATAATGAAGATAACATTTACTAAACACAATCATAAGAATAATTTCTCATCTCTTTAACAAAACACATCATCATATAAAAGCTATAATCATGTTTCACAGTGTTTTATACCTGACAGCAGGAGATGTTGATTCATTCTTAAAGTGTATTGGCTCAAGCATAGACACATCACTCTTCATAGACACACAACTGAACTCTGGATCTGATCTCTTCTGATGATCTGAACTATAACACACAACAATAATCCAGTTAAACAATTTAAATGAGAACTTGTACAGATGTGTCTCTCTATGTGAACATGTGCTGTATATTAATGAAGATAACATTTACTAAACACAATCACAAGAATAATTTATCATCTCTTTAACAAAACACATCATCATATAAAAGCTATAATCATATGTTTCAGGGTGTTTTATACCTGACAGCAGGAGATGTTGATTCATTCTTAAAGTACAATGGTGGATCCATAGACGCATCACTCTTCATAGACACACAACTGATCTCTGAATCTGATCTCTTCTGATCATCTGATCTATAACACACAACAATAATCCAGTTAAACAGAGAACTTGTACAGATGTGTCTCTCTATGTGAACATGTGCTGTATATTAATGAAGATAACATTTTCTAAACACAATCACAAGAATAATTTATCACAAAACACATCATCATATAAAAGCTATAATCATGTTTCACAGTGTTTTATACCTGACAGCAGGATATGTTGATCCATTCTTAAAGTTCCTTGGTGGATCCATAGACGCATCACTCTTCATAGACACACAACTGATCTCTGAATCTGATCTCTTCTGGTGATCTGAACTATAACACACAACAATAATCCAGTTAAACAGAGAACTTGTACAGATGTGTCTCTCTATGTGAACATGTGCTGTATATTAATGAAGATAACATTTTCTAAACACAATCACAAGAATAATTTATCATCTCTTTAACAAAACACATCATCATATAAAAGCTATAATCATGTTTCAGAGTGTTTTATACCTGACAGCAGGAGATGTTGATTCATTCTTAAAGTTTATTGGTGGATTCATAGACGCATCACTCTTCATAGACACACAACTGAACTCTGAATCTGATCTCTTCTGATGATCTGAACTATAACACATAAACAGATTACAGTTAAACAATTTAACTGAGAACTTGTACAGATGTGTCTCTCTATGTGAACATGTGCTGTATAATAATGAAGATAACATTTATTAAACACAATCACAAGAATAATTTATCATCTCTTTAACAAAACACACCATCATATAAAAGCTATAATTACATGTTTCAGTGTGTTTTATACCTGACAGCAGGAGATGTTGATTCTTTCTTAAAGTTGTTTGGCAGCTCCATAGACACATCACTCTTCATAGACACACAACTGAACTCTGGATCTGATCTCTTCTGATGGTCTGAACTATAACACACAACAATAATCCAGTTAAACAATTTAACCCAATGTTTGCACTAGGGGTGTAACGATTAACCGTGTAAATGTGCGTTTTCTCAATGAATGAAGTTTAATGAATTACGGTGAAATCCAGGCACATCCAAACGCCAGGGGAAGCTCCCATGCAGAAACTCACTTTGTGCCACAGAAGTAGCAGCATTACGAATTCTAATTTTAGGAAATGTCTACAGGAATATTTATATCACTGTTCTTCAAATTGTTTTAGGTATTTTCATTATAATAAAGAATATTTTAAATGATTTTGTTTAACGACTGTTGCTTTTTTCCGACTCATTATCATTTTAGATTGATAAGGAGGACTTCCTTCTGACCAAATGCCGTAGTACACGCACAAGCTGTGCATGAAACAAAGAATCGCAGCCTTGCGATTCAGAATCGATTTCAGACAGGCATTTTTAATGGGACACGCGGTTAAATTGTTGCATCCCTAGTTTGCACAGATGTGTCTCTCTATGTGAACATGTTCTGTATAATAATGAAGATAACATTTACTAAACACTAGGGATGTGCATTTATGTCATTTTTTCATTTCGATTAATCCATAGGTCTGAAAAACGAGTACTCGATTAACTGGGGCGGGGCAATCAACACGTCATGTTGAAAATGAAAATATTTTTTAAACACTCAAATAAAACTTATTTTTAAAGAAACTATGACAGAACAATGAACACATACTTAATTTATGATTATTAATGATTAATGATTAATGAAATGTTTTTAACAGAAACCTCTTACAGGAAAAGCTGCATGATGAAGAGAAACTAAAGGGTTAATAAACACAAATCGAAGCGCTTTCTATATGACGCACTCTACATAATATTAAGCCTTTATACAACAAATGTACATAGGGGCATCTGTCTGCATAAAATGCAAAACTTCAGCTAAGTTTTCAACTAAGTTATGAACAGAAAGTTTAACTCCCTTTGTGGATGTGCATCATAAACAACGCACTTTAAAACACGTCCAGTCAAAGCACAAGCTTCACAACATTAACCAGCTTTAAAGGGATAGTTCGGCCAAAAACGATATTAAACCCATTATTTACCCACCCCCAAGCTGTCCAAGTTGCATATGTCCATCGTTTTTCAGACAAACACATTTTCGGATATTTTAGAAAATATTTTAGATCTTTCTGTTGATTAAATGTAATGTTACGGGGCCCAGCAATAGTCCACGACCCTCAAGCCCAAAAAAAGTGCGTCCACCCTTCACAAACCAAATCCAAACGGCTCCAGGATGACAAACAAAGGTCTTCTGAGGGTAATCTGTGCGGTGTTGTTGTAGAAATATCCATATTTAAAATGTTATTAATGTAATTAAATACCTTCCGGTAGCGCCGCCATCTTAGTATCATCCGCATTCAGGATGAGCGCTTACGCAGCATACAGCAGTTTCTCTGCTGCTGCTCTGTCCCCCGCCCTCCGAATTTGTCATACATCACTAAGAAAAGTGCGTACACTACGCTAATACTCTCTCCTGAGTCTAAGATGGCGGTGCTACCGGAAGCTAGCCAACAACGTTAATACAATTCCAAATACGGATATTTCTACAACAACACCGCACGGACCACCCCCAGAAGACCTTTGTTTATCATCCTGGAGCCATTTGGATTTAATTTGTGAAGGATGGACGCACTTTTTTGGACTTGAAGGTCGTGGACTATTGCTGGACCCCGTAACATTACATTTAATCAACAGAAAGATCTAAAATATTTTCTAAAATATCCGAAAATGTGTTTGTCTGAAAAACGATGGACATATGCAACTTGGACAGCTTGGGGGTGAGTAAATAATGGGTTTAATATCGTTTTTGGCCGAACTATCCCTTTAAGTCGTTTGCTATCATTTTAAAGATTTTGCAAAAGTTAGTTGTACCCAAATTTTTGACCGCATCATATTTAAAGTTCACCCAAACCTGTCATAATTTTCTCACTCTCATGTTGTTATAAACCTGTATAAATGTCTTTGTTCTGATGAACACGACTGAAGATATTTTGAGGAAAGTTTGACAAAGATGACGCAGCCACACCACAAATCACGCAGTAAGTGGAAACCTTTAACAATCTTCAGGAAGAGCGTGAACAGAAATAAGCACAGGGTCATGATTGGACAAATATCTTACCATTTAATGTGAAACTTTGTGAGTGTCAGCAGATTGACAGCTGAGCGGTCAGCAGTGTTTGAGAACTCATAAGCACTGCACTTATATTTAAATTTACAATTACCTCATAATTTGATGATATGAGTGCAGTGATTCCAAAGGGATGTCCAAAAAGTCAAGTAATATGTTAAATCAGAGGTTTTCAATAGGTGAGGCGCGCCTCCCCAGGGGGGCGCCAAAGAGCCACAAGGGAGGCGCGACACGCGAAGAAAAAATAACGGCACACATCTGTACACATCTGTATTCAGCTCTATTGATTTCTGTAATTGTGCATGCGTGCAGCCCCGCCGCTCCCATAACGCGCATCACGCGCTGTGCGTAGGGCACCACGTGCTGAGGGGGCACCAAAAATAATAGCCTAATGAAAAAAATTATAATGCTGAAATTATTTCATTAGCCTATATAAATAATATTAGGCACTTTTTATCCATGTGTATGTTACAAAAAAGGGGGAATGAGATAATTTAATTACTCTGGTATAGAAAGTTTGCCCCCCAGCCTTTGATGGTCCGTGCAGGTTGATCGCGCGGGCGCATGACGAAGTTTGACAGAGGCCGTTTCTCAATCCGAAGGCTGCAGCCTCCAGAGGTCGTATTTCTAGGCTGCATACGTCATCAAAACGTTCTTATTTCGTAAAATTAACGATAATAAAGTTGACTATTATTCTTAGTTAATCGTAAACTGTTGTAATATGCTCATGACTTGCTAATGTATTGTTCAGTTAACTGAAATAAACTAGGCTTGATGACGTATGCAGCCTGCATATGCGACCAATTCAATTCAATTCAATTCAATTTTATTTATATAGCGCTTTTCACAATACTCAATTGTTTCAAAGCAGCTTTACATTAATAGAAGCAGTAAAAGCACAGAAAAACGACAGATAGCATAACATAATACACAATAGCATAAGCAGTCAAATTTGCTGCGGCTCTGACCCGACATGATGAGCGAGCTTATTACTAATGTAACGTCTAGAAGAAGAAGCTAAGTTAAGCCAAAGCAGGCTACCTCCCCGGGGTAAAAAACCCCCTAGGAGAAAAAAAACAAAAACCCCGGGTTGTTTAGCCGAGGAAATAAAAATAAAAGTCCTAGGAGGGAAAAACCCTTGGGAGATATACATGTATATACACACATATAAACGGATAAGGAGCTTAAGCGGAGATTAAGCGGAGATTAAGCAGAGATTAAGCGGAGATTAAGCAGAGATTAAGCGGATATTAAGCGGGTCCTGCCGGTGGTCGTTGGTCAGGCATCAGCTGGGCATCACATTGAAGGACGACCAGTAGATCAGAGGTGTGCCGACTTTCACATCTACCGGAACTGGGTCTGTTTGTCCCATTGTCCTCAGGGTCAATGGGACCCAGGGACGAGACAGGGAGAGAAAAACAAAATCATATTAGCGTAGGGGCCGTTCACATGTAATGCAAGTGTCACACAGTGATGTGGTTTAATCAGCTTAGTTTCAGACAGACTAACTATAGAGGCATAATTGTTTTATCCACAGTTGAGGATTTTGCAAATTGGGGGCCCACTGCGACGGTATATATGGTAACTAAGGGTCACCTTCCGATTTTTAAGAGAAAATGAAACCTGTCGAACCGTTTGACTAAGGCCTGTAACCCCACTGTCGTCGTTAATGCAGGTTCAGTGGCAAACGGGTCTATATTGCATACTATTTACAAGATCACGAGAAAAACGCCAACATCGCAACCTGACCATACGTGTCAACCCGTTTGACTAAGGCTGGAGGCCCCACTGTCGTCGTTAATGCAGGTTCAGTGGCAAACGGGTCTGTATGGCATACTATTCACAAGACACAAGAAAGCGCCAAAATCGCAACCCGACCATACGTGCCAACCCGTTTGACTAAGGCCGGAAGCCCCACTGTCGTCGTTAATGCAGGTTCAGTGGCAAACGGGTCTGTATGGCATACTATTCGCAATAGAAAGAAAGCGCCAAAATCACAACCCAACCATACGTGCCAACCCGTTTGACTAAGGCCAAAAGCCCCACTGTCGTCGTTAATGCAGGTTCAGTGGCAAACGGGTCTGTATGGCATACTATTTGCAATACAAAGAAAGCGCTAAAATCACAACCCAACCATACGTGCCAACCCGTTTGACTAAGGCTGGAGGCCCCACTGTCGTCGTTAATGCAGGTTCAGTGGCAAACGGGTTTGTATGGCATACTATTCACAAGAACACGAAAGTTCCAAAATCGCAATCCGACTATAGGTTAAGATAAGGTTTTTATTTATTTATTTGGTTGGTCTGTGTTATGACCGCGAATGCTTTGTTCCGTACAGATAACTATTTCGAGTTAAGTACTTTTACTAGACAAATTATGCGAATGCTTTGTTGAAGAGAAAAGTTTTAAGTCTAGATTTAAAATTATCGACTGTGTCTGATTCTCGGACATCGGTTGGTAAATCATTCCAGAGCTTAGGGGCTAAGTAGGAAAATGACCTTCCACTTTTAGACACTTTTGATAGTCTAGGGATAATCAAGAGACCAGAATTTTGTGACCGTAGTGTGCGTGATGGATTGTATTCTGATAGTAATTCTCTAAGATATGAGGGTGCTAGGCCATTTAAAGCTTTGTAGGTGATTAGTGATATTTTAAATTGTATGCGATATTTAACTGGTAGCCAGTGTAAAGATGCCAGAATTGGGCTTATGTGGTCATACTTTTTAGATCGAGTAAGTACCCTTGCGGAAGCGTTTTGAACTAGCTGAAGCTTGTTTACTTGATTTGCATGGCATCCCCCGAGTAGCGAGTTACAATAGTCTATTCTAGAGGTCATAAAAGCGTGGATAAGCTTCTCTGCGTCAGATGTAGACAGTATATGGCGTATTTTCGAGATATTTCTAAGATGGAAAAATGCTGTGCGGCAGACGTTGGCGATATGACTATCGAAGGATAAGTTGCTGTCGAACATCACACCTAAGTTCCTAACCGTGGAAGATGGCACCACAGTGCAGCCATCTATGTGCAACTTGTAATCTGACATATTATGTTTGTAGCGATTCGGTTCAATAATCGCGCAGGCTGCATCGTTCGGATTGAGAAACGGCCAGTCAGTAGGCAACTTTTGGAAATGGCCCCGAAAAGACAGCAGGAGTCAGTATCGGAAAAAAGAAAAAAGAAGAAACTGCGGGATGATGCCCGTGCATCACTTGCAGGTAAGTCCATCATGTTTAATCAATCCTAAATAAGGGAAATGTGCATGGGCTGCAGCTGCTGCTAATCGTAATGCGCCTCGAACTTGCGGTGCTGACATTAATGTTAGCAAACTATGTTGTTATAATTTATAACTTCAGTGCAAGCTAAATTGAGATTTTACTGTAAAACATTACCTATGCATATGCAGTTTACAAATAACTGACGCTGCTGTTACTTTCTTTACTAGCCTACGTTTCTTTAGATATTGAGCAGTAACGTTAGTTTATTTTGTGGTTTATTTTGACGTGACGGTGGTTAATACTTTCTCAGTAAAAGTTAACGTTAAAAGTCAGTGCACATGGTAGGCTAACAATTCCTCTTAAATATATATAAATATATAACGTCATTATATATGATATGAAGCAAACATTACTGTGACACTTAGTTCTCTAAATCTTTGTTTTATTTAAGAATACTGACTATTCTTGTTTACTTATTGATGTTTATTTAATGTAATTTAAATAAAGTGACATTGTACTTGGGATAAACATGTCTGGATTATTTTGATAATTTAAGTTTGGTAATTTTTTTCTATTTTTTCTAAGTTTGCACTTTCAAATGTGTAGTGTGTGTTTGCTAAAGCTGTGAAGATTTTACTTTCTGCTTTTAAGTTATAGTATGTTTGGTAATAAAAAATTAAACTGGCAAAAACAGACTTTTTTTCTCAGGGTCGGGGTGGGGGGCATTATAAAGGAATTATGCTTAGGGCACCAAAATGGCCAGCAGCGGCACTGCGTGCGTGTATTATCTTTAAAATGCATCGTTTCCTTGTCCCAATTCAACAGAAGTCAGCATTAAGGGAGGAGACAGGACCCAGCAAAAAACGTAGGAAATATGATCCTGAATACTTAAAGTTAGGTTTTACCTGGTCGGGGTCTGAGGCTACAAAAAAGCATGATCCAGTCATTTGGCACTATTAACATGAAGGCGACAGAAGCATCTTATCGTGTTGCGCTACGTATAGCAAAGGCAGGCAAAGCCCATAACATTGGCGAAACATTACTACTCCCTGCAGCTAGAGATGTGTGTTCAGTGATGCTGGGAGAAGCAGCTGCTGCTAAACTTGACTCGATCCCTATGTCTGATAATACCATCCAGCGACGAATATCAGACATGGCTTGTGATGTCAAAGAGCAGGTCCTGGACGGTGTTCGTGAAAGCCCCTTTCACGCCATTCAGCTGGATGAGTCCACTGACGTCGCACACTGTGCTCAATTGATGGTGTACGTTCGGTTTATCAGAGAGCTCAGTGTGCAGGAAGATTTTTTGTTTTGCGTTTCCCTACCCACCCGCACAACAGCTGATGAACTTTTCAAAGCCTTGAACAACTTTTACCAGGCTAATTTCCTTGACTGGGGTCGGTGTTGTGGGATATGCACTGATGGCGCAAGATCAATGACTGGCCGTCACAGCGGTCTCGTACAACGGGTTCAGGCAGTTGCCCCCGCGGCTGTGTGGAAGCACTGCATTATACATCGCCAGGCATTAGCAACAAAAAAGATGCCCCACGAATTGCGTGCCGTTCTTGATGATGCTGTCAAAATTGTAAATTTAATTAAATCGCGTGCCTTAAACGCCCGTCTGTTCTCAATCCTCTGCAATGAGATGGGCGCTCACTTCCAGCAGCTGCTCCTGCACTCCGAGGTCAGGTGGCTCTCTCGGGGCAAAGTCCTCGCCAGGCTGTGCGATTTGCGTGAAGAAGTCCTCGTCTTTCTCACCGAGATTAACTCCCCACTGGCAAAACATCTGGCAGACATGAACTGGCTTGCTATGTTGGCCTATCTCTCCGACATCTTCGATAGGATCAACTCTCTCAACACCTCTCTCCAGGGCAAAGAGTGCCACGTCTTTTCGGCACACGACCAAGTGTCTGGGTTCAGGAAAAAGCTGGACTTGTGGTGTGCTCGTGTTGAACGAGGTTCGTTGGAAATGTTTTCAACCCTGGAGGATGTCGCGGAGAAGACAGGGCTGCCTCTTAACTCTGTACAACCGATCATCGCTGCGCATTTAAATGGGTTGCGTGACCAGTTTGGCGAGTATTTCGGAGAGGACGCATTGGGAAATCAGTGGGTAAGAAATCCGTTCTCTTTTCCCCACACACCCGGTGATGGACTGAGCCTGCAAGAGGAGGAGGCCCTGATCGAGCTCAGCTCGAATATGGACTTGAAGCAGAGACTCAGAGAAATGCCGATCACGCGTTTCTGGTTGTCTGTGGAGAGCGAGTTCCCCCAGATCTCCACTAAGGCTATAAAAGTCCTAATCCCCTTCATCTCCACCTACTTGTGTGAATGTGGGTTTTCCGCACTGACACTGATTAAAAACAAATACAGATCAAGGCTGCAGGTGGAGGACGACTTGCGTTTATTTCTCTCTGCAGTGCAGCATCGAACACCTCTGCGCATCAAAAGCGAGGCCTCATTGTTCCCACTGATATTGACGTTAAAATTGAAAGTCAAAGTTATGTTGTGTTGAATGCATAAGTTGGTTGGGCCATGGGGTTGATGCCGCTCGTAGCACACATTATATGAATGGCATTTTGTTTGTTTTTTAAGGTTTTATGTGGCTGAAATCGTTAAAAAAAATTTGATGAAACTATGTTAAGCTGTTCGATCTGATATACCTGCAATGCAGTTGACTGTTAGATGTTATGTGTTCCGTGAACAAACAGCGTTGTTTTTTTATTGATCAGAGAGATGTCCATTGTGCTGATTTTGTTTGAGACAATCTCCTTCAAATATGCGCAGAAACACGCACTGATTGCAGCCGTGGAGTGTCGTTAGTTGTATTTTTGGCGCTTGTTGTATTGTTGTATTTTTAAGCATGTTTTGTTGACTTGTCAACTGATGCTCAGTGATTTTAAGCCTCAATTAGGCCTGCATGAAGTTGGAAATTATTTGCTGTTGCAAAGAATCATTTATGAATGCACTTTTTAAAAAAGTTGTGGAAATAAAATGTTTTCAATCAGATATTGAATGTCATCATTGCCTGGAACACACAAAAGATGGCATTACTGAAGAGGTGTGTGCACTCAAAAAAATAACTAATTGGATGAGTTATGTCAAAGAGTTATCTTTTTTTTTTAATGTGTGGGTTAGGGCAGGCGGACGGGATTTTGGGGAGGGGGGCTTGGCTGTCCTTACCTACTCTAAGGGGAGGCTCACATTCACCCAATTTGAAAACCCCTGTGTTAAATAAAAACCTTAAAGTCTCTTTCTTGTCATCCTGCCCTCCGTAAACCCGCGCCGATGATACGCAAGATGAGCTTGCACCTTAAAGGGATAGTTCGGCCAAGAACGATATTGAACCCATGATTTGCTCACCCCCAGGCTGTCCGGGTTGCATGTGTCCATCGTTTTTCAGGCGGGCACATTTTCGGATGTTTTGGAGAGTATTTTAGATATTTCTGTTCATTGGGTGTTGTGTTGCGGGGTCCAGCGGTGGTCCACGACCTTCGAGTCCAAAAAAGTGCGTCCATCCTTCACAAATTAAATCCAAACGGCTCCAGGATGATAAACAAAGGTCTTCTGTGGGTAATCCGTGCGGTGTTGTTGTAGAAATATCCATATTTAAAATGTTATTGACTTTGTAGACTAGCTTCCGGTAGCGCCGTCATTTTGGAGTGATGCGCATTCAGGATGAGAGCTTACGCAGCGTACAGAGTTTCTCTGCTGCTGCTCGGTGCCCCCGCCCTCCGAATTTGTCATACGTCACTAAGAAAAGTGCGTACACTACGCTAATCCTCTCTCCTGAGTCTAAGATGGCGGCGCTACCGGAAGCTAGTTTATAAAGTTAATAACATTTTAAATATGGATATTTCTACAACAACAACTCGGACAGCTTGGGGGTGAGTAAATCATGGGTTTAATATCGTTTTTGGCCGAACTATCCCTTTAAATTACCTTAGATCAGGGGTTCCCAAACTTTTTTCCTGCGCACCCCCTTCTATGCCCAAACCGGGTTGGCGCACCCCCAATCCACACTTCAAAAAAAAGCTAAAAAGATTTGTTTTTAAAGACTCATGTTTAATCTTGCGCAAATAACCAGGGGCCAGTTGCAACTACGTCTGACATTGTGAAAAATATTTACGTGTGTTGCACCATCTGAAACTATCCAGATAGCAATGAGTCGGCGGACCACCGGCGGTGCTCTGGCGGCAGTAAGCGTCATAAGGGCGTAATCGCAAACAGGTCTGACGGCGGACCGCTGCTGCAGCCGCTTTTGCATAAATTAAGCAGTCGGTCCGCCGGCTGCATGCTAGCGGCATCTCGCAACAAATGAGAGTGACGTATTCGGCGGCAAAAGTTTCATCCCCGCCAGTGGGACGCACCTATAGCCGACAGCTTGGGGCTGGCGACATAAAGAAGCCATGCGGATATTTTTTGCTATCAGACGCAGCTATGCTCAGCGTACATGCGCGCCCCCGTGTATGCGTTTAACCACTGTGATATTTAGATGCCATTCGAGTTTCCTATGGTAAAAAAATTACACTTACTGCCATCAGCTAATAGAAGATATATGAGAGTTTCCTCATGTTTAGCAGTGCGCTCTCCTTCTAGATGCGTGCGTAACGTGCAGACCCATCATTCACGAAAGCCTTTACTGTTCGCACAAAAGGTGTATAATAGTTTGCAGATTCATTATAACAGCTCAAGTTTAAAACAAAATTAAATGAAAGCTTTTAATAAGTTCTCTACAGTGTCTTTGTAAGTATTTGTGTATTTTATTATATAATTCATTGGCGGTCTCTTTACCATGCATGAAAACACATTGCTCGCGTATCCTGTGCATTAGACATGCCCATGTCTCGTCACAATTCATTATTTCTATTTTTGCCATAAAAACGTCTCTCTCTCTTGGTCCCTCTCCTCCTTCGTGACTAACAACTTTATCATAAGACGTCCCACACTTGACAGTTTCCCTGATTTCAGCCAGTTAAGCATATTTATAATATATATGGAATGAATGAAACGAGTTGGCACGCATATGGTGGCTGCAGTGCATAACAGAAGAGCAGTGCGTAGAAAAAGACAGCAGCTGTCTTCTACGTTTCTATCAAAAACTAATAAAGTTTTTATTTAAAATAAAAGCGATTACAAAGGAAATGTTTACTGTTCATTTTTTTTTATTATTGTATGGAAAATCCCATTTAAAGAAACAGACCGCCATTACATTTTTCCTCTCGCGCACCCCCTGGTGGCAGCTCGCGTACCCCTGGGGGTGCGCGCACCACACTTTGGGAATCCCTGCCTTAGATTATGGTCATGCAGATAAAAGTAAAGCAACATTCAAAACTGTAAATGGTGTACTTTTTGGGTACACTCACAATAATAACAAAATATTGTACTTTTAAAATAAAAAGCATTGTTTTGTGCTGCATCGGTTTTGGAGCATGTCACAAAAAATAACAAACTCAAATAAGCTAGGCTACTTTTGAAATTGTTTTGTTAATTTGCTAATTATTTATTTAAGTGAACCACATTTTGTATAGGCTTTTTTTATTTCATTATTTTTTCACTAAAGAAAGACGTAATCATCATTTAAAACAAAATTCATGGTATTTAATAATAAATTGATAGAAAATGATAGAAAATTATATTAAAATTAAAATTGACAATCATTTGTTAGAAAGAGTTCATTACATTAAGTTTTTAGGAGTGATTATAGATCATAAAATGGCATGGACATACCATATACAAAATGTTTAAAAGAAAATATAAAAAATAATTGCAATTTTATATAAATTGCAATATATTTTGAATAAAAGTGCATTATATATACATTTAGTTCTCTCATCACTCCATATTTAACATATGGAATAGAAATCTGGGGAAATACATATAAAGTTAGAACTACTCCAGTTTTTCTACTACAAAAAAAAGGTTATCAGAATAATTACACATTCTTCATATAATACTCCAACGAATCCTTTGTTTATTCAGTTAAAAACATTAAAATTCTATGATTTGGTAGATTTGTATACAGCTAAACTTGTGTATAAGGCAAGACAACATACTCTCCCTCAGTCCTTGCAAGCTATGTTTAGCTTGAGAGACAGTATTTATGACCTAGAGGGGCTTATGTATTTAATATACCATATTGTAGAACCAATTTAAGAAGAAACTGTCCATCAAATAAAGGTGTTCAGCTTTGGAATAGCTTCCCTGATGAGTTAAAAAAGGCCAGGTCATTAATACAATTTAAAATACTTTATAAAGGATTAGTAATGAAAAGATATATTGAATAGTGATGATAAAATTAATAGTGAAAATAATAACAATAATAATAATAATAATAATGCATGTTCTTCTAAATATATAATGAAAATATTTTATATCGCTATATTAGATTAATGATAATTAGTGCTGCTTGTGTGGAGTTAAGGGTAGGCATAATAAGTTTTTGCTTCAGCCTTTTGGTCAATAAAAGTGTAATGGAAGGGAAAAAACTTTTTTCTTTTGAATGATTTGTATGTGTATATGCATAACTGTATGTATGTACTTATAAGTTTTTATGTTTTCATGTGCAAAATGCAAATGGAATTTTTTTTGTTGACAAAAAAATCTAATAAACCCTTGGGGAAAATTAGGATGGGGAATTATTTATAAATGAGTGAACAATGTGAATCATGGATTAATTTATTTCTCTATTTAAGAGTCTGGCAGTGCGGTAATCGGGATACAGCTAACACAGAAAAGTTTAGAATAAGGGGTAGTATAGGAGTATAATAAAAACAGTGGTCCTGGCTTTTTTCTATAAATTGGGCGCACACGACATCACTGCTGTATGCCAGTTTACATAAGAACTGGCTCAGCCTCGATTGTATATGGCTCATTACCTAATGTCGTCCTCGGACCAGGGCTGATATGACAGGAGGTTGACTGGTCCATGTCTGAGCATTGGTTATGGTCTTCAGACAGGTCAGTCCTTAACATTCTTAACAAAAAGTTGTCAATCGTTCTTTTCATCTTCTCTCATCATCCGCGGCTACATCCACTTTGTTTATCTGTCAGGCCTGGGCTACTGACCTCTGTCTGACTTCAGCACACACGCATTATTCAAACGTACACACACATACAGGAATATCTGGACTTCAGCCAATAGGGGAGGGGTCCGCCTTTCATTATCTTTGATTGGTTTAGATCACAACATGTGTGTCTGTTGTTGAACCACAGAGAGACTTGCAGAGTTGCGGAGACTCTTTTTCCTTTAAACGGCTGGTTACACCGGTGCGACCTAAGATTTTATAAGTCACACCATTGAGAAATTAGGTTGCATTCTAGAGCCCTATATAATCGCATGTTGTGTTTTTATACCCGAGAGCAGGAGATGTGAATCCATTATTAAAGTACAATGCTGGATTCATAGACACATCACCCTTTATAGACACAAAACTGAACTGATCTGATCTCTTCTGATAAACTGAACTATAACACACAACAGATTTAATACTTTAAATTACATTAATAATATTTTTGAAGATGAACATAATTAAAAACAACACTTAAATATTTTCCTATTATATAAATGTTGTGTAATAAAGTGTTTATATAAAGTACCTGCATCCTGGAGGAAAATCTTCATGTGTTGATGTTTGTGTTTGATCCATGATGGAGCTGCAGAGGTGAATCTGATCAATCTGATCTCCACAACTGATACTGAATAAAAATAATATTCAGACACAAAATAAACTTAAAATCAAAGTGAATAAACAGACATTAAATTCAGATAAATGAATCCTGAGTGTTGAAGAAACAACTGCATCATCAACAGGTTTCACGGCACATCATCAATCCGGAAGTCGGCCTTATTTGCAATACTGAGAGTAAACAATGCCAGTAAACCGAACGGACCTCACACATTTTTGCTGCTGAAAAATGGTTAATTACTGTCATGTTCTGGGCTGTACTAATCGGTCGGACCAGGAAAAACATTTGGAGTACTACAGACTGCCAAAAATTATTACAAATCAAGTAGAAGAGTGCAAAAAACTCAGAGGAAAGATTGTGTTTTTCCCAACCCACAAGTGTTTTTTCTTAACCGGACATCGTGAATATAGGGCCACTTTAGAAATAAATAATAGAAGTAACATCTTACAAACAAAAATGTGTAAAAGGGATTTACAAACAGCAACGTAATTTCAATAATAGTGCATATACTATTACACTACAAAGTTATTTAAAATATTGCGCTTCTCTGTATGATTTAGCAACTTCCACAAGCTTTTTCTCTGGTTTCGACATCTTAAATTAGTAGGACAACTTCTTAAATACTACTTTAACCATGCAATCCATGATGCTGTTTACATCCGAGTATCTCCAACATGGCCGCGCATCCGGATAACGGACCAAACCGTGAACACCCTTATTACCTAACATGAACATTATGTTAACATACATATCGTTAAGAGTCACAGACAGCGCAAAACACTCAAAAAATAACGCTATTAATGTTTTTTTAAGAAACTATCAAATACATATCAAACAATAAATCGATGTTTTAAGTGAAAAGCGTCTCGTGACACCTGAACTTACAATCTGTCTGGATTCACATCTTCAAAATCCTCCAGCTTTAACATCAACTACACACGAGACAATACCTGAATGTGTTTTTAAAAACCTTATATTAATCAGTTTGATGGTCGGTGTGGTGACGAACCAACTAACTCACTCATCTCTATAAAATGGCGGATGAAACGCGGAACTTTTTTTTTTTTTTTAGTCTTTTTTTCTATTTTTTGGAACTTTTTACTTTCGCTTTAAGCCTGTGACGTTACCGACAAGACGATCAATCGCTTGATGTTTTTCTCCCTCTGCTGGTAGTAAACGAGCATTACAGATTTACATTATTTAAACATTAGGCTATATTAAACTAATTTAACAGATTTAACTGACAAATGAGGAGAAATCTGAAATCTAAATTTCTCCTCTTTTCTTCCACTAAAGCAGTAAAGTCATATGGGTTTGGTGTAAGTGATTTTTCATTATTTTTGTGTTTAACATTAACATTCATGTATTTATCATAGTGTGAGGAAGTTCTCATTAAACTGCATGAAAACACTTCTTCAGTTGAGCTGATAGAGACACATTTAGTGATTTATTATAGAGAGATCTTTAAGATGTGCAAGATAAAATAACTGTGTACAACTTCACATCACAAACTCACAACCATCACAAAACACAAACACTCTTTCATACTTGAGTAAGAGAAACACAACATATTACAAATAACGAGTTTGTTATATTCTGAACTAGACCAATTTAATCTATTTTGGATGTGATTGACCTGTTTTTACTTATTTTATCAGACTGACCTGTTTTACTCATTATGAATGACAGTATGTATACTTTAACTGTTGTGTTAGGAAGTAGTTTAGTTTCCTCTCAGTGTTAATGTGTGAGGTTTTCTCCTTCATGAAAGAGCAAAAACACTTTGGGGCGGTTTCCCGGACAGGGATTAGACTAGTCCTAGACTAAAATAAATGTATGAGCTGTCCAAACTGATAACATCTCACTGACATATCTTAAAATACACCAGTGCCCTTTGTTTTACCTCAAAATGCACACAAGTAATGTTTTTAGTAAGGCATGTTTGTTAAAACTAGTTATATTTCATAAGTAAACTAAGGCCTAGTCCTGGTTTAAGATAATCCCTGTCCGGGAAGCCACCCATTTGAGTTGAACTAAATTTATATCCACTGTATGTAAGAGTCATTTATTATAAAGTTTTTGTTTGTCCTCTAGATGGCGCAGTTTGACTCTGACATTCAGAAAGCGTCTGACAGATAATCAACAGCGATAGACCAAACCTGAAATGTCAAGTTTATAATTTTATAAAACTTTATGTCACTATATTAAAACTGTAAATTACATTACAAAGTTTAGATTATTGAATATGTTTAATTCATGTCACAGAGCAACTAGATGAGCAGAATGAGAGAGATTCAGAGAAAGATTTGCACTTTATTAACTATGGAAAATAATACAATAATTAAAAAGTTGAACAGAGACTTTCCATGGGTATTTAAACAAAATATTGACATCTAAAATATCAGTATGATTGAAAACTTAACTTTTCAGGATAATTATCAGACATTAAAAGATGTTAAAGTGACACCATGTAATTTTTCAACCTTCATAATACATTTTCAAGACCCTTGTGATAGTACATCGACTTTAAATAGGTTGAATGACATGTCTACCATAGCCTGACGGGGTCTGTATCACTTTTACTCGTATTTTAAAACTTAGGGTTTGTGGTAGTAACCAGAGCACAAAAAAAACTACAAAATTCGACTGCTTTACGGCATACGTCACTTCCTCCACACAATTTGTTTTTAACGTGAATTTTGCTGGAGGCTACTTAAGGAGTGTAGAGAGCAGTTTCTATTATGTGACTCTGTGGCACGGTCTTTAGTGTCACGGACCTATGACACGGGCGACCCGGGTTCGATTCCCCTTTAAGGCAATTTTTTATATAAACTGTTGATTCATACATAAATGCGATGTTCTTTATAAATAACGGCGATTATATTGCAAATAGTTCCCTGTATTCAGATGCTGTGTTCACGTATTTACCTTTCTTTTTACTGTGTCTATGATATTTACATTACAATCCAGGATGCTATAGCACTCAAACTTGCTCACAGTGTAAAACCAAACCCTATTCATTCACCAATCAGATCCGAGCGTTTCTCTCTTCTCTCTTCCTCATTTGCTGCGTTCCGCTGTCACTCGCGTGACGTATTACAAAGCGGCAGACCTAAACGCATCGGTTTACTTGGATTTGGAGCGATTTTCACACAAAAAAGAGGAATAACGAGCGCCATTGCGGAAAATCCTGGTGGCGAGGGAGAGAGAGAGGATGCAACAATATTTGTTTGGAAAAAGGCAAGGAAATACGTCTGGTCGTGTCTGAATTGGAAGGCTGCAGCCTCCGGAGGTCAAATATGCAGGCTGCACATGTCATAAAGCCTGGGTTATTAAGGTAAACTGAGCATTACATTCGCAAGTCATAAGCATACTGCAACAATTTACGATTAACTAAGTATAATAGTCAACTTTGTAATTGTTAATATTGTGAAATAAGACAGTCTTGATGACGTATTAGAAATACGACATCCGGAGGCTGCAACCTTCAGATTGAGAAATGGCTTCTGCCACGACGAGTTCCTCATCAGAAAGTTGTAACATGACTGCGTTTCTCCCTGTTGTCTCAAAATGTTGATCGTTTAGCATTTTAAATGTTTAGTTTTTAGTTTAGTTTTAAGGTTGGCCAGTTCCTTTCCTTTGCGACAGTGCTGCGGCGCTTGTGGGCTCTAGGGGCGCTAGAAGTGAAAAATACGTGTCTAGCACCCCCTAGTGGCCAAAAGTTTCATGGTGTCCCTTTAAGAGAAAACTCCGCCTCCACTGCCACCTACAGGACATTTGTGTTATTACAGTTATTCTGCAGTGTGTCATAGACAATAGAAACATTATTCACAGTTTCTTTATTTTCTCCACTGAAATCTAAAGTGTGTGTTGAATGTGCAGATGAATGAAATGTATAAGATAACTGATGGTGCTGTTCTCAGATCAGATGCAGGGACACTGAGAAACATCAGCACCAGCACATCCGGCCTGTATCAGTGCACTGCGTCAAACATCATAGGAAAGAGCACCTGTGTCCTTAACCTGCAGGTTGTAGCGCGTAAGTGTGTAAGGAGAGACATTACAGACACAAAGACTGTCACATGATCAGATATGAGGTCTGATCACAGCTCTGTCTCGTATCACAGCTCAGACACAGAGTGTGGGTCTGATCACCGGCCGGCACCATCGACACGAGCGTTCTGGCTGTGATCATCTGATGTCTGCTGGTCACACACATGTGGATTATACAGGACCCTTGAGAGAGATTTTGGTAGATTCTCGTTCCAAATGGTTGGAAATTTATCCTGTAACAACTTCACAAACTACCATCATGAAAATGAAAATTCATTCAGTCACTGATTAGGTCACAAGACATACACTCTGCACTGTGATTTGCTGGCACACAGAGCACAATACTTATAAATCTTAACACTCACATTTTTATTTGATCATTTCAACAGAAGAAAATTCATACAGCAAACATAAATGAGTTAAATGTCATGATGTTTGTTGCTGGTTTTGTTAGTATATCTTCAATCGTATCATCAGTTGGACAGTATCTCAGACTAATTCTGCCCTCCTTTATCACAGACCTCACAAAATGACATTTAATGTCCACATGTTTACAGGATTTTTTGCTGACGCTATGACACCCTGATTGTCTTCATAAAGTCTAGATTGATATTTCAGTCCATCAATGTTTTCTAACACTCGTGTACAGTCACAGTTAATGTCATAAACTCAGTTTCACATGTGGACAGTGTAACAGTAGACTGTCTTTTAGTCTTCATGAGATTAATGAATGAATCGACCTGTTTCACACATAAATTCACACAGCTTGTGTTTACTCTTAGTTTTACATCAACAGTAACAGAAATGTTTTACATTAGCAGGGCTAAAATCATCAGTTTATAAATGTATTAAATATTACTTTTGAGTTTGGGTTTGGTCCAGAATGACTCATTTGATGCGATACAATCAAAGTCCACGAGATGTCGCTCGTGTACAGACTGTACTGACATGAATGAGTGAAGAATGAAAGCACCATGAGATGAATTGTCCTTAAGAAAATCAAGCATGACTTAACTATAGTTAGCATAGTTTTATGTTTGTTTTATTTGTAGTAGATCTTTGTTATCAGTGCTCACATCAAAAGTCTTCATCTCTGTTGGTATGGAGGAGGATTAGCGTCTAAATGAGCAGCTTTCACATCTGGAAAGACCTCATCAATCCGAACTTCCTGCTCTGCTACTGTTCGGACGCTTTTGCTTACTGCTCTGCGCTTTGCTCTATCGCTTTTTATATTTTATCTTATAATTTTAACTTCAGCAAATCAGCATAGTGCTCAAACAACAAAGCTTGACATCAACGATCATTTACAAACTTTCGGGACTGGAGGATTACAAAAAAGTGGAATTTTTCATCCGTCTAGCCTCCCACCACCATCAGCTTACATTCCAGAAGGAAAAACACAGCTGCCTTCATTCAAAAGGATAAGAAAAAGAAATGCCTCATCAACAATCTACTTGCTGCACAAACTGCCACAGACTTTTACAAAGGATTGCTATTCTTGAAACAAAGTTACTTACAGGACTACCAAACCAGACGGAACACACAACAGAGCTTCGTCATCATGGACGCCCTCAGCATACAGCCGGTGAGTCCCATAAATCTAATGATCAACACACTAATCAATGGTACAAACAGGGAGCAAGACCCAAAATCACTCGAGAAATCAGACTGTCACGAGCATCACATTTTGCCGCAATTGCTTCCTCCACCCCAGATACAGCTAGGACAAGGATTGCAAACACTGACTTTCTACCACCACCTATACATCTTGAGAACAGATTTGAAGTATTAATGAATATGAGTGAGGAATCCCCAAATGTGATAAATGTGACTGAACACCGATCAAATCAGCCAGCAGCTAACACTGATGCTAACTGCCGCTCAAGATCGAGCAGACAGCGGCACTCAGCGCAGAGCGCATCCGAGCCCAGAACTCTGATACTGGGGGACTCAATTATCAGAAACTTGATCAATAGGGACTCAACTACGTGCTGCCTTCCACAAGCAACCGTTTCTGATGTAAACAGGGAACTTCAGAACATTCTGATGAAACATAAGACTGTAAATCGAGTTGTCATTCATGTGGGGAAGAATGATATTCACAAAAAGCAATCTGAACTCCTTAAGAGGGATTTCAACAAACGTTTTGAAACACTCAGAACAGTGAAAGTTCAGCCGTTCATCAGTGGACCACTTCCAGCAAGAGGAACAAATAGGTTTTCACGTTTGCTTGGACTTAATACATGGCTGCAAAAAACCTGCAACATAAAAGGACTGAACTTTATCAACAACTTCAATCTTTTCTGGAGTCAGACACAACTATTTAAACAGGATGGCATCCACCCAAACAGACTGGGTGCAAGAGTGCTAAAGGACAATATCTATTTCTCCCTTCATCATCCTTCAGCAGTGTGTGCCAATCCACTCAACCTGAATGGCACACACACACCTGGACAGAGTATGAATGACCACAGGACTTCTCTCCAGCACCTGAATGGAAAATTCAAAATTTAAATAGTCAGATTTGAATAAAGTCACAGATCAGATCCTGTACTGAATAATCAACTCATACGGTTAAGAGGAAGTGATGTCACTATTGTGTCTTCTTATTCACCAGCAGATCATACTGAAGATCAGACAGACATCTTTACAGTCTCTGATTATGAGTCCTGAATATAAATGAAAGAGAAAGTCAATCAGATATGAGATCATCATCAGTGTCAGATGAAGAGATAGAAAAACAAACTATTAGTGCTGTCAGTCAGTGATAGAAATGAAATCTTCAACATAATAAACATGTCAACAATCTGTTTATCACATACACATGAGCTACAACAATACAAAAACACATTTCATCTATTTGCTCTGAATATTTGATGTCAATGTAAGAGATGAATGTATTGATATGTATGTAGTATAATATAATGACACACTGACAGTTTTATGAGTTCACACACAAACAGTAAGAAAATGAAGGTGATGCTTTATTTTTAAAGTCCTGGAGGTTGACAGTCGTGTAAATAAAGAGAAACAGCATCAATGTCAAAGCTCGACAGAGAGTTGTGTGAAGTGTCCATCAGATTTTAAGAGTTGACTTTCTCTTCTTTTTTCTAATCTTCATCTCTATCATTTATCATCTGTACTTTGTGTTTATCTGTTGTGTATATATTGTGTTTGTGTTGTTATTTCTGTCTGTATTCGGATGATTTGATAAATAATGCTTAAAACATGAAATAAAAATCAAGTTGTTATAAAAAGAGTATAAGATGAACATCTAGTCAAGTGTGCATAACTATAGAGGTGTCGGCCTATCAAACAAACCCCATTAACAAACATCATATATAAGCACAGAAATAAGCAATTCATTAAAGGAATTGGTCAATAAATGAACTATTTGAGTACTATTTGTTGCACTTACATGTTGATGGTCCTGAAAAGCTTGTTGAATGTGCTGCACATATACTGGTCCTGGGTCAGGGTCATCTGGTGGTGCCCCCACCTCACCAATGGGTGTGCCATGCTTGTGCGTGACATTGTGCAGCACTCCTCAGGCCAGTATGATGCAGCAAACCTTGTCAGGGCCTTATAACAGCCTCCAAATTGCGTCCCATCCCGTCCCATACAGCTGGCATTGGACTACCAACACGACTGGCTTATTCCTGAGCGGTCTGCCAGTTCTCTTTAGAAAGAACCAGTTACCAGGAAACCAAGTGTAGTAAGCACCTGTAAAGGTACGTGTAATGCGTGGCTCCTCACTGTCTCTATTTCCAAACTCTGACCCAACTCAGCGCAGAGCTCCAAGAGTATAGCCCTTGGAAATCTGAAATAAGCCAGTCATCATCGTGGGCCAGAAAATTATTGTGGTCCCCAAAAATTCATTCTCTCCGGATTCGTCCATTGAAAATGTCCTCTAATTAAGCCAACGCTGCCATTGCTAGACGGGTGGCCATTCATGCCAGTTTTGCCGGACACATCCTGAACAGGATTTCGGGTGCGTTTTCCGGATACGATCGCATACTTCATCGAAGTTCTCACATTTCAGTTAAAATACATTAGAAAATAAAGATTTATTTCTTTTAAGACATACAATCATTGTAGTTTCATTCTTACCTTGAAATGTAACGGTTGCTTTTCTGAAATTGAACCCGAAATATTAAACCTTGATGACGTATGTGGTCGACCAACGCAACTTCCGGAGAACGCACCCGAAAACATGTTCGGGACGTGTCGGGTGGAACTAGCATGAATGTCCACCCTAGGCCCCAGATCCGTGGACAAATTGGATTTCTACAGAGACGTGTGTATTTTCTATGAGGACACTCTCCGGTCCTAACAACGCAACGTGTCTTCACATCCCCATCAAACAGCATATACAACACATAGCTATCAGGGATAATTGCATCCTTATGTTGAAAGTGTATTGTTTGCATGCGTTTTAAAGTTTTGACATTTTAAACTTTCATTTTCCTCAAAGCTGCTGTACAGCCTGTCGTCTAGTGATGGGTCGTCCATGAACGATTCCTTCATTTTGAACGAATCTTTAGTATGACTCAGGAACGAGTTGTCTCGCAGAGTGATTCATTCATTTTGTGTGCCTGCGTGACATGTATTGGTTCTGTGCCGGAAAGAGAATTGATTAGTTCACCTGTCGCATCTTCGGTTCCTCCGAGTCATTTGTTCCTTTCACACGAGACAACCCAATGCCAGGAGTGACAGGAGTACCAGGAGTGGCGAACCTTTTCAGCATGATGAGCCAAAAAAAGGAACATTTACTTCAAAGAGCCACACAACAAATGTCTCTCACAATGACTTGTTACTATTACAATTAATTGCTTATTAGAATTTGTAATTACATACACAATAGTTTTCATGGATTTGAATGTTTGTATCAGCCTTTCCCTTTTTACTTGACTCACGAGACCTGACATTCCTTGTTTTCCACAATCTTTGATAAGTCTGGCTTGTATTCAGTTTGTAGTAATTCTTTCACATGTGTGTTAGGAGTCAGGATAGAGCCATGCTTTGATTTCACTTGTTTCGGTGTTGAAAAAAGTGATTCACAGATTTAAGTTGACCCAAACATAGACAATAGTTTTAGTGCTGCCTTTTAACATTGAGATATTTCCAAAACTCCAAAGTTTCTTCCCTTAGAACATGTTTAAGTCTGTCATCCTCAGAAAGTTCAATCATTTTAAGCTGAGATGCTGCTTTATCTTCCACTAAAGGGACTTTTAAACAATGATTCAGCAGTGAATGGGTTGATGAGAATCTGTCCTCAAAACTCTATTTGAGATTTTCAAGCAGTGTTGCATACAGTTCAGTACACTTGTTTACAACCTCTGCTGCTTGTACACTTTAACAAAGATGGAAAATCTGTTAACTCTCTCTTTTGTAGATGCATTTTGAGTTTGTTGATAAATGTGAAAACACTGCACCAGGTCAGACACCATCTTTAACTTCCCCTGCAGATCCACATTCAGATAATGCAGTATGTCGACCAAAAAAGACAAATCTGAAATCCACTTGGGATCACATAGCTCGGGATATCATCAATACTGAAAGAGCAACATCTGCTTTCATTTGTCTTTGTCTATTTCAGTAAGACATTGATAAACTTAATACTGCATCTATTACAACAGCATGAGTTTATAGTAGAAGAGTTCTGGGGTCCGTTCTTCGTACGTCGATTAATACATCCACGATCAAATGAGACATCTGAGAGGTTTAGATCTCGCTAATTATATCTCGCTTATCCGGTTCTTTGAACACTCCTGCTGTTGATGATTAGTATGGCTGGATTGAATTATCTGAGATGACTGCGTGTTTGTGCGCTGCATGAAAAGGCAAAACATGATAGTAGAAACACTGATCAGCAACGCTGTGATTGACACGCCCATTTTTAACCCCTGCAGTCTGAGAGCTATTGATGGAAGGTTGTGAACTTCTTATGACACTGAATTTAGAATCCCAGTTAAAGCTACTTTTGTACATAAAATCACCATAAATAATGTCAAATATTCTGTAAAAATATCATCTTGATATCTTTATATGCTTGATTTAAACTTTGATGCTCCTAAAATACTTTAAGTCTCTTTTAAAAACAGTTAAATGCTGTTTTATCTGTTTGTAACAGCAACATAAAAAGCAGAATAAAAACAGGTGGTGGTCCTCCATCTTCATGTGATGTGCTGGCAGGATTGATGTCTTTAAACTGATTGATTGTACAGATCATCTCTGGAGCAGTTGCTCTTTCTTAAACCCACATCCAATGCAACACTTTGATTGCTGATTAATACAATTTTAATTGTAGTTTATTATAAGATTGTGTTTTCCTCTCTTTTGTGCAGTTGTAGATAATACACCAACACTTTTAGCAGTTCCCAATAATGTGTTAAATGAAGTATGATATGCAGTAAGTGAATGTAAATGTTATTCTACATCAAAAGATTATAAAGTGCAACTGTTTCTGAGCAATGCACACGACAGTAAAGAAATCCTCTCAGACAGAAACTATATGCAAGTGGTTAAATAAGTTTACTTCAATTGCATTATTCTTATATAACTGATTTCTGACTACAACAATATTAGCAGGAATCCACATTAACTGAAAGTCCTGCATCTGCTGAGAAAAGTGTAAAGAAGATAAAGATATGTGAAAATATGTGCAAAAAACTTATTTGGTTATTGTCATTTTTGTCACAGGAAAGGGACAGGGCAACATCTTTGTATTCAGAGTATATATAACCCTACTTGACAATCTAAAGACAAAACTAATATCGGAGATGAGTTTATTCAAAGGAAACTTATTTCACACCGAGTAATAGTCTTTATTGTACATATTATAACATCTATTAGTGCTGGGTATGATTAATTGCTGTTTTTATTAATGGAAATTTAAATACATTTAAAATGAAAGTGATCAGCATGTTTGTCTTGTCATTCATTTAATGATAATCAAATCTGTTAAACAAAAAGAAGTCGCACAAGCACAGAAAAAATATATTTGTTATATTATATATTTTTTAAATAACATCGCTAAAAGATTGAATCTATACTTTTTTATTACGTGTTGAATTTGAAAAGCTCTTCTCATATTTCTCGTATAATGGAGAATACACAACTGCGTCAGACTTTCCGTATCACATCTGCTTAAAAAGGTACAAACTAATCCTGTTAACATGAAATAAATCTGCTCCCGAGCAGGTTTAATCTTCCGGACTGGTTGATATGACAGCAACTCTATGATGAGCTTTGAAGAACCAAATAATCCAAGATCAAGCCAAATAGTCAACAACCAAATCCAGCTAACCGAGTAATCCACGTACGAAGAACGGACCCCAGGACTCATTTTCTGCTTTATACTCATCTAATCTTCCTCTTCTCACATACTTTATCCTCATCGCTAATTTATGCTGTATATTCACGAGGCAAACAATACTTTCAAGCTTGTAAAATACTATAGCTAGTATTGTAGCAACCAAAGCACATAATAATAATAATAATAATAATAAACTTTATTTTCTATAGCACCTTTAAATGTAAATCTCAAAGCGCTGAACAACAACAATATACAAATAATACATACATATATAAAACAATGCAACAACAAGTAAAACCATAAATAAAGGAATAAAATACAAATGTTCAATTAAAAGCTAACCTAAAAAAATGAGTTTTAAGGCGAAATTTAAAAATGCTAAGAGTATTAGCTTGCCTTATCTCAATAGGTAAGGAGTTCCATAGTTTTGGAGCTAATGAAGAGAAAGCCCTGTCGCCCATTGATCTTAAACGAGTTAAAGGAACAGTTAAAAGGCCAGTTTCAGAAGAGCGAAGGTCACGTGATGGAATATATGGAATTAAAAGCTCAGCCAAATATTGAGGTGCCAAATCCATGCAAAGCCTTGTAAGTAAGCATCAAAATTTTAAAATCAACTCTAAAACCAACAGGGAGCCAATGTAAGGACTCCAGAACCGGGTAATATGGTCTCTCATGCTAGTTCTAGTGAGGATTCTAGCAGCTGAATTTTGCACTACCTGCAATCTGTTTAAGGTAGCTTTAGATGCCCCTGCCAGCAAGGCATTACAATAATCAATCCTGGTAAACACAAAAGTGTTTATCAACCTCTCAGCAACAGGGAAAGACAGCATCGGACGTAATCTCGCGATATTTCTAAGATGAAAGAAGGATGTTCTAACAGTGTTTTTAATATGAGGTTCAAATGTTAAACTAGAATCGAAAATCACGCCCATATTCTTCAATTTTGGTTTAAATTCCATAACTGAACCATCAATGGGCAAAGTAACCGACCCAGCTTTACGTAATTGGTGTGGTGTTCCAATAAGCATAACCTCAGTTTTTTCACTGTTAAAACAAAGAAAATTGTGTGTCATCCAATCTTTTATCTTTGAAATACAAGTGGTAATAAAATCAACAGGCACATTGTCATTAGGCTTAGTGTGTATGTATATCTGAGTGTCATCTGCATATAGGTGAAAGTTTAAACCAAGAGATCTCAAAAGCTGACCAAGTGGGTAAGTGTAGATGTTAAAAAGCAAGGGGCCCAAAATTGATCCCTGAGGGACTCCAGATTGCACAACACTAGTTTCAGACCTGAAACCACCCATAGACACAAATTGTTTACGATCAGAGAGGTAGGACTTAACCCTTGTGTGGTGTTCGGGTCTGTGGGACCCTTTTTTAATGTTTAAAAGAAAAATATGCAATTATTTGATGTTTCAACCTCAGATTCATTGGCCTTGGCTCATTTTATATGAAGAACATTAAAATAAACAACTTTATAATTACTGTACACTGTACACCCCCCTACACATTTATATTACATATGTGGTGTTCAGGTCCACTGGACCCGTGGTTAAAAAGAGTGTAAAAATTTAATGTGCTATGTAACTTTACTCTGTTTTTCTATTATCTGGGACTCCTGTGAGTGCATGAGTGTGTTTGTATTTATGTCTGTACATATGTGATGGATGCATGTCAAAGTTTTGTCCTTCTGCTCTTGCTGTAATGCCGCAAGCATACAACATGCTATATATCAAGCATGAACATTTGTTTGTACCTACTGTCCCAAACACTTTACCTTTTGTCTAACAAGGAACCATTCTACATTTTTACCATTATCTCCCTTACAAAAAATCCATAATTTTATTGTAGTAAAATTATGGTAATTTGGTATATTGGTTACCACAAAACCTATGGTGTGTGTGTGTGTGTGTGTGTGTGTGTGTGTGTGTGTGTGTGTGTGTGTGTGTGTGTGTGTGTGTGTGTGTACCTGGTATTTATCACATTGTGGGGACCAAATGTCAGCTGTGTGCATGAGTGTGTGAGAGAGAGTGAATAATAGAGAAAGTAAAATATTATCCATATATTGTGGCCAATAGCAACACATTGTACTGCAATTGTACTGGACACAATATGTGTGTATAAAATGCAAAAAATGCATACGCAACACCTCTACACATTAAAAATCTGCTTCTTATGTGTTGTGTTGGCTGTCATGAACAGGTTATGTGTTCAGTATGGATGATGTCTTATGATACGGCATCTGTTCAGTTGGGGCCTGTGCTGTGTAGACTGACACAAATGTGTACAATTTCAAAAAGTTCAAAGAATTAAACATCAACAGTGATGAAAAACTTTGTTTCATTTATACTTATTTAAGATAAACATGTGTTCCCTTGAGTATCTGGATCAGAATAGAATTTTCTTCTTTTGTTTCATATTACCACAAAAAAAAACGAATGGCACTTTAGTTTATAAATAGTCTCTACCAGTGGTAAATGAAAAATATTAACCATAAATTCTGTCTATATTACTTGCAATAAGGCTAAAGTAAACATCTGTAAACAATTATTACATACATTTTTATGACTGCATTAATTTAAGATACTAATAATGCTCTGGGTCCACTAGACCCACAAACATTGTCTAAGTAACAGAAATATGAACACCACACAAGGGTTAAACCAATTCAGTGCAGTATCACATACCCCAAAAACAGTTTCTAGACGATTAATTAATACCAAATGATCAACAGTGTCAAAAGCGGCACTGAGATCAAGAAGGATCAAGATTGAAAGATACCCAGAATCTGAAGCAATTAACGCCTCCAAAGCGCCTCAAGTGGTCATTTTTAGAACAACACCTGACGTTCAGACGTCTTTGATGGAGTTCAGGGGCCTCATTTATTAAGCGTGCGTATGCACAGAAGTGTGCGTAGGAACAGTTTTACGCAAAGTGTGGAATTTATCAAATTGCACTTATATGTAGAAATGTGTGTAAATATACGCACATCTCTGAGTATCCGTACGCAGAGCATCTAGTGCTAGAATAGTGATACTACACAGAATCATCCCCAGTGTGTAAAGAAGTGTGTATTTATTATCCACAAGCAGGTGCTAAAATGATTTGTGTATAGGAACAGCAAACCATTGTTGAAGTTAATGATTTATTTGTGATTTGTCGTCAAATTGGTGTCTACCACTATAAATAAAGCGCTGACAATGCAGTGCAATGACTTATCTTGCGTTATTGGAAGACTTGGGAAATCATCCATCCGCCGGGAGCTCGTTTCAGATCGCGCCGTTGATGCTGGTTATATGCTGCTGTCCAAGGTGGAAAGTTCTGTCATTGTCTGTCCTCCTTCATTTGCACTAATTTCACGTTGGTGTGCTGTGACGCGTTTTTTAATTTAATGTCAAACCACTTTTTATTTCTAGGAGTGTTCTCATATTGTACCCAACGTAATTAAACTCACTGGTAACATGTTCCCATGCAGATTTGTTTTCTTTTGTTAGTCATTCCTCGCGCATTAAGTGAACCAAACAGTATGTGTTATAAGGATTTAACCTCATTCGTAGATACAAATATAGAAAATTTTCTACTCGCAATGTTGATAAATGAGGCCCCAGGATTTTACCTCGAGATTGTACATTTTATAATAATGACCTAATGTACTGTTCACTGAGTATGAATTTACTGTTTTGTTTTACATTTATTTTGAATTAGGCATAAAATGTGTTGTGTCTTATTGTAAATTTATTATAAAGTTTGTATTTGTCCACTAGATGGCGCAGTTCGACTCTGTCGTTCAGAAAGCGTCTGACAGATAATCAACAGCGATAGACCAAAGCTGAAATGTCAAGTTTATCATTTTATTAAACTTTGTGATTTTATTTACATTTCATTCAGTGTCTGAACTTTTTGATCAGATAATCATGAAAAAGTCCTGCAGTCAGATCCTGAAGAACACAAAAGCAAAGACGTCCAATATTTGGATTTAGAGATAAATGAGCTGCGAGTCTTCAATGTTGTGCTGAACTTGAACACATTTCAGTTTAAGATGAAGTTAAAAACCCCAACAGTGTAGAAGAAGAGGAATCTTGTCAGTATTTACTTCAGTTTATGATCCTATGAGATTTCTTGCTCCTCTTACACTGACTGATAAATCACTCTTATAGGAAATGACATCTTTACATCTTTAATGTCTCTGTGCAAAAGTCCTGAATAAAAATGAAAGAGAAAGTCAATCAGATATGAGATCATCATCAGTGTCAGTTGAAGAGATAGAAAAACAAACTATTAGTGCTGTCAGTCAGTGATGGAAATAAAATCTTCAACATAATAAACATGTCAACAATCTGTTTATCACATACACATGAGCTACAACAATACAAAAACACATTTCATCTATTTCCTCTGAATATTTGATGTCAATGTAAGAGATGAATGTATTGATATGTATGTAGTATAATATAATGACACACTGACAGTTTTATGAGTTCACACACAAACAGTAAGAAAATGAAGGTGATGCTTTATTTTAAAAGTCCTGGAGGTTGACAGTCGTGTAAATAAAGAGAAACAGCATCAATGTCAAAGCTCGACAGAGAGTTGTGTGAAGTGTCCATCAGATTTTAAGAGTTGACTTTCTATTCTTTTTTCTAATCTTCATCTGTATCATTTATCATCTGTACTTTGTGTTGATCTGTTGTGTATATATTGTGTTTGTGTTGTTATTTCTGTCTGTATTCTGATGATTTGATAAATAATGCTTATAACATGAAATAAAAACCAAGTTGTTATAAAAAGAGTTTAAGATGAACATCTAGTCAAGTGTGCAGAACTATAGAGGTGTCGGCCTATCAAACAAACCCCATTAACAAACATCATATATAATGTGTAAGAAGAGTAAGATCACAGTATTAAATCCTGGAGTGAACAAACTCAACATCACAGTTAGTAAACAGACTCAGACATTGGATTGAATTCTTATTGTGTTGATCTGACAAAGCATCAAGTGTTGTTCATGTACACTTCATATTTTCTGTTTGTTGGGTTTAAAGGATACATTCTAGGATTTAAATGACACTGCATGAGTTTACTTTAAACATTTATTAAAATGAGCTCTACTCACCATACTGTCTGTAGTTTATAATGTGGATCATCTTTTAGATCAGAGATCAGCTTCACTCCTGAATCTGTGAGATTATTACAAGACAGATCCAGATATCTCAGGTGTGATGGGTTTGATCTCAGAGCTGAAGTCAGAGCAACACAACCTTCATCTGTAATATCACAACCACTCAACCTGTAGAGAACAGAGACTTTATGTGAATTATACAAAACTACAAAGTTTGTTCACAAATCTCTAACCTCCATCTCTTCATGTAATGTTCCTCTTTCAATCCCTCAGTAACTGAGACACTGTGTGTTTAAATGTCAAATAAATCCATCACACAGCTGACTATTAGTGTTAGATGTCCTAAACCACATGTAAATGACCATTAAATCCCCCATCAATGAAGTGAGCTGACACATTTACCTCCAGCTATAGAGGGCGATGTTGTCAAGGAACTTTACAAAAAGGCTTTCACCAAAAGGACTTTATTGCTAAACTTTGAGCAAAATGCTGCTAAAGAACTCTTTATTTATTTTTGCTTTAGTTAAATATTGATTTTGTTGAATGCTTAAAGTGTACTTTTTTGTGATTTGTTTTGCAAGAGTGCTTATGTTTTTACCACATACTTTTATTTTGAAATATGAGAGGAAGTGCGGAGGCGCTGTGTGTGTATTTTCGCGCACTTTCTAAGGCAAGCGTCAGTCTGATTAACGCTACCGGAGACGTAAGGTGAACGTTTTGTACATGCTGTTAAAAAAGGTTTATTTCTCCAACTAAGCTCCTGGCTGACAAAGGGCACAAGGTACTGTTTTGATTTTGTACTGTTTGGTGAACTTTGAGACTTTCGTATATTTATTTTACTTCTGGTTAATCTTTTAATTAATCTCATCTGAAGCTGTTCGCTAATGTTAAACGGGTCATTTGCGTATATTTGCTAATGTTGCTGATATCGTCTTATTTCTGTTTATTGCATCCTAAATAGTTTCATACTAAACTGTCTTTATTTGGAAATATGTTTTTCTTTTAATTGAGTCATTTATACTAAAAGGTTGTTAACTCCAGTCCGGTGTTAATTAGGCTGGTTTTTGTAATCCATTAAATGGTTTAGTCTTTAAGATAGCACTTTAATTGAAGTTTATCAATTGTCTAAAACCTTTTAGTCTTTATTTGCACTAAATATTGTTACTGCCAAGTGTAAATAATTTATATTATTAAGGATTACAGTACGGTAGGGGAGTGATATTGAATTAGCCTGTAGACTAAAATGTGATTTATTGTCACATATATATGGCCTAAGTCTAAGACAGTGTAAATGTGTATTATGTGTTTGTGGACATTTATGTTCAACTTGTAGGTAAATGTCTAATTTATTGTCTGTTTGTTTGTTTTTATTCAGCTCTTACGGTGTTTGTCCTAGAAATTAAATCTTTCATAAACATCAGTTGAGAGTCAGTTGTCATCTGTTCAGCCGGGGATGCTACAGTAAGAGCTTTACCCAGAAGAACAAAAGCTTCACGCCATCAGTTCTACCACACATCTGAAAGCTGTCTAATGACAACCAAAGGAATTGATTTGTCTGTGGCACTCCTTTAACGAAAATGGATGCATCTGAGACTACAGACCCAGAACAGCAAGTGGAGGCCACTCCTGATGGAACAGAAGAGGAGGAGCTTCGCCGTTCTAGTCGACAACGGAACCCTACGGAGAAGATGCGTGCATATATAAAGGAGGAAGCCCTGAAAAAGGAGAAAAAATTGCTTCAGCTGTACGAACAATGGAAAGAGTTGGCTCGCGACACAAGGAAGGAGTTAAAAACAGACGTCAGTGAGAGCCAACTGGTAGCGCTTATTAATATACTTGAGAAGGGAAGGGATGATGTCATGCAAGTTTACCTGGAAATCAGAGATCACATTGCTCCATCCAGTGACACTAGACGCAGAATCGATACTTGTGAAGCTGTGACAAAAGATATTTCAAAGCTCATTTTTGACAGAATGGCATGCCTTGAGGACTTTGACCAAGAAAATGTAAAACACAGCCTTCGTGAGTTACTCCATCATGATCATGCTCGCTCTGTCTACGGATCCACAGTCTCATGCCCCACATCATCAAGGTCTACGGTTATGTCAATTGCAGCGAAGCGGGCAGATGCAGCAGCTGAATTAGCAGCCAAAGAAGCAGAATACTCAATAATTCAAGAGATCGAAGCTCGGAAGTGTGAACTGGAAAAACTAAAGGTAGAGAAGGATCTAAAAGTGGCTAGAGCCAGACTGCAAGCATATGATCAAGAAATGTCACAGGAAGTCAGCATTCATTCTTCAAACTCAAATGCAGGAGAACATCAGGATGTAAGCTTAAAGGCGCAGCAGCAGGTGGTTCCATTTCCCATTCATTGTCCTACCAACGTTACAACATCACTTCCTACTGACATCACAGCTAAATCCTCATCTCCAAAATCTGATATAGCTTATCTCGCTCAAGCTGTACAAGATAGCATAGCCCTAAACAGGCTGCCTACAACAGAACCATCCATATTCACTGGTGATCCTATCCAATTCATTGAGTGGAAGGCTGCATTTGTGTCGCTCATTCATGGAAAGGCCATATCTTCTGCTGACAAGCTGCACTATTTAAAAAGGTATGTTGGTGGGCCAGCCCGCAAATCTCTTGATGGCATCTTCTACAGGAATGATGATGAGGCTTATAATGACGCATGGAACAAGCTGAATCAACGGTATGGACAGCCATTTGTCATACAGAAGGCATTCAGGGAAAAACTATCCAAATGGCCTAAGATCCAGTCTAAGGATGCTGAAGGGTTCAGAGAATTCTCAGACTTCTTGAACGCATGTCATCAAGCTATGCCTCACGTCAAAGGGCTCGAAATACTGAATGACTGTGATGAAAACCAAAAACTCGTACACAAATTACCAGATTGGGCAGCAGCACGGTGGAACCGTCAGGTCACGCAGACACTGATTGAGACTCATGACTTTCCAAAGTTTATAGATTTTGTGACCTTCATGTCAATGGAAGCAGAGATTACATGTAATCCAGTCACCTCCTTCAGCGCTCTTCGTGCCTCTGACCACATTTCAGAAAAATGGAATCATAAAGACAGTAAAAGGAACAAGGCTAACGTCTTTCACATTCGAACAGCTACAGAAGATAAACAGAATGATGAAAATGATCAAAGCCCCGCTAAAGGAAATTATATCACATGTCTCTTCTGCAAAGACAGAAAGCATAAGATTCATAGCTGTTCTAAATTTTTGGCAAAACCCCTGGAAGAGAAACGGAAATATGTGAAGGAGAACAAACTCTGCTACGGTTGCATGAAACCGGGCCACGCTGCAAAAGACTGCCGTCACCGTTTGTCCTGTGACAGCTGCAAAGGTAGACATCCAACATGTCTGCATGATGAAAACTACACAAAGAAATTCATCCCTGCACCAGTCTTAAACCAAGGTGACACAGAGACAACTACTGCTACATCTCACAAAGTAGAGAATCATGAAACATCCACCAATACTTCGATGATCGTGCCATTGTGGGTATCAACTGAGAGGAATCCAGGCTCTGAAAAACTTGTTTATGCTCTGCTTGACACCCAGAGTGATACTGTGTTTATCGAACGAGAATTGAGCAACAAGCTACATGCTGACTCCTGTCCTGTGAGACTGAAATTAACAACTATGACTGCAAAGGATGTTATCATGCCGAGTGAAAGAGTGTCGGGACTCAAAGTAAGAGGCTACAATTCCTCTGTTGTTCTCAGTCTGCCTCCTGCCTACACTAAGGACTCTATTCCAGTGAGCCGTACTCACATCCCTACTTGTGACACAGCACGACATTGGAAGCATCTCTCTACCATAGTAGACAAAATTCCACCTCTGCAAGATTGTGAGGTTGGCCTTCTCATAGAGCTGTCCAAGGGCTTTGGCACCAAAAGAGGTGATTTTGGGAGGAGACGATGAACCCTATGCAATTCATACAGACCTAGGATGGAGCGTTGTTGGTCGTCTGTCATCAGACCATGAATTGCAAAGTTTCAATACCATTTGTCATCGTGTCAGTATTAAAGAGCTCCCCCCAGTGACTCCAGCAGATGTTATTAAAGTATTGGAGTCTGACTTCAAAGACGATGGTGAAGACAATAAAACTGTCTCACAAGATGACATCCTCTTCTTGACCAAACTGCAGCAAGGCATCAGGAAGAATGATTACGGACATTACGAGATGCCTCTCCCTTTCAGAGCAAGACCTCATTTGCCTAACAATAAACAGCTTGCCATTCTAAGGCTCAATCATCTCAAAAGGAAACTGTTGAAAGATGAAAGGTACAAGGAACACTACGTAAGGTTTATGGAAGAGGTAGTTGAAAAGGGTGATGCAGAAGAAGTATATAAGGAAGGAAAGGATGGAGAGAACTGGTACATCCCTCATCACGGGGTGTACCATCCCAAAAAGCCAGACAAGCTCCGTGTTGTCTTCGACTGCTCCGCCAAGTACCAGGGTACCAGCCTTAACGACCATTTACTCCAAGGTCCAGATTTAATGAATAATCTGACTGGTGTTCTTGTAAGGTTCAGACAACATCCCGTCGCCCTTATGTGCGATGTGGAAAAGATGTTTCACCAATTTCATGTGGAAGAAGCAGATCGAAATTACCTCTGTTTTCTCTGGTGGAAAAATGGAAACTTGTCTTCACACCCACAAGAATACCGAATGAAGGTCCATCTTTTCGGTGCTACTTCATCACCTGGATGCGCCAACTATGGCCTAAAACATCTCGCTAAGGAATATGAGTCCATGTATCCCCTTGGCTCAAAATTCATCACAACAGACTTCTATGTAGATGATGGTGTCACCAGTGTAGCCAGTACAGAAGAAGCTGTCCAGGTAGCAAGAGAAGCTCGTCAACTGTGCGCCTTAGGTGGCCTTAGACTGCACAAATTTATTTCCAATGACAGAGTTGTTCTGGATAGCATTCCAGTTTCTGAACGAGCTGTTGAAGTAAAGTCGTTTGACCTCAACTTCGACGACACACCCCTAGAGAGAGCTTTAGGGATCCACTGGCACATTGATTCTGACAGATTTAGATTCTCTGTTGACCTCAAAGACCAGCCAGCAACACGCCGTGGCATACTGTCCACAGTTGCATCACTGTACGATCCGCTGGGCTTTATTGCTCCTTTCCTGCTCAGTGGAAAATTGGTGCTTCAGGAAATGTGCAGAAACGGAACAGGCTGGGATGATCCCCTTCCTGAAGAATTACAGCCAAGGTGGGAGCTTTGGAAAGCTGATCTTGTGAACTTGGAGCGGATCAATATACCTCGCTGCTATGCGCCTGCAAACTTTGGAAAGGTCATCAAAAGAGAACTTCATCACTTCTCTGATGCCAGTAACAGCGGATATGGCCAGTGTTCCTATTTAAGACTAACAAGTGAAGAAGGAAACATCCATTGTGCCCTGGTCATAGGGAAATCAAGAGTTGCTCCCATTAAGATCCAGACTATTCCCAGGCTCGAACTGACGGCTGCCGTCATCTCAGTTGCCATGAGCAAAATGCTGAAACAGGAGCTGAAGTATGCAGACATAGAAGAACATTTCTGGACCGATTCTCAAGTAGTTTTGGGATACATAAACAACGAAGCATGGCGCTTTCACACGTTCGTGGCAAACAGAGTCCAGAAGATCCACCTCAGCACTAATTCTCAACAGTGGAGATACGTTCCCACTAATGAAAACCCAGCTGACCATGCGTCAAGAGGTTTGAACGCTGGTGAGATTCTTACCTCAAACTGGTTGACAGGGCCAAGTTTCCTATGGAAGAAAGACATACCTCCTGTTGCAGATATTGACATCGCACTAGCAGTTGGAGATCCTGAAGTGAGAAAAGTTCAGACACTGAGTACAGAAACAACAGAAATCAGCCTCTCAGACCGCTTGTTAAAGCTGTCTTCATGGTCTAGAGCTGTCCAAGCTGTAGCTCGCCTTGTTCGCAGAGCCAAAGGAGATAAGTCCAACAGTCATAGTACTGTAGCTGAACGAGAAAATGCCAAATGCATCATCATTAAGGACTTACAAAGAAACACCTATCCTAAGGATATCAAGTTGTTGAGCAAGGGAACCCAGCTGTCACCTGGCAGCAAGTTATATCATCTTGATGCCTTCCTAGATCAAGAAGGAGTACTCAAGGTGGGAGGGAGGCTTTGCAATGCACCCCTACCCAACTCAGTCAAACACCCAGCAGTCATACCTAAAGATCACCACATAACAAAGATGATTATCTCTCAATGTCATGTGAATGTCAAACACCAAGGAAAGGGCCTTACAATTAATGAGATCAGATAACAAGGCTACTGGATTCCAGGTATGAACAGAGCAGTAGCTTCTCATGTGCATCATTGTGTAACATGTCGGAAGCTCAGGAGACCCACAGAGGAACAAAGAATGGCTGACCTCCCTTCAGAGCGTACAAATCCATCTCCACCATTCACGTACTGTGGTATGGACTGCTTTGGTCCTTTTATCACCAAACAGAGTCGGAAAGAACATAAAAGGTATGGCCTTCTCTTTACATGTTTCAGCTCCAGAGCTATTCATATTGAAATGCTTAATGACATGTCAACAGATGCCTTTATCAATGGCCTGCGCTGTTTCATTGCATTACGGGGGGCAGTACGTGAAATCAAATGTGACCAAGGCACCAACTTTTTAGGAGCCAAGAATGAGCTTAAGAATGCTCTCAAGGAGATTGACAAGGATCGTCTGACAGTGTTCTTAGCTGAGAAGCAGTGCGACTTTGTCCTAAATGCGCCCCATTCAAGCCATGCAGGTGGAATATGGGAAAGACAAATCAGAACAGTGAGAAATGTTCTACGCTCAACTCTCTCGCTTTCTTCTGACAGACTGGACGATGCATCACTCAGGACATTCCTTTATGAAGCAATGGCAATCGTAAACAGTAGACCACTCTCGGTCGACAACCTAAATGACCCCAACAGCCTTGCACCTCTCACTCCTAATAACCTGCTTACCATGAAGTCTGCTCCAGCATTACCACCACCAGGCAGATTCCTCAGGGAAGACATCTATGCACGGAAAAGGTGGCGACATGTCCAGTATCTCGCCGAGCAGTTTTGGAGTCGTTGGCGTAAGGAGTATTTATCCAACATTGCCACCAGACAGCGCTGGCACACAGCAAAGAGAAACCTGCAAGTAGGAGATATTGTCATGGAGAAGGCTGACAATCTGCCCAGAAATGAGTGGCGGCTGGCCAGAGTTACAGAAACTACTACAGATAAAGACGGGCTTGTGAGAAGGGTTAAGATATGTCTTGGTGACCGGCATCTGGAAAAGGATGGTCGTCGCCTTAACAAGCTGTCTGTCATTGAAAGGCCAGTCCAGAAGCTGATACTGTTGCTAGAGGCCGTCTAGCTGCTTCCAGATACAACCACGTGTATCCTTTTCATTATATTGGGTTTTCAGTTAAAAGTTACTTTTTTACTTTAAGTCTTTAAAAATCATTGGTAATTTATATTCCTTAATGCCATATAAATCAATCATGATTTGGTGGGAGTGTAAATGACCATTAAATCCCCCATCAATGAAGTGAGCTGACACATTTACCTCCAGCTATAGAGGGCGATGTTGTCAAGGAACTACACAAAAAGGCTTTCACCAAAAGGACTTTATTGCTAAACTTTGAGCAAAATGCTGCTAAAGAACTCTTTATTTATTTTTGCTTTAGTTAAATATTGATTTTGTTGAATGCTTAAAGTGTACTTTTTTGTGATTTGTTTTGCAAGAGTGCTTATGTTTTTACCACATACTTTTATTTTGAAATATGAGAGGAAGTGCGGAGGCGCTGTGTGTGTATTTTCGCGCACTTTCTAAGGGAAGCGTCAGTCTGATTAACGCTACCGGAGACGTAAGGTGAACGTTTTGTACATGCTGTTAAAAAAGGTTTATTTCTCCAACTAAGCTCCTGGCTGACAAAGGGCACAAGGTACTGTTTTGATTTTGTACTGTTTGGTGAACTTTGAGACTTTCGTATATTTATTTTACTTCTGGTTAATCTTTTAATTAATCTCATCTGAAGCTGTTCGCTAATGTTAAACGGGTCATTTGCGTATATTTGCTAATGTTGCTGATATCTTCTTATTTCTGTTTATTGCATCCTAAATAGTTTCATACTAAACTGTCTTTATTTGGAAATATACATTTTTTCTTTTAATTGAGTCATTTATACTAAAAGGTTGTTAACTCCAGTCCGGTGTTAATTAGGCTGGTTTTTGTAATCCATTAAATGGTTTAGTCTTTAAGATAGCACTTTAATTGAAGTTTATCAATTGTCTAAAACCTTTTAGTCTTTATTTGCACTAAATATTGTTACTGCCAAGTGTAAATAATTTATATTATTAAGGATTACAGTACGGTAGGGGAGTGATATTGAATTAGCCTGTAGATTAAAATGTGATTTATTGTCACATATATATGGCCTAAGTCTAAGACAGTGTAAATGTGTATTATGTGTTTGTGGACATTTATGTTCAACTTGTAGGTAAATGTCTAATTTATTGTCTGTTTGTTTGTTTTTATTCAGCTCTTACGGTGTTTGTCCTAGAAATTAAATCTTTCATAAACATCAGTTGAGAGTCAGTTGTCATCTGTTCAGCCGGGGATGCTACACCACATGAAGATTTCTTCATAAATCTGTATTGAGTTCATGACTCACACTTGTAATTCTCATCAGGTATTTGATGTAAAAATCTTCCTCTATTACAGGAGGAATATCAGCTGGAGATAACATAACTCTGATCTTACATTTAAAGATGTTACAGTGTTTAAAGATCAATTTCACTCAATCTATAAAAACATTATTAATGTGTGTGTCAGTAGCTGCGTTTACATGGACATTTGTAATCCGTTTAAATGATCAATCTGAATAAAAATGCTCCATGTAAACACCTCAATCGGACTAAAAAGTGCCAATCTGATTAAAAATCGAATCCGCTTGTTAGGGGTGGTTTATACTGTTTGTAATCCGCTCAAAAGGACATGTATACACTTGATCGGATGGATAACTGAAACTGGGATGCCCTGCGCATGTGCCATCTTTTCTTTTTTTTAATGGCGGTTGGTAAACCAACTGAAAGGCGCATTTCCGCCACCTACAGGACGGGAGCGTGGAGCATATTCACACGTGCAATGACGTAGAATTGCCGTAATGACATGTGACGCAAATAACTCGAGTTTGTTTTGTTGAAGGAAGTCACAAGAAGTAATTGTCTTGTTAATCTTGTTCCTATTATCCTTCAATTCCCCATAAAGTGATACAAGACAGCGTTGTCCGGTCAGTCCATGATTTATTCTCTGATCCACAAAAGCGTGTGTTTGGACTCGCTCTCGCGAACAGTCTCTGCAGCACTGCGTGAAGTAAAATACGCTTTTGGGCAGTGGCGGAGCCAGAGGGGTGTCCAGGGTGGCACTGGACACCCTTGACATGTCACTGGCCACCCCGTGTGCCACCCCATATTTAATGCGCTACTTTCACTTAATCGCTATATGTTTATTTTCGACGTGCGGCAGCGCAGCACATTGTTAAAAACAAACATTATGAATATTAACCCTCCCTGTGGTCGGCGCAAACTCTTTATTTTTCAATCACTGCGCAAAGAGACTTGGATTACTCTGCTGATTTTGGACATACAGATATAATTTATACATCATTTAAAACGTTCAAGTGTCATTTTTTGTGTGTCTATAAAACTGAATGTTGTGCTTTTCACAAAATTAAGAAAATATACATAATGCGCGTTCTGTTATCTCTCCATCAGTGACGTCTTTTCAAAAACGCGTCAGAAAAATTACTGTAACTTAATGAATACTTTTCATACAATCAGAAGATAAATGTCATGTCTACATAATGATTGGAATCTTTAAAATGATGTAAGTGAAGTCGTACATTTTGCTAATATTACATGATTTATTTTCACCGTATATGCTGGAAGTGTGGTAATTGTCTTGTGGACTGAATCTAAGATTGCCAATTCTTTTTACAAGAAAACCCAGCACCATGTTTTCATTTTTGACGTGATCTTTATAGGCTACTGTATGATTGTTAATTCGACTGGATTGCCACATTGAACTTGAAAGCGCGACGCGCATTTCCGATAGTGCGCGTGCACAGCCAGAGCTTAAACGACTTCATATTCGCGTCTTTTTGGCTTAAACGGACAAATGCTCATATGTCAAAATAGCTGTCTTGGTGATTTTCATACTAAACATTTACTAAACGAATAAACATTTTATTGCATTCGGTCTTAGCCTAACCTGTTGAAGTCTCTCTGTCATTCAAGTTAATTAAATATCAAAAGAAAAAAGAAAAGTTTTGCATCTTCTGTATCTTCGTAAATAAAAATTAATCGAAACATCCTTTGTGTTGAGCTCTGCTATTTGAAGTAAGTTTAAGGTTTATTATGGAGTTTAGATTTCCTGATCTTTTGCTTCATTAAAGGGATAGTTCACAAAATGAAAATTCTGTCATCATTTTTACATCCTTATGTTGTTCTAATCCTGTACGAATTTCTTTTTTCTTATGAACACAAAAGAAGATATTTTGATAAATGATGGTATGCACACAGCTGTTAACCATTGACTTCCTTAGTAGGAATAAAAACAACATCAAAATATCTTCTTTTGTGTTTATTAAAATAAAATACAGGTTTAGAACAACATGAGGGTGAGTAACTGATGACAGAATTTTCATTTTTGGGTGAATCCCTTTAACTGACAGTAAATCAGATGTAAGAAATACAGTAGAAAGATTTAAAATTCACCCTTATTATGTTTACATCTAATGCGAACAAAAGATTAATTTATGCTTTCTTGATACATGGTTACATGTCATTTTCTTTTATGGACTATGGACCCCCTAAAGTAGCTATGGCCACCCCCTGGCCACCCCATTAAAAAAATTCTAGTTCCGCCACTGCTTTTGGGGCACACGTGAATGGGTGTTTTTGCTGCTGCTTTATAATCAGAGTGAGACACAAAGCAAATCTTGAAACAGCGTGAAACTATATTTGTGCAATGTGCGCATGTCAAATGATCAAATCTGATGTAAATCTTGTGTCATATAAACATGCACATCAATCTGATCACATTATTAAGTGTTCATGTAAACGCTATGATAGGATTTATTAATCAGAAGGATTTTGATCCGATGGAGGCAAAATGTGTCCATGTAAACGTAGCTAGTGTCAATGATGGATGAATGTTTTTAATCATCTTTATAAAAACAACACGACGAGGAGAAAAACTCTTCATACACAATAATATCAGCAAAGATTTCATCATTATTCATGACAATTTAACAGAGGAGTTTTGTTGCATGCCGTGAAGGAAATTGAAATGAATCATAACTAATTATAACTTTTTTCTTACAGGTTTGAACATTTGTACTGTATGCTTTTGACAACAAAATGTGTTGAAATAGAGAAAGTACGTCTGCTTAAATGATTTCAATTTAAAACCCCATGACTTGTTAAAGGTCATCAAGAAAGTTAAATTGTTTTTGTCTGCATGGTAACAGAGAGGAGTTTCTGAATTGCAGATATGAAGAATAAATCATATTAGAGATAAATGATGTGACTCTGTCATGTATCTATCCTATATAAACTTTGTATTCTTTCTGATGAGGAGGATTTGGCCGTGATTAAATCATATTCAAAAACATTGACTGGAGTCTGTCAGGCTGAACACATGATCTTATTTGAAATGCAGTAAAAAAGTCAGGGTTTTTTCTCACAGGGTTTTTTTCAACCCGGGGAGGCAGCCTTCTTGGGCTTAACTTAGAACCCTCTCCTATCAGTAAATTAGTAATATGCTCACTTATAATGTTGATTCATAGCTGCAGCAAATTTAGCTGCTTGTGCTATCGTGTCACCCAGCGCCTCCGTCTGAATAATAAATGATGTGCATAGTTTTACAGAAGTATATTCATGTTCTTGGGTTATTATAGTTTTCAAAAAAATATTAGTTTTTATTTTTATTTAGTTTGGTAACGTGTTATTGTAACAGGTTGCTTTAAAGAAAGCGATGAAGAGGAGAATCCATGTGCAAAAGGTGTTTATTGTAAAATCCCAAAAAGGGCCAGCAAACAAATCCAGGGGGTAATCCACAATCGTAAATCCAAAGACAGGCAAAATATATCAGGGCAGGCGGCAATACAGGCAAAATCCAAATAAACAGGCACAGGTCAAAAAACAGGCAGATACAGATTAACAGAAACAGATACAGGTAACAGGCAGATACAGACAAGATGGGGCGATGTAATAATCAGCCGAGGACAGGTGAACAGGATGTGACTTAAATACAGAAACAAACAGGAAGTGTGAAGCGTGACATGGCATGATGATTTCAAAATAAAAAAGTCTGAACAGAGCAGGATAACAAAATACAAGTTCAAATAACAAAAATACACAGAATACAAGCAAACACATAACAAAACCTTACAGAACCCCCCCTCTAAAGGGCGACTCCCGGAGCCCAACAAACAAATTATCAAGTCCAATAGAGGGTGGGCGGGCGGGCCAGGACCTCTTGGCAATGACAGGGAAGTTCAGGAAAGGTCCTGGGTCATGGGGCAGATGCGGGCCTGGGTCATGGGGCAGATGCGGGCCTGGGTCATGGGGCAGACGCGGGCCTGGGTCATGGGGCAGACGCGGGCCTGGGTCATGGGGCAGACGCGGGCCTGGGTCATGGGGCAGACGCGGGCCTGGATCAATGGGCAGACATGGAGCTGGATCAATGGGCAGACATGGAGCTGGATCAATGGGCAGACATGGAGCTGGATCAATGGGCAGACATGGAGCTGGATCAATGGGCAGACATGGAGCTGGATCAATGGGCAGACATGGAGCAGGATCAAGGGGCAGACATGGAGCAGGATCAAGGGGCAGACATGGAGCAGGATCAAGGGGCAGACATGGAGCAGGATCAAGGGGCAGACATGGAGCAGGATCATGGGGCAGGAATAGACCCCGATCACAAGGAAAGGAAGGATCAGAGTACACTTCGGCCTCCGCCTCAGTGTCCTCTGCCTCCTTCCTGTGTCCGGGTACTACCCCCCCCAAAAACTTGGGAAAGCTTCCGTAGACCAGGGTGGCAATATTTCAGACGAATCAGATGAGCCAGGTAAATCAGACGAATCAGGTGAGCCAGGTGAATCATATGAATCAGGTGAGCCAGGTGAATCGGACGAATCAGGTGAGCCAGGTGAATCGGACAAATCAGGTGAGCCAGGTGAATCAGATGAACCAGACGAGACAGGCGAGTCAGATGAATCAGATGAATCAGACAGGACAGGTGAATCAGGCAAAACAGATGAATCAGATGAGGCAGGCGGATCAGATGAGGCAGGCGAATCAGATGAGGGAGAAGAATCAGAGGAGTCGGGCGGATCAGAAGAATCAGAGGAGTCGGGCGGACCAGGTGAGTCGGGCGGACCAGGTGAGTCGGGCAGATCAGGTGTGTCGGGCGGATCAGGTGAGTCGGGCGGATCAGGTGAGTCGGGCGGATCAGGTGAGTCGGGCGGATCAGGTGAGTCGGGCGGATCAGGTGAGTCCAATGCAGGGCCTTGAGGAACCTCGGGAACAACAGAGCAGAAGGCAGACCAAACGCACCACAGGGCTATGGCAAATTCAGGGATTACTGAGTCAATGGAACATACCTCTGTGGTCGTCGGTTCAGGCAGGGCGGCCATCTTGACGTTAGGAGCTGGGTGGATAATAGCCCTCATGAGTGCAGGTGTGGTGGTGATGATAGCTCTCTGAAGCTCAGGTGCAGGAATGGTTGGAGCTCTCTCATAAACAGGTGCAGGTGCAGAAACAGGCAGGATGGCGGCCATTTTAGGGACAGGCAGGATGGCGGCCATTTTTGGGACAGGCAGGATGGCGGCCATTTTGGGAGTAAGCATGGTGGCAGCCATTTTAGGATCAGGCAAGACTTTAACAGGTTTGGGCAGAACATGTCTAGGTGTGTGGTGAATATTCCCTGGTTCATTATCCACCACACCCACAGTGAAAGGAGAACCACACAACAACAGGGCAAAGTCAATATAACTCTCCAGGGACCAGGCAGACATATCATGTGGCATACACAAGCGCAACCATTCATCCAAAGCGTTGTAAAAATTGGTTTTAAAGTGTCCTCATCAAAATGTACTTGATTACTCAATTCCAAAAAGTCACTTACATATTCCTCAATGGGCCGGTGGTTCTGACGGAGTGCAAGTAGTGCAAAAACAGGTTTCATGGTGCTGGTGGGAGATTACAAACCTTCGCTGGATTCCGGGTTATGGCTGATTATTCTGTAACAGGTTGCTTTAAAGAAAGCGATGAAGAGGAGAATCCATGTGCAAAAGGTGTTTATTGTAAAATCCCAAAAAGGGCCAGCAAACAAATCCAGGGGGTAATCCACAATCGTAAATCCAAAGACAGGCAAAATATATCAGGGCAGGCGGCAATACAGGCAAAATCCAAATAAACAGGCACAGGTCAAAAAACAGGCAGATACAGATTAACAGAAACAGATACAGATACAGATACAGGTAACAGGCAGATACAGACAGGATTTGGCGATGTAATAATCAGCCGAGGACAGGTGAACAGGAAGTGACTTAAATACAGAAACAAACAGGAAGTGTGAAGCGTGACATGGCATGATGATTCCAAAATAAAAGTCTGAACAGAGCAGGATAACAAAATACAAGTTCAAATAACAATAATACACAGAATACAAGCAAACACATAACAAAACCTTACAGTTATTTTATTTCAGTTTAGTTTTAGTTCTTTTAAGTGGTGCATAAATAGTTTTGATTTCGTTTCTATTTTTCAAAAATCATTACTTTTAGTTTTATTTAGTTTTTGTATAGTTTTAGTCTTTAGCATAATATCATGGTTGTGTACATACACTTTGCCAAATCTGGTAATGTTGAAAATAAGATAATACGATTTTTTTTAAATACGTTTTTTTATTTACTCCTGTCAATCAAAGGGCAGGACAAATACCAAACCAACCAAAACTCTAAATTCTGTTAGGTTATTTAACCCCTTAGGTGGTGCAAATACCTTTAGAGTGGGGGGGGGGTGAAATTGTGATATAAATATTCATATTAATATAACTCTGGCATTTTTTGGTCTAGAAGCCTAATCTTGGTCTTGTTTTAAATAATTAAATTGTTATAGCAGTTTACATTTATTTTAATAAATAAAAATAATTCCATAACATATTATTTTAAATTATATTAAAATTATAAAAATTTAAATGTTTCACAAAAGTAATAATGCAAACATGAAGCCATACATCTCAAGTAGTTCTGATCCAAATTTTTAAAGTTAAAATCACAAAAAATAAGGTGTGTGTCACACTTAGTGGTTTTGCCAAAGAAAGGCCACTAGCTGTCAACGGTTTGCAGCATACACTTGTCACAAATTATTCCATTACTATCACTGCATTATTATTACTGCAAAAATGTTTTGAAATATGAAAACTACATTCTTAGAGCTTTCCAACAATATATAGTTTGTCAACATTTGTGAAGATTTATAATAGGATATAGTTATGAATAAATAATAATAAATATGGATTCCTATGGGGGGAACAAAAAACTGTCACTACATTATTTCTATCATCCTTGAAATATGAAACTACATTTTTAGAGCTTTCCAGCGATATATAGTTTGTTATGATTTTTTAGGTTTACAGTAGGGTTGTAGTAGGGCTGGGTAAAAATATCGATTCATCAATGCATTGCAATTATTTGTTCCTCAATTCAATATCGATTCATCAAATCCTATGAATCGACCAGTGGCGGCGCTGTGGGTAGGCAACACTCTAGCACCCGCTGCCCGAGGTAATTTGATCCGGCCCTTTATGTAGTCTGTGAAAAAGACATCTCTAGAATAAATAAATTTAGAATTAAAATAAATGTAGTTGGACAACGGGCCCTACAGTTACGAGTTGATGAGTGTGCATCTGTTACAGCATGAGATGCAGAGCGCGAGTCACGTGACTGGCGCGAGTAGCTGTGTCACGTGTTTATATTCGCGCTTTGGTCCAACGCGAGCCGCTCGCGCCAGCATATAAAGAGGCGATGACTGACAGTGGTGAGACCACGGACTCTATGGCTGTTTTAACTTCTTGTATTTCCATCTTACAAAACCGACTTTTTTCCGACAGTTGTTGTTTGATATGTCGGCTCGATGATGACTTGCTTATCCACAATGACATTAGATGTCTTAATAAAGGAAACGCATTGAAATGATTAGTAACAATTAATCACCCATCGCGCCCAACACCTGCACCACTGAACGCGTATCTACTGACAAACATACACCTGATTTTACTGCTCTAGCGAAATCTAAAAGTATAATTTCTCTTATTAGAAGCCAGACTAATGTTTGCCAGTTGTTAAGATGGCTGTTGTAGTTTAAATAGGGGTAGTGAAATAATTAGCTTTGACAAAAACAGCATAAAACAATGTTATATTACATACTGTAAACTTTTTTGTTATGTGTACTAAAGTGAGTAAATAAGTTAAATTCTCAATGAGTGTGATATGGCTCTTATTAACCCCTTTAAATGTAAATTAAAGCATCTTACAGTGCACTTATGTTGTTATGCAGTTTTAAAATACAACATATGAACATGTCTGGATGTAGATAAAGCTTACTTGGACATCTTACAATGCACTAATTTTGTTGTTATGCAGTTTAAATATAGGAAAATGTAGTCATAATCACTGATATATCTTCGGCCCCTTATTTGAGATGCTTTTCATGAACTGGCCCCCATGACAAACTAACTGAATAGCCCTGCTCTAGTGAGAGCGTTCAGCGTTGTACAAAACACGATTTACCAAAACAGCAAGATGGCAAACAGCAGCTGCACTCCGTTCAAGCCTGCACCAAAAGCTAAAATTAAAATATAGGCTACTCAGGTACTTAATTACTTGTGTATCTACTTATTATTGAATCGATATTGAAGCAAGCAAATCAATATCGAATTGAATTGAATCGAAGCATCAATAATCGGAATCGAATTGTGAAATTCCTAACAATACCCAGCCCTAGGTTGTAGTGTTATAAATATATAAAAACAAATTAGGCCTACCTATGGCCCCGTGACATTTTAGAAACTGACTATCATTACGTCATAATTCTCCCAAAATGGCAATGAAATATGAAAACTACACACCTAGAGCTTTCCAACAATATATAGTTTGTCATGATTGTTTATGTTTGGAACAGGGTATTAGTGTTACAAATATAAAACAACCACGTGGGCCCACCTGTATACCCGTGGCATTTTAGAAAATAGCTCTCACTATGTCATTCCTTTACCAAAATAGTGATAATAAATGAAATCTACACTCTTAGAGCTTTCAAATGATATATAGTTTCTCATGATTGGATAAGAATTCACATGCAAAACACTGAAGTAAATGTTGGCGTCCCTCTGGCGGGACAATGACATTTATCATATAAATGTTTTGAGGCGCACTCTCTTTAAAATTGAATCAATTACTCTGCCTACATAATTTATTTTATAAAACACTGCTGATTTATGTATTCTAGAGGCTTAGACCTTTCCAACAATATATAGTTTGTTGTGATTTACATAAAATTTATATGGAAAATATTGACGTAAACTTAGGTGTCCCGTGAGCGGGACAGCGCCACTTAAGGAGCTGGGTATATATAATATAAATATATAAATATACATGTTTGGTTATAAATAATCATATGCTGGGTTGTTGTTAACCCAAACATGAGTTAAAACAACCTAGCATTGCATTGAAACAACCCAGCATATGTTTATTTATAACCTAACGTGTGTTTTGTCCAATATTTTCCCAGCATTGGGTTAAAAATAACCCAGATTATTTAGCTTGAATCCGCACATCTTACTTGTACAAACTTATGTCTGTGCACAACAACTGAAAATCAATGCAAAGTTTAATGTTCTGTCTATGAGTGTCCATTTCTGTACTAGAATACATTGTTGTACTAGCAATTATTTGTTGACTTAATATTAATATATAATATTATTTGTTGATTATCCGCAAAAGCATATACAATTTCAGATAAGTTCAGCGGAGATTCTTTATCATAGCAACCAAAAAGCATCAGCTAACACTGCCAAGCAAGCGGCAGAGGTGGAAAGTAACGAATTACATTTACTCACGTTACTGTAATTGAGTAGTTTTTTGTGTACTTTTACTTTTTTGAGTAGTTTTTAAAATCTGTACTTTTACTTTTACTTAAGTATGTTTTGTTTAAAGTATTGCACTTCCCTACATTTTAAATCATATCCGTTACTGAGTACAAAAATATTTTAAAAAAGCAAGGTGATAAAGATGCGCAACGGATGATTGATGGGCGGGGGAATGCGCAAAAAGAACCATGGAGACGGACGAGACAGGCGCGCGCTAATGCAGACCCGCCTCAGTTCAAATCTTATGAAAGAAACCCCTGGTCATATTTAAGCGACCACTTTCCACTGACGCAAAGCGAGTGTTTCATTCCTATGAAAGGTAGGATTCATGCTCTCGAGTACGAAATTGCAGACCGTGTTTTACCACTCATTTGCACTACGCGTTTTTAATACAATGCTCATTATCCTCCGCAGTCTAGCAGCTTCGCGTCAAGTCAAACACAACTTCAGAACGTCCTCGAGAATGCGCAGGTCATTAGACATATGAGAGAGAGAGAGAGAGAGAGAGAGAGAGAGAGAGAGAGAGAGAGAGAGAGAGAGAGAATTTTGAATCTACTTTATTCTACACATTTTACACAACAACCATACCTCATATTACAAAACACCTAAAACCCACACAGCAATTACAAATTATTCAACCCAAATTGAAAAAACAAGATCATGATCTATAACAGTACACACAGCATCATTATAACTCCATACATCATTAAAACTAGGGTTGGGTACCTTTCACATTTTTACCGGTACCGGTTCCGATGCCGGTACCTGGAATTCGATACCGGTACCTTTTTCGGTACTTTACTCGGACTTAAGTGACTTTCAGTGGACATAATAAGCCCAAACCTCTCATTTTCAACATTTTGTTATTTATTTCGAAATGTTTAATAATACACACAATCTTTACAAAAAAAACATCCCTATAACATCCAGGGCATATGTCTTACATATAAATAAAATAAATAAATAAAATATATAAGTAAGACAAATGATCAATGAACATAAACGTCCTAAAAGCAACATAAAAGTAAACTTTTATGTTGAAAACAATACTAGCAGTTGATTTTTAGAAAAATCAGCATGTCAACGTTCTCAGGTAAAAGCCATGACAGAGCGGTAAAGAACACTCGCTCTGAGGATGTAGAAGAGGACTGGACACAGAGATACTTTATTGCCAATCTGGCCAGCATTGGCATTTGGTCCGCATGTGGTTAAATGTGTTCGAACTGCCACACGGACTCCCTTCTCTCCTCCTATTTATCTAATTTGAGGTACTGAGGACAAAGTTTTACGTCATTTCTGACTTTTAGCGTGAACACACAGTCTTTAGGCTTTCATTGATAAAGCTAAAAGCGGCTGATCTCCGCAGTTTCATTTCGCGAGCGCGTGAAAGTTGTGTGATCTTAATTCATTAATTGTGCTGAAAAATCTGAGAAAGCTCCAACATATTCATGTACAAAACACTGTGCAGCATGTTTACTTAAAACACAAGCATAGTATTAGTTTGTGTGCATTTAAACCCGTCATTACTCCAGCTTACGTTAAAACGAAAGCAAAGGGACTTCCCCGCGGTCTCCACGGACCACCACTCAAAGTAATCAGGACAGGACCGATCGAAAGTGGAAAAAAGAGACGGACTAAATACCAGGTGTAAACAGAATTTGTCTCTCTCGTCCACTAGTGATCTGATCGACGAAAACGCATCTTAATAAGCTTTTATATAAGCTTAATAAGCTGTGCTTCTAAATACACACTGTGTTTAAATAAGTGCTTCCTCAGGTTGGATGTATTACCACTGCTTACCTTGCACTTACTGTTACAAATATTACAGGTAGCATTGTCTGCATCATCCTTTGTGAAATTTAACCACATGTTAGATCGCTTTCTGTTAGCCATTAAGCAAGTTGCAAAGGGGTGTCACTTACCACACCATCTCTCTCGCGCGCGCGCACACGCTTTCGCCACGTACCAGGCTCACACGGCGCGCTGACATGTTCTCTCAGGTACCGAAATTGAGCACCGATTGATTTTATGTGAATCGATACTGGGTAGTACCGACGCAATTCGGTCGGTGCCTATAAAAGTACCGAGGTCGGTACCCATCCCTAGGCCCCTGCTTTCCAGATGTTTTCTTCACCAAAGAGAAACTTTTGTACAAACTGTAACCTGAAAGCAGTTTTTCTACTTTCCAAGTGAACGAGGCCTTGGCCTCCCTCATCTCTTGGTAAGAATAAAACACATTGAGGAACCCAATGTAAATTGTTCCAAAAAAAATTAACAAGCATTACTTGCAACTTTGATAACAGGCCTGCAGGGGGTTCTGTCGATGCCAGCCGGTGCCACAGAGTGGACGCCACCAAGTTGTTAATTATAAGTGTGCGCCCCCTATATGACATTCTGGGAAGTAACCATTTCCACCTTCTCAATTTTTCCTACATCATTTCTTCAATTCCCTCCCAATTCTTTTTAACATACTGTTCATCTCCCAGAAAAACTCCTAAATACTTAATTCCACCTGAAGTCCATCTTAGACCACCAGGCAGACTGGGTTTTCTTTCACCCCATCCACCTACTTCAAGAGCAGCACACTTGTTCCAATTTACTTTTGCTGATATTTTTTTAAAATTCTTCTACAACCATTTTTATATTTTCCACATCTTTCTTATCTTTAACCACCACCATTACGTCATCTGCATAAAGTTAAAATGATTTACTTTTTACTTTTACTTGAGTAGATTTTTAGACCAGTAACTTTACTTTTACTTAAGTAAAATATTATTAAAGTAACTTTACTTTGTAAGGGTACCACCCACCAGCCCAACGACGGATGAAAGTGGAGTGGGTAAAGGGGTCTCGTGTTCGTTCCTTTCTCAGCGCTTCTAGAGAAATAATTCCATATCAGGATTAAATTAATTTCTTTGATCTCTGTGTTTAAATTATAATCTGACTCCAATTTAATATGCTACAAATTTTTTGCATTATTCCAATTATCTGTTGATCATAATTTAGATGTTTGATTATTTATAAATTCCCATAATCTTAGTTATTCGTTCATTAGAAACCCGATATCACACAGAGCATATGTCAGCTGTTGCGTATATCTCACAGACACAAAATTGTCAGTCTGATCTTAGTCAGAGGTTGCCTGGTAAACTAATATTTTTATGTCTGGCTGCTCCATGCTTGCTCCGATCATAAAAATAGTTACTTTAGTCTAACGCTCATGCAACTTGCTAAGGCAGGTGATAAACATAAATCTGAGAGTTTTAATGAATGTGCCCCATGCTCCATTCGAACATCAAAACACCAGTGTGATAATATCCTGACACGATAATCTTGCGGTAATACCAGACTCCTTCTAATCTACTGGTCATAACAATTTCTGAAAGAATTAAAATAAATCAATACAATTTCTGAAGAATTCAGATGAATCAAATGTAACAATTTATTATACCAGGCAGGTTTCAGCTTCAAACATAAATTAAACAATATCATACAGAATTTGATTCAATTCCAATTAATTAACCCTTGTGTGGTGTTCGAATTTTTGTTACTTAGACGATGTTTGTGGGTCTGGTGGACCCAGAGCATTATTAGTATCTTAAACCAATGCAGTCATACAAATTTATGTAATATTGTTTACAGATGTTTACTTTAGCCTTATTGCAAGTAATATAGACAGAATTTATGGTTAATATTTGTCATTTACCACTGGTAGAGGACTATTTATAAACTAAAGTGCCATTCGTTTTTGTGGTATTATAAAAAAAAGAATACAATTCTATTCTGATCCAGATATTGGGGGGAAACATGCTTATCTTAAATAAGTATAAATGAAACTATTTTTTTTTATTACTGTTGATGTTTAATTTTTTGAACTTTTTGAAATTGTACACATTTTTGTCAGTCTACACAGCACAGGCCCAACTGAACAGATGCCGTATCATAAGATATGATCCACACTGAACACATAACCTGTTCATGCCAGCCAACACAACATATAAGAAGCAAATGTCTACTGTGTAGTTGTGTTGTGTATGCATTTCTTGCATTTTATACACATATATTGTGTCCATCATATTTCCACACACATTGCAGTACAATGTGTTGCTATTGGCCACAACTTAGAATGATGAAAATACATGGATAATATTTTACTTTCTCTATTATTCACTCTCTCACACACACTCAAGCACACACACATCTTTATGGGACATTTGGTCCCCACAACGTGATAAATACCAGGTACACACACCATAGGTTTTGTGGTAAATCCATGGTTTTACAAAGGGTTATCAATATACCAAATTACCATGATTACTACTCTTTTACTACAGTAAAACTATGGATTTTTTTGTAAGGGAGATAATGGTAAAATGGTTCCTGTTAGACAGAAGGTAAAGTGTTTGGGACAGTGGGTACAGACTAATGTTCATGCATGATATAACATGTTGTATCCTTGCGGTATTACAGCAAGAGCAGAAGGACAAAACTCTGACATGCATCCATCACATATGTACAGACATAAATACAAACACACTCATGCACTCACAGGAGTCCCAGATAGGAGAATAACAGAGTGAAGTTACATAGCACATTCAATTTTCACTCTTCTATTACCCCCGGGTCCAGTGGACCCGAACACCACATATGTAATATAAATGTGTAGGGGGGGTACACAGTGTACAGTAATTATGAATTTGTTTATTTTTATGTTCTTCATAGAAAATGAGCCAAGGCCAGTGAATCTGAGGTTGAAACAACAATTCATTGCATAATTTTTCTTTCAGTAAACATTAAAAACGGGTCCCACAGACCCGAACACCACACAAGGGTTAAAATGATCAACAGTTGCAAAAGTTACAAAGTCATACCTGGCAATAGACACTCTGGCTACAGAGTACTTCCATCATGAATATAATATACCCAAAATGGTTTAGAAAGATTCTTGTTAAAGATTTCTTTCATGATGTTTTAATACACACACCCAAAGTGTGGGGAAGATTCTTGCTAAAGAATACTTCCATGTCTGAATACACACACCCAAAGTGTGGGGAAGATTCTTGCTAAAGAATACTTCCCAGAGTCTCTTGCCAAGCCACCTTATATACACAGAATGAGACAAAGAATAATAACATCTCAAATCAGGATTTGGTTGGTCGGTTCTCGTGACCTGAAGGAGCACCAAATGGGACTGTTAACCATCTGTAATCTAGATCTCCTCATGAGTTGACACCCATAACAGAAGTACAGATTATGTCTTAAGTTTTAAACTTTGGTACACTTTCTCTTAGAATTATAGAAATTAGACCTTTTTAACAATCGCACCATCACCTTTAAAATGACACCAAACATGAAGATGAAACCTTTGTAGCATCACAACATAGAATGAATATGACATTACCAGAGGTGGGTAGAGTACCCAAAATCTGTACTCAAGTAAAAGTACAAGTACTTATACAAAAATGTACTCAAGTAAAAGTAAAAGTATCAATCTAATTATTTACTTGAGTAAGAGTAAAAAAGTATTAGATGAAAAAACTACTCAAGTAGTTAGTTACTCGTTACTTCTGATCTGATAGAGAAGTAGCGCAAAAGCAATGAATTTCAGACTACTTGGAGGGTTTTCACAAATCTCTCCTTAAAAGTCTCATTGTTCTGCTTATATACAAGTAAAGCAGCCTATTTCAGTCCTGCAATGGGTACATTAACATCACATAACGTGTCATTTGAGAAAAAAATCTCAAGCACACACACACAGATGTTTTTCTGACGGTTAACTCTATATATTATGTTCACAACACAAACTTATCAGCATCTGCCTTTAAACATGCAAACAGTAAACAAATAAGAACGTGTGTGTCTGTTTGTTATCATCTTTTTATATGATATATAGGTTATTTTCATTGCCATTAAAGTGCAATTACTAAACATAAACAGGAGCTTAATAAAAATGATCATTTTAGATTTTCATAATGGAACTTATCTGTTTTTGCAAATCATCTCTACATTTATTATAATATATAATACATGTTTCTTTCAAATCAATCTTTATTCTTTTATTTTTATTCATTCATTCTTTAGGAAGGATTTAAATAAAATACAATCCCGTTTTTATTTGAATGTATTTTCTACACATTAGTGAGGTGTCCGGATTTGTGTATAAATGCAGTCATTACATTATGCTGTTAAGTTTGTTTAGTTATGGGGAAATGATATGGAAATGTGCAGATGTGAACGTGCTTGTTTGTATGGTTTAACTTACACTAGGTTTGGTCATCGCTTGCACAAGAGTGCATATGGCAAAAAAACTCAGACAGTGTGTGAAATGACCATTAATACTGTTCAAATAGACAATACTGTGACACTTACTTCAGGCTGGATCTTGAATTCCTGTTCGCTGAGATGTCAGCTCGTTTATTGAACAAAGCATGCATCACATTATGAAACTATTGACCTCTTGGAGTGAAAACATACACCGAACTTGAAGCCACGCATGATCTGCCTCCGATAACTCGCACAACGCACACGTGCCCATATCTGCTTCTCCTATCATCTACGCGGCCGCGCGGTCGCGCGCGCTAAAAGGGTGAACAGAAGGGTGAACAGTACATTGATATAATTGAACCTTCTTCAGTTATTGTAATGGTTTGCCAGCAGAAGACAGGTTGTCTTAATAAACTAGCCGTCATACACATTACGTGACGCTGCTGTGCAGGTCAGGAGTTCTAATAGACATTCGTCTGCCACCTATTGGTCATTAATGATCCAGCAACATCTGCTGAACATTTGCTTATGATCCGGTAATATGAGTCTCCGTGTTCAACTGCTCATCCAATAACATTTAAAAAAACGAAAACGCAAGTTTTCTTTTCCAAAATTTTAGTTAGTTTTAGTTAGTTTGGTCCACATTTTAGTTATACTGTAGTTTAGTTTTAGTTTTTTTTTTAGAAACCTTTGTTTTTCAGTTAACTAAAATGTTTTTTTTCACTAATAGTTTCAGTTTTCGTGATAGTTTTCATTTACTATAATAACCCTGAACATTTAGCGGCAGGTTTTTGGAAGTGCTATTAGCACATCAGCTGAGTCCGTAAATGAAAGGCACTGTTTCTTCCTGCCGCTCACTGAACAGAGAAAAGGCAGAGGAAGATCATCCCAACATGTATTTTGTTTTCTTGCAGTTTAGAATTAGTTAAATAGGGCTAGATGTATTTGTTTTTTCTTTCTCTACTGCTCGTGTAAGCTCCGCTGTGGGTGCTCGTGCGGTGCGCGCTCTCAATCTGTGCGTGTGCAGAACCTCTCCCACAGTTAAGTTTGGTTCTGATAACATCACGTTATTATTTTGTAAAATAACACTTCAACTCAATTCTTAAAGTTTGTGAATTGAAAAAAATCAGAAACGTCCACGTCCGCATCACGATACATCGAAGAATAAATTGTTCATAATAGAAGATGTTGTGTGACTCTTGAGTGTTTGTCTTCCGTTGACACCCGGTGAGTATAAATGTCTTGTATGTGTTGTCTATAGATAGACGCACCAGTTATGTAACTTAAGTCGGTCAGGTGTGTAGGGGAAATCTAACAACACAACACCAAAGATAATATTAAAGAGATATGTGAAATTGCTAAAACAATGTCAGACAATGTAATATGCTCTGGTCCCCTCCCCGCCTACCGGGAGGATGAAACTTACAGTAGACTATTGTCTCTTCACGACTGGATGTCAAAATGGTGCCCTCAGGATAACGTAGGGTTTATAGACAATTGGAAGCATTTCCGGGGGAGACCTGACCTGCTAAAGAGAGATGGCCTCCATCCGTCTCAGGAAGGAAGAACGATTCTCTCTATAAATCTGACCAATAGTCTTACTTCTAATACAGTCTGACTATCCAGGGTACAGGTCAGGAAACAGACGGATCGGCTTAACCGTCCGTCTGTTAGTTGCCGTGATATGTCAAGATCACTTATATCCCAGCACTTCGAGTCAATCTTACCAGAATATCAACACATTTCAACTGTATCTGTTCCCCGAACAAATAAATACAGAGCACCGCCTGCCACATCTGGTACAAATCTGATTAATATAAAATTAGAAAACAATACATTAACAGATGAACCTCGAATGTTAAAATTCTGCCTTCTTAACATTAGATCGCTTACCAATAAAGAACCTATTGTCAATGAATTAGTTACAGACCAAAACTTAGATGCACTCTGTTTAACAGAAACCTGGCTTAAAGCAGACGACTACATTAGTTTAAACGAATCCACCCCACAAGACTATTATTATAAACACGAACCTCGAGTAAAGGGGAGAGGGGGTGGTGTAGCAACAATATACAACAACATTTTTGAACTAAAATTTAAATCATTTGAACTAATGTTGTTAAATATGGAAATAACTGATCGTAACCACAAACAGCTCTCTTTTGCCTTAGCTACAATCTATAGACCTCCAGGCCACCATGCAGATTTCCTTAAAGAAATAGCAGATTTCCTGTCTGAGCTTGTAGTCACTGTAGATAAAGCTCTTATCGTTGGTGATTTTAATATTCATGTGGATAACCCAAAAGATGCATTAGGACGTGCATTTATAGATGTTCTAAATTCTTTCAATATTAGACAAAACGTGACAGGGCCAACACATACTCATAAGCACACATTAGACTTAATTCTGTCACTCGGACTCAGTATTAATGACATCAAAATATCACCTCAGAGTGATGCAGTTTCTGACCATTACCTTGTGTCATACACTGTACTTCTAGATAGGATCACTCAATCCACAACATGCTACAGATTAGCCAGAACAATAATTTCCACCACTAAAGATAGCTTTATTAGCACTCTTCCAGACCTGTCCCAAATTAAACATGTAGCAGATAACTGTGACGATCTAGATATTGTAATAGAAAACGTCTCGGTTACGGATGTAACCCTCGTTCCCTGAAGGAGGGAACGGAGACGTCACGTCGTGACCGATGAATTGGGAACTCGTTTAGAGAGACCAATCTGCTTCGAATACTACTAAAACGGCAATGAACTTGGCATTGAGATATTTGCATAATGCTGGCGCCGCCCCGCCAGGTGCGTATATAAGGAGCACGTGCAAATAGGGAAATCAGCTTCTGTTCGCTGAGAAAGCCGGAAAGGTGACCGGCCGTAATAGCAGGTGGCAGCACCTGTGGCGACGGGACGTGACGTCTCCGTTCCCTCCTTCAGGGAACGAGGGTTACATCCGTAACCGAGACGTTCCCTTTCAGTCGGTCACTACGACGTCACATCGTGACCGACGAATTGGGAATCCCTACCAAAACGCCACTAGGGGCTGACCTCTTCCAGTGTCTGCAAAAAGCCCTCCAAATCCCCTTAAGGGAATGGAGAAATAGGATAAGGCAGAAAGGCCGGGCACTAGATGTTCCTTTAACCTCACAGTAGTGCCAGCAACTGGGAAGCGCCCTACCAGAGCGGGATAGGAAAGCTGCGGAAGCCACCGCCCCTCTTAAGGGCTGATGGTGGACTAAATAAACAGAATAAGGACAGCCGTGGCTGTGTAAGCAAAGCAGCGCTCTGCTAAGGGAAACGTGGGCTGGTAGGATTAACCCCACGGAATAATACTCACAAAGGAACCCGTTGGGACACAATGTGGAGCCCAAGCCAAACACGTAGGTTCGTAAGAATACAGCTAGTGAAAGGCTGACAGCCAATGCTCCGCAACAAAGGCTGCCAAGGCAGCGGAGGAAGAGCAATTCAAACCATTACGCATTTTTGCTCTGATGGCCTTCCATACTGAAACTCAATTTGGAGCCTCAGTCGGAGGCTGCAAGCCGACTTGCAAGTCTGCTCTCCGTGCCCTCCCTGGTGAGGAAAGAACACGAGAGGATACAGGCTCGATACGAACATTGTAAAATCTAATTAACGTATTAGGTGTCGCCCAACCAGCAGCTCTGTAGATGTCTGTTAGCGAGGAACCACGAGCGATAGCCCAAAATGAGGCAACACTCCGTGTGGAGTGCGTTCTCAAATAAAAGGGCAAGAATACCCTGAAGATTATAAGCCAGGGCGATAGTATCAACTATCCAATGAGACATCCTCTGCTTAGTGACAGCTTTCCCTTTCTGCTGGCCACCATAACAAACAATGAGCTGGTCTGAGGTCCTGAGGCTTTGCGTGCGATCCACGTAGAGTCGCATAGCGCGTACGGGGCACAACAAAGCCACGGTTGGGTCTGCGTCCCCCGGGGCAGCGCTTGCAAGCTCACCACCTTATCTCTGAAGGGAGTGGTGGGAACTTTGGGCACGTAGCCTGGTCTGGGTCTCAATGTTACACTCGAGACAGCAGGGCCAAACTAAAAGCACGAATCGTCAACAGAGAATGCATGTAAATCCCCTACTCTCTTCATGGAGGCCAATGCTAGCAGGGTCAGAGTTTTCATTGATAAAAAACTTCAGACTCGCAAACTGCAAAGGCTAAAATAGGAGACCTGAAGGCTTCAGCACCATGGACAGGTCTCAGGAGGAAAGAAGGAGGGCGCGAAGGGTTTAGCCTACAAGCGCCTCTTAAAATGTAATAATTAAATCATGCTGGCCAACTGATCTGCCGTAGATAAGTGAGTGATGAGCAGAAATAGCGGCGATATCAACTTTAATGGCGGAGGGACAGCCTACCATCTAACCTATGTTAAAGATATAAAAGCATAATGTTAAAGGGCATTCTCTGGGGTCCTCGCGTTGCGAAGAGCACCAGGTGACGAAAAGGTTTCATTAAGCGCGTAAGCCCGTCTTGTGGACGGAGCTCGAACCGCGTCGATGGTGTTAGATACCGCTTGCGATAAATCACCTAAACCTTGCGCGCGCTCAATGACCATACATGGAGATCCACAGGTTGGGGCGCGAGTGCCAAATGTGCCCCTTCCTTGAGAAAGAAAGTCCTTCCTCAGGGGAATCCGCCAGGGAGGGCTGTCGCGAGGAGCATTAACTTTGAAAACCAATTCTTGGTCGTCCAGTACGGACGATTAATAAAAGGCTCTCCTCGTCCTGCCTGACTTTGCACAGTGTCTGCGCAATAAAGCTCACTGGAAGGAATGCGTATTTATGCACCCCCCGCGGCCAGCTGTGTGCCAACGCATCCACGCCGAGGCTGCCCTCGGTTAGTGAATAAAATAGGCGACAGTGGGTATCGTCCGGCGACGCAAACAGATCTACGCACAACCGAACTTCTTCCATTCGCCGGGGGCGCAGCTCGGTAAGCGCGTCTGCCGCTGTATTGAGCGATCCCGGGATGTAAATGGCACGAAGGGACCTCAGATGCTTCTGACTCCAAAGGAGGAGATGACGAGCGAGATGCGACAGGTGACGAGAGCGCAAAACCGCCTTAACGGTAAATTCAATTCAATTCAATTCAATTCAATTTTATTTATATAGCGCTTTTCACAATACTCAATTGTTTCAAAGCAGCTTTACATTAATAGAAGCAGTAAAAGCACAGAAAAATGACAGATAGCACAACATAATACACAATAGCATAAGCTGTCAAATTTGCTGAGGCTATGACTCGACATTATGAACGAGCGTATTACTAATGTAACGTCTAGGAGAAGAAGCTAAATTAAGCCCAAGCAGGCTACCTCCCCGGGGTGAAAAACCCCCTAGGAGAAAAAAAACAAAAACCCCGGGTTGTTGAGCCGAGGAAAAAAAAATAAAAAGTCCTAGGAGGGAAAAACCCTTGGGAGATATATATGTATATAAACACATATAAACGGATAAGGAGATTAAGCGGGGATTAAGCGGGGTTTAAGCGGGTTCTGCCGGTGGTCGTTGGTCAGGCATCAGCTGGGCATCACAGTGATGGACGACCAGTAGATCAGAGGTGAGTCGACTTTCACATCTACCGGAACTGGGTCTGTTTGTCCCATTGTCCTCAGGGTCGAGGACAGGACAGGGAGAGAAAAACAAAATCATATTAGCGTAGGGGCCGTTCACATGTAATGCAAGTGTCACACAGTGATGTGGTTTAATCAGCTTAGTTTCAGACAGACTAACTATTGCGGCATAATTATATTATCCACAGTTGAGGATTTTGCAAATTGGGGGCCCACTGCGACGGTATATATGGTAACTAAGGGTCACCTTCTGATTTTTAAGAGAAAATGAAACCTGTCGACCCGTTTGACTAAGGCCTGTAACCCCACTGTCGTCGTTAATGCAGGTTCAGTGGCAAACGGGTCTATATTGCATGCTATTTACAAGATCACGAGAAAACGCCAACATCGCAACCTGACCATACGTGCCAACCCGTTTGACTAAGGCTGGAGGCCCCACTGTCGTCGTTAATGCAGGTTCAGTGGCAAACGGGTCTGTATGGCATACTATTCACAAGACACAAAAAAGCGCCAAAATCGCAACCCGACCATATGTGCCAACCCGTTTGACTAAGGCTGGAAGCCCCACTGTCGTCGTTAATGCAGGTTCAGTGGCAAACGGGTCTGTATGGCATAGTATTCGCAATATAAAGAAAGCGCCAAAAGCCCAACCCAACCGTACGTGCCACCCCGTTTGACTACGGCGTGAGGCCCCACGGCCGCCTTTAATGCTGGTTAAGTGGCAAACGGGTTTGTATGCCTTACTATACACACGAACACGAAACTTCCAAAATCGCAATCCGACTATACGTTAAGATAAGGTTTTTATTTATTTATTTGGTTGGTCTGTTTTATGACCGCGAGTGCTTTGTTCGGTACAAATAACTATTTCGAGTTAAGTACTTTTACTAGACAAATTATGCGAATGCTTTGTTGAAGAGAAAAGTTTTAAGTCTAGATTTAAAATTATCGACTGTGTCTGATTCTCGGACATCGGTTGGTAAATCATTCCAGAGCTTAGGGGCTAAGTAGGAAAATGACCTTCCACTTTTAGACACTTTTGATAGTCTAGGGATAATCAAGAGACCAGAATTTTGTGACCGTAGTGTGCGTGATGGATTGTATTCTGATAGTAATTCTCTAAGGTATGAGGGTGCTAGGCCATTTAAAGCTTTGTAGGTGAGTAGTGATATTTTAAATTGTATGCGATATTTAACTGGTAGCCAGTGTAAAGATGCCAGAATTGGGCTTATGTGGTCGTACTTTTTAGATCGAGTAAGTACCCTTGCGGAAGCGTTTTGAACTAGCTGAAGCTTGTTTACTTGATTTGCATGGCATCCCCCGAGTAGCGAGTTACAATAGTCTATTCTAGAGGTCATAAAAGCATGGATAAGATTCTCTGCGTCAGATGTAGACAGTATATGGCGTATTTTCGAGATATTTCTAAGGTGGAAGAAAGCTGTACGGCAGACGTTGGCGATATGACTATCGAAGGATAAGTTGCTGTCGAACATCACACCTAAGTTCCTTACCGTGGAAGATGGCACCACAGTGCAGCCATCTATGTGCAACGTGTAATCTGACATATTATGTTTGTAGCGATTCGGTTCAATAATAAGTATCTCTGTCTTATTGGAGTTCAGCTTAAGAAAGTTATGTGCCATCCAGTCACTAACATCGCTAAGGCAGTCTGTTAGCTTAGAAAACATGTGTGTTTCGCTGGGATGTGAGGAGATGTAAAGCTGGGTATCATCCGCATAGCAGTGAAAACTTATGTTATGTTTCCTGATAATGTCTCCTAGAGGTAACATGTATAACGAGAACAGGATAGGACCTAAAACCGATCCCTGCGGTACACCGTATTTAACCAGGGAGTGATATGACTCTTCCTCGTTTACATAAACAAAGTGATAGCGATTGGTTAGATACGACCTAAACCATGCTAGCGCCTGACCACTGATACCAACATAGTTTTCTAGTCTATTGAGTAAGATTGTATGATCTATTGTGTCAAAGGCTGCACTAAGGTCTAATAATATAAGAATTGAGATTTCACCACGATCGGATGTTAATAGGAGGTCATTTGTAACTCTAAGCAATGCTGTCTCTGTGCTATGGTGGGGCCTGAATCCTGATTGGAACTTTTCATATGTACTATTATTTGTCAAAAATGTGCGTAACTGGCTTGCCACTACCTTTTCTAATATTTTCGAAAGAAAAGGGAGATTTGAGATTGGTCTAAAGTTATTAAGCTCTCCCTGATCAAGCTGTGGTTTTTTAATCAGCGGTTTAATAACTGCTAGTTTGAAAGATGTTGGAACGTATACTAATTCTAGCGATGAGTTAAAGATATTTAGAACCGGGGTTGACACTACAGGAAATACCTCTTTAAGTAGTTTTGTGTGAACGGGGTCTAATATACAGGACGATGATTTGGATGACGTTACTAGTTTAGAGAGCTCTTCTATTGTAGTAGGTTTAAATGAATCAAGATGTTCGTGTGGTAGTCTAGTGTTAAGTGAACTAACGGGTAGAGTGGTGGCTGCCTGTGTAGCTACGATGTTTTCCCTTATAGCCGTAATTTTGTTAGAAAAGAAGTTCATGAAGTCGTTACTATTGTGTTGGAGTTTACTATTGGTTTCTGTTTGTTCTTTGTTTCTAGTCAGTTTTGCAACGGTGCTAAAGAGGAAACGAGGGTTATTATGATTCTCATTTATAAGCTTGCTAAGATAGGTAGATCTGGCGGTTTTAATAGCCTGTCTGTAGTGTTTAACACTATCTTTCCATGCTGCACGCCATACTTCTAATTTTGTGCTTCTATAATTTCTTTCCATTTTCCTAGTTGCCTTTTTAAGAGCAGCGGTGTGATGATCATACCATGGAGCTGGCGGCTTTTCTTTGATTCTCTTTTTTCGAATGGGAGCAACGGCATCCAATGTGTTAGAACAGACATTGTTTAGGTTTTCTATTACAATATCTAGATCATCACAGTTATCTGCATGTTTAATTTGGGACAGGTCTGGAAGAGTGCCAATAAAGCTATCTTTAGTAGTGGAAATTATTGTTCTGGCTAATCTGTAGCATGTTGTGGATTGAGTGATCCTATCTAGAAGTACAGTGTATGACACAAGGTAATGGTCAGAAACTGCATCACTCTGAGGTGATATTTTGATGTCATTAATATTAAGCCCGAGTGACAGAATTAAGTCTAATGTGTGCTTACGAGAATGCGTTGGCCCTGTCACGTTTTGTCTAATATTGAGAGAATTTAGAACATCCATAAACGCACATCCTAATGCATCTTTATGGTTATCCACATGAATATTAAAATCACCAACGATAAGAGCTTTATCTACAGTGACTACAAGCTCAGACAGAAAATCTGCTATTTCTTTAAGGAAATCTGCATGGTGGCCCGGAGGTCTATAGATTGTAGCTAAGGCAAAAGAGAGCTGTTTGTGGTTACGATCAGTTATTTCCATATTTAACAACATTAGTTCAAATGATTTAAATTTTAGTTCAGGTTTTTGGTTTACTTTAAAAATTTTGTTGTATATTGTAGCTACACCACCCCCTCTCCCCTTTAACCTAGGTTCGTGTTTATAATAATAGTCTTGTGGGGTGGATTCGTTTAAACTAATGTAGTCGTCTGCTTTAAGCCAGGTTTCTGTTAAACAGAGTGCATCTAAGTTTTGGTCTGTAATTATTTCATTGACAATAGGTTCTTTATTGGTAAGCGATCTAATGTTAAGAAGGCCGAATTTTAACATTCGAGGTTCATCTTGTAATGTATTGTTTTCTAATTTTATGTTGGTCAAATTTGTACGTGATGTGGCAAGCGGTGCTCTGTATTTGCTTGTTCGGGGAACAGATACAGTTGAAATGTGTTGATATTCTGGTAAGATCGACTCAAAGTTCTGGGATATATGTGATCTAGACATATCATGCCAGCTAACAGACGGACAGTTAAGCTGATCCGTCTGTTTCCTGACCTGGGCCCTGGATAGTCATACTATATCAGAATTAAGAATATTAATCAGATTTCTGGTGAGTATAGCACTTCCTTCTGATGTCGGATGAAGGCCATCTCGGGTTAGGAGAAATGGTCTACCCCAGAAATGCTTCCAATTGTCTATAAACCCTACATTATGCTGAGGGCACCACTTTGACATCCAGCCATTGAGAGACACTAATCTACTATGTGTTTCATCTCCCCGGTAGGCGGGGAGGGGACCAGAGCATATTACATTGTCTGACATTGTTTTTGCAATTTCACACATCTCCTTAATATTATCTTTGGTGATTTCCGACTGTCGGAGTCTGGTGTCATTTGTTCCGGCGTGAATAACAATCTTAGAAAACTTCCGTTTAGCATTAGCCAGCACTTTAAGTTTGGATCTAATGTCAGACGTTCTGGCTCCCGGTATACAGTCGACTATGGTGTTTGGTGCCTCAATGTTAGTGTTCCTGAGTATAGAATCTCCAATGACCAGGGCACTTTTAACAGGTGTTTCAGCTAGTGTATTCCTTAGGGGATCGAATCTGTTAGAAAGTACCGTAACGTTATGGGTCTTAGATGGACGCCGTATATGACTATGCCGCCTGACAGTCACCCAGTTAGACCGCCGACTTGACTCTGATGTCGGAACCGAGCCATGTGTATTATGATAAACACTATGCGCGCTCGATACAGTATTTATAATGTTTACATTAGCATCTGATGTCGGAACACTATGTGCGCTCGATACATTGTTTGTAATGTTTACATTAGCATCTGATGTCGGAACCGAGCCATTAGTCTTTTCGCTCGATACAGTATTTACAACAGTAACATTAGCGGTTTTGCTATCCTCAACTAGCGTTCGGATGCGCGATTCTAGTTCAGCAACCTTCTCAGTTAATCTTAATACTTCAATACACTTAGTGCATGTAAACCCATCTATGCTAACTGCCGAAGCGAAACTATACAGGTAGCTAGTAGTACATGTGACCATAACTAGCGGAGTCTTACCGCTTTCATGCTGGGCGCTGGGGTCGTGGGTTAGCCGAACGCGCTCCGCGGCGCTGCATCGCGTTGGGGGTTTGGTTGTGGTACGCCTCAGTCGCCTGCGAACGTCTGGGTCCAGGGTGATGTTGGGCATGCTGAATCTGCGAAGGCCGGGCAGCGGCTCCTCCACAGCTTCCCGATCGCTTTCATGTTGGGCAATGGCGTCTCCGTTCACTCGCTTACGGTCCGTAAAGCTGCATCGCGTGGAGCACTCGTTTGTCGCAGTCCACGGGCGCTTGTGGACGTCCGGAGACATGGAGAAGTGGGCGCTGTAGCTCGCGTTGGCTCTGCTCAAACCGATCAACTCCTTCGCAGCTTCCCGCTCAGGCGAGGACAGGTCAGAAAAGCATATATCAGATGACTCCGCCATTAGATCGGAAAATGCTAGCTTCAGCCGGCAGCGTTTGTTGAAGCTAGCGGGCTATATGCTAACACTGTGGGTGTTTATTAGTGATAAATAGTTTCACGTGGTAGTACTGCTCAATAATCCTCACGGTAAAGTATTCCTAGGTAAAACTTAATATATAAATAGGAATAAGATAGTAAAAAAGGCTTTTAGATGAAGAACTCGACGGAGCTCCGATGCACGATCTGTTCAGCGTCAAACCAGATGTTACATTGATTGTAAGTCACAAATGTGTGTTTGTGTGCATGTTTTAAATAACGCAACAGTCGCAAAGTTATCGGTGTCGGCAAATACATCCTTCCCTCGCATCTCCATAGCGGAGCGTACAAGTCCCAGATATACAGCGCACCGCTCGCGGCAGTTGGGGTGCTATGCACACCCCAGAGACTGCAAGCCCGTCATACGTGGCTGATCATCCCGTGCTTAGGGCATCGCATGCTACAGAATGCCAGGAGACCCCTCAGAGGCATATCTTGCTATCAGAAATGCTGGGTCTACTATGGGGAAAATTTAAATGACAGACGACTACATTAGTTTAAACGAATCCACCCCACAAGACTATTATTATAAACACGAACCTCGAGTAAAGGGGAGAGGGGGTGGTGTAGCAACAATATACAACAACATTTTTGAACTAAAATTTAAATCATTTGAACTAATGTTGTTAAATATGGAATGTTGTTAAATATGGAAATAACTGATCGTATATGGAAATATGGAAATAACTGATCGTAACCACAAACGAGGGTTACATCCGTAACCGAGACGTTCCCTTTCAGTCGGTCACTACGACGTCACATCGTGACCGACGAATTGGGAATCCCTACCAAAACGCCACTAGGGGCTGACCTCTTCCAGTGTCTGCAAAAAGCCCTCCAAATCCCCTTAAGGGAATGGAGAAATAGGATAAGGCAGAAAGGCCGGGCACTAGATGTTCCTTTAACCTCACAGTAGTGCCAGCAACTGGGAAGCGCCCTACCAGAGCGGGATAGGAAAGCTGCGGAAGCCACCGCCCCTCTTAAGGGCTGATGGTGGACTAAATAAACAGAATAAGGACAGCCGTGGCTGTGTAAGCAAAGCAGCGCTCTGCTAAGGGAAACGTGGGCTGGTAGGATTAACCCCACGGAATAATACTCACAAAGGAACCCGTTGGGACACAATGTGGAGCCCAAGCCAAACACGTAGGTTCGTAAGAATACAGCTAGTGAAAGGCTGACAGCCAATGCTCCGCAACAAAGGCTGCCAAGGCAGCGGAGGAAGAGCAATTCAAACCATTACGCATTTTTGCTCTGATGGCCTTCCATACTGAAACTCAATTTGGAGCCTCAGTCGGAGGCTGCAAGCCGACTTGCAAGTCTGCTCTCCGTGCCCTCCCTGGTGAGGAAAGAACACGAGAGGATACAGGCTCGATACGAACATTGTAAAATCTAATTAACGTATTAGGTGTCGCCCAACCAGCAGCTCTGTAGATGTCTGTTAGCGAGGAACCACGAGCGATAGCCCAAAATGAGGCAACACTCCGTGTGGAGTGCGTTCTCAAATAAAAGGGCAAGAATACCCTGAAGATTATAAGCCAGGGCGATAGTATCAACTATCCAATGAGACATCCTCTGCTTAGTGACAGCTTTCCCTTTCTGCTGGCCACCATAACAAACAAAGAGCTGGTCTGAGGTCCTGAGGCTTTGCGTGCGATCCACGTAGAGTCGCAGTGCGCGTACGGGGCACAACAAAGCCACGGTTGGGTCTGCGTCCCCCGGGGGCAGCGTTTGCAAGCTCACCACCTTATCTCTGAAGGGAGTGGTGGGAACTTTGGGCACGTAGCCTGGTCTGGGTCTCAATGTTACACTCGAGACAGCAGGGCCAAACAAAAAACACGAATCGTCAACAGAGAATGCATGTAAATCCCCTACTCTCTTCATGGAGGCCAATGCTAGCAGGGTCAGAGTTTTCATTGATAAAAAACTTCAGACTCGCAGACTGCAAAGGCTAAAATAGGAGACCTGAAGGCTTCAGCACCATGGACAGGTCTCAGGAGGAAAGAAGGAGGGCGCGAAGGGTTTAGCCTACAAGCGCCTCTTAAAATGTAATAATTAAATCATGCTGGCCAACTGATCTGCCGTAGATAAGTGAGTGATGAGCAGAAATAGCGGCGATATCAACTTTAATGACGGAGGGACAGCCTACCATCTAACCTATGTTAAAGATATAAAAGCATAATGTTAAAGGGCATTCTCTGGGGTCCTCGCGTTGCGAAGAGCACCAGGTGACGAAAAGGTTTCATTAAGCGCGTAAGCCCGTCTTGTGGACGGTGCTCGAACCGCGTCGATGGTGTTAGATACCGCTTGCGATAAATCACCTAAACCTTGCGCGCGCTCAATGACCATACATGGAGATCCACAGGTTGGGGCGCGAATGCCAAATGTGCCCCTTCCTTGAGAAAGAAAGTCCTTCCTCAGGGGAATCCGCCAGGGAGGGCTGTCGCGAGGAGCATTAACTATGAAAAACAATTCTTGGTCGTCCAGTACGGACGATTAATAAAAGGCTCTCCTCGTCCTGCCTGACTTTGCACAGTGTCTGCGCAATAAAGCTCACTGGAAGGAATGCGTATTTATGCACCCCCCGCGGCCAGCTGTGTGCCAACGCATCCACGCCGAGGCTGCCCTCGGTTAGTGAATAAAATAGGCGACAGTGGGTATCGTCCGGCGACGCAAACAGATCTACGCACAACCGAACTTCTTCCATTCGCTGGGGGCACAGCTCGGGAAGCGCATCTGCCGCTGTATTGAGCAATCCCGGGATGTAAATGGCACGAAGGGACCTCAGATGCTTCTGACTCCAAAGGAGGGGATGACGAGCGAGATGCGACAGGTGACGAGAGCGCAAAACCGCCTTTACGGTAAATAACGCAACAGTCGCAATGTTATCGGTGTCGACTAATACATCCTTCCCTCGCATCTCCATAGCGGAGCGTACAAGTCCCAGATATACAGCGCACCGCTCGCGGCAGTTGGGGTGCTATGCACACCCCAGAGACTGCAAGCCCCTCATACGTGGCTGATCATCCCGTGCTTAGGGCATCGCATGCTACAGAATGCCAGGAGACCCCTCAGAGGCATATCTTGCTATCAGAAATGCTGGGTCTACTACAGGGAAAATTGAAATGACACGCAGGTGTAGTGTTTACATGGTGTATGCCGGTGCGCCACGCTCTCCTCGAGACTCGATCGTAAAGCCAACGCTGAAGCGGTCTCATATGACACAGCTCGAGCAGTGTCACAGCCGCAGCATGCTGTCATATGTCCAGGAGCTTCTGAAATTGTTTCAGAGGGACCGCATACTTCCCTCGAATTAAACCGAGGCAAGTCAGAACTGACTAGTTGCGCGCTCTTGTAAAACACGCCAGTTAGTCGATCGAGTCTAATTCCATACTGAGAAAAGGATCCTCTGCACGGGGCAAAGTTGCTCTTTCCCAGTCGACCTGATGACTTAAACGAGCGAGATGCCGAAGCATTAACTCTCTGTGTTCGCGCACGTCTGCCAAGAATGGGCTATTATAAGTCGACGTAAATAAAGCAGAATGCGAACAACGCTCTCTCTCTGATATTTTAATGCCGTGACTAGCACTTCCATGGAGACACGGAGAGAGAGAGACAGCTCGAATGGTGTACTTAATATTAATATGCCCACCCCACGACGCAGAGCGAAAAAACGGTCTAAGGCGAGGGGAGATGGACACATAAAGTACACGTCTTACAGGTCTAAGGCTGCAAACCGATCTGAATATTGAAATACGAGCCTCGGCGTTATCATCCAAAAAGAGACCACCTTTGTAGATCGTAACCCGCCGCGTATTTTGGGTACTATGAGATAAAGGCTGGAAAAACCCTATCATCATCATCTCGGTAAGAGGGACCGGCTTGATACATCCTTATGCACGCAGTACATGTGCATCGGACACTTTCACTATAGTGAAACGAAAGCCAGAGAATTTTGGGGGTGTGGCGGTAATTGTATTTCGTAACCGAGGCGGATAAAGCGTAAAACAAACGAAACGGGCTGGGAACTGAAGCCAAGCACCCAGGCACCGTACGAGGAGAATTAATGACACTACCGAAGTACCCGCGGTGGGGCAGCAAAGCAAGACAGGTGAGACTGCCGGTGCGTCTGCTGTGACACATAAACATCTACAGTATGTGTGTGTGACACTGACCTGAGCCCGCTGAATGTGACGGTCGTCTGGTCTCCTCTGCGGAGAGCACAGACTCCGATGAGGGTGCTGGTGGTCCGGTCTCCTCAGTGGAGGGCTCGGACTCCTCAGAACACCCGCTGGCGATAGAGGAGAAGTAGGGTGAGCTGGTGTGTGCCCGCTCACGGCTCTCTCGATCCTCCGGAGACCTGGAGAGGGAAGAGGAATGCACTCTGTGTGTGGTTAAGTGGGTACCGGCTAACAGCCGGTGGAACACATGCAAACCAAGAATTTTCCACCCGACCCTCTATCGGGGGAAGAAGCGAATCACCGTCTCCTGAAGAGTGATCCTCTGCCAATCCGGGTCGCCCGTTACTGGCCACTTAAACTCCCGATTTTCACGGGAAGCGGCTAAGCGGGCGGGGCGAGCAGCTGATGACCGGTTCCCCAGCGCTGCCGAGATGGGGTCCGAGGAGGGGAACGGAGGTGGTCGCCGCAGGACGCCGACGGCGAGAGGCAGACTGAGGAGCCGGTGTGGTGGACCAGAGGCAGCTCTCCTTCGCCGGGGCATGACCTAGGAGATCGCCTCAGTCTGCGCCGCGGAGCTGTACGACTCCACGGGCTCGCCGAAGAGGCCGGTCTGTGAGACAGGAGCATTCAAGAAGTTGTTCTCGCCTGCGTCCGTCATGTCAGCCAGACACAGCCAAAGGAGGCGATCCTGAACCACTGTGGTGGACATCGCACGACTGAAGGTCGCGGCCTCCCTCGTAAATCCTTGGTGAACCTGTAGCAACGCTATTGCGTGCAGGGCTGAAGCCGCCTCTCCGCATGCCTGACGGACAGCGCCCGTAACCGGACGACTGTCTACAAACACGGGAGGGAAGGGTTGGGTGGTCCCTCCAGGAACGCAGCTGCATCGCAACCCCCCGCTCCACTGAAGGGGTCCCCGCCCTTAGCGGCTCCGTTGGTGAGGGAGGTGAGGGGTGAAAGCTGAAGCTGAACGGCCGAGACGGCCGCAAATCACGTCAGCTCTTCGTGCCGTCGAAAGAAAGGCACAGGAGAAGAGGGCCGAGAGGCCCGAGCAGCTCCGAAATACCAATCACGTGGGCGGTACGGTTCGGGCGGAGAGGGGTTAACCTCTCCAACTCTACCGTTTCCGCCACTCGAGCGGGCACGGCCGCCATCTCCGGAACGACTCCACTTCGGAGGAAAAAATGGACACCCCTCTGATGCTGCAGAAGTGAACGGGACCAGAAGGAGGTTCAATGGATTCGGCAGAAATCGTAGAACACGACTCTGCAGTCTCCACCGGAGCCTCAACCGGCTGAGGATGAATGGCCGGTAGGTGGAGGACGCATCCTCCGTTCCTACTCAGCGTAGTGATGCGAAGAGCGTCCAGCGAGCGCTTGACAGCCGTACCATGGCAGTGTCAGCACTGCAAAGGCGCGGACAGCATTCCCGTAGAAACGTCAGCCGTCTCCGCAATCCAAGAGGGTTATGCTCTCACAGAGAGAACAAAAACTCTCCACGAACGCAGCCTCAGAGTGCTTGATGCCCAAGCATGAAGACAGCGCTCGTGACCGTCACTGGAACCCTTATACCTCTCGTATCCAAGATCGCACGGACGAAAAGCAATCCTGAAAAGGACGCTGATCTCCAAATATACGAGAGAGTGGCTGTCTTTAAAAAGACACAGAGCTCTCACGTATCACTCTTTAGGGAAATCACTCTTTAGGTGCTCAGCTGATGATGCGCACAGGGAAAGGCAACGCACACACTAAACTCAAAACAAAAAATATGCAGAGCAGTGGAATACTGCGAGCGTCCGCTGTGTTAGTACTGCTTGTCAATCAACTTCAGCAACCGTTCCCAGAAGAGGAGAAAGTAGCTTCTCAGTAGCAGATAATGCCGGCTTTCGAAGCGATAAAAAGCTGATTTCCCTATTTGCACATGCTCCTTATATACGCACCTGGCGGGGCGGCGCCAGCATTATGCAAATATCTCAATGCCAAGTTCATTGGCGTTTTAGTAGTATTCGAAGCAGATTGGTCTCTCTAAGCAAGTTCCCAATTCGTCGGTCACGACGTGACGTCGTAGTGACCGACTGAAAGGGAACCTAAACAATGTCTGTTCTAACACATTGGATGCCGTTGCTCCCATTCGAAAAAAGAGAATCAAAGAAAAACCGCCAGCTCCATGGTATGACCATCACACCGCAGCACTCAAAAAGGCAACTGGGAAAATGGAAAGAAATTATAGAAGCACAAAGTTAGAGGTATGGCGAACAGCATGGAAAGAGAGTGTTAAACCCTACAGACAGGCTATTAAAACCGCCAGATCTACCTATCTTAGCAAGCTTATAAATGAGAATCATAATAACCCTTGTTTCCTCTTTAGCACAGTTGCAAAACTGACTAGAAACAAAGAACAAACAGAAACCAATAGTAAACTTCAACACAATAGTAACGACTTCATGAACTTCTTTTCTAACAAAATAACGGCTATAAGGGAAAATATCGTAGCTACCCAGGCAGCCACCACTCTACCCATTAGTTCACTTAACCCTCTGGGGTCTAAGGGGTTTTTAGGGCCCTGGGGAAGTTTTGACATGCACTGACATTTGTGCTTTTTTCAGTTGCTAAAAAAACATATTAATGGCAAAAGTCTCATAACACTGCGTTCAGCACAAACTGGGCTACAATATCATATAATCAACATGTATGTACATGTTTGTATATTTGAGAGAAAAATGTTTATGCGTGGTTTTTGAAAATGCAAAAATTTTAAGTCACTGATATAAGTCCACAAAACTAATTCTAAACATGTTTTCCCAAGACTTTTCAAAACAGGATCTAGTAGTCTAGAGTTTTTTCTTCAAAATGATGTGAAAATCATAAAGCAAGATATTGATTTACAATTTCTAAGACACTTTTGCTTGGGAAAGGCTGTATGCGTGGAGGCGGGAAAGCTCCTGAATAATCAGTGATTGACAGCTGAGAGACAAAAGGGTTGCATAATGAGCCACATGAGCCTTGTGGGGATGTTCAACAGGAATGTAACTTTCTCTGTAGTAAAACCATGATGGTTTACTTTTCAATTTAAATGTAAATACACACACACACATATATATATATATATATATATATATATATATATATATATATATATATATATATATATATATATATATATATATATATATATATATATATATATATTACATTAATTTCACATGTAGGCTATAAGTTACCTTTTAAAAACCATAGTAGCCTAATCAAAGTGAACACAGGGTTTGTGTGCAGCAAAAAGCTCAAAAGAACAACTGCCTATCGTTGTTTGGACTCTTAGTTGTGTTTTTGTAATCATTATATCATTATAGTAGAAACACAACAAGGGACAAGCATGATAAACTTGCACGATAAACTTGCTCAATGTTTGTTTACAGCCGCCGCCATTACCTCATGTGTTGCTCATGAAAGCAGTCGGCTTGTTCTACTTCATGCGGCGCTGCAAAGATCGACAGCCGGGTGACGTCAAACTACCGTGAGAGTGATCCGCGAAATCATATGGAAGAGTTTGCTTTTAAACCGCTCTCGCGAAACTCTGACGTCATTCGGCTGCCGGTTCTTGTGGCGCCGCATTAAGTCGAACAAGCCTATTAACTTATGTGTGCACATGCGAGTGATCCTGTGTTTAATAAACGTGCTGTGCGGAGATATATGCTTAGACGCAACTAAATAAGGATTGTACTGTTTGCAGTCGCATATTTTATAAGAATACCAAAAACCGCGTCGATTTCCTGACTCGCGTGTTTGTGCATGTGTTTCCCATCGCGTGAACTGTTTGACGGAAGACAAAGAAAACACTCGCGTCTGGAGATAGTGACACACATACGCAAGTAAATAAGGATTGTACTGTTTTCAATCGCGTATTTTATAAGAATACCAAAAACCGCGTCGAGTTTCCTGACTCGTGTGTTTGTTTATGTGTGTTCCCCTCACGTGAAATGTTTGACGGAAGAACAATGAAAACAGTCGCGTCTGGAGATACTGACACACATACGCAAGTAAATAAGGATTTAGATGTCATGTTTTGGTGCAATCGGATGAAACAACAAGGAATGGAGAGACTGGGTTGTGGACTGGATTGCGTATCCATTGACTGCAGGAGGCACAAGTTATGCATATGGATGTCTCTGCGCATTCACTTCAATAGCGCGGGGGCGTGGCGATCTCTTCTCATTACAGATAATCAGGTAACATTAGAAAGACGGTCCCTCTCCTACTTTTCATACAGTTTACACTGAATGACAATATATGTTTTCGATTTCACTTACATCATTTAAAAGCTGACATTCCAAGCATTATGTAGACATTTATCTTTTGTTTATATGACATGTATTCGTGAAGTTACAGTTAATTTTCTGACGCGTTTCTGAAATGGCTTCACTGAGGGAGAGAGAACAAAACGCGCATCATGTTTATTTTCTTAATTTTGCGAAAAGCACAACATTCTGTTTTTATTGGGAGTGGACAGAAAAAAAACTAGACACTTTAATGTTTTAAATGATGTATAAATCATATCTGTATGTCCAAAATCAGCAGAGTTATCTAAGTCTCTTTACGGAGTGATTGAAAAATAAAGAGTTGGCGGCGCCCGCGCCGCAGCCGACCCCAGAGTGTTAACACTAGACTACCATACGAACATCTTGATTCATTTAAACCTACTACAATAGATGAGATCTCTAGACTAGTTACATCATCCAAATCATCGTCCTGTATATTAGACCCCGTTCTTACAAAACTACTTAAAGAGGTATTCCCTGTAGTGTCAACCCCGGTTTTAAATATCTTTAACTCATTGCTAGAAATAGGATACGTTCCAACAGCTTTCAAACTAGCAGTTATTAAACCGCTGGTTAAAAAAACACAGCTTGATCAGGGAGAGCTTAATAACTTTAGACCAATCTCAAATCTCCCTTTTCTTTCGAAAATATTAGAAAAGGTAGTGGCATGCCAGTTACGCACATTCTTGACAAATAATAGTACATATGAAAAGTTCCAATCAAGATTTAGGCCCCACCATAGCACAGAGACAGCGTTGCTTAGAGTTACAAATGACCTCCTATTAACCCCCAGGGGTCCAAAAACGCGGGGACGCGTTTTGACGTGTTTTCTCCTTATCATAGCAGAATCAACTTAAAATACTCCATCATTAATAATCAAACACTTACGTGTTTGACATCATTTGAAACTCTGAAGGTTCCTCTTTAATTAGTGTACATTCACAATAACAACAGATCTTTGTGTTTTTGTCAAATAAAGAAAATAAACAGGGTGCTCATTCAGACATTTCTGTCTCCGCCAGCTGTCTCTCAAATCACGTTACAAAAATTAGTTGAAACTCCGCGAATACTCTTCACACAAACATAATACACATATCCAAAGAAAGCCTGAAATGTCTACTTTTAAACAAGCTAATTATTATCAAAAACAAATATTTCCTGTTTATATAATCTGCATTGAAGTAAAGAGTGTACCGTTTTTCCCGGCTGAGCTCATTATCTCTAATGCGGTCACGCCCACACGCTGTTGACATGGTAATGAAGAGACGAGCTGTTCAAACCAGCAAAGCGTAATGTTTGATAAGATTTAAAGACTTTAGCGCATGTTTGGATTATAAACTTTATACACACACGTGAGGAATATCTTCATTTATATCTGGACATTGAGGAAGAGAAGCGTTTATCTTTAACGTTACCTAAGAAGAAGAACAATGGAAGGCGCAATGGAGGCTGAAGAAACTGTAAGTCATTTGTCTTCATTTATATTTACTATCATGTAATATGTTATGGCTTGTGCAGTTCAGCCTACATAAGCAACCTCAACAGACTGCACGCTTCGGATTGAAAAACGTTCGCATTGTTTACAAACGAGTAACTTACGCGTGATCACGTAATGGCGGATTTCATTGTTTGCTGTAAAGTGTTAGACACAGTTATTCACTTTCGTATCCTTCATGGCAACTTTGAGTAATGCTGCACTGCTGTGTCTTTTAAGTGTGTGCTGTAAGATTCCATGTTTACATGCTTATTTACAAACGAGTACGCGTGATCACGTACAGTAATGGCGGATTTCATGCTGTACAGTAGACACTTTCGTATCCTTCATGGCAACTTTGAGTAATGCTGCACTGGGGGGGTCTGCTGTAATATGATATTGTTTACATGCAACGCATTCCATACATTGCGCTTTACACGCGACACCGTTTTATTATGAGCTCCGCGTTGTTTACACGGAGACTCGCCTTTTTTTTTAATTATAAATTTATCTTGGCCAGTCTACCTAGGTGTGTGAAAGACATCAATCACGTGACCAAATGGTGGCGCAGTGGTAGACCCGGGTTCGAAACCCGCCTAGGCCAAGTTTTTTTTTTATACAGTATATTGAGTATATTGAGTTTAGGCGACCACCGTTACAAGTGCTATCATTTACCCATCAGTTATGTATGTAAGGGTATTTCTGTGGACAATTTATGCTAACAGCTGTTCATAACTCTCTTACAGGTCTGCATCCCTCTCATCAGTAAACTATGAAGTGGAAAAACATATTCACACTCTTTGGACATAAAGTTGTATGGTAACATGAGCCACATGAAGTTTACAGCTCTGTTGTTTATCAGTTTCTTACAAAAGTTAAGTTTTTGAATAGGGTCCTACTGACCTTCATTTCTATTTTGATTATATTGTTAACTTCTTAATAAACCTCAAACAAACATGTTCATTTGTCCTCACATTCTTTACTGTAGTTCCCTCCTCCCTCATTATGCAGATCATTATGCAGCTCATTATGCGAGCCTTTGTTTGCTAGCTGTCAATCAATCCTTCTCGCATACGGCCCCTCTAAACAAAAAGTGTCTTACAATTTCTAAATCAATATACTGGTTTATGTGAATGAGTAGGCAGGATGATTTTCACATCATTTTAAAGAAAAAACTCTAGACTACTAGATTCTGTTTAGGAAAGTCTTGTTAAAACATGTTTAGTATGGGTTTTGTGGACTTATATCAGTGACTTAAAATTTTAGCTTTTTTAAAAAACACGCATAAACCTTTTTCTCTCAAAAATACATACATGTACATACATGTAGCTCATATAATATTTTAGCCCAGTTTGTGCTGAACACAGTGGTATGAGACACTTTTTATGTTTTAAAGCAACTGAAAAAAGACCAAATGTAAGAGCATGTCAGAACCTCTGACAGTGTCCCAAAATGGTCGGACCCCAGAGGGTTAACATCCGATCGTGGTGAAATCTCAATTCTTATATTATTAGACCTTAGTGCAGCCTTTGACACAATAGATCACACAATCTTACTCAATAGACTAGAAAACTATGTTGGTATCAGTGGTCAGGCGTTAGCCTGGTTTAGGTCGTATCTAACCAATCGCTATCACTTTGTTTATGTAAACGAGGAAGAGTCATATCACTCCCTGGTTAAATACGATGTACCGCAGGGATCGGTTTTAGGTCCTATCCTGTTCTCGTTATACATGTTACCCCTAGGAGACATTATCAGGAAACATAACATAAGTTTTCACTGCTATGCGGATGATACCCAGCTTTATATCTCGTCACATCCCAGCGAAACACACACGTTTTCTAAGCAAACAGACTGCCTTAGCGATGTTAGTGACTGGATGGCACATAACTTTCTTAAGCTCAACTCCAATAAGACAGAGATACTTATTATTGAACCAAATCGCTACAAACATAATATGTCAGATTACAAGTTGCACATAGATGGCTGCACTGTAGTGCCATCTTCCACGGTTAGGAATTTAGGTGTGATGTTCGACAGCAACTTTTCCTTCGATAGTCATATCGCCAACGTCTGCCGCACAGCATTCTTCCATCTTAGAAATATCTCGAAAATACGCCATATACTGTCTACATCTGACGCAGAGAAGCTTATCCATGCTTTTATGACCTCTAGAATAGACTATTGTAACTCGCTACTCGGGGGATGCCATGCAAATCAAGTAAACAAGCTTCAGCTAGTTCAAAACGCTTCTGCAAGGGTACTTACTCGCCCTAAAAAGTACGACCACATAAGCCCAATTCTGGCATCTTTACACTGGCTACCAGTTAAATATCGCATACAATTTAAAATATCACTAATCACCTACAAAAAGCTTTAAATGGCCTAGCACCCTCATATCTTAGAGAATTACTATCAGAATACAATCCATCACGCACACTACGGTCGCAAAATTCTGGTCTCTTGATTATCCCTAGACTATCAAAAGTGTCTAAAAGTGGAAGATTCTTTTCCTACTTAGCCCCTAAGCTCTGGGATGATTTACCAACCGATGTCCGAGAATCAGGTACAGTCGATAATTTTAAATCTAGACTTAAAACTTTCCTCTTCAACAAAGCATTCGCATAATTTGTCTAGTAAAGGTACTTAACTCGCAATAGTTATTTGTACGGAACAAACCACTCGCGATCATAACACAGACCAACCAAATAAATAAATAAAAACCTTATCTTAAAGGCACACCATGGAACTTTTTGGCCACTAGGGGGTGCTAGATATGTATTTTTCACGCCTAGCGCCCCTAGAGGCCACAAGCGCCGCAGCACTGTTGCAAAGGAAAGGAACTGGCCAACCTTAAAACTAAACTAAAAACTAAACATTTAAAACGCTAAACGATCAACATTTTGAGACAACAGGGAGAAACGCAGTCATGTTACAACTATCTGATGAAGAACTCGTCGTGGCAGAAGCCATTTCTCAATCTGAAGGTTGCAGCCTCCGGATGTCGTATTTCTAAGCTGCATACGTCATCAAGACTCTCTTATTTCACAATATTAACAATTATAAAGTTGACTATTATACTTAGTTAATCGTAAATTGTTGCAGTATGCTTATGACTTGCGAATATAATGCTCAGTTTACCTTAAAAAAAAAAACAGGCTTCATGACATATGCAGCCTGCATATTTGACCTCCGGAGGCTGCAGCCTTCCAATTGAGAAACGACCAGAAATATTTCCTTGCCTTTTTCGAAAGAAATATTGTTGCATCGTCTCTCTCTCCCTCGCCACCAGGATTTTCCGCAATGGCACTAGTTTTTCCTCTCTTTTGTGTGAAAATTGTCGCTCCAAATCCAAGTAAACCGTGTTTAGGTCTGCCGCTTTGTAATACATCACGCGAGTGACAGCGGAACGCAGCAAATGAGGAAGAGAGAAGAGAGAAGCGCTCGGATCTGATTGTTGAATGAATAGGGTTTGGTTTTACACTATGAGCAAGTTTGACTGCTGTAGCATCCTGGATTGTAATGTAAATACCATAGACACAGTAAAAGAAAGGTAAATACGTGGACACAGCATCTGAATACAGCGAACTATAAGCAAGATAACCGCCGTCATTTATAAAGAACATCGCATTTATGTATGAATCAAGAGTTTATGTAAAAAAATTGTCTTAAAGGGGAATCGACCCCGGGTCGCCCGTGTTATAGGTCCGTGACACTAAAACTGTGCCACGGAGTCACATACTATAAGTTGCTCTCTACACTCCTTAAGTAGCCTCCAGCAAAATTCACGTTAAAAACAAATTGTGTGGAGGAAGTGACCTATGCCGTAAAGCAGTCGAATTTTGTAGTTTTTTTGGTGCTCTGGTTACTACCAGAAACCCTAAGTTTTAAAATACGAGTAAAAGTGATACAGACCCCGTCATGCTATGGTAGACATGTCATTCAACCTATTTAAAGTCAATGTACTACCAAAAGGGTCTTGAAAATGTATTATGAAGGTTGAAAAATTACATGGTGTCACTTTAACGTATGGTCGGATTGCGATTTTGGAACTTTCGTGTGTCTTGTGAATAGGATGCCATACAGACCCGTTTGCCACTGAACCTGCATTAACGACGACAGTGGGGCTCCCGGCCTTAGTCAAATGGGTTGGCACGTATGGTCGGGTTGGGATTTTGGCGTTTTCATGTGTCTTGTGAATAGTATGCCATACAAACCCGTTTGCCACTGAACCTGCATTAACGACGACAATGGGGCCTCCAGCCTTAGTCAAACGGGTTGGGACGTATGGTTGGGTTGTGATTTTGGCGCTTTCTTTGTCTTGCGAATAGTATGCCATACAGACCCGTTTGCCACTGAACCTGCATTAACGACGACAGTGGGGCTTCCGGCCTTAGTCAAACGGGTTGGAACGTATGATCGGGTTGCAATTTTGGCGCTTTCATGTGTCTTGTGAATAGTATGCCATACAGACCCGTTTGCCACTGAACCTGCATTAACGACGGCAGGGGGGCCTCCAGCCTTAGTCAAATGGGTTGGCACGTATGGTTGGGTTGTGATTTTGGCGCTTTCTTTGTATTGCGAATAGTATGCCATACAGACCAGTTTGCCACTAAACCTGCATTAACGACGACAGGGGGGCCTCCAGCCTTAGTCAAACGGGTTGGCACGTATGGTTGGGTTGTGATTTTGGCGCTTTATTTGTATTGCGAATAGTATGCCATACAGACCCGTTTGCCACTGAACCTGCATTAACGACGACAGTGGGGCTTCCGGCCTTAGTCAAACGGGTTGGAACGTATGATCGGGTTGCGATTTTGGCGCTTTCATGTGTCTTGTGAATAGTATGCCATACAGACCCGTTTGCCACTGAACCTGCATTAACGACGACAGTGGGGCCTCCAGCCTTAGTCAAACGGGTTGACACATATGGTCAGGTTGGGATGTTGGTGTTTTCTCGTGATCCTGTAAATAGTACGCAATATAGACCCGTTTGCCACTGAACCTGCATACACGACGACAGTGGGGTTACAGGCCTTAGTCAAACGGGTCAACAGGTTTAATTTTCTCTTAAAGATCGGAAGGTGACCCTTAGTTACCATATATACCGTCGCAGTGGGCCCCCAATTTGTAAAATCCTCAACTGTGGATAATATAATTATGCCGCAATAGTTAGTCTGTCTGAAACTAAGCTGATTAAACCACATCGCTGTGTGACACTTGCATTACTTGTGAACGGCCCCTACGCTAATATGATTTTGTTTTTCTCTCCCTGTCTCGTCCTCGACCCGAGGACAATGGGACAAAGAGACCCAGTTCCGGTAGATGTGAAAGTCGGCACACCTCTGATCTACTGGTTGTCCTTCAACGTGATGCACAGCTGATGCCTGACCAACGCTCACCGGCAGGACCCGCTTAATCTCCGCATAATCTCCGCTTAATCTCCTTATCCGTTTATATGTGTGTATATACATATATATCTCTCCCAAGGGTTTTTCCCTCCTAGGAAATTTTTTTTAATTTCCTCGGCTAAACGACCCGGGGTTTTTGTTTTTTTTCTCCTAGGGGTTTTTTTACCCCGGGGAGGTAGCCTTCTTGGGCTTAACTTAGCTTCTTCTTCTAGACGTTACATTAGTAATACGCTCGACATAATGTCGAGTCATGGCCGCAGCAAATTTGACTGCTTATGCTATTGTGTATTATGTTGTGCTATCTGTCGTTTTTCTGTGCTTTTACTGTTTCTATTAATGTAAAGCTGCTTTGAAACAATTAAGTATTGTGAAAAGCGCTATATAAATAAAATTGAATTGAATGGAATTGAATCATTCATTTTAATTTTAGGAGAATTTATTTTAATTTTAAGCTTTATTTCTGTTTTTATCTTCACAGGTTGTGTTGTGGTGAAACACTGCAGTACTTTGATGATGTATCGATGTCTCATAATTATTCATGAGACTGCTGATGTATCTGCTTACTGATCAGATCCTTTACAGTTTAGTGTGCTCATCATACAGTTTATGTTTAACTAAACCTCAGTACATGTGTGACTATCAGAGAGATGACCTTACCCCAGTATCTCCAGTTTACAGTCAGGATTCTTCAGTACATCAGTGATCAGCTTCACTCCTGAATCTCTTAGTTTATTATTATCAGACAGATTCAGATGTGTCAGGTGTGATGGGTTTGATCTCAGAGCTGAAGTCAGAGCAACACAACCTTCATCTGTGATATTACAACTACACAACCTGTAGAGAACAGAGACACACAGTTTGTTCACACATAGATCAAATCTACAGTGAGTTGAATTTGTTTCTCTTTTGTCATCATTTAGTGTTTATGGACATTTTCATTTTTGTTTCATTTATGCGTGTTTGTTTTTACTGAAACACATCAGTGAGATTTACAAGGAAATTAACTTCATCGGTTTATGTTTATATTAACTGTGTGATTTATTTATTTTTATACAAAAATGAAATCAGATTTCCCTCATCAGACATCACAAAATTGTCTCTTATGTTTTTATTTCTGAATGACTTTTTTAATTCAATTTTAATGTTTTATGTTTGTGACTTTCAGTAAGAGTTAAAGTGTGATGAATGTTGAATAAAATCAGCTTCAGTAATCAAATACATTACTGAGATTAAGTTAAAATAAACTATTTAACATTTGAAGTGGACCATAACTTTGTATAAATGTTGTCTTTGAATTTTGAACAATACTTGTCTGAGGACATCTTAGGGTGTTTTCAGACCTGAGTCTATGTTTCAGAACCTGCTGCTTTTTCTTCTTGGTTCAGTTTGTTTATGTAGCCCGGGAGATGGATTAGTGATGGCACCGGACACAGGATATAAAATTTAAACGGGGATCTTTTATTTCAGACTGCACGTTTATGGAGGGATTTTCGGGTCAGATTGTAAACTAAAAGTCTAAAACAAAAAGTCTTAAACGAAAACTAAAAAAGTCTAAATTTGAAACTAAAAGTCTAAGTCCAAAATCAATTTGGTATTTAGGATTGGGCATTCTGTATTTAGGATTGGGCAATTGGTCATTTAGCTATTGAGGATTTAGGATTGGGCCTTTAGGGATTTAGGATTGGGAATTTAATCATTTAGCCATTTAGGGTTAAGGATTGGGCATTTGAGGTTTAAGGAGTGTATGCAAATAAGGAGGCATGGCCCAGATACTGGAGGCTGGGTTTGAAATGGCTGGTGCACAGAGGCACCTTATGGACAGTAGAGGGAGCTCCCAGTACTTCACCCAGTACACTGTAATGAAACCAAATAGCGAGTGAGCAGGACGGAGCGAGGACTGTACTTTATAATGTGATAACTTCAACTTAATGACAGCATTGTAACATTTATGTGGCTTCACACACAAAGTCACCAGTGAAAGGAGTGCTATCGGTCTGACAACGAGAAAGCAGCAGGTACACTCTTAGAAAGTATGTGTTATTTTTTTACACATCTTTTTGTGTTAAGCTTTTAACACATTATGCGTAATTTAACACATTATGTGTCATTTTGTGTTGAGTTTGTGTTAAAATAAAACACAAGTTGTGTTTAAAGTAACACAAAATGTGTTGTTTCAATAATAACACAGAGATGCGTGGATTCTGGGACAACGCATTTAGTGTGTTGTCCCAGAATCAACATTAATGTGTTGTTTTTAACACATCCGTTCAGTGTAAGATGTTCACATTAGCTACTAGTTTAGGGTGACCAAACATCCTGTTTTTTCCTTTTTATAAAGTGATGAAAATGTCCTGGTTTTCATTATTTTCATTGGGCCATTAAGCGTGTAGCCTACTTTAAATATATGCTTGCCTTTGCACACAAAACATATGAAACTGGCCTCGCCCCGTCTTGTTATAATTAGGGCTGTGACGGTGGCAGTTTTTTACTACCGCTTCAGGTCATATTGCTAAAATTCAAAATATTATGATTTTTAAAAAACAAATAAAATAATTTTTATGTTAACTTATATTGGTAGATAGAGTATATTGTATGTGTATGTAGAGATATACAGGTATGTGTCTGTATGTATATGTGCATATGTGAGTGAGTATATGTATATTTGTATTTTATGAAAATTTGGTGTTTTTGGTGTAGGACTGGATAAAAGGATTGTGTAGTGTTATGTGAGTTATGTGTTATGTGTGGACCCCAGGAAGAGTAGCGGATGCATTTGTTGCATTAGCTAATGGGGACCCTAATAAAATAAATAAATAAATAAATATGTGTTCACTGCCAAGACGCACACAAATATGGCAGCAGGCATGGCGGAAGTGACGTCTTTGGTACCCATGAATTGCTTAATTAACCATGAACATACCTGACAGCTTTTTGTAGATGACCAAAGTGCAAATTGCTCTTCTCCACACAGGTTCATGGTAAGAATGTTGTCCCACCTAAGTTTTGATTCCTACTTAAACAAATGAAGTAATTTAACCACACTTACAAAAACAGCCACACAATAATCCCGTAAAGCTGCTCTCAATGAGAATGAGAACACCAGTGTGCTATTTATGAAGGCTATATCTTTAACACCAAGCATATCTGCAGACTCTGTTGATTTTCTCCTTGATTCCTTTAATTCGAAAGTTAAGAGTGTAATCGATGATATTGCTCCTGTGAAAGTCAGGAAGAAGAATGGCAGGCAAAAATCACCTTGGAGAAACTCAACAGAGGTGCAGAATATGAAGAGACAATGCAGAAAAGCTGAGCGCATGTGGCGGAAGACAAAACTTGTAGTCCATTATCATATCTATAAAGACAGCCTTCGTGCTTTCAGTGTGGAACTAGGCAAAGCTAGACAGACATTCTTTTCAAATATTATAAACAACAACATAAATAACACACGCACTCTTTTTGCTACTATAGAGAGACTAACAACCCCCCCAAGTCACATTCCTAGTGAAATGCTCTCAGACAGCAAATGCAGTGAGTTTGCTAACTTCTTCTCTGAGAAAATCAATAATATCAGAAAGGTGATCAGTACATCCTTGAGCTGCGCCGGGGTCGGACAAGTCAGATCACAACATCAGAAAGTAGTTACGATGTCTGATTTCGAAGCAGTTGATGGTAAAATTTTGGAAGAAATAGTACAGCATCTTAAAACATCAACCTGCGCCCTTGACACACTCCCAACATCTTTTTTCAAAAGTGTCCTTAACTGTTTAGAAGCAGATCTCCTAAAAGTGGTAAATTCATCACTTAACTCTGGCACTTTTCCAAAGTCCCTTAAAACTGCAGTTGTTAAGCCCCTCCTGAAAAAGAGCAACCTAGATAACACTGTATTGAGCAACTACAGACCAATCTCAAATCTTCCTTTCATAGGCAAGATCATTGAAAAAGTTGTTTTCAATCAGCTGAACAAATTCTTAATTTCTAATGTTTACTTTGACATTTTTCAATCTGGTTTCAGACCACACCACAGTACAGAGACAGCGCTCATAAAGATAATAAATGATATTCGCCTCAATACAGACACAGGCAAACTATCAGTGCTGGTGCTACGACCTCAGTGCTGCTTTTGACACTGTCGATCACAACATACTTCTTGACAGGCTGGAAAACTGGGTCGGGCTTTCTGGGATGGTCCTAAAATGGTTCAGGTCATACTTAGAAGGGAGAGGTTATTATGTAAGTATAGGTGGCCATAAATCTGAGTGGACATCCATGACATGCGGAGTCCCGCAAGGCTCAATTCTAGCGCCACTCCTGTTCAACCTGTATATGCTCCCACTAAGCCAAATAATGAGAGAGAACCAAATTGCCTATCACAGTTATGCAGATGACACTCAGATCTACTTAGCTCTATCCCCTAACGACTATAGCCCCATTGACTCCCTGTGCAAATGCATTGATGAAGTCAACAGTTGGATGTGCCAAAACTTTCTTCAGTTAAACAAAGAGAAAACTGAAGTCATTGCGTTTGGAAACAAAGATGAAGTTCTCAAGATGAATGCATACCTTGACGCTAGGGGTCAAACAACTAAAAATCAAGTCAGGAATCTTGGTGTGATTCTGGAGTCGGACCTTAGTTTCAGTAGTCATGTCAAAGCGATAACTAAATCAGCATACTATCATCTCAAAAATATCGCAAGAATTAGATGCTTTGTTTCCAGACAAGACTTAGAGAAACTTGTGCATGCTTTTATCACCAGCAGGGTGGATTATTGTAATGGCCTCCTCACTGGCCTTCCCAAAAAGACTATTAGACAGCTCCAGCTCATTCAGAACGCTGCTGCCAGAATTCTGAGCAGAACCAGAAAATATGAACAGATCACTCCGGTCCTCAGGTCGCTACACTGGCTACCAGTTACATTTAGGATTGATTTTAAAGTATTATTAATGGTATATAAATCACTCAATGGACTAGGACCTCAATACATTGTCGATATGCTCATTGAATATAAACCCAACAGGTCACTCAGATCATTAGGATCACGTCAGCTAGAAATACCAAGGGTTCACTCAAAGCAAGGAGAGTCAGCTTTTAGCTATTATGCCAGTCGCAGCTGGAACCAGCTTCCAGAAGAGATCAGATGTGCTCCAACAGTAGTCACATTCAAATCCAGACTCAAAACACATCTGTTTAGCTATGCATTTACTGAATGAGCACTATGCTGCGTCCGAACTGATTGCACTATATTTTATATGCACTATTTTAATTATTTTTATTTCTCTTGTTTTTATTCTTATTTTTATTTTTAAAAGTTTTATACTTGTATTCCTGTTTTATTCTTTTTCATACATTTAAACAGTTTTTTATTAAAATCACATTTATTTTCTTTTAATTGATATTTAAAATTCATGTATATTTGATTTTTTGTTTTCTCATTTCTATGTAAAGCACTTTGAATGACCTTTGTGTATGAAATGTGCTATACAAATAAACTTGCCTTGCCTTGCCTTGCCTCTCTGTCTATCCAGACGGACAATTTAAGCGGAATCACAGAAAATAAACAGATGCACTCTGAGCAATTAAATGAAAGTTTACACACACATGACTTGTATTAACAAAGTCTGGTTCATTTGGAAATATTGCCTTGTGTATGCAAACTGAACCAACATTGTAGCCATTAAACCCCCGGTTTCAAAACAAAGCAATCGATCTACAGGTCTGAAAACACCCTAAGATGAAATTTTGTGATCCACTTTCAATGTTGACTAGTGTCTATAAATCCATTACAGATGTTATGATCTCTATATAGTCCCACTATAATCTATATGTGATTTCTGTCTGAACATCAGATCACAATCTTACTTCAGTTTCTCCAGTTTACAGTCAGGATTCTTCAGTACATCAGAGATCAGCTTCACTCCTGAATCTGTGAGTTTATTCAGAGACAGATCCAGATCTCTCAGGTGTGATGGGTTTGATCTCAGAGCTGAAGTCAGAGCAACACAACCTTCATCTGTGATATCACAAGCATACAACCTGTAGAGAACAGAGACTTTATGTGAATTATGCAAAACTACAAAGTTTTTTCACAAATCTCTAACCTCCATCTCTTCATGTAATGTTCCTCTTTCAATCCCTCAGTAACTGAGACACTGTGTGTTTAATTAAGCAGTATCGCTCGAGTAGGAGTGTGATATAGAGCTATATCACATGACTCCGAGAGCGATATTGCTTTTATACAACAGTTCGACGGCACACGTTTGAAAAACGAAAACTAGAAAACAACAACGGAGTTATTTTAAAAGCCTCTTTGTTTGGGAACTACTTTCTTCCGCCACGGATTTGAGGGCGGGCAGAATCACAGGTAACACTTTCGCTTGCTTTGAATCTCATATTAACTCAATGGACGGAATAGGCGTTTCTTTATATTAACGTTTCTTGGTCACAAAGTGTAGTTTTAAGATTAGTTCAGTCGAGAATATATATGTATTATATTTAAATCTACTGTCGATTAGTAAAGATAGCGCCTGTTTGAATGTTTGCTTAGTGAGATTCGGTACGTATGAGAACCAAAGCATGAGCGGACGTCAGTGTTCACTCGCCCCGCTGACCACCGCCCTCTCTGAGCTACATCTCTGACAGGGATTCCCTGGCTCTGATATTCGCCCTGTCTGTGTTTGATGGTCAAAATTAGATCAAATCAGCAGTATTTGGTGTCATGATGAAACTATTACTCGTTTTCTTATTCATATTTGGGGCCAGATTTACTAAGCGCTTGCGCCAGCGTAAACCATCATTTTGGCGGTAAATAGCGATGTCGGAATTTACTAAAGACGCGCAGTGGATCATTAGCGCTGAAAAGGTGTGGTCTAGTTCTTTTTGCGACTGACCTGATTGCATATGCATTTCTAGGAGTTTCCCTTTCAGACGCAAACATTTTGGGAGGAGACTATTTAAATGATTCACGCAACGCGATTTACTAATGTTTGCGCATGTGTTATGTATGGCATTTGCGCGACTATTTAACGCCGAAAAAAAGCATGTCTTAAATCATTTTGCGCTCGAAATGGCTGCAATTGTTGTTGCTAGGAGGAGACATCGCAGAAATCAGAGACTGCATGGTAGAAGGGAGAGGATTTTTTCCACACGTATCAATTTATTTGGAATGCCAGAACAACAAATTATCCAAAAATTTCGTTTGCCAAGCCATGTTATTCTAAATTAGCTGGAAGAAATACAAGACGATCTGGAGCCCTCAACTAGGAGTCACGCAATCCCAGGTGTTTCAAAACTTCTTGCAACACTTCATTTTTTGTCCTCCGGTTCTTTTCAGTCTACTGTGGCTACGTTAGCTGGAATTTCACAATCCGCATTTTCACCTGCGTTGTCCGTGGTGCTGAAGTCACTGATGAAAATAGTACATCAGCATATAATATTCCCAAATCGGCCGGAAGCTTTTGGTACAGTAAAACAGGGTTTTCAGACCATGTCGGGTTTCCCAAATGTGCTTGGATCAATCGATGGAACACATGTTCAGCTCATCCCTCCATCTGAAACAGAGCATGTGTTCCGCAACAGGAAGCACACACACTCTCTCTCTGCTTATTTGCAACCATGCGCTAATTTGCGCTGCTCTTAGTAGATTGGTTGGTCATTATGGAAATCAGCTGTTGCGCCTGTGTTATTTAATTAGCGCTTTTTTAGTAAATAACCCGCAGATATCACCACTCCCATCAGCGCATTTTTGGAATTGCGCTCATGCGCTAATTTGCCCTGTTTAGTAAATCTGGCCCTTAGTGTCTTTTGTGTTGTTATTGTTTTGGCGCGAGGTAAAAGTTAATAAAACTATACTTACATAATGTTACTATTGCTTTCCCATTAATCTTAACGCGATGCGAGCACTCGCTTGTTATTAGACTTGTTCTTGTCAGTACTATATAAAACTGTTTTGAGAGATGTTCAGAGAGATGTTTTTTGCATGCTACTCATAAATATATCAGTGGTGATATCTCATAACGTGTTTTAATAGTCACGTCATGATAAAATAAATGATCAATGTCCACATTTAACAGCTGTGCTGCTTACCTGCAGTTCCACAGTGCTTTCGCGTTCTGAGGAGAGATCGCTCCAGAAAAAATATTGTTTACATCCCTCTTTCCAAGTGTTAATCGTCCACACGACGTGACAAGACATTACTCCCATTAACATTAACATAACATCCAAGAGCGCTGATCTTTGACAGAATAATCCGTTCCGATTGGGATTCACACACTGATTCACGAGCTAGTTAACTAACGAGACACACGGAGAGTTTAAAAACAGCGCGTCTGTGTGTGTGCGTGCAGTTTTTCTAGTCAGAGACGAGCTTGTTTAAAAAAACCTCCATTCACTAATACTAAAATGACCAGCAGGTGGCGGAATGATACAAAATGGTGAAGCGGTTACTGTGCCGTTATCAGTAGGATATCGCACGCCTCTTAGCCAATCAGATTCGAGAACCAGAAAGAACTGTTGTATAAATGTCAAATAAATCCATCACACAGCTGACTATTAGTGTTAGATGTCCTAAACCACATGAACATTTCTTCATAAATCTGTATTGAGTTCATGACTCAACACTTGTAATTCTCATCAGGTATTTGATGTAAAAATCTTCCTCTATTACAGGAGGAATATCAGCTGGAGATAACATAACTCTGATCTTACATTTAAAGATGTTACAGTGTTTAAAGATGATATGGTATGGTATGGTACGTAAAGTTAATGGTGCCGTTCTGTCGTTGTTGGTACATAATCATAAAGATCATCATCTAATTAATTGATTTACTCATTAAAAGTTTGTTTTCTGTCATTAATGTAAATGAGATCGAGCACTTTTACAGCAGTTTGTCATTAAGAAGTTTTAGAAACTTTGGACAAAAATTTAACAGCTGTATATTTGGGATGTAAAAACATAAAAAATCAGAGTATGAATCTCAACCATGGTAACAGAGAAAATAGTAAACAGTTCATTATCCATGCTGGGAGTCCTAAATGAGATTTGTAATTTGTTGATACCCAGCATGCATTGCAGCATGAAGTTTTTCATTTAATTGTCACTGTTGTTGAGATTCATACTCTGATTCTTACCCAGATTGGATCAAACTGATAATTCAGATGAACTACGAAAGCCAACATCCTGCCACCTACTAACAACTCATGCTAAACAGCATCTAATTGATGTCACACAATTCAACAGCTTTCAAGAAATAGTAGAAGCTGTTACACAATCCCTTAACGGGGCGGCCAGCGCTACTAACACTGTCACAGCTGATACATTCAGGAAAGCTGAACTAGAAGTGTTCAAAACATCACAGATGGAATGTTTTCCTAATAAATACATTCAGTTGCAAAAGGGGACTGCCATCACACCAAACAGTAGATTAATAGCATTACATCCTGAGTTTGATTGTGATACACAATTAATTAGAGTAGGGGGACGACCTGGAAGATGTGAACAGCTGAGCCCTGACATTCTTCATCCAATTGTTCTAGACCCAAATCGTTCAGTAACTAAGCTATTGATTGAACAGTATGATGAACAGCTACATCACCCTGGCACAGAACGTGTTTTTGCTAAAAATCAGAAGGCTTTTCTGGATTCTGAGAGGGCGACAAGCCATTCGTTCAGTTCAACATCACTGTGCAGAGGGCAACAAATGGCGTGGTAAACCAGATGTCCCAAAGATGGCAGACTTACCACCTTCCAGTTTAAGGCTCTTTAAACCTGCATTCCACTCTACAGGCATGGACTGTTTCGGCCCATTTACCATTAAAATTGGGTGATGGAATGAGAAACGTTGGGGTTTAATTTACAAGTGTCTATCCACCAAAGCAGTATACCTCGACCTTCTGTCTCATGCTGACTCTGATTCTTTCCTCATGTTTCTACGACGTTTCATTTCTCGAAGAGGAAAACCCTACGAGTTGTACTCTGACCGAGGAACCAATTTTAGAGGTGGTGACAGTGAACTTAAGAAGCTTTCAAAAATCTCAATCCCCACTTACAACAAGAACTTGCCAAGCAGCAGATAGATTTCCACTACAATCCACCTAACCCCCTCATTTTGGTGGATCCTGGGAGAGGGAAATCCGATCCGTTAAGACTGCCCTGTATACTATCATTGGGGCTCAAACAGTTACAGAAGAAGTGCTCATGACTGTCTTAATTGAGATTGAAGGAATTCTAAATTCTAAACCCTTGGGGTGTATCTTCTGACATAGCTTATCCAGATCCAATAACACCAAACTCTCTCCTGATGGGACGAATGGATTCCACTTTGCCACAAGTTATTTATCCTGAAACTGAATTGCTTAGTTGCAAAAAATGGAGGCACAGCCAAGTACTGGCAGACCAGTTCTGGAACCGTTTTCTGCGTAACTACTTGCCTGGACTTCTGGCTCGACAAAAATGGCAACAGGAAAAGGAAAACCTGGCAGTCGGAATCAGGCTGTTGTCTGACTTATTCTGGAAATGATGGGAGCTTAATAAGTTTTCTGTGCTGGCCCAATGTTTCAAATCTGCAATGCACATTTGGGGGCGGCTGTAGTAAATTTTGGGCCAGCTATATGTGCTTACGGCACCATTTAGTGGACATTCAATCAAATTTTTCTTGAGATAGTAATTAAGTCAGGCTTTATTACTAGCCTTTATTAGGAGCCAGCTAAGGACCTCTGTTGATGTCATCTTTAATGAGCCACATGTGACATATTGATATGGAAGGATGTTGTGTTGGTGACAATCTGATTGCATCTACATGGTTATTTGCAGCATCTTGTTGATTTTAATGTTGTGTGTGCGTGCATCAAAGAGTAAGTTGTATTTAGTCAATATTTGTGCATTTTATATCTTTATACTTTGGAAATAGAGTTTAGTTGTACCTATAGCATTGCTGCAGCACACCATGTGCACATGATAACTTCTATAGAGACATATTACTAAACTAAATGTTTATTGGTTCTATTGTTAAACTTAATTGATAGTTTAAGTGTTTATTATTTGTAATTGTATTACATGCATATGTTTACACAGTATTATTTGTTTCTTTAAACTAGAACCATACACACCTGTTCTGATCAACACAAGATATGCAAGACATGAAGATTAAACTGTTCAATTCTATAAAGAGTGGTCTGTGAGTGGTGTGTGCACATCTCGTCAAAAGGACAAATAATCATAAATGTTCTAACCGAGCATTCTTTGGTGGTTGCAAATAGGAAGTAATCAGCACCTAAGTGACTGTATTACTTTTAGATGTCATATACACAACCAACCTAGCACTGGGGAGGAACTCAATCTTTTATTTCCGGTTCACCACTACAGGTCGAGTATGCATAGCAACAGTATTATTTAGAACAGCATGTGACATCTCCCTTCTTAAAGATATAACACAACTTATAACTTTTCAATATATTACCCAAGCAAGTATTATTTGTTAACATTACTAACTTGCATATGTTTTCCACTATTGCGTTTTTATACACTTAAAGTAAACGTGTAGTGCATAATATCCATGAAACTTGTTCAACAAACATAATAAACCAAATTATCACTTCACATAATACTAATCTCAGATCTTATGTGAAGACATAATACCTTTCAGACAACAGTTAGGTATAGAGGTAGCTTACTGGTCTTAAGTCACTATTTAAGTATTAATCACAGTATTAAGATTCGAACATATAACTACTAACATATGTACAACATTTAAACTTCACTGGTACATAACATAGTCATCAAATCTCTTTGGCACACATCTTGCCCTAGCTGGGCGCTCACAGACTGATACTGGTGGCTGTGATGATGCCTTGGGAAACCCACTATTTGTAGGGGACTTTATTGTCTCTTTCTGTTCTGTAGGTGTACAGTCTGGGTCAGCAATGTCCGGTGTCACTTGTAATGCTGATTTGTCAGGATCCAGAGACAGGTGAAATCTGTTGCGGCGGTAAGTGGTTCCATTTTCTGTCATGACTGTGTATGATCGAGGGGAGGTATGAGGTTGTACCACAACTGCTCGGTTCCATACGCGGCCTTGTCTAATGCGGCAGCTTTCACCAGGTTGGAGGGAAGGCAGTTCTCTTTTCCCCCGGTTATAGTAGCATGCTGTCTGTTGTTGTCGAGCCACCAACTCATCTCTACCCTGCACTGGAGGTTGGGGCATCAGTTTACGTGAGGTTACAGGCAAGATAGACTTGAGACGGCGACCCATAAGCAATTGTGCTGGCGTAACTTGGAGTTCGCTGATAGGGCTGTCTCGGAAATCAAGCAGGCATTTGTAAATGTCCTTGCCATCCTCAGCTGCTTTTCTCATCAGTTGTTTTATTGTTTGAACAAACCTCTCGCTTTGTCCATTGGACTGCGGGTATGTGGGACTAGACGTCACCAGGTTGAAATTCCAATCTGCAGCAAACTGACGAAAGGCATGACTGGCATACGGCATATTGTCACTCACCAGCGTGTCCGGCACTCCATGCCTGGCAAAAAGAGACTTCAGCTTGTTGATGATTTCTTGTGCTGTTTTGATTTTCAGACTCACCACTTCAGGGAACTTAGAGAAGTAATCAACGACAAGTAGGTGATCAATTCCATTAAAAGTAAATATGTCAGAGCCCAGCTTAGCCCATGGACGGTCTGGCACTTCATGTGGCAACATTGGCTCCTGGGTGTTGTTTCTTTGAAATTTTGCACATACACTGCAACGCGCAATTGCATCTTGAATGTCCCTAGACATCCCTGGCCAATACATAATAGCTCTGGCTCTGTTTTTACACTTCTCAATGCCTATATGAGTGTCATGTAAGGCAGAAATGATTTCCTGTCGCAAAGATTCTGGTATTACTACTTTGTCTCCTACAAAGACAAGTCCATGCTCACTATATACTTCATCTCTCACCTGCCAAAACTGTTGTGCTAGGGAAGTTACACTTGCCTTGTTAGATGGCCAGCCTCTCTGACTCACTAATCTTACAGCCTGTAGAGTCGGGTCAGTGGCTGTTGCTTGTTGAATCTTCTCAAGTCTTTGACTACTCATTGGAAGTACTTCAGTGACGCTGTGTACTCGTAGCTCTTGTGCATCCTCCTTGTTGTCAGATGGAGTATTGCAGGTCTGATACGCTCGGCTTAAAGTATCCGCAATGTACATATGTTTTCCAGGGTGGTACTTCACATCTATGTTGAATTTTAACAGACGTAACAACATTTGCTGGAGCCTTGGTGAAGCTTTGTGCAGTGGTTTTTTTGTGATCATCTCAAGCGGGCGGTGGTCGGACTGTGCTGTCACCGGTCTGCCATACACGTACTGGTTAAACTTTTCAGTTGCAAAACAGATGACCAGCAACTCCTTTTCGATTTGGGAGTAATTTTGTTCTGCTGTGGTCAGAGAACGAGATGCATATGCAATGGGATGATTATCCTGCAGCAAACAGGCTCCTAAACCGGTCGATGACGCGTCGCATTGTATCACAGTGTCTTTGTTTATGTCAAAAAACTTAAGCACAGGCTTACTGCTGATAAGTGTCTTCAACGTCTTGAGGGCTGCTGCATGCTGCTGTTCCCATGTCCATGCTGTGTCTTTTTTGAGTAGGCTCCGTAATGGCGTTGTCGTTGTGGACAGATTAGGTATGAATTGGGCCAAGTAATTGATCATTCCCATGATCCTTAGAAGATCCTCTCTTGACATTGGGTCTGGCATGTCAGTGATAGCTTTCACTTTTGACTCATCAGGCTTCAAACCTTCCTTGCTGATCACATGACCAATGTACACAAGTTCAGACCTCTTAAATTTGATCTTTTCTTTGTTGAATTTACAGCCCATCTCTTTAGCTCGCTGCATCACCTCATGTAATGTCTTGTCATGTTGTTTCTCATCTAATGAGGCAACAATCAAAGCATCTGCTATAATATGCACATCTGGGATGTCGCCAAAAACCATCTGGTTTTTCCGCTGCAAAACTTCACTGGCACTTGATATTCCAAACGGCATCCGCTGAAAGGAATATCTCCCAAAGGGAGTATTGAACGTGCACAGGTCAGCACTGGCTTCAGTAAGTGGAACTTGCCAGTATGAACTTGTCTGATCAAGCACAGTAAACACTGTTTCCCCTGACATCTGGCTGATCACATCAGAGCTGGTTGGAATCATAAAGTGTTCTCTCCTAATGGCACGATTCAGATCTTTTGGGTCAAGGCATAAACGAAGTGAGCCATCTTTCTTTTCCACCACTACAAGACTATTGACCCAGTCTGTGGGTTTTGATGTCTTTCGTATAACTCCAGCTGCTTCCATGTCATCAAGCTTTTCTTTGAGACGAGTATGAAGACTCAAAGGCACTCTGCGCGGCGGGTGAATTACTGGTGTCACATTAGGCTTCAACTTAATGTCATATGGTTCAGTAAATTTTCCTAGACCACTAAACACATCAGGGTACTGTGCAATCAGATCTTCTTGAGTAAGGGATTTTTCAATGTTGTCCATTCTTTGAACGAGTCGTAGATCAGAGCATGCTTGACGACCTAAGATGGTTGGTCCGTCTTCAGTAGTGAGGAAAAAATCATAGCTTGCTTGTGCACCCTTGCGTGTCACACATTTTAAATTAACTTTTCCTATGTGCTGTATGCTGTGCTCTCCGTATCCTGACAGTCTAGCTGTGGATTTATAAACAGGAATGCTGGTATATCCTGTTAGCTGTTTAAACTGTGACAGTGGCATACAGTTCGTATCTGCTCCTGTGTCTAGCTTCATTTCAATCTTGTCCTCATTAATCATTACCTCTTCATACCAGCAGGGGTTACTGTTATCATGTGTCATTGAGTCAATAAAGAAATGTTCAAAATCAGACTCCACTGTGTGTACATTTGATGCTCCACGACCCCGACCTCTACTCTGATAATTAGACAGTCTGGCTTGACATTGATCTGCGAAGTGGTTTAATTTTTTTTACAGCGACGACACTCCTTACCATATGCAGGGCAGTTGCGAGGTTGATGCGTTGTGCCACATCTGCTGCATGCTTTGGGGTGTGCTGCGTTGCTTGAGCCGTAGCTCCACTCTGCTGGTGGTTACTAGCTCTCGTTGACTGTGCGTGTTGTTTTCCTCGTCCTTGATAACGTCTACGTCCTCTGCCTCGCGTGTATGAGTTTAGAGTGTGAACTGACTGGTCTGGTGTTTGGGGCGACTTGCCTTGTATCATATCCAGTTCCCTCTTAGCGCTCTCAAACGTACACATTCGCTGTGTCACTACTTCAAGAGATGCATTGCCGTCATCACCCATTACTTTCATTTTCATTGCCAGATCTTTTATGGAGAAAAATAATTTGTCTCGTAGCGTGGTCTCTAAATCAGTATACTGACAGTTACTTGCCATCGTCCGGAGATCATTCACAAATGCTTCTAGACCCTGTCCTTCAGGTCTCTGGTATGCCCAAAACTGTGCACGGAGAGCCATCACTGGATTCCTCGTGTTAGAATACTGCTCGAACTTTCTGAGAACCGTATCAAAGTCATTGCGATCTTCCGCGGCTCTATCACCTTCAGCCGGTGCCCATCCAAAGTTACTGTATATATCATATCCTCTCCCTCCCAGTATCGTGAGCAAAATAGCAACCTTTTTCGCTGAAGCTGCATCACTGTTTCCCGATGCTGTGAGAAACAGGGCGAAACGTTGCTGCCACTTCTTCCACGCGGCGCTCACATTAGGACAGTCAAAATCAAACGGCTCAGGTGGCTTATAGTGTAGAACATCCATTATTGAATATTCATCCGCTTTTCAATGTCAAAATCTTTTATATTAACGATAAACTTACTTCTGTTCTGTGACACCATGTCATATACACAACCAACCTAGCACTGGGGAGGAACTCAATCTTTTATTTCCGGTTCACCACTACAGGTCGAGTATGCATAGCAACAGTATTATTTAGAACAGCATGTGACATTAGATGTTATAATCTGTAACACTCACTACAATCTATATGTGATTTCTGTCTGAACATCAGATCACAATCTTACTTCAGTTTCTTCAGTTTACAGTGTGAATTCTTCAGTACATCAGAGATCAGCTTCACTCCTGAATCTCCTACATTATTCTCAGACAGATCCAGATCTCTCAGGTGTGATGGGTTTGATCTCAGGGCTGAAGTCAGAGCAACAAAACCTTTATCTGTGATACGACAACTACTCAACCTGTGGAGAACAGAGACTTTATGTGAATTATACAAAACTACAAAGTTTGTCTACAAATCTCTAACTTCCATCTCTTCATGTAATGTTCCTCTTTCAATCCCTCAGTTACTGAGACACTGTGTGTTTAAATGTCAAATAAATCCATCACACAGCTGACTATTAGTGTTAGATGTCCTAAACCACATGAACATTTCTTTATAAATCTGTATTGAGTTCATGACTCACTCTTGTAATTCTCATCAGGTATTTGATGTAAAATCTTCCTCTATTACAGGAGGAATATCAGCTGGAGATAACATAACTCTGATCTTACATTTAAAGATGTTACAGTGTTTAAAGATCAATTTCACTTAATCTATAAAAACATTATTAATGTGTGTGTCAGTGTCAATGATGGATCAATGTTTTTTATCATCTTTATAAAAACAACACGACGAGGAGAAAAACTCTTCATACACAATAATATCAGCAAAGATTTCATCAAAGAAACACCAAACTACATTTTCTGACATTTTAACAGAGGAGTTTTGTTGCACGTTATGAAGGAAATTGAAATGAATCATAACTAATTATAACTAACATGTCTTTTCCTTACAGGTTTGAACATTTGTACTGTATGCTTTTGAGAACAAAATATGTTGAAACAGAGAAAGTAAAAGTTGTATGTATTGAATAATTTAAGACTTTACAATAAGGTTTTGATTGAATACATGATCTTATTTCCTCAAGTGTTTGTGTTCATAATGGACAAGATGTTGTGTGACTCTCAGCTAACAGAGAAAAGTTTAAAAATGTTCCCTGAAAGTTCCCAAAAACATTCTGCCAACATAAAAAGTTTCTGTGTTGTCTGAACATTATAGATGAATGTTAGATTCTACCATTTTCAAACGTTATGACAATGTCATGTTTTAATGTTCACACAATGTTTAAAGCAACAACTGTTTTATAGACTTATTTGCTTGTTATGTAAACGATAGAGAAACATTGCATTTTATTATTTTAAAACTTATAAAACATTATTTCTGAATGTTCTGTAAAAATATTGCAGTAGAAAACACAATTCACTTAGGTTTAGATGTTTCATTTAAAGGTAGGGTAACAGATTTGATCCTGAAACATTTTTAGTTATGCTGGTTAAAAGTCTCCTCACATCCTGATAGCAATCATTATGTTAAGTTGTTTAAATGTATTTGTAGAAATGTATGTCATCTGTGAAAGGCGTATGTAAATGTCTGCAAGACAGTCTAAATGTTTTTTGTTATTAATTCAAGTTCATTTCAATTCATGAAAATTTAAATAGAAGGTTAAAAATGTAACATGTAATGTTCAGAGAATGTGTATGTGCATGTTTCTTTAAAACTACGTGATGTACACGTGACGCCAGTGTTCTAGCGTGGGACTATGGAATTGTGGGTCAGAGTGTAGCAACGACATGGACACGTTAACATGCTGACATGATCGGCTTCCACAAATAATGATTTATCTGCATGTGGTTCAAAAGGCGCACACGGTCACTGTGTTAATATTGTGTCAAATGTTATAATATTTTTCATGTGCTGTTATGTAGGATGTTTTATGTATATATATTGCCGTGTATATAAGTGTATTAGAGGTTTATCGTAGGATTGCACCGATGAAGCCAAGACTTCTAAGTTTTCGTGAACTTCAAGGGGAACTCCGTAACCTTGCAAGGGAGACAAGGAAGTTTCAGACACAGCCAAGGGCAAAAAAGACGTACACCCAGGCTCAATTTTCGACAACAAGTGGTAACCAGACTGACGAAAAGCTGAGAACAGAGAAAGGGAATAGACAGAACTCAGATCTTGCCGAACTCAGAGCCATGGTTAAGAAACTGGTGAGCAGCCAAGAGGATCAGATTGATAGACTGACACAGCTGGAGGCAAGAGTTGGAGCATCACCACGGGCTGTGTTTCCTCAGACCCAGAGATCTCAAGGGAGTAGTGACACTGCAGTAGGTGGTGTAGTGTGCTATCGCTGTGGAAAACTGGGGCACATTGCACGTCTGTGCAGGACACTGATGACTGATGAGGCACCCCAGGCTGAAGATGGAGCGGTGACTAGGCAGAATTTAAATGCGTAGGGCCTGTGGTTATCGGGGCAACCACAGGCATGCAACAATGTCCCCAGCAACATGACATGGGCAAGTCAAAACCAGCTGATACCCCACTGGTAGGTCCCTGTAATGAAGGGGTGGTTGAGGTAAATGGAGAGATGTGTAAGGCTCTCATCGACTCTGGTTCTCAAGTAACCACAATTACTGATGAGTTTTGGCAACGACATCCTGTTTTATGTACTCAGGAACTGCAGCCATCTGACGTCCCCATTGAAGGTGCCACTGGCCAACCCGTATCTCATGTTGGTGTGCTTCGTATTTACCTCAAGTTTTTGGGAAGGGTCTATGCAAATGTTCCTGTGTTTGTTGTCCCTGTCACAGAGTACCGATCCTGGGTTCCATTACTCATTGGGACTAATGTAATAAGGGTTTCCAGAAATGACCTCCGAGCATCATATGGACGAAAATATTTGACCAAAGTCAAGTCGATTAATCCTGAGTGGCACTCTGCCCTGGTGGCTGTAAATAAAAGTGAGCCAGATGGGGCTAAGGGTAAAGTTGCTCAAGTACAGTATGCTGGCCACAGAATAAGAATACCCGCTGGTAGTGAGCAGGATGTTACCGGCAGAGTTATGGGTGGACCAAAGGGAACCCAGTACACAGTCCTGGTGGAGAGCCAGTCCCCCAAAAGGACACCAGAAGGCCTTATGGTTGCCAGGTTGCTCACTAATGTGGACAATGGATGTGTTCCTGTCCGTCTGTTGAATCTGTCTGAGAAAGATGTGATCGTCCATCCTAGGACCCGGCTTGCGGATGCTTTCCTGATCCAGAAAGTTTTGGAAGAGGAAAAAAGTGCCATATGCCATGCCAGAACCAGTTTATGCATCCGAGTCAGTGTGGGAGTTCAGTGACCACGACTTGCCAAAGCCAACAGCAGACTACCAGTGTTGGGTCTGTTAAAGATATGACAGGTGGAGTTGATCTTAGTGCTGCAGCAGTGGAAGGTGAGGAGCAGTTGGCATTGCTCCAGGATTTGTTACAAAGAAATGCTAATGTCTTCTCCAAACACTCCATGGACTATGGCCATACCACCACAGTGCAACACGAGATACCTTTGGTAGACCCAAAACCTTTCCGCCTCCCTTATTGGAAAATACCCCCATCTCAGTACCAGGAAGTACGAAAGGCCATATCGCAGATGGAAGAAGCTGGAGTTATTCGGCCAAGCAAAAGCCCTTATGCATCCCCCATCGTTGTGGTGTCAAAAAAGATGGCTCCTTGAGGATCTGCGTGGACTACAGAAAACTAAATTCTTGCAGCACCAGAGATGCCTTTCCACTGCCGAGAATAGAGGATGCATTAGAGGCATTGGGGCAAGCTAGGTTATTCTCGACTCTGGATCTTACTTCTGGTTATTGGCAAGTTGAGGTGGCGGAAAACGACAAGCCTAAAACTGCTTTCAGCACCCCCATGGGATTATACAAGGCTAACAGGATGACGTATGGTCTGCAGAACGCCCCATCGACCTTCCAAAGATTGATGACCAGTTGCTTCGGGGATCTGAACTTTGAGAGCCTGCTTATCTATCTTGACGATATAATTATCTTCTCAAGGACTTTTGAAGAGCACATTGAGCGGCTGGAGTTAGTGTTCAGCCGGCTCCGCAAACATGGTCTGAAGCTAAAACCTCAAAAATGCAGGCTACTGAGGAAAGAGGTTCAATACTTGGGGCACGTGGTGTCTGCGGAGGGTATTCATACAGATCCTGAGAAGATAAGCATAGTCAGAGATTTGAAACAACCGTCGAGTGTGAAGGACGTCTTGAAGTTTCTTGGTTTCACCGGGTACTATAGGCGATTCATTGAGGGCTATGCATCACTGGCGGCACCCCTGTATCGGCTTACCTCTGGAGATCCTAAGATAAAGAAAAGGAGAGTAAAAGGAACATCTGGACCTGTAAAGTTGTTTGAGTGGACAGATGAATGTGAAAAAGCGTTCAAAGTACTGAAGGAAAGGTTGACTACAGCACCAGTGTTAGGCTACCCCAACTTCAACTTACCATTTGTATTGCAAACGGACGCTTCTGGTGAGGGTCTTGGTGCAGTCCTGGCACAAGTTCAAGAGGGTGTGGAAAAGGTCATTGCTTATGCAAGCCGAGGTTTAAGACCCCCTGAAACCCGGTATCCGGCACACAAGTTAGAGTTTTTGACTCTAAAGTGGGCTGTTACAGAAAAATTTTATGACCACCTCTATGGGCATAAGTTTTCTGTGCTTACTGATAACAACCCACTCAAATATGTGATGAGTACCGCAAAGTTGGATGCCACCGGTCAGCGTTGGGTGTCGCAGTTTGCCATGTTTGACTTCGACATTGAGTATAGGCAAGGAAAATCCAACTCTAATGCCGACGCACTCTCAAGGATGTCGAATCAAGAGGTCACAGAAATTCTTCAGTCCTGCCCCCAGTGGATTTCCTCCACAAAGAGAGGCCAGTGTAGTGAAGATGAATCGGGGAGGAAGAAAGAAGTTGGTGATCAAGTGGAGGGAACTGTTCCATGTAAAGAAGGAGAGTTTCTAGAGCGGGTTGAAAAGTCAGCCGATCCATTTGATGGAGCAGGTACTGATGCACTGCCTGCAATGACGAATATAGAGATCAGAGGATGTCAGAAAGAAGACCCTGTCATTGGGCCAGTTTTGCACTACAAGACACTAAATACAAAGCCAAGACGGGGAGAAAGGTTAAAGAAAGGAAAGGATGCTCTGCTTCTCTTAAAAGAGTGGAGGAAACTGGTAGTCAAAGATGGAATTCTGTTCAGGCAAGTCAAGGACAATCAGGGACGGTCCATTGCTCAGCTAGTCCTGCCAGAGAAAATGAGACTTCTGGCTAAAACAAGTCTTCATGACAACGCTGGTCATTTGGGATTGGAGCGTACCTTATTTCTGTTCCGAGAACGATTCTTTTGGCCAAGAATGCAGTCTGAAATAAAGTCCTGGTGTGAGCAGTGTGAAAGATGTTGCCTGAGGAAAACTCCAACAGCGGGAAAAAGAGCTCCGCTGGTACGCATTCACACCAATGCCCCTATGGAACTCATCTGCATGGATTTCCTTGTCCTGGAGAAGTCTAAGGGAGGAATCGAGAATGTCCTGGTGGTCACTGATCACTTCTCAAGATTTGCCCAGGCTTACCCCACGAAAGACCAGAAGGCTGTCACTGTAGCAAGGGTGCTATGGATAAACTTCTTGTGTCGATTTGGGTTCCCAGCAAGACTCCATGCCGATCAGGGCAGAAATTTTGAGAGTACAGTGGTGAAGGAGTTGTGTAAACTGACAGGAATCACAAGGACTCATACCAGCCCCTACCACCCACAGGGCAACGGGATCACAGAGAGATTTAATAGAACTCTATTGAATATGTTGGGCACTCTTGATCCGGATCAAAAGCCCCGGTGGCATGAATACATTGATGCACTGACACATGCCTACAACTGCACACAGCATGACTCGACTGGTTTCTCCCCATACTATTTGATGTATGGCAGACATCCACGGCTGTCTGTAGATCTCCTGTTTGGCCTGTCAACAGTGAAAGAGCCATATAAGTACAGTGATTACATTCTGCATGAGTGCTTGACTTATGCTTATGATCAGGCAAATAGAATGTCAAGGCATGCCAAAGATCTTCAGAAAAAGCACTATGACAAGAAAGCCAAAAGCCACATGTTCCAACCTGGTGACCGAGTGATGGTGAAAGTGTGTCATGTCGAGGGGAAACAGAAGCTGGCTGACAGGTGAGAGCCATGTCCATATGTTGTGGTAAAGAAACAGCCTGGAATTCGGGTGTATGTTGTACGTCCAGAAGATGGTGACAGAGAAAGAGTCATCCACCGAAATCTTCTGTCTCAGTGTATGTTTTTCCCAGTGGGTTCCCAGTACCTAGGCAGAGGAGAGTCTGATATGGAGGAAGTGCCTGGAATGGACTCAAGTGTCTCTAAGGAAGAAGAGGAAGTAGCGTATAAAAGTATGCCTGTAGACAGTGGTCCGATTACACAGAGCACAAGTCTGGAATTACCTGATGTCGGTGAAGAGCGTGAGCAGGATGAAACACAGTTGGATGAGACTGTAAAAGAAATGGAAGTGGATAAGGAGCAAACACAGTTGGATGAGACTGTAAAAGAGATGGAAGTGGATAAGGAGCAAACACAGTTTGGAAGTCTCAAATCCTGACCCGCCAAAGAGGAGATATCCTGAGCGGAAAAGGCACCCACCGAATAGACTCTTGGAGATTCATGTTCTCCAAAATGAAAGTGACAAGGAGAAAGTAGAGAGAGGAAGGAAAGTGTGGGAAAAAGCTAAATCAAAGAATAACCACCTTAGCCACACACTCACTTAGGCACATTGCAGCACACACTTCAAAGAGTCTTAAAATCTAGACTTGTTTTATTTATTTTGGTTTAACCTAAAATAAGTAATGACTGGGACGACATCATTTTCAGTGGGGGTGGATGTAGGAAAGATGTAATGTGTTCTCCCTGCTATGGGGGGGAGCTGTTTTTTTGTGTCTCATTGGGGAAGTTGCCTCTTTCTGACCCCTTCAGTTTTATTTCCTTTATGAAAAGGTAAGGAAGTCTATCACTGTTGGTCCATGATTTCTGTTTAATCTTTATTAATATTAGCCATCCATATCAGTAAAGGAAATATATTGATGTTTAGAAGTTTTCCAATGTGGATGTAATATTATTTTGTATAAATTGTGTTGCATTTCTGATATTATTGCACGTTTACTCTATCCCATGTGACTAAGTATATTTCAATGTATTTTAATTGAATTTAAGTTTATTTGCACATTTATTGGTCTTATGATTCCTATTTTAAATATATCTACAATCTATTTTTGTTTGTCACATGGTTAAGTTTATCCTTTCTGCATTTGTTTGCGGTTGTGAGCAATGAGCTTGCTATTAGGTTACCTGTGAATTTAATTATGTTGTTTCCCATTATGGGCTCGTGTGTATTGTTATTTTGAAGTCAATTTGAAGTGAATTCAGCAGTTTTATTTCCTTTATGAAAAGGCTGCTGTAGTGCTGTTTTCCTGGGAAGTGTCTGGGAAAAGAAGCCTAATAAAAGAAAGCTGCTCATCATTGATTCTACCAGGGACTTTGGTGTCCTTTCTATTTTTCCTACGAACACTTAACACAACGCAGAGACAGTCGTGGAAGCACATCAACGAAGAGGGTTACATCTACACAACCGAAAGTGTGCTTTAACGAATTCTGATGTAAACCAGTTGTTTATGTTGGTTATTTTGGAAATGTTATTCACTTTGTACTGCAAAGTTTTCTCACTGGTGAATGAGACATGAGATGTGACCGTCTGATCTGTGCGTGTTCATGTGTTTTGAAAGAGGGGTGACTTTGGATGCCGATTTGACTGGAGGGTGGGATTGTGAGTTCATTGCTAGGCGGCTACCGTTAGCATTTTTCAAAATGTGATACCCTACCTTTAAATTCACCATGATGGTGATCATTGTTTGTTTTAGTTGGACCCTTGACCCTTGACTTTTTGCTTGCTAATTATTCCCTAGTTGTGTTAACTTTGTGTGTATAAAACACATTTCTTATGGTAACGTGAAGTTAATGGTGCCGTTCTGTCGTTGTTGGTACATAATCATAAAGATCATCATCTAATTAATTGATTTGCTCATCAAAAGTTTGTTTTCTGTCATTAAAGGAGCGGTGAATTTGTCGATTTTATTGTTTTATACTGTTGTCTGATGTCTACTTAAGATGTCCGCGTGGTTTCTACATTCAAAAACATCAAAAGCAATAAGTAATAGTAACATGGATTAGTGGCTCTCTGGAGAAATGGTTTGTTTGAAGGGGCGGGCCGCATTGAAGACCTGGACGTAAACGCCCACTGCTATGATTGGACAGCTTCATTCCCCGTCATTACATGTGGGCAAATGTTTTAAAAACATTAATGTGTAAAAATAGCAGCCAAACACATATGTTTGAGCCACAAAATTCAATTCAATTCAATTCAATTTTAATGACCACACAGCCAGGCTGGTGGAATTTGTTTTACAGTACAGATATTTCTTTGGTACAGGTTCCAGCATTACGTTAAACAATAAACATTGAGGGGCGGTTTCCCGGACCAGGATTAGCTTAATCCAGGACTAGGCCTTAGTATAATTAGGAAATTAGGAAATTAACAAACATGCCTTACTAAAAACATTACCTGTGTGCATTTTAAGGTAAAACCAAGGGCACTGATGTATTTTATGATATGTCAGTGCAAGTTGTTTTCAGTTTAGAGAGCTCTTAAAAGTGTTTAAGTCTAGGACTAGTCTAATCCCTGTCCGGGAAACCGCCCCATAAAGTAACATACATACCGAAAAACACATTAATACACACATATACACCACAGAGTATTTAAGAAGTTGTACTTAATCAAGTCCTCAGCGTACAGAGTTCAGAATGTTTATTGCTGTTGGAATGAAACTGTTTTTAAAACGAGTTGTTCTGGAAGCTGTGACCCTATAGCGCCTTCCTGAGGGCAATAGCTGAAAAGCGTTGTGTGCAGGGTGAGTGTTATCTGAGATTATTTTATGGGCCCTGCGTAATGTCCGTTTGTGGTAGAGTGATTCAAGGGACGGTAGAGGTGAGCCAATGACTTTAGATGCTCTGTTAATGATGCGCTGCAATTTCTTCCGGGAAAAAGTGTCGAGACTGCCAAACCAGACTGTAATGGATGTAGTGAGAATACTTTCAACGATGGCTGTGTAGAAGCGGAGCAGGAGATGAGACCTTACTTTGAACTTCTTGAGCTGTCGGAGATGGAAAAGTCTTTGCTGGGCTTTTTTGTGGATATGATCAGAGTTAATTTTCCATTTAAGGTTATTGCTTATGTAGGTTCCAAGGAATTTAAATGTATCAGTGATGCAAATGGGTACACCTTCAATGAGCACAGGAGTTTTAGGAGATGGCTGACGTCTAAGATCGACGATAAGTTCCTTTGTTTTTGATGTGTTGAGTAGGAGATCATAATCTTTACACCAGGTCACTGCTTGGTTGATCTGTGCACGATATGCAGTTTCTTGATTATTGGTGATGAGTCCTATGATGGTTGTATCGTCCGCATAATTGTATAGCCTGACAGAACTGTGGTGTGATATGAGCTGGTTTGTGTAAAGAGAAAATAACCAGGGTGAGAGAACACATCCTTGGGGGGCGCCTGTACTGAGGAACAGAGGGGAAGATATGTTGTTGTTAATCTTCACCCTTTGTTTCCTGTTCCAGAGAAAGCTATAAATCCAGTGACAGATGCATGGGTCAATATTCATATCCAGTAATATATTAAACAATTAAACTGGGTTTATTGTATTGAATGCAGAACTGAAATCCATGAACAAAATGCGGGCATATGTATTTGCAGACTCAAGATGGTTCAGAATGTGATAAATTGCTAAGTTGACGGTATCCTCTACTGACCTATTGGCTCTATATGCAAATTGAAATGGGTCCATTTGAGGGGTAGTGACAGTTTTTAGGTGCTTAAGTACGATGCGCTCGAAAGATTTCATGACTGCTGATGTCAGAGCGATAGGTCTGTAATCATTGTGGCAGGAGATGGTCTTATTTTTGGGAACCGGAATGATAATGGATTCTTTAAGGCACTTGGGTACTGAGTATTGGCAGAGGGAGGTGTTGAAGATATCAGCGAAGACCCCTGCCAGTTCAGCGGCGCAGTGGTGGAGAACGGTGGGGCTGATGTTGTCTGGGCCGGGGGCTTTATTTCTCTTAAGTCCCCTGAAAATGCTCCTCACCTCCTCTTCTTTAATAATAAATGGGGGGGAGGGGAGGGGATCGGGAGGAGATGGTGAAGTAACTGGTGCCTTCCCAAACCTCCCATAAAAGGAGTTGAGTTTATCTGGAAGCTGGCAATCCCCATCAGGTGTGGGAGTGAGTTTCTTTTTGTAATTTGTCATGTTTTGGAGCTTTTTCCAAATAAATTGTGTGTCATTATTGGTAATCTGTTGTTCCAGTTTGGTAGCATAGTTAGATTTGGCTCTTCGTATAGCGGATCTCAGTTTGTATTTGGCAGCCATATATTGTTCTTTATTTCCTGATAAATGAGCTGCATTTTTCTCCTTTCTTAACTGTGTAAGTTCCTTATTAAACCACGGTTTATTATTATTTTAATGTTTGATTTTTTTGAGAGGGATAAACATGTCCACGCAGTAATTGACAAATGACGTTATTACGTCGGTGACGTCATCGAGATCGCCCGCGGCACGGAAAACTTCCCAGTCCATGCACGCGTAACAACCACAACGTTTTTCGATGGCCTCAGAGGACCAGCAACGAACAAATTTTGTTGGTGACTTGGAGGATTTAATTTTTTGTTTGTATTGTGGAATTAGCAGCAGCATTTCATGGTCGGACCTGCCCAACGAAGCCCTCGGGAAAGCACGGTAAGCCTCCTTGATGGTAGTATAGCAGTGGTCCAACGTGTTGGTCCCTCTGCTGGGGCAGGCTACCTGCTGATGGTAACTGGGGAGCTCAGACGACAGGTTAGTCTGGTTAAAGTCCCCGAGAACAATGACTGCTGCATCTGTGTGTATATTTTCCACTGAGGAGACGTAGTTGGCTAACTCGGCTATGGTGGTGGCAGCGTTAGCCTCAGGTGGAATGTATACACAGATAATGATTACTGATGCGAATTCCCGTGGGAGAAATGATGGTCTGCATTTGACAGTGAGATATTCCAGGTGAGGTGAGCATACGTGGGCGAGTTCTATAGAGTTTGTGCACCAGCGTTCGTTAATCATTATGCAAATACCACCGCCTTTAGACTTGTTCGATAGCGAAGGTGATCTATCGGCACGATGTAAAGTGAAACCTGGAGGTGTTACCGCTTGATCGGGTACTGATTGATCCAACCAGGTCTCCGTTAGGCAGATAGCAGAGCAATCACTGTAGTCCTTGTTGTGTTGTAACATTAGGTGTAGTTCATCCATTTTGTGCCGGAGAGATCTAACGTTTGACAGCAAGAGGGCTGGGAGCGGTGGCCGGTGCGGGCGTCTCCTGAACCTGGCAAAGGTTCCTGAGCGACGGCCTTTTTTGGTCGGCAGCCATGGTGTTGACTGGCGTAGTGTATCTAGTTCCCGTAGATTCTCCAGTAAGGACGTAGACAGATCACAGTGAGAGGTGTATCGGAGGTTTAGGAGCTCCGATCGAGTGTACTGAATTAGACATGACACTTCACAAACAAATAACGCAGACAGTAAGATGACATACAGGAACACTGCTTGTACTGTGGCAAGCCTTACGACAGACATCTTTTCCAAAAAGATTCTGGGTGCTAAATATGATACACATAAATGACAATATGTATATTAAAGTAGAAACAAAACTCGACGTGACTAAATTACCGTGAACAACACAGTAAGCGCGCATCAGAATCTAAACTGCGGCTGATAAATCCTTATCAATAACTTTGCATATTTCTATTGTGCTTGTGAGGTTGCTCTGACATACACGTAACGTTACATACACAGTTATATGATTTTTGACCTTTCAAACGCAACTCGCCTAAAATACCGTCTACAACACAGTAAGCGGGCATCAGAATCTAAACTGTGGCTGATAAATCCTTCTTTATCAATAACTTTGTATATTTCTACCATTAAATTACAGTTGTGTTGTTAAGTGTTGTACCTTTATTAATCGTTTAATGTTTTTAGTACATTAAAACAGTCAAACAAACGTGTTTAGACACGGATGTTACAACAGACATATCGCGATCTCTTCTAACAAAGCAATAGTGAAACGCAGCAACTTAAATAAACTTACTGTATATACTGCTGTGTCATTTTTGTCAGATCCAATATTAGTGGTGTTTTTAATCACAGTCTCTCTGCAAATCCAGCATCGACTTCTTTACAAATGAATCCATGTACACAAAGTAAACAAACGCGAGCTGGAACTTCTTCAAAAGCAAACTTTATCCACGCATTCCTCTGTTATCCAGCGTCTGTGTTCTTCCCATAGATCGTTCTTCCACAACCGAAAATGCGTTTCCATGGTTACTTCATATCACCGCGTAAAATTAAAAGTCTCTCAGAAAAAAAATTATTTAAAAGTCATTTTGGTTACATTTGCCAATCTTTAAAGACATGTTTACTTATTGTTGAGACACACGTGTGTCACGCGAAGCTGTGGGAGGGGCAACAAAAGTTGTCCTTGTATTTGGCTATGGGGAGGTGCTTCAATTCTACATTGACGTCATATTTTTCCGAATTCCACACTTGGTGTTCAACATGATCTCACAAAGTTCCGTGGGATAGTCACAGAATTTTTTGCTCATTTTTCCGTGACATTCTCACGGATTGGTTACTCAACTGCTTTTTCCTATTTTCAAACCATTGTCGCTTCGGTTTAGGGTTAGATTTGGTGCTTGCGTTAGTTTGTCACTGTAAGTATTGGTTTATAAAAAATTTTCTGATGTATTCTTTAATATTTTCTAAACTTTAATCAATTGTCACCTGGTTTTGGGGTTAGAGTTGGGTTTGGGTAGGGATGTCATTTTATGTATATCTAACCCTAAACTGAAGCAACAATGGTAAGAAAATAGGACAAAACAGTTGAGTAGCCAATCCGTGAGAATGCCACGGAAAATAAAGTCCGTGGCAGGGCCACGGAAATATGCGGAGATCCGTGAGAATGTCACGGAAAAATGAGCAAAAAATTCCGTGACTATGCCACGGAACGGACATTTTCAGTTCTGAAACTTGCAGAATGTTCATTTAAGTATGATGACCTCTTATATAACAAATTATCAAGTTAAAATTGAGTATTTGATTCACCGCTCCTTTAATGTAAATGAGGTCCAGCACTTTTACAGCAGTTTGTCATTAAGAAGTTTTAGAATCTTTGGACAAAAATTTAAAAGCTGTATATTTGGGATGTACAAACATCAAGAATCAGAGTATGAATCTCAACCATGGTAACAGAGAAAATAGTGAACAGTTTATTATCTATGCCGTAGTGCATGCTGGGAGTCCTAAACGAGATTTGTAATTTGCTGATACCCAGCATGCATTGCAGCATGAAGTTTTTCATTTAATTGTCACCGATGTTGAGATTTATACTCTGATTCTTCATGTTTGTACGTCCCAAATATACAGCGGTTAAATTTTGTCCATAGCTTCTAAAAATCCTTAATGACAAACTGTTGTGAGTGCTGGATCTCATTTACATTATTGACAGAAAATAAACTTTTGATGAGTTAATCAATTAATTAGATGACAATATTTACCATTATGTACCAACTGCTACAGAATTACACTAACTTTACATTACTGTAACAAATGTGTTTTATCAAGAGTGTTTTGGGTCAAGAGTCCAACACTAATCACAATAATGGTGACTTTAAATGAAACAAATCATCAACATCTAAACCTAATAAGTGATTCGCGAAATAATATTATAAAACATTCAGAAATAATGTTTTATAAGTTTTAAAATAATAAAATGCAATGTTTCTCTGTCATTTACATAACAAGCAAATAAGTCCATAAAGAAAACAGTTGTTGTTTTAAAGATTGTGTGAACATTAAAACATGACATTGTCATAACATTTGAAAATGGTAGAATCTAACATTCCTCTAATGTTCAGACAACCCAGAAATGTTCTTAGAAAATCAATAAAACTGAACACTTAGTAAGAATTCAAAATAAAATCATAAAATTATTAGATAAATTGTATTAAAAGGACAATAAGTAGGATTTACCCCCATCTAGTGGTAAAATTTTATTTTGCATTCAAACAAATAGTGCTCTCTAGCGCCTCGCTTTACAAAATGCGTGTTGCAACTACGGTAGCCTTATGTACTCACTGATCTCCTTGTTCGTTTTAGCTGGTTCACGTGTTCTGAATGAAAATGCGTTGTGGAAAGGCGTTTCAAGGGTAGTGCTTTTTGTCCCTCTCTGCTATTATAGTTTATCAATGCGGCGAAACGACATGGAAGCCTCCTTGGACTTACCCGTTCAATGTAAGTAAAGAGAAGAAATTCTAAGCTTACAAAGAAAAGTCAGATCATTGGCAGATGTCATTTCACACCTACTAGGACATATTTATGAATAAAGACATTGATTTTGACTAATAAAATACTACATACTGTCCCTTTAAAGCAGCACTATTGTTTTCGACCTTTAATGTCTCTAAAATTATTTCAGTGGTAGAACAACTCCTGTAAGAATTCTACTGGAACCTGATTAGCCTCCTAGCCAGTGCCGGCACCAGCCGAGCGCTTATGAGGGGGCGTCTTAAATACCAGAGGGGGCGATCACACAAAATGCATTTAATTCCCCAAGCTAGAAAATACATGTAGCTTTGGTACGTCCCTTAAGCTTTAACGTGTTATAAACAAACATCTCTGTAATACAACCACAAAAACTACAGCTATAGTGAGCAACGTACATGATCTGAACACTTTTACTATATACAACAACAAAAAAGCATACCTAACGTTACTTAACAGCACAACACTGCTCATTTGAAGTTCAGACCCAGAGGTAGTTTCTTTTCAATCCATTTCGACTGTCCATTGTGAAATTAGTTAATGCAATATAATACCCTGAAATTATGAAATGTTCGTACTTCGTGTTTGATTTCCGTAGTGCAAATAATTTTTACGTAATGGTGGGGGACAGTGTTTGCAAATGGTTTCTAGCGCAAAAACGGTCCAAACGCAACATTTTATCATAATTTTGGTTCAATTTGATCATTTAACGTAGTTATTTTAACTGCCACAAGTAATGCACCATAAGCTAGCGATTAAACACCAGCAGATAGAGAACCACAATAGCAAAATGACAATAACTCGTTTACACATTTAGCTATGCTTTAGGATAGGCTAATTCAAATACCTATTCGTTAACTATAAATTCAATGTCTGTTTTTTATCTATTGCTATTAATAATAATACACGTATTTTACTTTTGATAAACAGGTGTGTGTGAGAGAGAGACAGTGGCCCTCATTTATCAAAAGTGCGTACACCAAATTTCCAGCGTACACCTTGCGTACACCCAAAACCACGGTGACTTTGAGATTTATCAATATGGACGTTGGCGTACGGCACGCTCAAATCCTACGCCAGCTCAGGAGGTGGTGTACGCACATTTTGAGTTAGTGCAAAATGCGCAAACACTTCCTAACACCACAAAACCCACTGACAAACTAAAATATATGATATATTATGACCCACTGTAAAAAAAACATAGTAATTATAAACTTCAGTGTTTATTTTTATGCAACAATGTTCAATGTTTAATTTTTGAGACTTTACCAAAGCATTTGATTTGTGTATTCCTTCAGTTGAGAGCCTGTGCGCTTTACCTGATGTTTCAGAGCGAGCATGTGAACGGAGCTTAGTGGGAGCGGAGCGTTGAGCGGTGCGGTAATATTACCATCAGAGCGCCTTTCCGAAAATTCCGCTCGCTCAGGACCGCTCGTTTAACCCAGAATGCCCTTTGATAATTTGCTAGTTCGAGAATCTGTAAAAACGTCTAGCAATAAGTTTTGGAATTCAAGCCTTATACATAAATGTAAAGTAAAAATCAAAGTTAAGATTGAGCAGGAAGAAAAAATTGAAAGGGAGTGCAGAGAGACTGTAAAAGTTAGCAAATATTCATCCTGGAATCTGAAGCGGCACATTGCAAGAAAGCACAAGGATGTGCTACGAAAACATGGTAATGCAATAAAACTAAGGTAAGCTAGTTACATACCATTCGATGATAAATAAATACAGATGAGGTAAGGTAAAATGCTTGTGTTGAATGGAGCCGTACATCCGATCATGATGACATGCGGACAAAATTATGGCCACGAATTATCTTTTATGCTAAGTTATGGACACTTCTTTTTCTTATTTAGTCTAAAGTATGGCCATAAATGTAGAATTTGTTCCCAATATTCAACAGTTTGTTCCTTGGAATTATTTATTATAATATTTCGTAATTACTATTACAATTATTATTACTTCAAATTATGAATTAGCTTAGTAAAACATGTGGATGTCGTGGAAACAAATTGTTAATTTGAATTATATCCGGAGCTCCGTATCAAACTGGATCTAAGATACAGCTAACAAACAACTGTATGTAAATACAGAACAACACACTACAAAAGTTACTACATAATTTTAAAATATAATTAAAAAAAAAATTAACTGAACCATTAAGCAGACATAGAATTTAGATGTAGGCAACAGTAAATAATAATAATAATAAATCATTATTCTTCTAAATATCAATATTAAGAATAAAAATAAGAAGAAGAATATTACAAATTGTCATCCAATTATTAATGTGTCTTTAATCCCACTCTTTAACCCATTCACCGCCAGCCTTTTTGAGAAAAGTTGCCCACCTGCATTTTTGTGATTTTAACAAAATTTTCACAAAATTCCTTGCAGGAAAAATCATTTTCTATAAATATATAAACATACAAATTCTATTAAATTAAAGAACACACCCTCTGCTTTCAAACAAACAATAAACAAACAAACAAAATGGGGAAAAAACGTTTCATTATATATTTACTTTTTCTACTTAATTTAACCACTGAAATATGGATATTTCTCTTCAAAAATACAACATTTTGAGTAAAAAGCTTAACAAATTGCGTTTTTGTAAAGGAATTTATGTTAGAGATCAGACTCAGAATGACTATCAAACATAAAGGCAGTTAAAATAACCATTAAATCTTTTTAACTTCCGTTTTTGATAAATATTACACTTTCACTTTGAAATTCGTCCAAAAAGGCATATTTATTAGTTAAATATGAACTCATAAATGACGAGATAACTCGTCAATGGCGGTGAATGAGTTAAACTCCCAAATAAAACAATTTTGTTTCTTTTCACTTCCCCGGTTTCTCTTCTTTGCCGTCTTTCGTGTCAATGGCGTAAAATGAGGGCGTGGGGGAGGCGGAGACTTGAATTTATATGGGCTTGTTATTTTAATGACGATCGTTTTCAGCCGCGGCATTTATGAAGGGCAGGTATTGCGTACACCTGAATATCAACGTTATGCACAGTTTCATAAATCAGGCGTTGAGAGGAGTGTAAGCATAATCTTACGCCAACATATACGCCCGTTTCTACGCAAGAATGATAAATGAGGGCCAGTATGCTTACCTTTTACGTTAAATGCAGAACAATAATAGGTTGGTTGTAACGTTACTTTAACTTGCAAGGATGCTGAAGAACATAAACATCTGAACTTTTCAAAACTATGTACAGTCTGGCTGAAGTTCATGGTGCCAGAATTGACCTGACAGCCGAACATTATTTTGGTTCTGTGCACCTGAAATGCTCCGATAATAATCCACGCCACGGCATTAATTGATGTGTGATAATCCGGAGTCCGGTTTGCAGAATTTGCAGTCCTATTTTACATATATCCATTACTACAGGGCAGGCCCGGGTCACTCTCCCACTCCTTTCTGTAACTTTTGATATACTCTCGCACTTCGACATCTTGATTTCCCGCTGAGATTGAGAACGCGGGCTCATTGTCGACGTGCGTCAAGCCGTCAACACAAAAGGCTTGTTCAACTCCATGCGGCGCTACAAGAAACGACAGCCGGATGACGTCAAAGTACCGCGAGAACGATTCGAGAAATCATGCAAAGTGTAATTTCGTCTCGCTCTCGCGGCGCTTTGACGTCATCACCTCACAGTTCTAGTGGCGCTGCTTGAAGTGTAACAAGCCATGGAGTGGGCGTGTGTTTATTAATGTCACCGTAGAATACATGCACACTTGATTTTTTGGTTTTGTTAAATAATTAGACTATAAAATTCACTTTAGGAAGACAATACACAAGGCAAATGTGATTTTTAAATAAAATATTATCATTAAAATAAAATCCCATTCAACATTAATGGTGGTCTGAGGGGGTGAGATAGTGCCGGTGAGGGGGCGACGCCCCCTCACGCCCCCTCGTGGCGCCGGCCCTGCTCCTAGCTGCTACAGCTACAATCGTAAGTCACGTGATTCAGTGTTTCCCCTACCATTATATAAGGGGGGCGCCCTGCCCTCCTTACGGCTCCACCCGCCCCCCTTGAAGGTCAAGAAAATTTGATTTGATTTTCTTCGAAGTGCCAGAGAACAATTTGTCATTTTATTAAACAAACTAAACAGCCCTCAAGTAATATGTTATTTATCTTATTTCCACGATGGCATGATTCTGTAAGTGTTTGCGCGTTTACTTACAATTATCCAATTGAGTGCGCACCTTTATATTTTACTGTTGGGCTTAATTTACTGCGCATGCTCTATCTCTGTGCAGCGCGCGCCTCTCTCTCCCATAACTGGTGACAGTGTTTTGAAAGTCCGCCTCCGTATACTTTATTTTTCTGGGTAAACATCAACAGTCACGGATGTTACTGACAGAGAAGTCGACTGATCGAGTTTATCATGACTTTCCCCCATACATGCGCGCATTATCTCCCTCTCTCATGCTATACATGCCCACGCCGCGCACGTGTTTTGTAGTAACACTGTGTAACAGTAACATTGTATGCTGTCATATTTCTGAATTTGCGAATGACGCGAGTCGGGCGGCGCAATTGCCGCGAAAACACGCGCTTTTCCCTTTAAACACGTCTTCGCGCAAGTTGAAAATATGCAGCTCAAGCGAAAAAACTCAGGGCAGCTTCAAGAACGAGCACGCAGGATCTTTTGACATTGTAGAGGAGAGAGAGTGAGCGAGAGAGAGAGAGAGAGAGAGAGAGAGAGAGAGAGAGAGAGAGAGAGAGAGAGACTTTGACTTTTAAGAGTCCTTTTAATTAAAATAGGATTATAAATAAAATCAATCAGCAGATTACAATTTCAACAATATACATTTTCATACATTTAGTACAAGTAGTCTTATAATCTCACCAATTGAACACTAAGTTTCCATTTTCATTCACAATCACCAGTGCCTCTCTAACACCCCATCTCCATTCAAAAAAGGCAATATTGTCAGTATATCGATAATATGAATACTCAATAATCACTCGTGTTTTTACCAAGGACTTAAACATAGCTACCATATCAACATCCTGTCCTACTTTTTTGCACTGATGGGATTTCAAAATGGCTAGCTTAGCTTGACCAATCAAAAAATTGGCAAGAACACATTGTTGTTGCCATGACCTTCTGTATTTACATCCCAATATAAATAAAGTAATATTGTATAAAAAGCCCAATTTTGTAATGAGGTTTTCTAAAATTACAAAAAGAGGACGAAGTCTTAAACATTCAGAGAACATATGAAACAGTATCATGAGCATCACAGAAAGGACACAATAAAACCACTTAATTAAATTTCGAAACTAAGTTATTTGAAGCTATAACACAATGGAGTACCCTCCACTGAATATCTCCACATCTCTTAGAAATAGGAGGCTTATATAATACTCTCCAAGATGGATGCATATCTTCACCAAAAGAGAGCTTTGCCCTCCATTTAGTATCGGTCCTTTCTTGCAATTGCCCAACATGTACAGATTTTACACAAATATAATAAAGAACTTTCTTATCCATATCATGAAAGAACATATCCCCATATCCCTTCAGCAATGTCGTCTGATTAATATCAGAACCAATTCTTTCATCTGTAGGTATCACTCTGATTTCAGGAAAGTTCTGATGTATAAACCCATTTACCAAAACTAAGTTTATGAAAGAATCTAACGTAGGAGGAAAAGCATCTTTAATGCACTCCATTATCTTCTCCACAATCCTCAGGGATTTGAGTTCAACCTGTGTAGCAATTGATTGCACAGTTCTCCACTGACCTTGAGTTAAATCAATTAAGTCCCTTACTTTACTGACCCCACCATTCAGAAAATTGGGAATTAAAGGGGATACATTAGATGGCAGTTGTATAAGGGGATTAAAAAACAAAGGTTCTAAAATCCCATAATGCACTTCTTCAGTTCTGTAAATATTTAAATATGTCCATGCTTTAATTACTGATAAATAGAAACTAGACCAAAAACACTGTTTCTTGTCCTCAAATGGTTTGTCTATTAAAAACAACTGTTTATCTAGGCCTACTCCACCTAGATCTGTTAACAAACATAAACCAAATGTAGCCCAGCGTAAATGATCAGAACAATACAGAATCTTCTGCAATGTTTGTAGTCTCATTGCTAATATTTTTGACTCTATATGTATTAAACCTTGACCTCCCTCTGCCACAGGAAGGTAAATTATCCCAGGAGTAAGCCAATGAAGACCATTCCAAAAAAATGTAACAAAAGCCTTTTGAATTGTCCCAAGTAATTCCCTAGGAGGATTAAAAACAGTAAATCTGTGCCATAGCATTGAGGCTGCTAGATTATTAATAATCAGGCATCTACCTCTGAAAGAGAGTTGTGGAACAAGCCATTGCCATTTCTGCAATCTGCCAATCACTCGATCTGCTAGACCCTCCCAGTTCTTTTCAGTATATTGAGCTGTCCCAAAATAAACACCGAATATTTTAAAGCCATCCCGAGCCCATTTACACTGTTGTGGCAATTGAGGTGGTTCTTCATTTTCCCAGTCTCCTAAGAGAAATGATGCACATTTATCCCAGTTTATACGTGCAGATGTTGCTTTTTGAAACATATTTAAACAAGAAATAAGTTTGGTAACATCATTAGTACTCTTAATTATGACTGTTACGTCATCTGCATAAGCTGTCAATTTTACTGGGACAACTTCTGGGGAACCTGGGACACCAATACCAGAAAGCTGCTTTCTCAACATAACCAACAACGGCTCAATGGCAATCGAATAAAGAAGCCCAGAAAGAGGGCATCCTTGCCTTATCCCCCTAGTCACAGGGAATGGCCTAGTAAGAGTCCCATTAATCCTCAGCATACTATAAATGTCCCTATACAAAAGAGAGACAAAATGTGGACCAAATCCAAAAGCCTCCAGGGTCTTAAACAAATATTGATGATCCACCCTGTCAAAGGCTTTTTCCTGATCCAGGGAAAGAAACCCAATGTCCAATTTGTGTTTTTTTGTGACTGATATAATGTCTCTCACTAGAAAAAGGTTATCAAAAATTGTTCGTTTAGGGACACAAAAAGTCTGATCTTCATGAATTACATTTGCCATATATTTTTTAAGCCTATTAGTTATTGTTTTAGATAGTATTTTGAAATCAACACAGATTAAAGAGACGGGTCGCCAGTTCTTAAGGAACCCAAGATCTCCTTTCTTCGGGATCAACGTTAAAACAGCCCTCCGACAACTCAGTGGAAGTATCCCTTGATTAAAACTTTCATGAAGAACTGCATACAAATCCTCTCCAATCAATTTCCAAAATACACGATAAAACTCAGCCGAAAGACCATCAAGGCCAGGTGATTTCCCAGGGCTCAGCTCCTGGACAGCTTCAGAAAGTTCAGCTAAGGAAATAGATTTCTCAAGGATTTTTCGATCTTCATCTGCTAATTTTGGTAGATCATCCAAAAGTTGTTCTGTTACTGTTCCATCACACAGTTCAGTACAGTAAAGGTTCTCATAAAAGTTAAGGGCATAAGTACGAATTGTCTGCTGGTCAACTGTCACTCCGCCTTCTGGTAATTTCAATTTATGGAAGCATTTCTGTTCTCTTGGTTTTTTTTCAAGACTGAAGAAAAATGCAGAAGGGGCATCCATATGATTTAACTGAGAATATCTGGTCCTTAAAAGGGCTGTTTTCCCTTGCTCCTCCAATAGGGACTTCAATAGGAATTTCTTCCTCTCTATAGCATCAACAGAGTCACCATAATTAGTCTGTTTAAGGATATCTTCTTCAAGTGCCTTCATTTTTTCTTTCAGGGCTCTAGTGGTATAGGCAGTGTATTGTTGACAAAACATTTTAATGTGTACTTTGCCCATATCCCACCATTGACTTAAACAAGAAAAATTAACTCTCTCCTCTCTCCAAGATTTCCAGAAAAGGTCAAAAGAGTGAATAAAAGAGTGATCCTGTAATAATCTATTATTGAAGTGCCAGTGTGATTTATGTGCTTTTAAAGATATAGCAGAAACAGTTACAGAAATAAAATGATGATCAGACAAAAAAGATGGTGCTATTGAGCTATTATAAAATCTACCTCTATTACTCTTAGCAACATAGAAGCGGTCAAGTCTCGCTCCAGACAAAAAAATTGAATTATTTTTTAACCAGGTATATTGCTTAACACCAGGAAAACTTTCTCTCCACAAATCAACCAAATCATGATATCGTTGGGGTTACTTGACTGTAACCTTGTTCCCTGAAAAAGCGGAACGAAATGCTGCGCTGCTAAGCGCTATGGGGAAACGTCTTTATTGTTGACCCGCTGAAAATAGTGTGCAAACACGTCAATGAAATTGACCCGGAGGTATTTATAGTCTCGGTTGATGACGACATCAAAGCGCACGTGAAGCGAGACTATAAATTAAATGAAAACAGCTGTGATACTCAGATCTTTTGTCTGAAGACCAGTCCTGGTTCATCTACTGCACGGCAAGACAGCGCAGCATTTCGTTCCGCTTTTTCAGGGAACAAGGTTACAGTCAAGTAACCCCAACGTTCCCTATCAAAAGCTACTCTCAATGCTGCGCTGCTAAGCGCTATGGGGAACGAAAATACCCACGCTGCCGTGCTTGGAGATGTCTGGACCCCTTACGGGTGTGTAGGTGTGCGCACAAAGAACGCAAGGAAATCTCAGACATAAGTAGCCAAACTATAAGTCATGGGTGTGTGCGGAAAGGATACTCCTGCCGCCTCACTAACACCTATAAGTAGAGCAAATAGTTAGTCAGTAGCTTGTGATGTTGACTCGAGGACATGGGAACCTGGAGTGACATGAGCATCCAAGCTATAAAATTTTATGAATGTATGCGGAGAGGACCAGCCTGCCGCATCACAAACGCTCTGTAAGGGGGCACCTCTTACTAGAGCCGTAGAGGAGGCTACCCCCCTGGTGGAGTGGGCTCTCAGCCCCGTTGGCGAAACCTGACCGCGCGCCTCATAGGCAAGAGCAATAGCATCCCTAACCCAATGAGATATAGACTGCTTGGCGGCAGCTGCACCTCTGTTGCGGCCCCCAAAACAGACAAACAACTGCTCTGACCTACGCCACTGGCTAGTGCGGTGGACATAGGCCTGGAGAGCACGGACTGGACACAATTTGTGGTGTAATTCCTGCTCCGACGTAACGAACGGCGGCGGGCAGAAAGTCTCAAGAATGACCGGATGTGCAGCCGAGAAGGGAACCTTAGGCAAGTAATCAGGGTGAGGATGCAGAATGGCCTTCACCATACCTGGGGCAAAATCTAAACAGGATGGCGAGACCGCCAAAGCCTGTATATCCCCAATTCTCTTAAGAGAAGTTATTGCGATTAGGAAAACCATCTTTAGTGTCAGAAGTCTATCAGACGCTGACTCTAGAGGTTCAAAAGGGGTCTGAACCAGACCCTCAAGGACTATAGCTAGGTCCCACGAAGGAATCTTAGTTCTTGTTGGAGGCCTTAATCTTTTTGCCCCTCGAATAAAGCGAGCGAGCAGAGGATGCCTCCCGAGTGGTGCCCCGTCCACTAAGGCGTGGCAAGCCGAAAAAGCGGCCACATAAACCCTGAGAGTGGATGGGGATAAACCTGCTGACAACTTTTCCTGCAGAAAACTCAGAACTGTAGCAATCTGGCAGTTAACAGGATCTGCATTATGTGTCATGCACCATGCTTCAAAGACACCCCATTTAAGGGCATAACTCTTTCTAGTGGAGGAGGCCCTAGCACTTAAGATGGTCTCAATAACGTCAGGTGAGAGCCCTGTGCCTCTTAGTTGGTACCCTTCAGGGGCCAAACATGAAGATTCCACAGGTCGGGCCTGGGATGAAATATCGTGCCCCCCGCCTGAGACAGAAGGTCCCTCCTCTCCGGAATCGCCCACGGCGAGCCGCTGAGGAGAGATATTATCTCCGAGAACCATACTCTGTTCGGCCAACGTGGTGCTATCAATAAGAGGCACGAGCCTTGTTGGCGACCTCTGGCTAGGACCTGCGGGAGTAGTGCAACTGGAGGGAACACATAGAGGCGCTTGTTGGGCCATATAGGCGCCATTGCGTCCAGACCCAGGGGGGCTGGGGGACTCAGAGAGAAGTAGAGGGGACATTGCGCTGTCTGAAAAGAGGCGAAGAGGTCCACTTCCGCTCTGTAAAATCTGGTCCATATCTGAGAAACTATGTCTGGGTGGAGTTTCCATTCCCCAGTCAACAACGTCTCTCTGGACAGTGAATCCGCCGCTACATTCAGGTTCCCCGGTATGTAGACTGCCCTGAGTGACAGGAACTTGTCCTGAGCCCAGAGTAAGATCCGCCTTGCCAACCTGTTCAAATTGCGCGAGCGCAGACCTCCCTGGTGATTTATGTACGAGACTGTCGCTGTGTTGTCCACCCGCACTAGGACATGACAGCCCCTCAGTTGGGGGAGAAAATATTTCAGGGCCAGAAATACAGCCATCAGCTCCAGACAATTGATGTGCCAACTGAGTTGATGACCCTCCCATTTCCCTTGAGCTGGACGACCATCTAAGATCGCACCCCAGCCCATCAGGGAGGCGTCTGTCGTTAGCATCCTGCGACGACAAGTCGCCCCTAGCGTGGGACCCAAGGCAAGAAACCGGGGTCTTACCCACATAGTTAGTGTACGAAGCCCGCGGCGCGTCACTTTTATTAGCCTCCGAGGGTTGGCCCTTGGATGAAACCCTCTGGCTCTGAGCCACAACTGAAATGGTCTCATGTGCAACAGCCCCAAAGGAATCACCGTGGATGCTGAAGCCATGAGCCCTAATATCCTTTGATATTGTTTTACCGTGAGGTCCTGGCCTAGCTTGACTTTGCTCAAGGAATGCTGAATGGTCGCGATCCGTGCGGGAGACAGATGTGCTCGCATCGTAATCGAGTCCCAGACTATCCCTAGATATGTCGTTCTCTGGGCAGGAGAAAGAACGCTTTTCTTGGCGTTGAGTCTCAACCCTAGAGAAAGTAGATGCGCTAACACAATGTCTCTGTGTTGGAGCGCCACCTCTTGTGATTTCGCTAGTATTAGCCAATCGTCTATGTAATTTAGAATGCGGATGCCCCGGAGTCTCAATGGAGCCAGTGCTGCATCCATGCATTTCGTGTATGTGCGGGGTGATAAGGCTAGGCCGAACGGAAGAACCCGAAACTGGTATGCTTCTTCTGCAAAAGCGAACCTCAGGAACTTCCTGTGTTGTGGCAATATTTCTATGTGAAAATATGCGTCTTTCAGATCGATTGTGACAAACCAATCGTGATGTTGAATTTGTGCCACAACCGTCTTGACTGTTAACATCTTGAACTTGAGAGTTTTTACTGTTTTGTTTAAACCTCGAAGATCTAAGATTGGACGCAACCCCCCATCCTTCTTGGGAACCAGGAAGTATCTGCTGTAATAACCCAAGTTTCTCTCTGGGAGGGGAACATGTTCTATGGCCCCTTTCATCAACAGAGTTTGTATCTCTTGCAACAGTACATGTGCCCGCTCCGGTCTCACGGAAGTAAATATCACGCCGTTGAAGCGCGGAGGACGACGAATAAATTGGATTCTGTATCCTATGTGTACTGTGCTTATTACCCAACCAGAAATACCTGGCAGAAGTTCCCACGCTGCCAGACTCTCTGATAATGGTATTAGCTTTAATATTTTTTCTTGGGGGGATGTTAAAAGACCTGTTTCCTGAATGACAGCAGGAGAACAGGGGGCCTTTAACTTTTGGCTGGAAACCACCGCCATCCGCAAGCCCAGAGGCGGCGGAGGTGGGGAGGTTTCGTGAGGGCAACGGGACGGAGCGATCGGATGTAAAGCGATATGCTCCGCCCCGCCGATGAGCCCTAGAGTGGGTGCAACCGTCAGGACTGCTTTTTCCTATTAATAACAGTCCTGAGGTCTGCCCTGGGGGGCTGCTGAGGGCGGCGAGTCGAACCCCAAGCTCTTTGCGGGGGAACACGATTCGCCACACTCTCCTTCTTCGCGTCCCTTTGCTTTGAAGGACCGGGAAGAGGTCGGGTGACCGTGACAGACAGCCCCTCCCCTTGTGCGCGGCGAGGCAAGAACTGCGAAAAAGCCTCTTCATGTTTTTTAGCCTCTGTAAATTTTGTGACGACGGAGTCAACCGCATCGCCAAACAGCCCTGACGGGGAAACAGGGGCATCTAAGAGAAATGCTTTATCTTTCTCCTTTATACCAGACAGATTCAACCATAAATGCCTCTCCGTGCTAACCAAAGCGGACATAGAACGGCCGATAGCGCGAGCCGTTTGCTTGGTCGCACGGAGAGACAGATCTGTAGCCCTACGCAGCTCATCAAACACCTCTTTGTCAATTGTCTCGCCCGCACTCAAATCCTTTAATAAATCAGCCTGATACGCCTGTAACACCGCCATAGTATGCAGCGCAGCACCAGCCTGACCTGCAGATTGATAGGCTTTACCCACTAAAGCTGAGGTTATTCCACACGGCTTCGTAGGAAGGGAAGGTTTCTTTAACGTTGATGCCGAGCCAGGCGAGAGATAACTAGCTAGCGTCTCTTCCACCTGTGGCATCTCTGTATATCCGCGTGCTTTTGCACCCACGATAGTCGAATAAACCGACGTCGAGGGCACGAAAACACGTGAAGAGTATGGTCTCTTCCACGATTTATCTAATTCACCGTGGAGATCCTCAAAGAAGGGGAGAGGCTCATGTTTCGTCCTCTCCTCTTTGCCAGCAGACAGAAACCTATCGCCTAATTTATTTGTTTTGGGCGTCTCTGGTTCGCGAGGCCAGTCAATCTGCAATCTGGCCACCGCACGGGTTACCACCTCGAGAAGTTCCTCGACCGATCTATGATCGTGCGAGGAACGCTCGGAGGCTGGTTTATCAAAGTCCGCAGAACCGAGAGAAAAATCATCATCATAATCATCATCATCTTTACCCCCCACATGAACCGAAGAAGCACCGGGGTGCGCTTCAAGATCATGTGAAGGAATAAATGGATTTGGAGATAAAGCAAGAGAAGAGGACGCGCCTGTCTCTTGCTCATCAGCCAAATCCATCTGGGAGCCCCATGAGCCTAAACTTTTAGGTGCGGTTAAGAAATAATCACGGCGAGCACGGAGCATTTTTATAGAGAATGACTCGCAATGCTCGCACTCATCTGACTGTAAAGCCGTGACCGCATGCTCCTCCCCCAGACACACAAAGCAGTAAGTGTGTGTGTCGTCCTTAGCGATAGCGCGAGAACAAACACACACCTTAGACTGCTTGTGGCTCTTCTTACTCATTCTTTTAACTTAAACTCTTGTAATATCGGAAAGAGAGAAAGACTGCACTCTATCTAGTTGGAATCTAACTCCTAACAAAGATCTCGAGTGGAGTTCAAAAGGTAAGAGATAGTTTTTGATGATTTTTAGATCGTGTAGCACACATACACAGATGTCGGTCTGAAGACAAAAGACCTGAGTATCACAGCTGTTTTCATTTAATTTATAGTCTCGCTTCACGTGCGCTTTGATGTCGTCATCAACCGAGACTATAAATACCTCCGGGTCAATTTCATTGACGTGTTTGCACACTATTTTCAGCGGGTCAACAATAAAGACGTTTCCCCATAGCGCTTAGCAGCGCAGCATTGAGAGTAGCTTTTGATAGGGAACTGATAACATTTTTTAAAATCTCTGCAGAATTTGGGTGAGGTTCATCATGATTCCTATCAAGATCTGGATTTAATGTACAATTAAAATCCCCTCCTACTACAACAATGTTATCCATTGGACACTGTGACAAAGCTTCAGATAATTTTTCAAAAAATACTAAACGCTCTTATCCAACATTTGGAGCATATATATTAAAAAAAGAGAATCTATTTTGTCCCAAGGTAATATCTACTCTCAGAAGTCTACCAGATATTATCTCAACCATATCTGGTTGATCACAGACGTATGGAGAAAAAAGTATAGCAACTCCAGCACTAAGATTAGTACCATGGCTCATTATAATATTTCCCTTCCAATCACAATTCCACTGCGTCTGATTTTGAACATCTGTATGAGTCTCTTGAAGCAAAATAACATCTACTTTTTTCAACTGTAAATTATTAAATAGAGCAAATCTCTTTGTTGTATCACGACATCCATTGATATTAAAAGATCCAATATTTATAGATGCCATAAGAAAAATAAGGCTAAGATATCCAAGGATCCAGAGAACCAAACTAATACTCATAACCTTATTTATATCCCTTTAAACAAGCTTTTAATTTTCTTTTTAACAATACTCATGTGTTTTTTGAGCCTGTAACGTTTAGGCTGATCAAGCTCCTCCAGTGTTGCTTTTCTCATAACCACTACACATGAATCAATAAAAAAGCTGTAAATCAGGGAAATACTTTTCAAGTTTTGGTTTTCTCTGATTGAAAGTATCATCAAGAAAATCATTTATTTGTTGAACTGTATATAGAGGACGCTTTATTTTGGAAAACTGACAACTCTCTGCAGATCCTCCTTGAGATTCTGCTATATAAGAGCCCTCACTATCAGAATCCATGGACTGAACTTCACTTCCTTCCATCATCAAAGCCACATCACCCTGTGATACACTGAGTCCTGATTCCTGTGAATCTACTAGCTCGCCAGCAGGGTCCGCTATTTCAGCCCCCTCTACAGGCTGCTCCGGTGCGCTGTTTTCACCAGGAGGATCTGTCTCAGCAATCTCTCCCTCGTCCTGAACTACACCGACATTGACATTAACATCTACATCTGCTTTTGCAGCAATATGTATAGACTCATTCATTTCAACAACATTACCTCCATCTTTAGAAAGAGAAGATGGTTCGGTTTCCTGATCAGTGCCACCGTTATTATTTCCATCTTCATTATTTATCTGGATAGAAGACAACGTTAATTGCTCTGCCGTAGGATTATTCACAGCCTCATTATTATTGCTAGCCTCATCATTCTTTGGACATGACTGTTTTGTATGGCCATACATTCCACAACTAAAACACTTCATTGATTCGGTACTGATATAAATTATATAATCTTTACCCAACAAAGTAGTTTTCGCTGACGTATTCAAAGACTGAAATTCTGCATTCAGGATCATAAAAGTCTGACGTCTAAACGACATCACATGTTTAAAATCCGGATTTTTTGTTCCAAAGGGAATCATCTTAATCGGCCCCACTAATTTACCATAGCGTCCTAACAGACGCTCGGGTGAATCATTGCTGATAAATGGAGGCACATTTGACAGGATAACTCTTTTGGAAGGATTCGACAACAGCAAAACTGGTAAAAAAGTATCTCTTACAGATATGCCAAACTCAAGTAAATGCTGCACAAAAGACACTTCTCGAAAAAAGACAACAACCGCTTTATTCATCCGTGATGCGGACACAATATTGCGAGCGCCAACTTCACTACTAATCGCAATTAAACAATCCTCAACTGTTATTGTCTCGTCAGGTATGCATTTGCACCCATGTTTAGCTGTTAAGGAGGCACAACCATCTGAATTTGTCCCCATTTTCACCACCCTTGAGTGACGAAATTGTCAACAACTAAGTCTACACTAGATAAATATGTTTAAACAAACCAGGGAAAAGGAAATAAAGAAAACTCACTCAAACTATCCGCAGTTCGCTCAGACGCTCACAACTTCCTCACGCTCACGCTAGCACATGCGCACAGAGAGAGAGAGAGAGAGAGAGATTTGATTTTCTAACAACCTTTATTGAAATAACAATCAATTTTAACAGACAAACATTAAATCCTCAAACAAAAGTAAAAAAATAAAAACACCTTAACACCACAAAAAAGAAAAAATTAATTCCCCTTCCATCACAGAACAAATTATGTTATTATAACACCACTGAAACTCAAACGTTCCCAAGTCATTCATTGCTTTATAGTATTTAAAATCAACAACAATTCTTGATTTAACATAAGCCAAAAAAAGAGGTAAAATGTCTTGACCATGCCTATTATCCAATCTATTCCTTCTTGTAATATAAATAGCAAGTTTAGCTTCGCCAATCAAAAAATTAATCAGTTGCCATTTCATCCTATTTTTCCTATTATAACCTGCACCCAGGATAAAAACATTTGATGTAAATCTTTCACCGAAATCCAATAACACTTGACTCACTAATGCAAAAAGTGGCATAAGCCTAACACACTCCAAAAAACAATGAAAAACTGTTTCCCTCAATCCACAAAAAATACATTTATCAACTACATTTGGATTAATGACAGAAACAAAAGAATTAACGGCCACAGCACCATGCAAAATTCTCCATTGCAAATCACCAGACCGCTTTTTCAATGGTGGTTTATAAAACACCCTCCAACACGGTTTAACATCATCTTCAATCTCCAGTTTGCCCCTCCACACTGTATCAACTTTCCAATTTAAAGCAGTTTTATTTAAAATTTTCACAAAACATTTGTACATCAATTTTCCATCCACATCACCCAAGTCCAAAGTTAGAGTATCCTTCATATCCAGCAAAGGTCCCGAAACCTCCCTCAAATCAGGGGTAATCCCAGATATTGGAATTGGATCCATTTCATCAGGAACCACAGAACCAGTCCCATACTCCAACAACAAATTAAGTTCTTCTTGGGCAAGTTTATTCCTCCATAAGTCCAGAATTCTCTTGATCTGACGAAAAGATCTCTGTCCGAATAAGGCAGCCACTGCTGCTATGTTGTCCAATTCATGTCCTGCTATGTTAACCAGACTTCCCAAGGTAAAAGTTCTACCAGCAGCTAGCATTCCTGTTAGACCCAGAAACTCCTTTGTTAAATCCAAACGAGCTCCTTTTAAAAGTGGCTCCTCCAGCAACCAGAATAAAGAGTCTGATATCTCAGGCTTAACAATATTAAAAAGTCCCCAGATTTTAAAGAGCCCCTTATAAAAAGCAGGCAAACCATTCAAAGAAAGTTGTTTGGGGTCCATTAGAAAAAGAGCTCTGTCCAGCCCCAGTCCATCTATTTTTTGTAATATCATTTTAGCCAAGTTCCACCAAATTATGCCTCCAGGTCCTATTAAAATTTTTTGGATGAACTGTAATCGAAATGTTGACAATCTGCTGGACAAATGCACTAAACCCTGCCCTCCTTCCTCTTTAGGGAGAAAAAGGACACTTTGAGGAACCCAATGCAATTTGTCCCAAAAAAAATTAACCAGAATAGTTTGTAATCGAGGTAGCAGACCAACAGGTGGATCCACACATGCCATCTTATGCCAAAGTGCAGAAGCAACTAAGTTATTAACTATGAGCACTCGCCCTCTAAATGACAAATGTGGATGAATCCATTTCCACCTAGCCAGTCTGCCCTCCATTCTTTCCACTATGCCTTCCCAGTTTTTATTAACAAAAACAGAATCCCCAAGATAGACTCCCAGATATTTAATTCCTCCCTTTTTCCAAATCATTCCCCCCGGCAAAATTGGAAGGCCCTGTGCCCATTTCCCAACAGCCAAGGCATCACTTTTCCCCCAATTCACTTTAGCAGCAGAAATTAATCCAAAATCTTTAACAATAGACTTTAAAACGTTAACATCTTCTTGCCCATTAACCATGATCATGACATCATCTGCATAGGCTGACATTTGATAATGAACATCACAATGAGACAATCGTAAACCTTCAATTTTGGATCTCAATTTGTTTAACATAGGTTCAATGGCTATAGAATATAACATTCCAGACAGAGAACAACCTTGTCTTATTCCTCTAAACACTCTAAAAGGGGTGCTTAAACCACCATTGATTTTTAGTAAACTCTCAATGTCCTGATACAGCACTTTTACCATTTTAATAAATTTTGAGCCAAATCCAAAAGCATCAAGAGTCCTCCAAAGATATTCATGTTCGACCCTATCAAAAGCTTTCTCTTGGTCAATAGAAATAAGACCCAAGTCAACACCTAAAGAATCAGAAACCTCCAAAACGTCTCGTATTAAACAAACATTATCTATTATTGACCTACCAGGCACACAGTAAGATTGGTCAACATGAATGATCTGCTCCATCACTTCCCTTAGCCTATTAGCCAGAGCCTTAGAGAAGACTTTGAGGTCGGAGCATAACAAGCTCACCGGTCTCCAGTTCTTGATTTCTTGCAAGTCTCCCTTCTTAGGCAACAAGGTAATCACAGCTCTCCTGCAGCTCAAGGGCAACTGACCCTCAGCCAGGCTCTCATTGAGAACGGCTAAGAGGTCATCACCCAACACTGCCCAAAAAGCCTTATAGAAGTCAGCTGGAAGCCCATCAATTCCAGGAGCTCTGCCACTTTCCATTTTCTGAAGAGCGGCATACAGCTCCTGTCCAGACAGAGGTCTCTCCAGTTCTGACTTGGAATCCTCAGATATTCTCTTAAGGCCTTCCAAAAACGTAGCACATAGCTCTTCATCATCTATATATTGACTGGAGTACAATCCAGCATAAAACTGAACAGCCCTTTGCCTTATAGCAGAGGATTCTGTTAACTCTTGCCCATTTTCAGAGCATAGGGAGTGCATAAAACGACTCTGACCATTTTTCCTCTCAAGGCCAAAAAAGAATTTAGACGGAGCATCCATACATGTGACATTTTGAAAACGTGATCGCACCAACGCTCCTTGTGCCTTAATGCCTAACAGGTCAACAAGGCGAGACCTTTTAGAGTTTATGACTTCAGTGTGTTGCTCTCCATTAATATCTGTTAATTCTTGTAACTTTAAAATTTCTAATTCAAGTTTTCTCATAGATTGAGTGATGTTATGAGAGACATTGAAAGTATACTGCTGACAAAAAGACCTTATTTCCATTTTACCACAATCCCACCATTGCCGCAGATCTGTAAAATGCTGCTTTCTCAGCTTAAAATTGTTCCAAAAAAACGTAAAAACATCTTTAAAATTAACATCATTCAATAAAGAAGTGTTAAAATGCCAGTAGGCACTCTGCACCTTTAAGTTTGCAATAAAAATCTGACATGTAACTAGACAATGATCAGAAAAACCAACTGGAATAATATTACATTTCTTAACAATATTAAAATGGTGCTTAAAACAGTACAGCCTGTCAAGCCTTGCCAAAGAGATAAAATTATCCCTTGCATGTGCCCATGTGTACTGTCTTACATTAATATTTAGTTCTCTCCAAATATCACAAAAACCATATGTTTCTATCAATTCCTTCAAAACACTCCTTGATGCAACATGAGGTTCCATGTGATTCCTATCCATAACATCATTTTCAGTACAGTTAAAATCACCACCAAAAAACAGATAGTCATCAGAACTACAGTTCTGCAAAATCGTGCTAACATTCCTAAAAAAACAAGTCCTTTCAACACCATTATTTGGAGCATAAACATTTAAAAAAATAAAAGTAAACTTTTCAAATTGTGCCCTTACAACAATAAGTCTACCCAGAATCACATGTTTGACTTCACAAGTAACAGGTAAAAACTTTTTGCAAAAAGGATGGCCACCCCACCTCTTGTCGAGCTCAGATGGGTAAACACCACCTCACCCTCCCATTCTTTCTTCCATTCAATTTCATTTAGACAGTCACTATGGGTTTCCTGAACAAAAGTTATATGCAAATTCTTATATTTGATTAATTCAAACAATAAAGCTCTTTTCTCAACATTACGAGCACCATTTAAATTAAGAGTACCCACATTAACTGCGCTCATAAGAGAGATGAAATAAGCAAGCACAGAAAAAAAAGCACCAGACCATCAACAGGAGAAAGCTTATGTTGTTTCGAAGCCATCATCAGCTTGCAGTTCAAGTCTCATTTTTGAGACAAATTTCTTGAGTCTATATGTTTCCTGAGCTGTAAATTGCTCATTCCCTTCACCTCTCATAAGCTTTACAGCTGACTCAAGGAACATCCTTCGGTCAGGAAAATGCTCCACAATACGGACATTTTTCATGTTTTTGGTCTTCTGCAAAAAAGATCTTATTTTCACAAAGGTATAGGTTTTCTGCTGACTTCGCAGACTCCTAACGTCAGCTACATCACTGTCAGAGTCTTCAACCGTGCTAGACTCACGAACATTATGTGTGTCAGACTGTGTGTCTGCATGCTGTTCCGCTCCCACTTTAGTAACAAATGACTTAGGCCTTTTTCTTTTTACTGCAGGCATCTTAAAAAGTGTTCCATCAGACATATGTTCAATATCCATACTCTCTTCTTCCAGCATTTCCTCAGCCAAAGCAACAACCTCATTGGTCTTCAAACCACTCATTTCTCCCCCATTCTTAGTCTGGAGAGATGGAGCATCAGTAACAACATTGTCCATAACATTGTCCATATTATTCCTCAAGCCAGTTGATTTAATAACACTATTGCCTTCTCCAGCTGTGTGTTTCTGTACATCCGCTACTGCATCATTAGTTGCATCAGCAACAGTCACATTAGGTCCATCCACATCCGTTCTTTCATTAACAGCAGAAACAGCAACATCCGTGTTTACATTATCAACAACTTTAGTGACAGCAGATCTTATATTGACAACAGTTTCAGTCACATCAGATCCTATATCCTCAGATTCAGAGTCAGAAGAATTAATCCGTCCAGGGCAAGAGCGTCTAATATGACCTTCCAGTCCGCACTCAAAACATTTCATGGTTTCAGAAGTTACAAAAACTATGTAGTCGAAGCCATCAATTTTGAACTTAAAAGCCACATTTAGAACCTCAGTGTCATTATTCAAAATCATATAAACTTGTCGTCTGAAACAAACAACATGTTTAAGTAGAGGTGATTTGCACTTCAAAGAGATCTTCTTCATTTGTGAGACTATTTTGCCATGTCTTGATAACTCTGCGGTAAGCAGCTCATCCCTAATGAAAGGAGGGACATTAGACAAAATGATTTTCTTTGCCGGTTGAACTAGAGGCATCACTGGCATAAACGTATCTTGTATAACAACACCGGTTTGTACAACGCTGTTGACTTTCTCAATGCTGTTCAGGAAGATGACAAACGCGCTGTTCATGCGCGAAGCCGACATTATACTGTCATATCCAACCTCTTTTCCAACAGCTAAAACGCACTCCTCCACTGAGCACTTCATGACAGGCGCGATTTTAACTCTGTGCCTGCGAGAAAGTTCCTCAAAACCTGGCCGCACCGGAGCCGCCATTCCGACCAGCAAATGCTGGTGGACGGCAAACGTCCGCCCAAAAGTGTAGTTTCCACACAATAAAAACCACTAACAGATGAAAACTATGTAGCAAACTTAAAAAAAAACACCGCAGGAGGAAAATCGAAAAAGATAAACTTACTTTGAAAAACGCTCTCGCTCTCGCAAACTCACACGCCAACTACGCTCACTCGCTCCGGACATGCGCAGAGAGAGAGAGAGAGAGAGAGAGAGAGAGAGAGAGAGGTAAGAATGGTGCCCACGTTGAGAGAACTTAATAGAAGACTTAAGTATGCATGTCATTCATCTAATTACAGTATGTTAACTGGATAACACTGGATATAACTCATTGTATAGTTTAGTAAAATAATGTATTTTGTGTGATGTATGTATTTAATGTTCCAGTGCACTAGGAGGCGCTGTAGGTCTCCCCCGTATGTATGTTATGTTGTCAATGAAGAAGAGAGTTCAGATTTTCTCAGTAAACAGAAAGTGAGTTGACACAGCAATCGTCTCAGTGTGTGATTAATGTTATATAAAGACAAGATATAACATATTGGCGACGAGGATTGGCGAACGCCTGAGCTGTCTGGCTGCTGCACTGTTAGATTGGACATACTGAACTTGTGGAAACAACACCTGACGTAATGGCTGTGTTTATCGGTCATATGGATGCCTTCGAAGAGGCAGCTGAACAGTGGACTACCTACATAGAAAGGTTTGAACACTTTGTGACTGCAAATGATATTGCAGATGAGAAACGCGTCGCGGTGTTGCTGAGTGTCATAGGTTCATCTACATACGGACTGTTGCGGAGTTTAACCGCACCAGATAAGCCGGGTGCAAAGTCATATGATGACATTGTGACTGTTTTAAAAAACCATTTCTCACCGAAACCGATCGTGATTGCAGAGAGATTTAGGTTTCATAACCGCAGTCAGCACGAAACAGAGACAGTAGCACAGTATGTCGCAGTTCTGAAAAAGCTGAGTGAACACTGTGAATTTGGGACGCATTTGCAAGACGCGCTGCGCGATCGCTTTGTGTGTGGTCTGAAAACGGAGTCCATACAGAAGCGGCTATTGACGGAAGCAGCTCTCACTTTTCAAAAAGCAGTGGAGATTGCAGTGTCTATGGAAACGGCCACGAGGGAATCTCATCAGTTAAGTAACTCTTTAAAAGTGAATGCTCTGTCCTTAAAAGAAAAAGGAGGAAATAAGTGTTACCGTTGTGGAAAAACAAACCATAACGAAAAAGACTGTTATTTCAAAGAGCAACAGTGCCACAATTGTGGTAAAAAAGGTCACATTTCCAGAGTTTGTAGAATTAAAGGGAAACACATGACTGAAGATAACAAGGCCAAGTTAAAGAGGATGAAAAAGGTCCAGCAGAAAAAGAAAGTGCATCAAATGGATGTAAAGGACTCCTCTAGTGACGACACTACAGATACTGAACTGGCGCTGCATGTGATGACTAAAAAGGAGGAATTGTCACACATTTGTCTTAAACCAAAGGTAGAAGGAGAAATTATGGAAATGGAGCTAGACACTGAAGCGGCTGTCTCTCTAATTTCAAGAGAACTTTACAATGCACAATTGGCTCATAAACCACTGCACACAACTGATGTGATCTTGAAAACATATACAGGAGAAGTGGTGTCTCCAGTAGGGGTCATTGAAGTGAAAGTAAAAATGAACAAACAAAAAGCTACATTACCACTTTATGTTGTGGAAGGAAGTGCCCCACCTCTATTTGGCAGAGAGTGGCTCAAGAAAATCAGGTTGAACTGGCGTGAAATTAAGAGTGTGAAAAAGGATGCACTTGAGACAGTGCTATCAAAACACAAAAATGTTTTCAGGAAAGGATTAGGCTTGTTAAAAGGTATCGAAGACACAGTGTCACTCAAGCCAGTCTCAGCCACGATTTTGCCAAACACGCAATGTCCCCTATGCTTTGAAGCCAAAGGTTGAGGCTGAGATAAATCGCCTCTTGGAGTTGGGGGTCATCTCCCCTGTGACATGCAGTGATTGGGCCACTCCGATTGTGCCAGTTGTAAAAAGGAACGGGGATGTGAGGATTTGTGGAGATTTTAAGGTAACAGTGAATCCGGCCCTTTGTGTTGAGCGTTATCCAATCCCTCGCATAGAGGATCTATTTGCATCATTAGCAGGGGGCAAGCGCTTCACTAAATTAGACCTTTCAAATGCATACCTACAAGTTCCAGTGTCTGAAAGCTCACGTAAGTGCCTTACAATCACCACATCAAAAGGGCTGTTCTGTTATAATCGTTTACCATTTGGAATTGCTTCGGCACCTGCCATTTTCCAAAGGGCAATGGATCAGATTTTGCAAGGCCTCCCAAATGTTCACTGTTATCTAGATGATATATTAGTGACTGGGTCAGATGATGAGCAACATCTCAAAAATGTGGATGCAGTCCTCAGTCGTTTGGATGAATTTGGGCTATGTGTCCAGCGTGAGAAGTGTGAGTTCTTTAAAGATTCGCTGGAGTACTTGGGGCATAGCATTGATGCTCAGGGCCTACATAAGTCACCTGAAAAGGTCAGGGCAATCATGGATGCACCTGCACCAAAGAACGTCACACAACTTCGTTCATTTCTGGGACTTTTAAACTATTACAGTCGATTTATCCCTAATCTGGCGTCAGTGCTAGCCCCTCTAAATGCTCTACTGTGAAAAGGAAAACAGTGGCTGTGGTCTCAGGAGTGTGAAGATGCATTCGTCAAGGCGAAAAAAGAGTTACTGTCACAAAGTGTGTTGGTGCACTACGACCCACAGCTACCAATTCGACTGGCCTGTGACGCTTCACCATATGGTGTGGGCGCGGTCATCTCACACGTCCTTCCTGATGGACAAGAAAAACCAATTGCCTTTGCATCAAGGACATTAAGTAGGGCAGAGCAAAATTATGCCCAAATTGAAAGAGAGGCACTTGGTATTGTTTTTGGAGTACGAAAATTCTACCAATATCTGTATGGGCGGAAGTTTACATTGTTTACAGATCACCGTCCATTGACAACCATCTTCAGTCCAACAAAAGCCATTCCATCTATGGCTGCAGCTCGTTTACAACGTTGGGCTTTGTTGTTGGCAGCCTATGATTATGACATCCAGTACAAAGATGGTGCACACCACTGCAATGCGGATGGGTTATCACGTTTACCCCTGCCAACTGCATCTCAAGTTAAGTCGGACACAGTGGAGTTACTTCAAGTAAAACAGCTGGAGGCTCTACCTGTACTGTGTGCAGACATTTGTAAAGAGACTAGGGCAGACCCAATTCTGTCTCAGGTTATGGAGATGGTAACAACTGGGCATTTTCCAAATGTCATGGATGCAAATAAGGAGCTTGCACCATATATGCACAGGAAGGATGAGTTAACTACTCAGCAAGGTTGCCTCATGTGGGGTTGGAGGGTTGTCATCCCTCCCAAGCTGAGATCCAGGGTACTGACAGAATTACATACTGGACATCCAGGGGTCGTAAGAATGAAGGCGGTTGCACGTAGTTATGTCTGGTGGCCTGGAATTGACATTCAAGTTGAACAGTTGGTAAAAACCTGTCAGACATGCCTGCAGACACAAAAAGCACCTGGACCCTCACCCTTACACCCATGGAAATGGCCAGAATCACCGTGGCAACGCATACATGTGGACTTTGCAGGTCCATTTGAAGGACACATGTATCTTATAGTGGTAGATGCTCACTCTAAATGGCCTGAGGTGTGTGTGATGAATTCAACTACATCTATTAAGACCATCGAGGTTCTGAGGACACTGTTTAGTCGTTATGGACTCCCAGAAGTACTGGTTAGTGATAATGGACCTCAGTTCACCTCTGAGGAGTTTCAGACATTTCTCAAGGCCAATGGAGTGACACACACACGTTCTGCACCTTTTCACCCAGCTACGAATGGCTTGGCAGAACGCATGGTTCAGCCAGTAAAGCGGGCTTTACGATGTTCAAAAGGATCAACTTCCATTCAACAAAGGTTGGACACCTTTCTACTGGCGTACCGAAACACCCCCCACGCCACTACAAAAGAATCACCTGCTTTGTTGTTTTTGAATCGGAGGTTGCGATCTCGTTTTGATCTACTGAAGCCAAATCTTGCCTCTGTGGTCGAAAAAGCCCAAAGCAAATCGTGCCAGCGTCGTCAAGTTCATGCGAAAGAAAGAACATTTGCTGTGGGTGACAGGGTATGTGTTCGTGATTATCGGCGAGGAAAGAAGTGGATGCCTGGTGTGATATCGGCAAAAACAGGACCAGTATCATACACTGTTGATGTGGGACTTTCAGTTCACTGGAGGCGTCACGTTGATCAGATTCTGGCACGTCAGGATGATGGTGGCCATGGAAATGAGATTGGTCCAGAGACCATTGAAGTCCCTGAGGGGAATCTGTTGGATCAGTGTGAATATCCTATCTCAGGAGAAACATCACATCCTAGTTTTGACCAAATTCCAACTGGATTAACACAATCTGAAGATTCAGCCATTGGGGACAATGAGGTGGTATTACACACTCCACACAAAGAGACTAAGCGTTATCCTGAACGTACCATCAAACCTCCAGTACGGTTTAGCCCTTAAGGCTTACCTTGATGGTATAAACCAATTCTATTGTGTGCATATTAACAGTCATGGTGCTGAGTTTAATTTAAAAGAATAAGCACAACACAGTTCATTGAATATTTCTACAGTTAAGATTCTAATGTTTAATCAAAGTTCAATATTTTGATGTTACTAAAGTGTTTCATTATACAAGTGAATCTTAGTGCATTTATACCCATGTACATGTGGACATGTAAAAGGAAATGAAAGAAACTATCTTTGTCTATGTCAAGTATATGTAACATTAATACTGGAATGATTACAACAACGCTAAGTGGGGAGGAAAATGTGATGTATGTATTTAATGTTCCAGTGCACTAGGAGGCGCTGTAGGTCTCCCCCGTATGTATGTTATGTTGTCAATGAAGAAGAGAGTTCAGATTTTCTCAGTAAACAGAAAGTGAGTTGACACAGCAATCGTCTCAGTGTGTGATTAATGTTATATAAAGACAAGATATAACATTTTGATTACACAAATCAAACATATAGGGATTGTTTTAGCTGCTGACCAGCATAGGGAATCTCTATGGCTAATTTCTAAGACATGTTGATGATACAGTACTGTGTGTTGTACTTTTTCTTGCATAATTAAGTATTTTGGGGTAGCATCTTATGCCTAGAATTATTCAAGGAGCTTGATTCTTTTACCTTCCTTCAAAGTTTGATCAATTGTGCATAATGACATGTGCAACAAATGGATATAGGGTGTCAAACTCATAGACTTGCATCATTTAAGACGCTCTTTTTTAAAATATTTTGGGTCAACCTCTGACACAGATTTAAAGCTGAAACTTATCAAATCCTATCAGAAGTCCAGAATGTAATTGAAACACACCAGTGGCTTTGCTGTCATCAGGATTAAACATGTTACCCCTCGAAGTACCCCTCCCCACAGAGCTCCCACATAACAAATTACAATTTAACCCCTGTATATACATACCCAACCAACCCCCCCCCCCCCCCCCCCAAAGATGTAAACCTAGGGGAAACACTGTGATTGGTCGAAGAACACAGTCCCCCCCCCCCACCTGCAGAGGAGTGTCTGATACCAGGTACTGTTGCGCTTTTAAACCTCATGGGGGAGCCGTAAGCCAATCTTACATGGAAAACTACATAGTGTTGCTTTAATATGTAAACAGTCATGTGATTGTTGTTAGTTTTACTTACTTGAGTTTTTTGGTTTCTTTAATCACAAGCTTCAGTTTCACAAGAACTTCATCTGCTTTATTTTTATCTCCAATAAATGGTTTTAGATCAAGTTCATCCAAATGCTGCTCAGACGTCAACAACACAAAAACTAAAGCTGCCCACTGTGAAGAGGAGAGTTTGGTCTTTCCTACTGATTCAGATCTCACATAACGTTGAATCTCCTGCAGCAGTGAATCATCACCCAGTTCATTCAGACAGTGAATCAGATTGATGGATTTCTCTGGAGACAGATTCTCATTCATCTTCTCTTTAATGTACTCAACAGTTTTCTCTTTCTTGTAGGAGCATCTTCTCATCTGTGTCAGTAGATCCTGTAAGAGAATCTGATTGGACTCCAGTGAAAGACCCAGAAGAAAACGCAGGAAAAGATCCAGATGTCCATTCTTACTCTGTAAAGATTCATCTACAGCTCGCTGATGTAACTCAGATAATAAATCATTTTCTGGTGATTTATTTTTAAATTTGCCCAAAAAATTAGAAAAGCATCCTGGTTTTAACACATTTGTGTTGTTGTTTGTGAAGGAGATGTGAGCATAAAGAGCTGCTAGATGTTCCTGGATGCTGAGATGAACAAAGCAGTAAACTTTCCCCTGATACAAACCAAACTCCTCTCTGAAGATCTGAGTACACAATCCTGAGTACACTGATGCTTCTGCTACATCAATGTCACACTCTCTCAGGTCTTCATCATAGAAGATCAGATTGCCTTTCACAAGCTGCTCAAAAGCCAGTTTCCCCAGTTTGAAGATCATGTCTTCATCTTTCTTCTCATAGTCCTTCTGATGTTTGATGTTTGTCTGAATGATCAGGAAGTGTGTGTACATTTGAGTGAGAGTCTTGGGGATCTCTCTTCTCTCTGCTTCACTCAACATTCTCTCTAGAACAGTGACTGAAATCCAGCAGAAGACTGGGATGTGACACATGATGTAGAGACTCCTGGATGACTTCAGGTGTGAGATGATTTGATCAGACAGACTCTCATCACTGATTCTCTTCCTGAAGTATTCCTCCTTCTGTGGATCAGTGAAGCCTCGTACCTCTGTGACTCGATCAACACACTCAGAGGGGATGAGATCAGCTGCTGCTGGTCTGGAGGTGATCCAGATGAGAGCAGAGGGAAACAGATTCCCCTTGATGAGGTTTGTCAGCATCACGTCCACTGAGGTTGATTCACTTACATCACACAACCTCACACTGCTGTGAAAATCCAGAGACAGACGACACTCATCCAAACCATCAAAGATGAACAACACTTTATATTCATCACTGAAGATTTCCATTTCTTTTGTTTGTGGGAAGAAAAGATGAAGAAGATCTAAAAGACTGAGTGTTTTGTTCTTCATCAAATTGATCTCTCTGAAAGGAAGTGGAAATATGAGGTGGACGTCCTGATTCTCTTTCTCTTCAGCCCAGTCCAGAATGAACTTCTGTACAGAGACTGTTTTTCCAATGCCAGCGACTCCCTTTGTCAGCACACTTCTGATGTGTTTGTCTTGTTCAGGTAAAGGTTTAAAGATGTCATTACATTTGATTGGTGTCTCCTCTGTTGTTGTTCTTCTGGATTGTGTCTCAATCTGTCTCACCTCATGTTCATTACTGATCTCTCCACTTTCACTCTCTGTGATGTAGAGCTCTGTGTAGATCTCATTCAGTAGTGTTGGGTTTCTCTTATTTGATGTTACCTCATACAAACACTCAAACTTCTTCCTCAGATTTGATCTGAATGTGTTCAGGACTTCAAGAAGATAAGAGTCATGACTGTAAATTAAAAATTAATATATCAGATTATTACACAAATACCTGTAAGAGTAAAAATGTACAGAACAAAATGTTTGTATCATAAGACACAGGACATATTAATGGTTTGTAAAATGTTAAATTTAGGCAAAATAGAAAAGGTCAACATTATCCAGCATTTGCAAATAAAACCAAATCCTATAATTCACCTGAAATGAGGACTCATGTTTTCATTGAAGTCTTGTGTTAGATTATCAGATTGCTCAATCTTCCTCCTCTGACAGTCAGATTCTGTTATTCGTCTGAATGGCAAAAATGAAAATGAAGAATCACTTTACACTATATTATTAGTGGAATTTTCATGTAACTTTATTACCTTTACAGTTTTTACACTGCTGTGAATTATGGATGTGCACGAATGGTTAAATATTTAATCTGCAATAATAATTTGAATAGAAATGCTATTTGAATGTTTGTTTTAACTCTTTCGCCGCCATTGACATGGTAACTCGTCAATTAAGAGAAATTGCTTCCCTGCCAATTATGAGTTTTTCCGGCAATCCGCAATACCGCTATTATCCACCATATGGCGCTCCTATCCAACTGATGCAACCAGGAAGAAACTCCTCCTCCCAAACAGTTCAGACACAGCAGCACGTGTTTTGATCATCGTTCTGAAATTCAAAAATGCAATTATCTCAGCTTTTTACTCACAATTTGGTATTTTTGACGAAAACCCACCCATATTTGAGAGATGATAAAAAGAGAACAGATGAATGTAGGATGAAACTGTTTTTTTTAAAGCAGAGGGTATTTAAGAACATTTTCTGAAAGGCATGAAACTTGTGAAAATTATAGAAAATGCTGGTGCTGGCTGGCAACTTTATAAAAAGACTGGCGGGGAAAGGGTTAATGTGCCACCACAAGGCTTTTTTACTTCACCTGTACTGTCTTTTACAGACTTTAATCTAAAATACACATGAAAATTAATTTGTATGTATTTCTGATTGTTTTGTCAATAAAGATCGCAGACTAATTAAAGTATTTAGAGTTTTACGCCAGGTTGTTTGTTTTTGTCCACCGGCTCGCGTGTTATTTAGATTTGCTACTCTGCCACATCACCACATCATGAGAGATTTGTTAGCTTCCTGTTATATAGCCTAATTTATTTTGTTAATGCAAAGCTAAACAAGACAAATGTCTTGTTTAGAAAAAAGCAAATAATGTATCCAGGGCCGCCTTAACCTAATGTGAGGCCGCGGGGCTAAGAGGTTTTGTAGGCCCCCCTTCCCCTCGATTTATAGTCTCATTTAAAAAAAAAGTGTAATATCTAGGTAATCTACATCAAAAAATGCATTAGTTTCTTTCGAGACATACAACAGTGAGTTTTCCCTCTTTGACCCAGAAAACACCATAATATTGTTATTAATATCACTGAGTCCACTTGAGCATAAACACAAGACACTTTATTTAACAACCACACACAGCAACTTGTGGTGATAATAAAAGTTTATATGTTTATAAGCTTAATGTTTATATAGTTTTTGGAATATACAAATTTGCAGAAAATTGCCACTCACTAACTAAATGCTCACCACAGTTTTAAAAATATAATAAGTTAAAGTTAGCTTTAAAGTGAAAATGTATTAATGATAACAAAAGATAAGTCTTTATAGACAGAATCTAGTTTTTAAATCAGTTAATTATTTTGTAGGCTATTAAAGATATAGTATGCATTGTATTAGTATTTATGCATAGATAAGCATGTAAAATGACCAAGTATGAATATGCACAAGACAGCCAGGGAACATACCTGTATATAAGATCTTTAGATAATGAGATTATAAATATGAATGGTGCTATCAGGGGATGATCATTTGAGATGGTCTTGTCGCTCTTTACTTAAGACTTACACCTTTACCGTTGCGTCTCTTTCTCATCTTTCTAAACGAACAGATGTGTGTTCTGTGAGCTAACGTCGCGTCAAACTACATCGCTCCAGCTGCGCACGCGTCACTGATATAAACGCGAGTAAACGTAAACTTTATAACAACTAACAGCATTATGTGCGGGAACTCTTTTCTTTATTTGGCGGCACAGTTTCTTGCGCACGGTTGGATGACTTCTGCATGCCAAAGACTCAGACAGCTGCATGAGCACAGAGAGAGCGAGCACGCGCGCGAAAGAGAGAGACCTGCACCTCACTAGTCCTTATTATGATATTTCAGAAATTACTCTTTCATTTGTTGGTGGATTATTTCCCGTTTCTCTGTCACACTCAGTCTAACATGCAGGAATGCCAAGTTGACCACGCCCACTTATTTACATTACGCAGAATAGAAAAATCTGTTAAGTCTGACATTTTATTTCACGGTAAGTTACCACGGACCAATCAGCAGCCATGCAACGTGCAATTCGAGTGATTGACAGAAAACTTGACAAGTTACAAAACAATATGACCTTTTCAGCTCATCATGAACATGAACATGGGAGGGCCCTGAACATGGGAAGCCCCTGGGCTTCAGCCCAGGTAAGCCCGTGCATTAAGGCAGCCTTGGATGTATCAAATCTAGTGGTCGACCGAAAATCCAATCTGATGCTGCACAAAAACTAAAAATGCATCAAAGCCAATGCCCCCACCAATCCCTGACATGCCCAAGACTGCTAAACAAGTCAAAAAAAATCCAGTTTACAATCACTTTTTATATTGAAAATCGGTTCATTTTGTGTATCTTTCCCCAAATCAGTGACATCATCCATGAACTTTTCATTTTCTCACTCTCATGTTGTTACAAACCTGCCTACATTTCTTTGTTCTGATGACCACAAAGGTATAAATGTTGAGGAGTGCCTGAAACCAAACCGACCATGAGCAACATTCACCCCCATAGTAGGAAAAAAGAATACTATGGAAGTAAATGGGGTCCATGAACTGCCTGGTCACAAACACCCCCCAAAATATCTTCCCTTGTGGTCATCAGACAAAGAAAATTATTATTTATTTTTGGATGAACTATCCCCCTAATGCAGTTTAACATTGCAGTTTCAAATGACTTTAAACGATCTCAAACGAGGCATAAGGGTCTTGTCTGGCGAAACGATTGTCGTTTTTGGCAAGAAAAAAAATGCACTTTTAAACCACAATTTCTCGTCTTCCTTCGGCTGTGTGACGAGCCAGCTCGTCTATTTTTTTTCTTGCCAAAAATGACAATCGTTTCGCTAGAAAAGACCCTTATGCCTCGTTTGAGATCGTTTAAAGTCCTTTGAAACTGCAATGTTAAACTGCATTAAAACTGTTAAATGTTGGGGTCCATTAAAGTCCATTAAAGTGAGAAAAATCCTGGAATGTTTTCCTCAAAAAACATAATTTCTTCTCGACTGATCAAAGAATAACATCAACATTTTGGATGACATGGTGGTGAGTATCTGGATATTTTAAGAAAATGGAGTAATCCTTTAATATTAAGGAATTAAATACTGTTTTTTGACATTAATTTGACATGTTAGCTTAATCTGGAAGCAGTAATTAATAAACCTCATTACAATTTTTACCTCATTATAATTTTTTTATTAATTAAGTGAATATTGCATAAAAACGCAAAATCAATGTTTATTTAGTTTCACTAATTGTTTGTATGTTTCTCAGTTACTATAATGATATATTTTAAATATCGGCACCGGCCATAAAAAATTAAACATTAAACTTGACTTTTGTATCTTCAAATGACTCCAATTCGAGCAAATCCACCTGATTCAGCTAGATTAGATGCTGATTCAAAAGGCAGTCTGACCACCCAAATTAAGACAACATTTACAGTATCAGCTGGTACAGTATCAGGTATATCAGTATAGATCATATCATATATTTAGGTGCATGAAAAACATATAAGGCAATATAAGGCACAAATAGATTAACTTCTAATAAGTATATTAAAAGTGGTGTTGGGGTGTAGAAGATTAACTGAAAAGATAATCACAAAAACCCTCGACAAACACTTTAAATATTTATTAACAACAGCAGTAAATACTGTTAAGAAATGTACATGAATTTTACATCCAACTTGTTTATGCAGATTGTATTTAATAAGCTTGATCATGGTTTCTGTTAAAAGTGATTTAAGACTTTTACTGACAAATGTCACAAGGAGCATTATTGTTGCACAAAGTAGCCTCCTTCATTAAAATGATGCGCAAACCTCTCTGCTTGTGGGTTTCCTTTGATTTCGGACAAAACTGGGACGTTTGCATTCAGGTATGCGCTATGAATTTTTCTCCACTCTTGCCCAGATAGTGTGCACTCACTTTAAATCTCTTCAATCACTTTCATGCAATTGTTTTATACCTCTCCCGAAGTTCAATTCAATTCAATTTTATTTATATAGCGCTTTTCACAATAGTTAATTGTTTCAAAGCAGCTTTACATTAATAGAAACAGTGAAAAGCACAGAAAAACGACAGATAGCCCAACATAATACATGATAGCATAAGCAGTTAAATTTGCTGCGGCATTATAAGCGAGCGTTAAAAAAACCCCTAGGAGAAAAAAACCCAGGCTTTTTAGCCGGGGAAATAAAAAAAGTCCTAGGAGGAAGAAACCCTTGGGATATATATATATATATATATATATATATACATGTAAACAGATAAGAGATAAGGAGATTAAGCGGAGATTAAGCGGGTTCCGCCGGTGATCGTTGGTCAGGCATCAGCTGGGCATCACGTTGAAGGACGGCCAGTAGATCAGAGAGGTGCCGACTCTTACATTTACCGGAACTGAGTCTGTTTGTCTCATTGTCCTCTGGGTCGAGGACGAGACAGGGAGAGAAAAACAAAATCATATTAGCGTAGGGGACGTTCACATGAAATGAAGTGTCACACAGTGATGTGGTTTAATCAGCTTAGTTCCAGACAGACTAACTATTGCGGCATAATTATATCATCCACAGTTGAGGATTTTGCAAATTGGGGGCCCAATGCGAAGGTACCGTAAAACTTCAAATAATAGCCGAGTCCCAAATAGACGCCTGTCCTTTTAGACGCCTGGTGTGACGACAGGTTTGGGTAAATAAACGCCTGTCTCAAATAAAGGCCTGGTCTGTTTTTTAGTTTCGGGTTGTATTTAATCTTCTAAAACCCATCAGATAGTCTGTTTAAGACAGTTCTATTGTGCAGATTGAACACGCTAAAGTTTTTTTTTGCTTACCGGTAGATGTCACGTGACAGACGCAGTCGATCCTTTACTCATCACTATGACAACACAACAAGCTTCGTCGCCAGGATTGAGGTGATGATGACAGTAGCGAAGTGGCAATCGAGAGAGTCAGGACTTTTCACGGTGGGCCGGTAGTGTTTTGGGGCCGCTGATAATAGCCGGGCTTTCAGTCTTTTGTCATGCATGCACTCCCGCCACACATTGTTTTTCTCACGCGGAAACACTATTTATCATATTTAATATGCTGCAGCGCCTAAAATGTATCTGGCTGCACTGCTCTCTCTCTCTCTCTCTATCAAGCCCGTCTTCCCTAGAGTTCTAGTCGAGCGAGCCAATACAAAAAAAAGAAAGAGGCTACACAATAGCCAATCAGAAAATAGCACTGTTGTATCTGGGTAAGATTTCACGCAACAACCAATAAAAAAAACATATCATTGTTTGCTTTATTTATACTGCCAATAATTTAAGACTGTTGTTATTACACGAACTAATTTGTTAAACTTAACAAATTAAAAATAAAACATAATATGTGGTAACCTCCTTCTGTCATGCTGGAACAATTAAATTAAAAGCCTGTCTCTTATAGACGCCTGTCTCTTTTAGACGCCTGGTGTGATGATAGGTTTGGGAAAATAAAAGCCCAGGCTATTATTTGAAGTTTTACGGTATATATGTTAAATATGGGTCACCTTCCGATCTTTAAGAGAAAATGAAACCTCTCGACCCGTTTGACTAAGGCCTGAAGCCCCACTGTCGTCGTTAATGCAGGTTCAGTGGCAAACGGGTCTATATTGCATACTATTCACAAAACCACGAGAAAGCGCCAACATCGCAACCTGACCCTACGTGCCAACCCATTTGACTAAGGTCGGAAGCCCCACTGTCGTCGTTAATGCAGGTTCAGTGGCAAACGGGTCTGTATGGCATATTCACAAGATACACAAAAGCGCCAAAATCGCAACCTGACCATACGTGCCAACCCGTTTGACTAAGGCTGGAGGCCCCACAGTTGTTTGTTAATGCAGGTTCAGTGGCAAACAGTGGCAAACTATTTAATGCAATTCATTTTGAAGTGTTCATGCAGATAAGGTTTTTATTTATTTATTTGGTTGGTCTGTGTTATGACCGTGAGTGCTTTGTTCGGTAAAAAAACTATTGCAAGTTAAGTACCTTTAATAGACAAATTATGCGAATGCTTTGTTGAAGAGAAAAGTTTTAAGTCTAGATTTAAAATTATCGACTGTGTCTGATTCTCGGACATCGGTTGGTAAATCATTCCAGAGCTTAGGGGCTAAGTAGGAAAATGACCTTCCACTTTTAGACACTTTTGATAGTCTAGGGATAATCAAGAGACCAGAATTTTGTGACCGTAGTGTGCGTGATGGATTGTATTCTGATAGTAATTCTCTAAGATATGAGGGTGCTAGGCCATTTAAAGCTTTGTAGGTGATTAGTGATATTTTAAATTGTATGCGATATTTAACTGGTAGCCAGTGTAAAGATGCCAGAATTGGGCTTATGTGGTCGTACTTTTTAGATCGAGTAAGTACCCTTGCGGAAGCGTTTTGAACTAGCTGAAGCTTGTTTACTTGATTTGCATGGCATCCCCCGAGTAACGAGTTACAATAGTCTATTCTAGAGGTCATAAAAGCATGGATAAGCTTCTCTGCGTCAGATGTAGACAGTATATGGCGTATTTTCGAGATATTTCTAAGGTGGAAGAATGCTGTGCGGCAGACGTTGGCGATATGACTATCGAAGGATAAGTTGCTGTCGAACATCACACCTAAGTTCCTTACCGTGGAAGATGGCACCACAGTGCAGCCATCTATGTGCAATTTGTAATCTGACATATTATGTTTGTAGCGATTCGGTTCAATAATAAGTATCTCTGTCTTATTGGAGTTGAGCTTAAGAAAGTTATGTGCCATCCAGTCACTAACATCGCTAATGCAGTCTGTTAGCTTAGAAAACGTGTGGGTTTCGCTGGGATGTGAGGAGATGTAAAGCTGGGTATCATCCGCATAGCAGTGAAAACTTATGTTATGTTTCCTGATAATGTCTCCTAGAGGTAACATGTATAACGAGAACAGGATAGGACCTAAAACCGATCCCTGCGGTACACCGTATTTAACCAGGGAGTGATATGACTCTTCCTCGTTTACATAAACAAAGTGATAGCGATTGGTTAGATACGACCTAAACCAGGCTAGCGCCTGACCACTGATACCAACATAGTTTTCTAGTCTATTGCAACATGATCTCACAAAGTTCCGTGGGATAGTCACGGAATTTTGTGCTCATTTTTCCGTGACATTCTCACGGATCTCCGCATATTTCCGTGGCCCTGCCACGGACTTTCTTTTCCGTGGCATTCTCACGGATTGGTTACTCAACTGCTTTTTCCTATTTTCAAACCATTGTCGCTTCGGTTTAGGGTTAGATTTGGTGCTTGCGTTACTTTGTCACTGTAAGTATTGGTTTATACAATTTTTTCTGATGTATTCTTTTATATTTTCTAAACTTTAATCAATTGTCACCTGGCATTGGGGTTAGAGTTGGGTTTGGGTAGGGATGTCATTTTATGTAAATCTAACCCTAAACCGAAGCGACAATGGTAAGAAAATAGGACAAAACAGTTGAGTAACCAATCCGTGAGAATGCCACGGAAAAGAAAGTCCGTGGCAGGGCCACGGAAATATGCGGAGATCCGTGAGAATGTCACGGAAAAATGAGCACAAAATTTGTGAGATCAGGTTGTCTATTGAGTAAGATTGTATGATCTATTGTGTCAAATAGTGTAAAAGTGTCTATTGTGTACTATTATTTGTCAAGAATGTGCGTAACTGGCTTGCCACTACCTTTTCTAATATTTTCGAAAGAAATGGTAGATTTGAGATTGGTCTAAAGTTATTAAGCTCTCCCTGATCAAGCTGTGGTTTTTTAATCAGCGGTTTAATAACTGCTAGTTTGAAAGCTGTTGGAACGTATCCTATTTCTAGCGATGAGTTAAAGATATTTAGAACCGGGGTTGACACTACAGGGAATACCTCTTTAAGTAGTTTTGTGGGAACGGGGTCTAATATACAGGATGATGATTTGGATGATGTAACTAGTCTAGAGAGTTCATCTATTGTAGTAGGTTTAAATGAATCAAGATGTTCGTATGGTAGTCTAGTGTTAAGTGAACTAACGGGTAGAGTGGTGGCTGCCTGTGTAGCTACGATGTTTTCCCTTATAGCCGTAATTTTGTTAGAAAAGAAGTTCATGAAGTCGTTACTATTGTGTTGGAGTTTACTATTGGTTTCTGTGTGTTCTTTGTTTCTAGTCAGTTTTGCAACGGTGCTAAAGAGGAAACGAGGGTTATTATGATTCTCATTTATAAGCTTGCTAAGATAGGTAGATCTGGCGGTTTTAATAGCCTGTCTGAAGTGTTTAACACTATCTTTCCATGCTGCACGCCATACTTCTAACTTTGTGCTTCTATAATTTCTTTCCATTTTCCTAGTTGCCTTTTTAAGAGCTGCGGTGTGATGATCATACCATGGAGCTGGCGGTTTTTCTTTGATTCTCTTTTTTCGAATGGGAGCAACGGCATCCAATGTGTTAGAACAGACATTGTTTAGGTTTTCTATTACAATATCTAGATCATCACAGTTATCTGCATGTTTAATTTGGGACAGGTCTGGAAGAGTGCTAATAAAGCTATCTTTAGTGGTGGAAATTATTGTTCTGGCTAATCTGTAGCATGTTGTGGATTGAGTGATCCTATCTAGAAGTACAGTGTATGACACAAGGTAATGGTCAGAAACTGCATCACTCTGAGGTGATATTTTGATGTCATTAATATTGAGCCCGAGTGACAGAATTAAGTCTAATGTGTGCTTACGAGTATGCGTTGGCCCTGTCACGTTTTGTCTAATATTGAGAGAATTTAGAACATCCATAAACGCACGTCCTAATGCATCTTTTGGGTTATCCACATGAATATTAAAATCACCAACGATAAGAGCTTTATCTACAGTGACTACAAGTTCAGACAGAAAATCTGCTATTTCTTTAAGGAAATCTGCATGGTGGCCCGGAGGTCTATAGATTGTAGCTAAGGCAAAAGAGAGCTGTTTGTGGTTACGATCAGTTATTTCCATATTTAACAACATTAGTTCAAATGATTTAAAGTTTAGTTCAGATTTTTGGTTTACTTTAAAAATTTTGTTGTATATTGTAGCTACACCACCCCCTCTCCCCTTTAATCGAGGTTCGTGTTTATAATAATAGTCTTGTGGGGTGGATTCGTTTAAACTAATGTAGTCGTCTGCTTTAAGCCAGGTTTCTGTTAAACAGAGTGCATCTAAGTTTTGGTCATTAATTATTTCATTAACAATAGGTTCTTTATTGGTAAGCGATCTAATGTTAAGAAGGCCGAATTTTAACATTCGAGGTTCATCTTGTAATGTATTGTTTTCTAATTTTATGTTGATCAAATTTGTACGTGATGTGGCAAGCGGTGCTCTGTATTTGCTTGTTCGGGGAACAGACACAGTTGAAATGTGTTGATATTCTAGTAAGATCGACTCAAAGTGCTGGGATATATGTGATCTTGACATATCATGCCAGCCAACAGACGGACAGTTAAGCTGATCCGTCTGCAGTGATGGGAGTAACGCGTTACAAAATAACGCGTTACTGTAATTCCACTACTTTTAGCAGTAACAAGCATGTAACGAAGTATTTTTTTAAATCATGTAACGCAATTACAATTACTGAAATTTAAATGAGTTCGTTACTCGCGTTACTCTTTTTTGTAAAAAATAGACAACATATCTGACGTCGCAGGACCGTAGTTGGCGGTGCAATGATTCATTACACTTCATCATAGCTGACAGTGCATATAGAATGAACATGAAAAATCTAAACGGGACAACATACCTTTGTTTAAAAATTGTGCGCAAGTCATAATCCATTCGGACTCATGTTTGTAAATTATCTTCCCCAAGCAATGCAGGCATGACATTAACTTGCATTTGTAGTCCACAAAAGTAATACATCTGAGAAATGTTCATATATTCTTAGATGTTTACATCGGCCTTCATGGAAGAGAACGATCCGCGATTGTTGTTTCCACTAAAATATTCACACTGCGCTGTACGCCCGTGTTAAAACTCCATAGTATGTGTGAGCTCGCTTTTAGTTTTAGTTTCAGTCTCTCCATATCCGAAAAAACAATCCACTCGCTCTGTGTCCGTCCGACAAAACAAACAATCCACGTAGCCTACTCCGTTTTCTGATTAAACATCTTCCTTTAATCCTGTGTATCATTTAAATCCAACAGAAAATATATACAAACAGTATATGACTATACAAACAGTATGACCAAAGAGCACAGTCCCTGCCGCAAGCTTCACAAGGCTGTGTTCCAATTCAAGGGCTGCACCCTACTAAGCATGCGATAAAAGGTGAGCACTCGGTCTTTCAAGGCGCTCAGAAGTTCGCGAAGAGAACTGAAATGAGACGGTCTAACCTTCGGAGGACGCATAATTTGCGTCACCTGCTACACGCGCACCGCGCCTGTCAGCAGGACACAGCGGAGACGTTTCTAACTTATTAAAATAAATATGAAATCAGAAAAATTATAATTTATTTTAGAAAATATGACATGTTGACACAATTGTCTCCAAATTTTTAAAGAGACACTACACAATTTTAACACATTATATATTTTTGTAAACTTGCAGAATATTTGTCTAAATGATATACATAAATAAACTAAGTTTACATATTAAGATAATTTATAACAAAAAATATTCAAAGGTTGAATCTAAAGCAAAATAGCCTCCTACTGTCAGGCAATGAAAACAGAAGATCCCAGTGCGGATAACAGAAGACTTTATTTAAATGATAATGAGATGAAAATGTCAAAAGCACGTCTGGACACAAAGCCACACCAAGGCAGACAGCTAGGGTGGAGATCACACACTGGCACGGGGCCGATGAACCACACACGTTCGGGCTCCGGCCAGACAGACGAACGGTGGGAGAGAGTATGAAGACCCCGATACGGGGTATGGTGCGTAGACCGCTCCCGTGAGCGCCGCGTCACGGAAGCCACGGGACAGGGTGTAAATCCTGCGGCGGGCAGAGGGAGAGAGAGAGAGCGTTAGAGAAACAGATGAGAGCAGCTGGACAGCTCCAGTGATGAAGGACCTCTCCGGTGGACAGCGACAATGCCGCGATGAGCTTCTGCAGTAAGTAATAGACCAGTCTGTAAATCCAACTGAGGTTGAAGACAGTCTGTAACAGGCAGCAGAGAAACAGTCCAGAGAGCCGAGGGTATAAACAGAATCCCAGCGATAAATCACAGCAAAACTCCCGAGCAGCAAAGAGCACAGACTGGGGTGGGAAGATTAAATCAGATAACTAGACACAGCAACAGGACAGGACTAGAAACTAGCTTAGCTAGTAAAACGGCGAGTACATAGACAAACGCATACGACACAATAGCGTACAATGACAAACGAACTTGCAACCACACACTAAACACACAGGGCTTAAATACACAGACTAGATGACGGGATAACAAGCAACAGGTGAGGAAGACAAGAGGAGGCAATCACACTGAACAGGAACACCTGTGAGGGAAGCACACGTGAACCTGTGAAACAAACACAAGACAACCATAACACTAAGAACACAAACCATAAATATATATATACATATATATATAAACATAAATAAATATATATATATAAATATATATATATATATATATATATATATATATATATATATATATATATATACACACACATGAAAACAGTACACAAGGCTAAACAAGACATAAAAACAAAGACTAGATAATACAAGGGAGCGGGGAAAAAGTCACAAGACACGGGAAAAACGTGGCCTAATATAACAATACCAAAACCACGTTCTCCCACACAAAACATTGTACTGTTAGAACCCTGCCATACAAAACTAGATATAATTACCAACAAGATAAAGGCAGAGTCCTAACACCTACAGTATGTGATAATTAGAGTCTTATGTGTAAAATAGCCCATCCATATTATTTTATTGTTTGACTGTTCAGTACTGTTCATATTTACATTTAAAAAGCAGACATAAAAGTAACTTAAAAGTTACTTTTCTTAGTAACTAATTACTTTTGATATACAGTAACTGGTAGAGTAATTCAGTTACTTTTAAAAGAAGTAACTAGTAACTGTAACTAATTACTAATTTTCAGTAACTTGCCCAACACTGTCCGTCTGTTTCCTGACCTGGGCCCTGGATAGTCATACTATATCAGAATTAAGACTATTAATCAGATTTCTGGTGAGTATAGCACTTCCTTCTGATGTCGGATGAAGGCCATCTCGGGTTAGGAGAAATGGTCTACCCCAGAAATGCTTCCAATTGTCTATAAACCCTACATTATGCTGAGGGCACCACTTTGACATCCAGCCATTGAGAGACACTAATCTACTATGAGTTTCATCTCCCCGGTAGGCGGGGAGGGGACCAGAGCATATTACATTGTCTGACATTGTTTTTGCAATTTCACACATCTCCTTAATAGTATCTTTGGTGATTTCCGACTGTCAGAGTCTGGTGTCATTTGTTCCGGCGTGAATAACAATCTTAGAAAACTTCCGTTTAGCATTAGCCAGCACTTTAAGTTTGGATCTAATGTCAGACGTTCTGGCTCCCGGTATACAGTCGACTATGGTGTTTGGTGCCACAATGTTAGTTTTCCTGAGTATAGAATCTCCAATGACCAGGGCACTTTTAACAGGTGTTTCAGCTAGTGTATTCCCCAGGGCAGGGATGGGCAACTCCGGTCCTGGAGGGCCAGTGTCCTGCAGAGTTTAGCTCCAACTTGCCTCAGCACACCTGCCTAAAAGTTTCTATGCGTAGTAAGGCCTTTAATTGGCTGCTTCAGGTGTCTTTAATTATGGTTGGAGCTAAACTCTGCAGGACACCGGCCCTCCAGGACCGAAGTTGCCCATCCCTGCCTTAGGGGATCGAATCTGTTAGAAAGTACCGTAACGTTATGGGTCTTAGATGGACCCCGTATATGACTATGCCGCCTGACAGTCACCCAGTTAGACCGCCGACTTGACTCTGATGTCGGAACCGAGCCATGTGTATTATGATAAACACTATGCGCGCTCGATACAGTATTTGTAATGTTTATATTAGCATCTGATGTCGGAACACTATGCGCGCTCGATACAGTATTTGTAATGTTTACATTAGCATCTGATGTCAGAACCGAGCCATTAGTCTTTCGCTCGATACAGTATTTACAACAGTAACATTAGCGGTTTTGCTATCCTCAACTAGCGTTCGGATGCGCGATTCTAGTTCAGCAACCTTCTCAGTTAATCTTAATACTTCAATACACTTAGTGCATGTAAACCCATCTATGCTAACGGCAGAAGCTAAACTATACATGTAGCAAGTAGTACATGTTACAATAACAAGCGGAGTCTTACCGCTTTCATGCTGGGCGATGGCGTCTTTGTTTACCCGAACGCGCTCCGCGGAGCTGCATCGCGTGGGGTGTTCGGTTGTGGTACGCCTCAGTCGCCTGCGAACGTCTGGGTCCAGGGTGATGTGGGGCATGCTGAATCTGCGAAGGCCGGGCAGCGGCTCCTCCACAGCTTCCCGATCGCTTCCATGTTGGGCAATGGCGTCTCCGTTCACTCGTTTACGGTCCGTGAAGCTGCATCGCGTGGAGCGCTCGTTTGTTGCATACCTCGGTCGCTTGTGGACGTCCGGAGACATGGTGAAGTGGGCGCTGTAGCTCGCGTTGGATCTGCTCAAACCGATCAACTCCTCCACAGCTTCCCGCTCAGGCGAGGACAGGTCAGAAAAGCATATATCAGATGAATCCGCCATTAGATCGGAAAATGCTAGCTTCAGTCGGCAGCGTTTGTTGATGCTAGGGGCTATATGCTAACACTGGGTGTTTATTAGTGATAAATAGTTTCACGTGGTAGTACTGCTCAATAATCCTCACGGTAAAGTATTCCTTGGTAAAACTTAATATATAAATAGGAATAAGATAGTAAAAAAAAGGCTTTTAGATGAAGAACTCGACGGAGCTCCGATGCACGATCTGTTCAGCGTGAGCGTGAGCGTCTTGAGTCTCTACTCAACTTCGCTGCTTTCCTCTTGGATGACATTGGAGTAGGTACGGTGGGCTGTTCTTAGGCCACTGATGACCACATCTTCTTTTCTTATATATTGCTCCAAGTCATTAACTCTTTTCTCCAACTCTACAATTTTCTCATCCTTCTGTGCGAGTAGATTGTTTAATTTCTTCACATCCTCTACCAAACACTCTAAGGGCTTTCTTGACATCCTCCATTTTAAATTTTGCTAGTTTTCACACTCTTGACATGTATTATCAAAAGTGCCCAAAACATCAAAAATGATGGGAAATACTCATACAAGTTAAATCCCAATGTCCATATAAAGCCATAAACTTCACTTATATGCATGGATGTCAAGTCATTTTCATGATTTTAATGGATTGTTCAAGACAAACATATCAGTAGCTGTGTCTCTGATAAGACAATGTTTTATTTTTACAACTTGTTTTATTGCTTTGATAGCAATGTGCTGTGGAAAATGTGCCGATTTGATCCAGCTAGGGTTTGGGAATAACATTTATGGCATTTTTGGTTCTGCACGGGTCCTGGTCAAACCTGTTTAGTATTATACGGGTTTGAGCTGGTTGTTGTTAACTCATTCTGGAGCAAATTAACACAACAAGTTAAAGGTCACGTTCTTCCTGATCCTGTTTTTCAAACTTTAGTTAGTGTGTAATGTTGCTGTTAGTGTATAAATAATATCTGTAAAATGATAAAGCTCAAAGTTCACTGACAGGTGATATATTTTCTTTAACAGAATTTCTCTTTTGGCCGGTTTGGACTACAATCCTCTACTTCCTGCTTTAATGACGTCACTAGAACAGTTTTTGACTAAACTCCACCCACAGGAATACGTCATTCTCAACACACTAAACAAGCTACACAATCAGAACTCATTATGTATTTCTGAAGGAGGGACTTCATAAAACAAGAAAGACATCAGCCTGTTTTTAGGACAGTGAAAACAGCGCTATAGAGATCAGTAAATTGTGTAAAAAACAGCATTTTATACCACATTTTATTACACGTGAAACATGAACACATGTTATATTGCACACCAAAAACACAATAATAGCTTTTAAAAACACAAAAAAACATGACCTTTAAATATTGTTTGCTAAGGTTTGCATATGGCGATGTGTTCTTGATGACAGTTTTACTAAAGTTATATCCTATTCTATTCCCAAAATAAGAAATATCCCAGTATATCACCCCACTTACAGTATCACAGAGGATCTTATCCTATCATAACCATTTGTATCAGGATATATACCGTATCGACAGATTCTTGCTGATAAACAGGCCTAATATGCATATTTATAAAACTCATTTGTTAATAAAACTTTCATATGACTTTTTCATTTACACTATTTTAATATAAAGACTGTAACTGAGTGTTTGTACAGATGTGTCTCTCTGTGTGAACATGTGCTGTATAATAATGAAGATAACATTTACTAAACACAATCATAAGAATAATTTATCATCTCTTTAACAAAACACATCATCATATAAAAGCTATAATCACAGTGTTTTATACCTGACAGCAGGAGATGTTGATTCATTCTTAAACTTTATTGGTTGTTTCATAGACGCATCACTCTTCATAGACACACAACTGAACTCTGAATCTGATCTCTTCTGATGATCTGAACTATAACACACAACAGATTTAATACTTTAATTTACATTACTAATATGTTTTGAAGATGATCATAATTAAAAATAGCACTTAAGTATTTTTCTATAATATAAATGTTGTGTAATAAAGTGTTTCTATAAAGTACCTGCATCCTGGAGAAAAATCTTCATGTGTTGATGTTTGTGTTTGATCCATGATGGAGCTGCAGAGGTGAATCTGATCAATCTGATCTCCACAACTGATACTGAATGAAAATAACATTCAGACACAAAATAAACTTAAAATCAAAGTGAATAAACAGACATTATAATTCAGATAAATCAATTCTGAGTGTTGAAGAAACAACTGCGTCATCAACAGACATGGGCAGTATTTCAATTAAATGTATTTTAAATATGTATTTAATTACTTTAGTGTATTTTGTAATTTGTATTTTGCAGGTGTGGAAAAAATAAAATGTAGTTTGTGACATAATATTTTGAGGGAGTGTATTTAGAGTATTTCAAAAACTTAAATATTTAAGAAAAATCATCATGCTTATCACCATAGTAAATGATTTTGCCATACTTTCGGTCTGATGTTGGCAATGGCAATGTCCATGTTAGATGCATGAAAATCACGTGACACCCTGTTGACCGAACTCCCCCCAAGAAGTAAACACAGGAGAAGAAGTGGCGCTGCTTCTCTTAAAGCCATTTGTGAGGAAATGTCTCTCTATGTTTATTCAAGCCTTTAAGGCACGAGTAGAGTAACAGTGATACGATGCCACGTTTTGTGGCAGCCTATCACACAATTGATGTGAACTTAGCTAAACATGCCATTTACGTAAGAAGCTATTTCAGGCCCTGTAGAGATTTAGTGTAATTCCCATGTTTTTTTTATTTAGCTACTTCGCCATTTTGAATGTAGCCTACACATTTCTCATATTTGTGTTATTGACCTTTCAGTAATAAAAAAAGTCTTAAGATTATTGTGAGAGTATTTTTGTATTTTCAAAATACGAATTACTTGTATTTTATTTTAATACATTTTTCACCTCAGTATTTTGTATTTTATTTTGTTACATTTCATGCGCCAGTATGTAGTTTGTAACGAAATAGATTTTGGATGCCCACCTCTGGTCTTATACAACTACACAACATTACCTCACATTAACAAAATATTAACACAAATTAAATTAAGAGTCACAAACAGCGCAAAACATTCAATAAACAACGCTAATATTAAGATGTGTTATACATTTATGAAAACTGTCAAATAAATAATAAATCTAGAAACTGAAAAGGAATAAGTGAAAAGCGTCTCGTGACAACTGAACTTACAATCTGACTGAATTCACATTCTCATAAATCCTCCAACTTTAACATCAACTACGCAAGCGACAATAACTGGTAATCCGTTATATGATCGGTGTGGTGAGGAATCCACTCAGCCCATCCCTATAAGATGGAGAATGGAAAAGTTAAACGGGAAACTTTTTACTTTCACTTTAAACCTATGACGTCACCGACAAGACTTTTTATTGAATATTAACAAGAACACAATATAGTTTACAAACAGGAGTACATATAACCATAGGCTATATTTCAGGGGTAATATGAAAACAAAATAAAAAACAAGGGAGGAAGAGAAAAAATACAAATAAAAAGGAAAGGCAATTTACATGAAAAAAATATTTTTTAAACAACCGTATAGTCTTTCTTCCTTTCAAGTTTTAGCTTTTTGATATTGTCTCTAAATATATTTTAATTTCTATTTTAAATTCTTCAAATATTGGCATTTTTTCATTCCATTTGACTTTATGAATATAATAACGGGCAATTATAATCAAATCAAGCATAAACAGAATATTATTATCACCATCAAACGAAAAACATTTTAGCATAATATCAATTTCTTCAAAGCTAACAGGCTTCATAACTTTTCTTTGTGAGTAAATACGCTCTTTCAAAAAAAAAAAGGTTTGACACTCCCAAAATAAATGATATGGGGAAATTTTACAAAAGACACAAATATGTTCTATATTCACTTTAAAACGCTGTACCATAAGTGACTTAACTGGGTAAACCTGATGAAAAATTGTATATAAAACTTCTTTCACTTTATTTGTGATGCATGTGGTGTCATCCAAATTTTACTCCAATTTTTTAAATAGGCTAAAGAATTCCAACGAGTATTAACAGCAAGTTTAGATTGAAGACTTTTAGATTATTACATCCAAAACGTATGAAATCCTTGACCTGCAACATAATAAAGAAACAAATTCTTCAACTGATTGTAAAGAATAATTATTACTTTCTTCTAAAAGCCTCAAAAGTTCCTTAATTGCCTGTAAAACCAAACAATATTAGATAGGATCGACTAAAAAGTCATGCATATGAGCAAATTCAGTATAATTGTATAAAACACCATCTTCTTTGATCAGCTGTTTTAACCAAAAAAATCACTTTTCAAACCAGTTTTCAAAAATATTGATTTGTTTCTGATCCTTTTTCTTATTCCAAATGGTACGTCACCGACAAGACGACCAATCGCTTGATGTTTGTCTCCCTCTGCTGGTAGTAATCGAGCATTACATATTTACATTATTTAAACATTATTACAACTAATTTAACCGATTTAACTTATAAACGAGGAGAAATCATTAATGTATTGCTTTAACATTTGTGTGTTTACTTTCACTCATGAAACAAAACACATCAACATCAACAATGATTAAACTGAAATCTAAATGTCTCCTCTTTTCTTCCACTAAAGCAGTAAAGTCATATGGGTTTGGTGTAATGTAAGTGATTTTTCATTATTTTTGTGTTTTTCATTAACATTCATGTATTTATCATAGTGTGAGGAAGCTGCATGAAAAGACTTCTTCAGTTGAGCTGATAGAGACACATTTAGTGATTTATTATAGAGAGATCTTTAAGATGTGTTTACTGTCTAATGAAGGTTTGTGACAGAACAGAGAAATGTTTCACAAGATAAAATAACTGTGTACAACTTTACATCACAAACTCACAACCATCACAAAACACAAACACTCTTTCATACTTGAGTAAGAGAAACACAACATATTACAAATAACGAGTTTGTTATATTCGGAACTAGACAAATTTAAATCTATTTTGGATGTGATTGACCTGTTTTTACTTATTTTATCAGATTGACCTGTTTTACTCATTATGAATGACAGTATGTAAATACACAAGTTTACTGTTAACAGACACAGACAACACAGAATACTGTTTCACATCAAGCAGTTTCTCTTTTTGACTGGCTTACTTTATTTAAACAGAAACATCTGAATTCATTCAGTCACTGATTAGGTCACATGACATACACTCTGCAATGTGATTGGCTGGCTCACAAAAATAAAAGTTAAACAAATCAAATATAAATGAGAGCACAATACTTATAAATCTTAACACCCACATTTCTATTTGATCATTTCAACAGAAGAAAATTCATACAGCAAACATAAATGAGTTAAATGTCATGATGTTTGTTGCTGGTTTTGTTAGTATATCTTCAATCATATCATCAGTTGGACAGTATCTCAGACTAATTCTGTCCTCCTTTATCACAGACCTCACAAAATGACATTTAATGTCCACATGTTTACAGGATTTTTTTCTGACGCTATGACACCCTGATTGTCTTCATAAACTCTAGATTGATATTTCAGTCCATCAATGTTTTCTAACACTCGTGTACAGTCACAGTTAATGTCATAAACTCAGCTTCACATGTGGACAGTGTAACAGTAGACTGTCTTTTAGTCTTCATGAGATTAATGGATCATTTTTGTTCAGGGCAGGCTAGTATTGTAGCAACCAAAGCACATAAACGCCTCCAAAGCGCCTCAAGCGGTCATTTTTAGAACAACACCTGACGTTCAGACGCCTTTGATGGAGTTCAGGATTTTACCTCAAGATTGTACAAATTATAATAATGACCTAATGTACTGTTCACTGAGTATGAATTTACTGTTTTGTTTTTACATTTATTTTGAATTAGGCATAGAATGTGTTGTGTTTTATTGTAAATTTATTATAAAGTTTGTGTTTGTCCTCTAGATGGCGCAGTTTGACTCTGCCGTTCAGAAAGCATCTGACAGATAATCAACAGCGATAGACCAAAGCTGAAATGTCAAGTTTATCATTTTATTAAACTTTCTGATTTTATTTACATTTCATTCAGTGTCTGAACTTTTTTGTAATTGATCACATAATCATCAAAAAGTCCTGCAGTCAGATCCTGAAGAACACAAAAGCAAAGACGTCCAATATTTGGATTTAGAGATAAATGAGCTGCGAGTCTTCAATGTTGTGCTGAACTTGAACACATTTCAGTTTAAGATGAAGTTAAAAACCCCAACAGTGTAGAAGAAGAGGAATCTTGTCAGTATTTACTTCAGTTTATGATCCTATGAGATTTCTTGCTCCTCTTACACTGACTGATAAATCGCTCTTATAGGAAATGTGTAGACAGAAGCTGAGTTAGGATGAAGATTTACCTCCAACACTTCAAAGTCAGATTTAGATAAAGTCACAGATCAGATCCTGTACTGAATAATCAACTCATACGGTTAAGAGGAAGTGATGTCACTATTGTGTCTTCTTATTCACCATCAGATCATACTGAAGATCAGACATCTTTACATCTTTACCATCTCTGTCCTAAAGTCCTGAATAAAAATGAAAGAGAAAGTCATTTAGATATGAGATCATCATCAGTGTCAGATGAAGAGATAGAAAAACAAACTATACGTGCTGTCAGTCAGTGATAGAAATGAAATCTTCAACATAATAAACATGTCAACAATCTGTTTATCACATTCACATGAGCTACAACAATACAAAAACACATTTCATCTATTTCCTCTGAATATTTGATGTCAATGTAAGAGATGAATGTATTGATATGTATGTAGTATAATATAATGACACACTGACAGTTTTATGAGTTCACACACAAACAGTAAGAAAATGAAGGTGATGCTTTATTTTAAAAGTCCTGGAGGTTGACAGTCGTGTAAATAAAGAGAAACAGCATCAATGTCAAAGCTCGACAGAGAGTTGTGTGAAGTGTCCATCAGATTTTAAGAGTTGACTTTCTCTTCTTTTTTCTAATCTTCATCTCTGTCATTTATCATCTCTACTTTGTGTTTATCTGTTGTGTATATATTGTGTTTGTGTTGTTATTTCTGTCTGTATTCTGATGATTTGATAAATAATGCTTAAAACATGAAATAAAAACCAAGTTGTTATAAAAAGAATTTAAGATAAACATCTAGTCAAGTGTGCATAACTATAGAGGTGTCGGCCTATCAAACAAACCCCATTAACAAACATCATATATAATGTGTAAGAAGAGTAAGATCACAGTATTAAATCCTGGAGTGAACAAACTCAACATCACAGTTAGTAAACAGACTCAGACATTGTGTTGAATTCTTATTGTGTTGATCTGACAAAGCATCAAGTGTTGTTCATGTACACTTCATATTTTCTGTTTGTTGGGTTTAAAGGATACACAGCCTATAACAGCAGCAGATCAATTTACATTTATTTTTAATATTTATATTCTAGGATTTAAATGACACTGCATGAGTTTACTTTAAACATTTATTTAAATGAGCTCTACTCACCGTACTGTCTGTAGTTTATAATGTGGATCATCTTTTAGATCAGAGATCAGCTTCACTCCTGAAATTGTGAGTTTATTCTCATACAGATCCAGATGTGTCAGGTGTGATGGGTTTGATTGTAGAGCTGAAGTCAGAGCAACACAACCTTCATCTGTGATATTACACTTCATCAACCTGTAGAGAACAGAGACTTTATGTGAATTATACAAAACTACAAAGTTTGTTCACAAATCTGTAACCTCCATCTCTTCATGTAATGTTCCTCTTTCAATCCCTCAGTAACTGAGACACTGTGTGTTTAAATGTCAAATAAATCCATCACACAGCTGACTATTAGTGTTAGATGTCCTAAACCACATGAACATTTCTTCATAAATCTGTATTGAGTTCATGACTCACACTTGTAATTCTCATCAGGTATTTGATATAAAAATCTTCCTCTATTACAGGAGGAATATCAGCTGGAGATAACATAACTCTGATCTTACATTTAAAGATGTTACAGTGTTTAAAGATCAATTTCACTCAATCTATAAAAACATTATTAATGTGTGTGTCAGTGTCAATGATGGATCAATGTTTTTAATCATCTTTATAAAAACAACACGACGAGGAGAAAAACTCTTCATACACAATAATATCAGCAAAGATTTCATCAAAGAAACACCAAACTACATTTTCTGACATTTTAACAGAGGAGTTTTGTTGTACGTTGTGAAGGAAATTGAAATGAATCATAACTAATTATAACTAACATGTCTTTTCCTTACAGGTTTGAACATTTTTACTATATGCTTTTGACAATAAAATGTTTTGAAATAGATGAAGTACGTGTGGTTAAATGATTTCAATTTAAACCACATGACTTGTTAAAGTTGAGGTCATCAAGAAAGTAAAATTTGGTTTTGTCTGCATGGTAACAGAGAGGAGTTTCTGAATTGTAGATATGAAGAATAAATCATATTAGAGATAAATTATGTGACTTTGTCATGTATCTATCCTATATAAACTCTTGTATTCTTTCTGATGATTCGTCGTGATTAAATCATATTCAAAGACATTGACTGGAGTCTGTCAGGTTGAACACATGATCTTATTTCCTCAAGTGTTTGTTTTCATTAGGGGTGGGAATCGATTCATGACTCCCTCATGAATCGATTCAAAATCGACATATATAACTAATATGTTAACCGGCATATCGATATGTAACTGTAACTGACATATCATCTAATCATCATCATTATACACAGTGATTTTGGCAGTATTACTGTATTTATCTAATGCAGCACACAGCACCTCCATCTGAATAACAAATGATGTGCATATTTTTACAGAAGTATATTCATGTTCTTATCTATATCTAAACATTTAGTGGCAGGTTTTTTGAAACGCTATTAGCACATCAGATGAGTCTGTAAATGAAAGGCGCTGTTTCTTCCTGACGCTCACTGGACAGAGAAAAGGCAGAGGAAGATCATCCCAACATGTATTTTGTTTTCTTGCAGTTTAGAATGAGTGAAATAGGGTTAGATGTATTTGTTTTTTCTTTCTGCTCGTGTAAGCTCTGCTGCGGGTGCTCGTGTGGTCGCGCTCTCAAGCTGTCCATGTGCAGCATCCCTCCAGCAGTTGAGTTCAGCCTTTTGGTTCTGATAACATCACGTTATTATTTTGTAAAATAACTTTTAAGAATCAATTCTTGTCATTTGTGAATTGATTCAGAATCGTCCACATCATGATGCATCAAAGAATCAATCGGGGACTCTTCAGTGTTTGTCTTCTGTGGACACCCGGTGAGGATAAATGTCTTGTGTGTGTTGTCTACACGGTTATGTAACTTAAGTCAGTCAGGTGTGTAGGGGAAATCTAACAACACAACATCATAATTATTCATGAGACTGCTGATGTATCTGCTTACTGATCAGGGCCCAGTTACCCAAAACATTCTTATCGCTAAGTAGTTCTTAACCTATTTCTTAACCTCTCTCTTAACTCTATGGCACGATTCCCAAAACGTTTGTACGCTAAGTATATCTTCTGTAAGTCACACTTTCGTAAGGTTGGTCTGGACCATTCGTAAGCTTTCTCTTAGCGTTGTTTGAGCTCAAAACGCTATCGCCGCCACTGTGTCTTTATATATCAGCACAGCGCAGTACAAGTCAAACTATGGTATGCTGACAATGATTTTATGTTATGGACATTTTTAATAAAATATGTTTGCAATGAATACAGGACTATTTATGCAGTTGACTTTATTTGGTATCAGAACTAATGAATCAAAGACGGCGCCGGTGTTTGTTCCTCATTGAAGTCTGTTCCCTCTATGTTTATAGCGTTTTCATCACGTTACATTTATAATTTATTTAGAAAGATTAAAGATTTCAATTGGTTATACTAAAAAGCAATAATATCATGTATTCTATTATACAATTTTTTAAAAAATATTTCATATTTGACAGTTTTATGCCTTTTTACATATAGCTCTTTTTTCCCTACTGTTTGTTTTAAAACCTTTATGTTTCCATACATAATAAATATATATATTATATGTATAATATGATTCATACTGTAAAAATAATTGACTTACAATCAAGAACAGTCAAGATACATTACATAAATGCACACACACACACACACATCTCAGTAGCCATTAAAACTTTCAATGTATATAAAGAATAAACATATAATGTGATAAAAACGCTATAAAAACACTACACTAAAGGGAAACATAGGGAACAGACTTCCACACAACACCGGTAACTTCGAAACAATTTTTTTATTTGGCAACCCTTAAACCTTTTGACATTTTGCTTGACGTGGCTAAATAAATAAAAAATTTGCCTCCCAAGACAACTCATTATGGAGCTGCTGGATCTTCTCAGACCATATTCTCTATCTAACTAGGTTGTTTTTATTGAAAACATTAATGGTAAGCAATACCGCATTAAACAGAAGTAACTGCAGCAGCTTGCCAATCAATTCTGATTGTTAAGTACCTTACCATTAGTATAAAAGTGTATAACATCATTTTTAAAAGTCGTACAACCCATGTCAAGAAGCGGCACAAGTGGCACAACGGGATAATGAGGGTGGATGATTAGAGAGGGATACCTGCTTCGTCTATATTACTGACAATTTGATTTTATGGATAACTTAAACCATGTTAAAATTAGAGATGTTCCGATACCATTTTTCTCTTCCCGATACCGATTCCGATACCTGGGCTCAGGGTATCGGCCGATACCGAGTACCGATCCGATACCTGGGTGTATATCTGTAAAATATACAGCTATACATACTACTAGTCCTGTATGAATGGATATAACGGTTTTATGGTGTGCTTCAGACTTATTCCTGTATAAAACATGAACAAATACATACAGTGAACTAGGGTATTTTTATTATCTGAAAGACATTTGACAGTAATATTTATTTTTCCTAAGAGAAAACGAGCCACAAATCTAACACTGTACACTGAAAGGGTATTTTAGTTTTAGAATAATTTGAAAAATCTGTGGAATTCTGTGGGATGATTTTAAATGTTTTTAGAAGAAATTAGTGAACTTAAGCTATTACAAGGCTTACAATTAAAATGAATACACCAAACCATTGAGTCCTCTGAATTAAACTGGACCAACATGAACCAGATAATGTGCATGTCAAGATAGAATTATAGTTTGTAGCCTATATAAAATGACATATATTATTGTTAATATATATTATAGCAGAATAAAGAATAAAAAAGCTTGTGTAAACGTTCTCATTATGAATTAAGCACGTATGAAGATAATTTCATCATTTTTACAACGCAATGTAAACTTTATATTAAACATAACAAGAGCATTCGTCTTGTAAACGGATTTGAAATTATGGATGTGCTGTGCTGACTGTCCCGTCACATAGACGACAGAGACAAGTAAGATCTGCGGTAAAACTCAGTGGTAAGTTTTATTTCATCTCAAATATCAAACAGTTCATGCTCTTATCATTAAAAACAATCACAGCAAACAGCACACGCAGGGTTTATGTACTTATCAATGCTGCTCACAAACGCGCGAGGCTATGTATGTGTACTTGTTGTCAATGACAGTACTGGTCACTCACAAACGCGCTCAAGCGCGGGGTACGTGTGCTTGTCAATCACGGGCATTAACTCCGTTGAGTACTCCGCCAAAATCTGCGGGCGCGGATTCCGTTGAGACATGTCGATGTTTTGTTTTATTAGTCTGAAATACTAACAAACAGCGGACATACGGCTGCATGCTTTCATTTCTTTGCCGCTCTAAGTAGTAAACAGTGGTTGCGTCACGCATGAGGTAACTTCCTGGTGTTTGCATTCAGAGCAGTGAACTGCGAAGAAGAAATGAGTTTCGCTTTGCAGCGTTAGCTATAACGGGCATAACTAGGTTTAGTAAGAAAATGGTATCGGATCAGTACATGGGTTCAAGTACTCGCCGATTCCGATGCCAGAATTTTTTGTGGTATCGGCCGCATTTCCGATACTGGTATCGGAATCGGAACAACTCTAGTTAAAATAAATGTTACTGGAATAGTTTGAGTAATGTTCCATGTGTATATAACGTGTTGTCTTTCTAAACATTGTAATGCACCTTTGCGTGAAGTGGAAAATCGATCCCTGAGTGATCGATCGCAAATAATTCAGCACCTTCATTTGGGATAGCAACATTGTACGTTGCACTTAGAGGCAGCGTGTTAAGAAGCTTCCTACACTCTAAAAACTCCTGGGTTATTTCTTCAACCCATATTCTGGGTTATTTGTGTTGGGTTAAAATTATGGGTTATTTTTTCAGAGAGTAACCATTTGCTGGGTTATAGGGCTAATATTTTGACCCAATTCCTGGGTTGTTTGGGTTTCTGGGTTATTTTTCAAAAATTAACCCATGTTCTGGGTTAACGCCCCTCCCCCCGCTGTTCTGGAATTTTCTCACAACTGTCACTTCACGGAGTTCGCAGCGCGCTCGATCCGTTTTGGCCTGGGCTTCTTTGTTGTGTATTCAAGGTAAGCAAGTATTTTAAGTGTCAATGTAACCTAAACTTTCTGTGTCCATGTCCCCGTTGCTTATCTCATTGTTATAATACCGGTAAAAATACGGTAAGTACAGGGCAGCTATGACTTCGTGCAACATTAAGGGGGTCGGGGGTTAAGGGGGAACACCGGACGAGAAGCGCCGTGCCGTAAGACCACTCGAGGTATCCCGCACTTTCTCAGTTTATGGCCAGCAATATTGTTATGTTTAACCCTTGTGTGGTGTTCGGGTCTGTGGGACCCGTTTTTAATGTTTACTAAAAGAAAAATTATGCAATTAATTGTTGTTTCAACCTCAGATTCATTGGCCTTGGCTCATTTTCTATAAAGAACATAAAAATAAACAACTTTATAATGACTGTACACTGTACACCCCCCCCTACACATTTATATTACATATGTGGTGTTCGGGTCCACTGGACCCGGAGGTAATAAGAGAGTGAAAATTGAATGTGCTATGTAACTTAACTTTGTTTTTCTCTTATCTGGGACTCCTGTGAGTGCATGAGTGTGTTTGTATATATGTCTGTACATATGTGATGGATGCATGTCAGAGTTTTGTCCTTCTGCACTTGCTGTAACAGCGCAAAGATACATCATGTTATATATCATGCATGAACACTTGTCTGCCCCCACTGTCCCAAACACTTTACCTTTTGTCTAACAGGAACCATTCTACATTTTACCATTATATCCTTTACAAATAATAACCATGGTTGTATTATAGTAAAAGTGTAGTAATCATTGTAAACTGGTGTATTGATTACTATTTGTAAAACCATGAGTTACCACAAAACCTATGGTGTGTGTGTTTGTGTGTGTATGAGTGTGTGTGAGAGAGTGAGAAATGGAGAAAGTAAAATTTCATATCCAAGCATTTTCATCAGTTTAGGTTGTAGCCAAAAGCAACACATTGTACTGCAGTGTGTGTGGACATAAGATGGACAGGAAGACACAGTATACGTCTATAAAATGCAAGAAATGCATATGCAACACAACTACACAGTTAAAATCTGCTTCTTATGTGTTGTGTAGGCTGACATGAACAGGTTATGTGTTCAGTATGGATAATGTGTTATGATACCGCATCTTTTCAGATGGGGCTTGTGCTGTATAGACGGACACAAATGTGTACAATTTCAAACTAAACTATTCAAAGAATTAAACATCAAAGTGATGAAAAACTTATTTGAGATGAAAAAGTGATGAAAATACTTATTTTAGATAAACATCTGGGGGAGAATAGAATTTTCTTCTCTTATTTCATATTATCACAAAATCGAATAGCACTTTAATCTATATATAGTCCTCTACCAGTGGTAAATGACAAATATTAACTATAAATTCTGTCTATATTACTTGCAATGAGGCTAAAGTAATCATCTGTAAACAGTTATACATAAATTTGTATGACTGCATTGGTTTAAGATATAAATAATACAGTGGGTCCACTAGACCCACAAACATTGTCTAAGTAACAGAAATATGAACACCACACAAGGGTTAAGGACATTATGGAATTAAGATATATCAGTAGTATGTTATGATTGTACTGTATTATTAAATACAATCGTTGCTGAGTCTGCAGTCTGAACACTTTACCTCAGAGCGTCCGTAAACTGAATGAATTTAGAATATCACCTGAAAATCCAATATCAACAAATTTTCATGAGAGTAGCTGATTTCTGTAAATGAATGTAAAATTTAATGTACATTACAGCACATGGTGAAGTCCCTATATACATTAACAACAATTTGAGACAAATAAGTGTAAATTTAAAACTATGTACATGGCGCCGCAGACAGACGCAAAATGGCGCCGCCGGTACACACACATACTGTACCCTGTGTCTCTTCGTTCCCTAGCTCCCGAGGTCGTGAATCAGTTTACCATGTACACAGGTTCGGGCACTGGTAAGGACTTTAGCTCGCTTGACATTGGGACACTGTTAACTTATTATCATGTGATGTGGCTGCTTAAGCGTGTTGTAATCACTCACAGCTGTTACTCATCAACAACCGGCAAAACCAACAGCTCTTTGACTTATTTTTTAAACAATACATTGTGAAAAACGCTGTCATTATCCTCTTATATATCCATGCATAAAATTGAAGGAATATGATTACATTTTAAATATAATTTTTTTTAACAATTTTAAATAAATGTTATTATTTTAAATATTGAGTAGATTGTGGTCCCTTACTGTCTAGAGATGTGTGCTTTTTATTTAAAACTAAAACAAAATGTTTGTCTTTATAAAAATTCTGTCGCATTTCATTTAGTTTATTAAGTCGATATTCAGAAAAGGTCACGTGATTTCCAGTAAGGGAACATAGGGACCATCGATGCTCACAGGGTTTTGTGTTGCTTTGAGTTATGTTTACCAGCTGCACCATGCTTATAATATTATACAGTGCTCTACTGGCTGAAGTAGTGAGATTTAAAGAAGCAGGTCAAGTCTTCAAATTGTTGCTAACCTCTATATGTTTTCTCCAGGTCTGTTTAAATGGACAGCTTTGTCACTGATAAGCTAACTGAGTGGCGGCTGTTTGAGCTGACAGAGACATTTTTGAGGTGAGCTTTTTACTCTTTATTGCCCTAATATCATCTCTCTATACCTAAACATTTTTCTTTAAAGGAAAACTACACCGTTTTTCAATATTTTACTATGTTTTTACATTAACTTTGACGAAATAATACATCCCTGTCTTTTTCAAAGCGTGCAGTACATCGTGTACAGCGTGTCGTGAATGTGTTAGCATTTAGTCTAGCCCCATTCATTCCTTAGGATCCAAACAGGGATGAATTTAGAAGCAACAAAACACTTCCATGTTTTCCCTATTTAAGAGGCGACGATATTTTAAGCGGATTAAAAAATGAGAACTATGTTGTATGGCGGAAGAGCACTTAGTTTGCAGCACTTTGACCTCTGGTGCAGTAACATCACTCCTGTGAACTCTCCCATCTTTTTCAAAATCGGTGTGATGAGTGATGATGTTACTGCACCAGAGGTCGAAGTGCTGCAAACTAAGTGCTCTTCCGCCATACAATATAGTTCTCATTTTTATCCGCTTAAATAGGGAACACATGGAAGTGCTTGGTGGCTTCTAAATTCACCCCTGTTTGGAATGGAATGAATGGGGCTAGGCTAAATGCATTAATAACACGCTGTACAAAGATGAACTGCATGCATAGAAAAAAGACAGGGATGTATTATTTCGTCTAAGTTAAGGTAAGAACATAGCAAAATATTAAAAAAACTTTTTCTTTAACAGGGCTTAAAGGGATAGTTCACCCAAAAATGAAAATTCTGTCATCATTTACAGGCCATCTGTCATGGTCCTGTCAGCCCTGTATGTATTTTATGTGTTTCATGTGACAGGATCATGGCAGCCCACTGTTGTCTTGTTTTGTGTGGAGAATCATGTGGTCTGTGTATGTTTTGTGTACCGCATGCTCTCCTGTCTTTAGTCTTAACCTTACCCTCCTGTTTCCTTGTTAAGTCTTGATTAGTTAATTCCCTCCACCTGTTTGTCATTGTTCCCTAGTTTAGTTTTCCCTATTTAAAGCCATTGTGTCTTACGTCTTGTGCCGGTTCATTGTGTATTCAGGGATACCATGTTGTGTGTGCGCTTTGTCTTGTCGTGTTTATTTTGTAGTCATTGTCATTGTTTGCCCCCTTGAGGGTTTTATGATTTAATAAACGTCTTTGAGTTACGAGCTGTCTGCGATTGGGTTCTATCCACCACCACACCTTGACAGAATGAACCGGCCATTCTGGAACCCAGCAGACAGCTCTTTTGTTTTGTTTTTTACCTGATGTCGTCGAGTCTGCTGTTGTCCGTCCAGTCCTGCTTTGTCCTGATGTCTATCCAGTCCTGCCCCGTCCTGCCGTTGTCTGTGGAGTTGTGTTCCTGTGGCCGTGCAGTGAGCCCCGCGGGTGTGTTCCTGATCGGTGGCGTCTTCGGTAGGGCTACTGGTCGACGAGCTTCGCGGGAGTGTTCCTGTTCGGGGAGCTCCGCGGGACAGATCCGGATCAACGAGCCCCACGGGAGTGTGCTGGTCGGTGAGCCCGCGGATAAGTGCCGGGATGGTGTGATTCGCGGGAAGTTCCTGGTCGGCGGATCCCGTGGGAGTGTTGGAACGTCGGACTGTTGCCGCGATGGAGCTCTTTTCAGCGAGCCCCGCGACAGAGGATCGGCCAGCAAGCTCCGAGATTCTCACTGGTCAGTGAGCCCCGCGAGCATTTCTATACGGCGTGTCCTGTGTCCTGTTCGGGGTCGGCGGGCCGAGCGGTGCTGGGTTCCGGGCCCACTTCCTGGGCGGAGACCGTCTGTCCCGCCTTCTTGTTTTCGGGGGTCCGGACATTGGGCACTGTCGGCCTTTTGGCCGTTGGACTTTGTTTATTGTTTTATGTTATGTTTAGATGTTGCCTGGGGACGCCTCCAGAGGGGAGTACTGTCATGGTCCTGTCAGCCCTGTATGTATTTTATGTGTTTCATGTGACAGGATCATGGCAGCCCACTGTTGTCTTGTTTTGTGTGGAGAATCATGTGGTCTGTGTATGTTTTGTGTACCGCATGCTCTCCTGTCTTTAGTCTTAACCTTACCCTCCTGTTTCCTTGTTAAGTCTTGATTAGTTAATTCCCTCCACCTGTTTGTCATTGTTCCCTAGTTTAGTTTTCCCTATTTAAAGCCATTGTGTCTTACGTCTTGTGCCGGTTCATTGTGTATTCAGGGATACCATGTTGTGTGTGCGCTTTGTCTTGTCGTGTTTATTTTGTAGTCATTGTCATTGTTTGCCCCCTTGAGGGTTTTATGATTTAATAAACGTCTTTGAGTTACGAGCTGTCTGCGATTGGGTTCTATCCACCACCACACCTTGACACCATCTACAGCAGGGCTATTCAATTAGTTTGTCGTGGGGGCCAGTTCATAAAAAGTATCTTAAATGAGGGGCCGGAGATATAACAGTGATGATGACTAAATTTTTCTACATTTAAACATATTCATGTTGTATTTTGAAACTGCATAACAAAATCATCAGTGCATTGTACAATAGGCTTTTTCTACAAACATGTATTTTGAAACTGCATTCAACAACATTAGTGCATTGTTAGATGTCAGAGTAGGCTTTTTCTACATCCAGACATGTTCGTTGTATTTTAAAATTGCATAACAACATAAGTAAGATGCCCAAGTAAGCTTTATTATACATTTAAATAGGTAAATAAGATCCATATCACACTTGAGAATTTAACTCATTTACTCACTTCAGTGCACATAACAAAAAAGTTTATAATATGGAACAATTGTTTTATGCTGTTTTTTTGTCAAAAGCTAATTATTACAGTAGCCCTATTTAAACTACAACAGCCATCTTAATAACTGGCAAACATTAGGCTACCTTCTAATAAACAGAATATGTTTTTAGATTTCGCAAGAGCAGTAAAATCAGGTGTATGTTTGTCAGCATGATACGCATACAGTGGTGCAGGTGCTGTGAGCGATGGGCGACTAACTGTTACTCGTTTTAATTGCATTCTTATGTGAGAACGATGACTCGCATAATATTTGAGCTTTTGTCTGCTTTGAATTTTGGAGAAACTGCAGGATCTTTTTGTCTAGTCCACAAAATCGTTTCAACGAGTTTTCTTTATTAAGACATCTAACGTTAATGTAATTGTGGATAAGCATAAACATATCAGACAACAGTTGTCGGAAAAGGCAGTGTTTTAAGCTGAAAATACAACAAACAAAGTTAAAACAACCATAGAGTCCGGTCTCTTAACTCACCACTGTCTGTCAGCTATCGCGTCTTGAGACGCGGGCGCGAGCGGGGGCGGCGATCGCTTTGAACTTGTGGACAAAAGCGCGAATATAATCACGTGACACAGCTGCTCGCACCAGTCACGTGACTCGCGCTCTGCAGCTCATGCTGCATGAAACAGACGCACGCGCATCAACTCGTAACTGTACGGCCCGTTGTCTAACTTACTAAATTTATTTTAGAGATGTCTTTTTTACAGACTACATAAGGGCCGGATCAAATTACCTTGGGGGCCGGGTTTGGCCCGCGGGCCGCCAATTGAATAGCCCTGATCTACAGGGTTGAGAAGAAGACTATCCGGCATTCAACTGAAGAGTCCCTGACAGCGTTCATACACCAAATGTCTGTAAGTACAATGGACCAGTTTCTCAGCACCACTCTGTGAGAGAATATTCTTAATTCTATAACTATACTGTACATGTCAAAGAAGACTATCCAGGGGACATGTTTCATGTGAAAGCTAAAGGGTGAATCTTGGTTTAAGAAAAACAACTTCAAGGTTCCTCCAATCTGACTAGAAAGTGAAGTTAAAGATGTTAAGTTTTATTACTCAGTGGTTCTCAACCTACATTTTCTTGTACACATTCATGACCCACTCAAAATGAAGACACCAATTAAGAACCACAGCTCATTTGGCTTCCTTGTACAGTTAGTATCAGCATTATAACACAAACTGGTAGTCTATTATCTTGCTTACAATTTACTTTCTACACAATATTCACTTTATATCTTTCTGTCTCTGTCTGTTTTAGGTTGGAACAAATATGGTGGAATACAGTGGCGGCTCTTAACTGCTCATCCGAAGATGCGCCAATTCAAAATAAGTGTTCAGATTGTCACGTTTATGGTTCCCTTTTCCAAAATATGTGTCCTGCGTGTCGACAGATCCTGTGTGCATCACGTGTTTTGTCAAAATAAGTGTCTGCTGCACATGCTGTGAGGAATTTCGAAGAATGAACCCAAGAGCAGACACGGGAGGACAGGACAAGACTTTTATTGTGACAAGACAGGGGCAAAAACAAAAACCCACGAGGGGGCAAACAAGAGAGGAAGCATACAACAATAAACTAACACTAGACTAGACTAGACACAAGACTAACAATGTACTTTACAGGTAACAGTAGACTACACTTAACTACACTAAACAGGGTACTCACAAGATTATTCAAACAATGACAGATCTTGGCACAGGTAACAGACTGGAAACATCAGACGAACGAGCACAGAACAATGAAAACGAGGACTTTAAATAGGGAGCAAATGATGAGGACAATAGGTGAAACTAATAAACGAAGATGACAAGGGAGCGGGGTAAAAGAGACAAGACACTGAAAACACGTGACTGGAAACACACATCCAAAGCCACGTGTCCCCACACATAACATGGTACTGTCAGAACCCTGCCACTAGAGACTAGATTCTAAACATAACAAGATTCTGACAGGATCCTGACACATGCGTCAAAACCGTTTATGATACAATAGACGCTCGTGCTCCTAAAATACACGCCAGACACTTCCTTAACAGTAAACTCTTATTACGCATGAGATTATGCGAGTATCTGGCAAACGCGAGCATCTCTTTTATCATAAACCCTTTAGACGCGTCTGCAGCAGGCACTTATTTTGACATGACACGTGATGCACACACGATCTCTCAAAGCGCAGAACACATATTTTGAAATTACAAACCACACACATGACAAGCTACATACAGTGGGTATAGAAAAGAATCACCCCCCCTTTAAAATACTCACATTCTGCTGCCCTGCAGCCCGAACCGAAGACAGACAAAAGCGATTTTTGTTTCATTCAGCTGCATTTACAACTTATAACATCCAAGTGAAAGATACAATACCATCTTGTCATTTAAAAAAAATACAAAATAAAAAACAGAATCACTGAATTGGAAAAAGGATCACCCCCCTCCTAAAAATGACTTGTAAACCCAACCAGGTGTAGTTAATCACCTTCTCAATAGCACACAAAGCCAATTGACTTTCAACTGTGATCAGCTGTCGTCATTTTGATTAGCTCAACATGAAACAAGCTTTTCCTGAAGCATTTCAGTCCTTGGTAGTGCAACTGAAGAAAACAATCAACTATGGGTGGCAAGGCATTGTCAAAAGATTTGTGGATCTGTTGTGGAGAGGCACAAGTCAGGAGATGGATACAAAAACATCTCAAAGGCTTTATCAGTGCCTAGAAGCACAGTGAAGTCTATTATTAAGAAGTGGAAGGTATTTGGTACAACACAGACCCTCCCTGGGTCAGAATGTCGCTCCAAACTGGATGAAAGAGCCAGGAGGAAACTGGTCAGAGAGGCTACCAAGAGGCCTACAGCAACTCTGAAGCAGTTGCAGGAATTCATGACAAAGACTGTTCATTGTGTGCATGTGACAACAATGTGGCTTGTATGGGAGGGTTGCAAGAAAAAAGCCACTCCTCAAGAAAGGCCACATGCAGTCACGACTGAGCTTTGCCAAAACGCACCTTGAAGATTCTAAGGCCACGTGGAAAAAGGTGTTATGGTCAGATGAGACTAAAATTGAATTATTTGGCCTCAACGCCAAACGATATGTCTGGCGAAAATCCAATACAGCTCACCATCCCTACAGTAAAGCATGGAGGTGGTAACATCATGTTATGTGGTTGTTTCTCTGCAGCAGGGACTGGAGAACTTGTCAGGATAGAAGGAAAAATGGATGGGGCAAAATACCGTCAAATTCTTGAGGAAAATCTGCTGCTCTCTGCCAGAAAGTTGTCAATAAGAAGAAGATTTACCTTCCAACATGACAATGACCCAAAGCACACAGCAAAACTGACCACACAGTGGTTGAAGGACAAAAAGGTGAATGTCCTTGCATGGCCTAGTCAGAGCCCAGACTTAAACCCCATTGAACATTTGTGGAATGACTTGAAGACAGCAGTCCACAAACGGTCACCATCAAATTTAACTGAATTGGAGCGGTTCTGCAAAGAAGAGTGGTCAAATATTGCAACGTCTAGATGTGCAAAGTTAGTAGAGACATATCCCAACAGACTAAAGGCTGTAATTAAAGCAAAAGGTGGCTCAACAAAATACTGAAACAAGGGGGTGATTCTTTTTCCAACTCAGTGATTATGTTTTTTTATAATTTTTTTCTGACATGTCGGAGCCAAATCTCTCACCTGGATGACACAAGTTACACTGAGTAAATACAGCTGAACGAAACAAAAACCGTGTCCGTCCCCAACTCAGGCCGCAAAGCAACAAAACGTGACCACCTCAAAGGGGGGTGATTCTTTTCCACACCCACTGTACATGTTGTGACGAACTTCGCATCGGGCGTCCTTGAATAAAGAAGTCACCGGCTGTCACTGGTGGAATACCTTCAGCAATCGAAGCCGTTCCCCTCTGGGAGATCTTAAGCTGCATACAATCAATGTTTGAAGACTTAAAGCAGGGGTCGGCAACAGGCGGCCCGCGGGCCAATAGTGGCCCGCCAGCAATATTTTCTGGCCCGCCAGATTAATTTGAAGTCCGTTTTTTTATTTTTTTTTAATCATCTTTTTTTATTTTAAAATCACCGTTTACAAAATGGGCCCGTTGTATCTTTCCTACATTCTGTTTTAAAAATAAAAACCAAAAATAAAATAAACAAAAACGACTTGTTTTTCTATTATTTATTTCCTGAACTAAAATCCAAACGACTCGTTTTCTGAATGTGCGCGCAGATCAAAAAAAAAAAAAAATGAATGAAAACGGGTTCGGACAAATTTTAATTGAACACCTTAGCAGACATATACCAATGAAATAAATTTAAACAGATCAGGTACTAATAGATTACATTTTAATAAGGGTTTTAATAAGGGTTTGAATAGCAACCATGCTTTCCTGTAAGTCTCATTCGCTTACAGTCCGACTTTTGAACTTTTTTCATTATTATTTATTCGCGTATAACACACTGACAAATAATATGTATTACCTGATAAAAAAATATTTGCACTAAATGCTGCACAAAACTCTTCCTCTAGCCCAGAGGTCCCCAACCACCTGGTCGTGAACAAGTTGCCACCGGCTCGCAAGAATGTCCTGAAAAAAATGTGTATAATAGCTATCTTAACGGGCCGCTTTTTCTCGTTCTTTCTCTACCAGCGCATCCGCGATCATAACTGTCATTAGAGTTTGAGCATAGCTTACTTATAAAACACAATCGATCAAATAATTGCAGAGGTATGACTTCATGAATCATTTGCAAATTTACCTCGTAAATCATGTCAATGCATCACGCGTGAAGACGTTAAACTCCGTGACATTGCAAATTACTGAAAAGTAATTGCTGGCTTTTAAAAACCACTACAAAATATGATAAAAATAAACTCTTTTACTGCAGTAATATTTTCACTAATACACTTTTACTTGAACTTTGGGTTCGAGCCCAACCAAGGTTCGAGTTGCCTTCGAGAACAGCAAGTCAAGTTTGTTTACTGTTAATTATGAAGACTAAATGGGCAGGTAAATTCGTTAAAAAAATGAAAGTAATCCGCTGTAACAGATGACTCGGAGTCAAATAGAGGCCATTGGGCATCTGGATTTCAACAGCCCTAAAATTGTGATACTTAGATAACCCTGTCTCCTCTATCACCCATCAAGGCTGTAAAGTGGGCGACAATTAAAGCGTATGCAGTCATAAAAGGAGGTTCAAAGGAATTCCACCATTCTGGCCATCGCCAGAGACACAGCAGGGGGGGCACAGACGATATGTCTCTGATGAAACCACGTTTAAAATTCACAATGAGCTGTTTAAATGTATATATATGTTATATCCCTTTACTGCATGATCATGTATATGTGATGTAACTGTGTTGTTAACACTTTAGTTAGATTTTGTTCACTGTAGCATGGTTCATATCTTAAGTATGAAATTATTATTCAACGTGATCTTAAACCCATGTCTTGTTTAGTATCAAATTAACCTACTCTTTATTTCCTAATCATTTCTATGTATCATATTACCATAAGCCGCATCAATGTCATTTAATATCGATTTGAAGGGTTATGGAAACAAACTTTTATCATTATGCAAGTACGCAAGTGTGATGTCTGAAAGATCAAAGACTTGTTTCCCCGCACGATCGAACACCTCGCACATTGGTCATTCACCTAAAATGGGCTGGGCGCGTGAAAGGTCAAAACGGCCTATCGCCCAAGCCATCATTGCTCAATTCGCTCAATCGCTCAGTTCGTTCAGTTACTCAGGTAACCCATCAGAGCAGTTTGGAAACTCGCTGAGACTCACCCAGAGTCCCTCGGATTCATCATCTTTTCTCTGAGCCCTGTCTCTTCAGGACAGTCTTTCCTGGCTTTGCGTTAGAGTTCGGAAAACCACGCGGACCAATCTGCCCTACGAAACAACTTAACGGACTACCATCTTACGAACACATCTGGACTCTCTCTCTCTCTGCCTCCTTGCTCGCACCGCGTGCAGCAGAAACTTCGCAACGCAACACAAAGAGCCAAATGCAAGTATAAACTTGTTTTACTCGCTGATGTTTAAGCTTTACCCCTTATAAAATTAAGGCGCTACTTAGAGATTTTCCGATGGTTTGTGCAGATGTTAAGCAATAGTGCTTTGCCAATCTTTTACTCTCTCTCTCTAGCTTTTTCAATCTTTTCTTTCTCATCTATGTTTTATGTTATTGTATGTGTGTATGTTTAGTTAGTCGTTATGTGTACTTCATTTTATAGTTAATAAACCGGTTTGCATTTTCACAATTGAATTGTTTCTGTGTTCAATGCTCATGAAAGTAAAGTCACTATTTCTGCCTTTTGATCCAGCTACACGCTGCGAGTAGCACTGAATATCAGTGAGAAGGTTAATTTTAAAGGCCATGAAATTAACAATTCTTAGACGTTAATATACGATTATGGATATATGTCTTCGGTGGACGAACATATTAATTAATTGTTATTATTAATTCTGCTACGCCAGGTAAAACCTGATAAACTTGTATAATTAATTACAGTTAATTATACATAATATTCCCTTTTGAGCTAAAATCTAAGATTCCCTTGGGAATCCCTGTAGTGTTTCGGTCGGAGGTTCATAGTGTTTCAAATAACGTTATTTCCCTCCTCCCGCTGAAATTCGCTACACCGCCAAAATATGGTTTTACATGTCTATTAAAATAAAGCCATTATTAATTTTCCTAACGCATAGTTCTTTGATCTTTACCTGCGTTTAAAACATTATAAATTTGGCAAAGGAGGATGTTCAGCAATTTGAACAGCAACTCCGCAACCAACTATGATTTTGGTTTATGATGGTTAGAAATCTGAGTGAGAGGCTTTGTCCTATTTAATTTATTATTTATATTTCATTATAAATACAATGAATACAATGTTAAAATAATATTTTTATTGGCACAAACACAATTTTTGTATAACATTTAAAATTATCTGTCTCTTTTCGTTAGAGACATTTGAATGTGAGATTCTGGAAACGTGACGTTAAGTTTTGCGGACCCGTCAGGTCGGGAAATAAAGCGGGTGAACACAAAGTGTATGAATGTATGAATAGAACCTTGTCGGAGCTGGACAAAAAACCGTCCAGCAGAGACCTCCTTAAACCTTAGGTGTGTATGTGTGTGTCCCGGATAAATATTAATAAAAAAAGGAATAGTTCAAAAGTCGGACTGTAAGAGTATTTCATGAGAGCATAAATGCCTGTAATATTACCACTATAGTACTTGATCTGTTTAAAATGATTTCATTGATATATTATGCCTATAAAGGAGTTAAATAAAAAAACTGTCTAATCCAGTAATTACTTTTTTTATCTGAGCACACAATCAGAAAACCCGTGGTGGTTATTTTTTTCATTTTTGTTTTTAATTTGAAAAAAAAAAAACGATTGAACGAATGATACACAGACCTATTACCATGTTTTTAGCAATTTTTAATGCTGTCTTTCGTCTTTTAAATAGGAAATAAAGACAATGTTTCTTGACAAAAGATCAGGTAGCCTATACAAGGCTAATTCAAAATAAGACGTAAGTGTGCCAACAACAGTTGGCCCGCCATCTACTGGCTAAAAAAAATATTGGCCCGCAACCACAGTTACTTGCCGACCCCTGACTTAAAGCATCAAGTTCAATCCAATTATTGAATGTTGTCAAATGTTTGAGAGTTGTTTATTTTTCTATTTTTCCTTTCTAATGTTATTACAGTGTGACCTAAAATAAATAGGTCCAAGTGTGTGTTTTTATATAGAATTTAATTGAATGCAATAAAAATTTAAAACTGCTTGAAGTGTGTAAGTGTCTGAATTTTTCTTTTCTGAAATAAGGCATAGTGGCATAGTTACACAATTTAGGTTATCTTAAAAAGGATCTACTTATTTCTGGGTTTTTCCACCCAGATATTGGGGTTGTTCTTTTGACCCAGAAGTTGGGTTATATTAACTACAATGTTGGGTTATTTTAACCCAGAAGTTGGGTCAGGTATTTAACCCAGAAGTTGGGTCAAAAACAATAACCCATTTTTCTGGGTTGAAATAACCCAGAAATTAGTTGGTCCCTTTTTACCCCAGGTGTTGGGTCAAAAATAACCCATTATGGTAAGATATATCTTTTTGAGTCTTCTTAGCGCGCTAGGAGTTAACGTTATCGGGGAAGCGGGCCCAGACACTTTACATTTTAGTGTGTTTTTTTTCATACAGTTTATGTTAACTAAACCTCAGTACATGTGTGACTATCAGAGAGATGATCTTACTCCAGTATCTTCAGTTTACAGTCAGGATTCTTCAGTAGATTAGAGATCAGCTTCACTCCTGAATCTCTTAGTTTATTAAAAGACAGATTCAGTTCTCTCAGGTGTGATGGGTTTGATCTCAGAGCTGAAGTCAGAGCAACACAACCTTCATCTGTGATATCACAACCATACAACCTGTAGAGAACAGAGACACACAGTTTGTTCACACACAGATCAAATCTACAGTGAGTTGAATTTGTTTCTCTTCTGTCATCATTTAGGGGCAGTTTCGCGGACAGGGATTAGCTTAAGCCAGGACTAGACCTGAGTTTAATTAGGAAATATAACTAGTTTTAACAAACATACCTTACTAAAAACATTACTTGCATGCATTTTGAGGCAAAACAAAGTGCCCTGATGTATTTTAAGATATGTCAGTGCAAGTTGTTTTCAGTTTGGACAGCTCTTACATTTGTTTTAGTCTAGAACTAGTCTAATCCCTGTCCGCGAAACTGCCCCTTAGTGTTTATGAACATTTTCATTTTAGTTTTGTTTATGTGTGTTTGTGTTTTACTGAAACACATCAGTGAGATTTACAAGGAAATTAACTTCATCAGTTTATGTTTATATTAACAGTGTGATTTATTTTTTATACAGTAATGAAATCAGATTTCTCTCATCAGACATCACAAAATTTTCACTTATGTTTTTATTTCTGAATGATTTTGTTTTTACTTTTTACTTTGTTTTGTTTTTCTCATCATAATTCAATTTTAATGTTTTATGTTTGTGACTTTCAGTAAGAGTTAAAGTGTTGTGATGAATGTTGAATAAAATCAGCTTCATTTATCAAATACATAACTGAGATTAAATTAAAATTCACTATTTAACATTTAAAGTGGACCAAAACTTTTTATAAATGTTGTGTTTGAGTTTTGAACAATACTTGTCTGAGGACATCTTAGGGTGTTTTCAGACTTGAGTCTATGTTTCAGAACATGCTGCTTTTTCTCCTTGGTTCAGTTTGTTTAGTCATATGTGAACACGGCAGGGGTGGACTGCTTTAGTCTATGATCACAGCAGCCACAACTACCAGATGAAGATCAATAAAACACTCCCAAGAGGTAAATGTAATTGAAAAATACAGTACATAAATCAAATAATCAGAGAAAATGCAACATTATTAAACATAGATTAAAGATAATTGTGACCATGCTTGTGAAAACCCAGCTGAAGTATTTCTTTGTGATTTACTGTTTTCCACATAAAATCATCTTACATAATGTAAAGAACATTTTGTGAAAATATGAACTTGATATATTTAATGTTGACTGAGTAATGTCATGTCAGTGATTGAATTCATAGTGAAATTAATGCTTGAAATTAAACTGTGATGCTTTTTATCTCACAAAAAGATTTGAGACTTTAGTCTGATTTTCAGAGACCGTCTCAGTGACATACTGTATACTTGAGCTGTTACACACACCAATAACATTATAACATTTAAAATTGGCGAACAACAACAATGCATCTTTTCTATACAGTTACCTTATGCCTCAAATAAGACTGGGTCAAAAATGCTTGACCAAAGCTTGTATTATAATTATTAGCATTATTTATAAGATGAAGAACAGGTTTCACACACCAGCAGCTACACTAAAGCAAAAATAACGACATATCATTGAAACCGTGAACTTAAGAAAACAGCTATACTGTTATTAAATGACTCTTCAGACTGTTTATTAATCAGCAGGACTCTAAAATGAAATGAAGGACAACTGTAGATAAACGTCTCCATCTCTCTAACAAACTACAACAACTATAACAGATTACGACAGATTGATTTCTTAAAGCTGTTGCAAGTTGAGAAGCTTTAATATACATAACTGGACTAGTTTAGCCTTAGTTGCATTTCTGTTTTATCACAATCAACTTGATTCTCAACTGCTTAAAAATCCTTCCTTGGCATATTGCGTTACAAAACATTGGAGTGTGTAACCGATAGCATTTCTAGTTTATGTTAATTAGGTTATACGGGCTACGTTAATTAAAACAGCTTATAAGGGCTGACTTTGCGTTAGAATCATAACATAAAACAGGGAACGTAAATCCCCTTGTGTTTTTTTAAACTGGGGTGAACAGAGCGAAGACTTATTACAGTGGAAAGAAAACTGCATTGTATTGCTCCAGCGTCACATTGTGTAAACTGCATTTATAGTAAGGAAGTGCACATATGCAGATATCATAGAAATTAGCATCAAATACACACACCTTGCTCTCTTCTGAAGTTTACGCGCATTGTGAGACCGTGGATTAAAGAAGGTGCTAAAACGCAGAGTAAAGACGGGGCAGAGCTAAGAGGGCTCATCTTAAGGGGATTGTGTGTGCGGCACAGTCCTTGGCTGAGGCCCCAATAATTTCATGGGCCCTTAGAATCGTCCTAACCCCCCCCCCTTAAGGCGCCCCTGGTTGCCGGTAACAACAGTCGTTAGAGGAACCCCGAACTACACTTGTATTCAATTAAAAAAGGTGTTAAATCAGCGGAATAAAGGATTGCCTTCAATCAGAAGTGACCACTAAGATAACATAAATGCTTGTCTAATAATAATGAATAGTAACATATAAGTTACAGCTGTCACTTATACTTACAAGCCTACAGTAATGGATTCATACGCCCTTAAACACTTTTCTCCTAAACTTTTCACTTTACACAAAACCTTTTTATACAGTATACATTTATATACGACAATGGACATTTTGACTTAATTATGAGTGTATGTGACGGTAAAGCCTGAAAGATCAGAGTTCTGCATGTGCACGTTTGTTCCCGCTGAGATGTTATGGACAGCAGACTTTCTTTTGTGTCCCAGAAACTTATTTTCAGGAGCAGATTAACCATATGGGCAAACTGGGCGAGTGCTGAGGGGCACCAAAGTCTTAGGGGCACCAACTGAAACCAGCAATAAAAAATATTTTATAAAATTACAAAAGTACTTGCTCTTTAAGACGTAAGTTGTTCATCTACTAAGTAAGCGTGATCGGCAGCAGCTAAGTGGCATAGCCAAAAAAAAGTACATTAAGCCACAAACATGTATGTTTTTCCACGCTGGTGCCGAGTAGTCTGTTAGCAGCACTAACGATGACTCAAATTTATGCTCTGTTGATCAATCAATTACTGACGGAGACACCATCGATCAAATAAACAGAAGTGCACCTGATGAACCGAAGCATCCAGAAACAATCAACCAACAGCAAGACTAAAGCTCCTACACCCAGACTGAGGTGGATGATGAAACAGACAATCGACAGTTTGCTGTTCCTGGTGATCTGGGCTTGTGGGGGTTCATTACAGAAAAAGTGAGGGAAGAGTATACAACGTGGAGCTGCAGTCTATCAGAATCAGGCTGCCAAATAACCAACATCTGTATGAGATTGTGGAATGAGGGAAGAACACGTTCTCTTATAAATTAATTATTACAGTCTCGTCCCCAAAACAACTTAATTGTTCCTAAGGAATAGCTACTGTACTCTCCGTCAACTGGATTGGTTTATTGCTATTCATGCAAACTTTTCTCCTCACAAAATCATACATTTATTACAGGCTTCTGTGACTGGAAACATCTTGAGAGGATATCCGACCACGAAAAGAGTGCGGATCACTGACGTAACATGCTTGATTTAATAAACAGAGCAAAACACAAATCGAGGTCAAGACCAGACCTCTCCCATGTTGATCAGTTGACATTTATCTTTGGATTTGTTAATGCTGAGGGAAGAGAAGTTAAAAAGATTCTGTGGATTTGAGCCCATCTATAGCCACACAGGTGCAAGCCTTGCTGAGTGTGTACTAAAAATGGTGCAAGACTTGGGGTTGGACTTGTCAAATTGTCAACTACAATGCTATTAGAAAAACGCTTGCAAAAATTGCTGCAAATTGTAATGAAACAGCAGACACAAGACGTGATGCTGCCGCACTCGCTGGTAAGATAAATAATCTGGAAACGACGATAATGACTACACTGTGCAGGACCGTGCACAGACATTTTGAGGGGCAGTGGCCCAAACCAAAAAGGGGGCAAGGGGGGCACAATTTATATGGTTTTAACAATATGATGTGTTGTGCTGAAGCTTTGAATCCATGTTGGCAATTTTGAACAGCTTTTGCAGCCTCCCTTCCAACTCTGTCTTTTTTTGAAAAAACATTGTTTTTTATTTTTTGCGACAAAGTGTGCCAACAACAGCAAATTTGGTGTTATTTATATTAGATCTCATCGGGTACTCATTAGACAATCACTGTTATTCTAAAAATGTTTGCTAAGTTGTTTGCACTTTAAGAAGACAGAGAGCAAATCATCCACAGAAATACAAAAACATAGGAAAGCCGAGAGAGTTCATCCATATTTTTATTTTTGCTGCTTGTTTTCTCATGATCTCGAGATAACAAAAGTTGTTTTCTCGCTATCCAGACATAATAATCCAAATGCCATAATGTCATTTCCTGTCCATAATATTTCATTTATTTTGAAGTGAATATGGAGTCTTCGCCATTACCACGTGTAGCTAATTGTCGATAGACTTAATAAATAAATAAAGTTTGATGTTCGTGAATGTAGGGACCATCTCTAAAGTGCACTGTACACGTTTCTATCTTCAATAGTATTTAACAGGTTATTTGAATAAATATAAAACATCTAAAAAAAGTGTGCATTATAGTTGACAACCACGAACACTTTACAGTTGGTTTTGTGACTGTTTGTTGACTTTAAGTTATTCCATTTTAATGCTGTTTAAAGTAGAAACGTGTATGGAGTACTTTAAAGACGGTCCCTAAATTCACCGTGCTATCAAATGGTCAATTATTGGCAAATCCGTTTCATCTTGAGCGAATCCCTGAAGTAAAATCTCATTTGTTCATCCATGCTAATTTGCTAAATATGCTTTTGCTGTCTAAAATGTATGTTCTATTGAGTACACGTAAGCTTTGGTCACGTCGCAAGAGTGCAACTTTTGTTATGTCGAGACCACGAGAAACAAGCAGCTTGTTTTCTCGTGATCTCGACATAACAAAAGTTGTATTCTTGTGATGTGATTAAAGCTAAAAGATAACGAGAAAATTAAGTAGTGATCACGAGAACACAAGCAAGCAAAAATAAATATAGAACACGACCTCTCTCGGCTTCAAACTACCAAATTACTAATTGAGCAGCTCAACAACTGAGGTAATATAATGAATCTACCTGTTAATACAACAAACTGTCATCTTCGCCCTTCAAAGAGTGGACACAGAATGTGAGAGATGCTGCGGAGCGGGCGGGAAATCACGAAGTGGATTACCAGAAACAGTGGATCTTTAGAGGAGCGGTAACAGAACACTTTGACTGGGGTTGGCGAGAGGGGCACCTCAGCCGATTAGGGCAGAAGGGCAGTTGCTCTAGCCACCGGGCCACCCCCCTGTGCACGGCCCTGACACTGTGGAACCGGGTGCTAAACAGATTTAAGGCAACAAGCGTTCATCTGCAAAAAGGCGACATGGACGTATCCACTGCTGTTGAACTATTGCAGTCATTACACTTTTATGTTGACACTACGAAAGCAGTTTGCTGAGGTAGATGAATCTGCTCGTGCTCTCGGTGTTACTCAGACTTAACAATATGACGTTTGCCGCAAATGAAAGAGAAAGCAGTTTACAGATGAGTCATCTGATGAAGATGAAGTATTATTTACTGATTTAAGTCAGAGATTTAAGGTCGAGGCATATTATGTAATTTTGGACAGACTAAAATCATGCCTGGCAAACGTATTGATGCTTACAAAGAGGTCTATGACAGGGCTGGACTGGGACAAAAAATTGGCCCTGGCATTTTGGCACAGACCGGCCCACTACATAGGATCACAAATCTTTGTGCAACCTTGACTATAACTCCATGGGGCGGTTTCCCGGACCAGGATTAGCTAAATCCAGGACTAGGCCTTAGTTTAATTAGGAAATATAACTAGTTTTAAACAACATGCCTTACTAAAAACATTACCTGTGTGCATCTTGAAGTAAAACAAAGGGCCCTGATGTATTTTAAGATATGTAAGTGAAAGTTGTTTTCAGTTTGGAGAGTTCTTAAAAGTGTTTAACTCTAGGACTAGTCTAATCCCTGTCCGGGAAACCGCCCCCATATGATTAAGTAGAAAAGTATAAGAGCTGACACGTGACATTACAAAAATGTAAGCGCTGTAAAAGGCTTTGCAGGTTTTAAAAATAATAGTATAAGCCAGTGACTGCACAATGTTGTGCACCTTATGATAACACTGAGACAAGATAAATGTTACAATGACAAGCTACAAGCCCCATTACAGTGTGTGCAGAAAATTTTGATCACTTTTTTTCTGAACACCTTTTACCAATTCCAAACCAAAGTAATTTTAATAACCAACATTAATTTTGTATATATATTTTCCTTTCATCCTATTGTATGCCCTTGCTGCCCGAATCAGGATTTCTTGTATAATGGTCATACCTAAATTTTGCAATTTCCATGCATGGCATCTTATGGACATAAATAATGAATGTCCAGTGTGTGTTAAAGCTCACGTAACACACGCTGTTTCTGCATTTCTGATATCAATCTGGAGTACCTATAGAGTAGTATGACATCCTTTATATCTCTGAAGAGTCTTTAGTTTAATCAGATTTATAAAAGAAAGATTAGCGTTACCGAATCTTTCCGATAACGTGCGAAAAAATGAAGAAGGAGGAGTTATAACACGGGAGGAGCGAGTACGAGTCATGCAACACTATACAACACTGTTTTAACTTATGATTCACTACATGTTCGTGTCATTTATATAATATACACGCCCCTATTTCCAACATAAGACAGAAGTCTTACTTACCACGTGTAACTTGTCATGACCCGGTTCTGAAAATCCACCGCATCAAACACACACGCAAAACTCCGCTGCTAATCCGGATAATAAACTATATCCATTGTTTCCATAGGGCTGGATGTCTTCTCCTTACATCCAAAAACACACTTCTTCTTTCGTGCAATTGTTGACTTTTGAAATTAAACAAAGCTGAGTGGCGTGATAAGCTGTTAGCAAGCTCTAGCTTCTCCCGCTGACTGACGGCTGGGCGGGGTTTTCCGGGGGAAGTTTTCCGGCGGAAGCCCATATAAAGAAGTGATACGTCTCGAAAACCCCTGAAACGTCAGTTAGAACCATAATCGAAAAAAATTAGCCGAAACTTGTACGAACCCTGGCGAAGTGCATTCGGCACAGAAATACTCTGAAACACGCCCAACTGCATTTTTGACACTTTGCCTACGTTTAGCATGAGGAAACAACTCTATAACTGTTTTAATAAGTCAGAATGCTTGAAATACCATTAAACCCCCCCTTTAAACATTTTTGGCCCATTTTAAATGTAAAAGAAAATGTGCCTAATAATTCTGCACACTTGAATATAAGGTGCTTTTTCTCCAGTCAGCCATCATTAACAATAATGTATTACTTATAAATGCTTTATTTACAAAATTAATGGTAGTTATTGGAGTTTATTTGGTTTGGAATTGGTAAAATATGTTTGATAAAAACTGTGATCAAAAGTTTGATGTAATAATTCTGCCCACACTGTATTTTATTGCAGTGTAATCACTGTCATGTTGCAAACAGCCATTGATCTTTCATTTGTGTTTCTGACTGTGTTTTATTAAGAGGATATCTAACAACAGCGTTTTAAAAGCAGTTCTGCTTACCGCATGTCAACTCGCTTCTCAGTCGTCTCTTATTTTGACAGACGCACACTGACGCTGCATGCTTCATAAAATGCCCTAAAAGTTGTTATTGGGCTAGCCAAATGTCAAATCAAAAAGAACCAATGGGCTGCTGATTAAGTGTCTCCTGGGCCGGTCTGTCCGGAAAAAAAAACATCTAACGCTAACTTTTTGGGAAAATGCAGTACATTGCCACCGCGCCTTTTAGCGCCATTAATGAATTACATTAAAACAAAGAAAGAAAGCAACGTGCTGCGTTGCGCGATGAACGAGTGTTATGGGCTGGTCAGACAAAAATAGTGCGAGATGTATGATACGTCTGTATGATATTAGCTCTCTGTTTCTTGTGTGTGTCAGATCATCGCTCTCTGTTTCCATCTGACACAAGAAACAGAAGGGGAGGGGTGGAGCTTGTTAAGAGATGATTGGGCCAGCCCAGTGTCAGTATGGAAAATGAACCAATGGGCCGCTGTCTATGCTTTATGAGGCCGGTCGTTGGCCAATTTAAAAAATATATATATCATATTATATTCACCGGCCCCCAAGGACGTCGGCCCACCGGGCATTTGCCCGGTATGCCAGATTACCAGTCCAGCCCTGGTCTATGATCATTTTGGTGTTCTCTTTTGCAAGGACTGTACAGAAAGTGAATTGTGCACATAAGGGCTGATAAACTGTCATCACTTATCTAGTGGACCTAAATAAAACTTTGACTGATGAACTGATTCAGTTCAGACATTTTAGTAAAGACAAGACCTCACCTGCAGAGCTGCTGTAAATTGTTGATCAGAATGAACTAAAGACAACATTTTCTAATGTTTTTGTTGCACTTATACTGTATTTAACTTTGTCAGTATCTAACTGTGAAGGAGAGAGATCTTTATCTACTCTAAAGCGAGTGAAAAATGAACTTAGAACAACAACAACACAGAAACGTGTTTCTGCACTTTCCCTGCTTGCCATTGAATCTGAACTGGTTAGGGACATAGATTTTGAAGACATCATATTCCAGTTTGCTTGGTCAAAATCCAGAAAAGTGCAATTGTAAATAGTTTGAGAATTTGTGCATAATATTACTGCAATTGTTTTGTTTGTGTTGTTCAGTACAAGCAATGTAGCATTACACCACTGAGTAGTTACGCATTAACTACAGATGTTGTTATATGTCAGATTATGTTTGTTTTTGTATTTAATTTTACAAAAGTGACATGTTTATATTGATAGTTTCCTTGTGAAATGTAATAATTACTAATTCTTACAAAATCGTATAAATTATTAAGTGGATTCTTGCATGATCATTTGTGAGGTGGGTCGGGGGGCACCACAAGGTCTTAATACATCACTGCTTATTATAAGGACTACAAAACAATACATTGTAATACATTTTGATATTGCTTCACCAGATCCTTGCATGTGAGACAGCAGGTTTCACGAGTACTTTTCATGTGTGTATCATAATGAAAATAATACATTATATCTTACCATTAAACTTCATAAATCTAGTAGAGATAATGGTTTTATGTGTACTCAGAAGATGTGATTCACTGTTAACTGTGGGGTGCAGGGGTGTTATGATAACGGGATACAGCGTGCTATGAGAGGGATTGTTTATTCAGGTTAGTAAATTAAAGCCAAAAATATTCACCAAGTTGTCTACTCTATTTATAATGACAGATATTATATTTGATTTATTTTTATGAGACATTTTGAATTTCTGGAAATATTTAATACAGAATATGACCAGGCACGGATTAATGCACGGGCCTACTGGGCACTTGCCCAGGGCACTGGGCCAGCAGGGGGCACTGTGAAATTTACTGTGTCTATTCTTTTCAAATAAATAATTTAATTTAAATTTTACTTTCAGTAAAATTGTGTTAAATATTGAGGAATAATGTACTTTTTTGCAGTTGCAAAGTATTAAAACTAGTAAATAAATCAAAAAAATAATTTAATGTATTGTTGCGCTGTTGAGAGGGACATCTAGAGGCGAGTGAAAACCATTGCGTCAATGCGTAATATAAAAGTCATGCGTAGAGGATGGTTACTCAAAAACCAAAACAAAAATGAGTTTAATACCACAACCTGTCACGGATTTGCCAGGTCCTTCCACACACCCCCCTCATCAACACCGATCACAATCACCTGAATACTAATCAGCTGCACCTGTCACCTCTCATCAAGCACTCCCTTTAAATACCACTCACAATCACACAGTCATCGTCCGGTCTCGTCACAAGTACAACTGTTCATGTGATTACCAGACTCACTAATCTATGTGTATTTTCAGAACTTCTCCTCATCTTCATCATCATCATCATCATCAGCGTGTGGATTACTTCTTCCCCAGTGTGTCTGTGTGTCTGTTATTACCCTCTGCGGATCAACATCATCCATTTCAACTTTGCATGTTCCATACATCATTCAATAAACTCTGTTATATTTTATATCTCTGCCTCCGTAGTCTTCTGTCAGTGACAGAAGACCAGACCATCAAAACTAACACCATGTCTCAACAGGACGCTTTCCAGAGCCTTGTGGACACCATACGCAACGAATTGCTACAGACACACCAGACCACTGCTACTCCTCAGGCTACCGCAAACACAGTTCCCATGGCCCATCCAAATCCATATTCTGGTGAAGCGAGTGAGTGCAAAGGATTTATTTTGCAATGTGAACTTATCTTTGAGATGCAACCTAACCGTTTCCCCACAGGCAGCAGTAAGATCGCTTTCATCATGTCTCTACTTACCGGAAAAGCGTTGCATTGGGCAGTCTCCATCAGAGAGCAAAACGGATCCGTTCTCCAATCCTACCGAGCCTTTAGTGCACATTTCCGGGAAGTTTTCGGATTTCCAGTAGGTGACAATTCCATCTGTGATGAACTGTATAATATGAAGCAAGGTAATGAATCGGCAGCAGAGTTTTCTTTGCGTTTTCGCACACTAGCGGCTGCTAGTGGTTGGGATGAACGAGCACTCATCACTACCTATCGTAATGGTTTAAAAGCCAATCTTCGACTACAGTTAGCCACTTTTGATGACAACATTGGGCTCGAAAGTTTCATTCAAAGAGCAATCCGAACTGAAAACCGCATGCTGGCATGTAATCCCTCTCAATTTGCACTCTACCGCTCACCAGAACCGTCCCCTCCAGGACCAGAACCTATGCAGTTGGATTCCACTCGCATCCCACTGTCAGAGAGACAACAACGTATCAAAGAAGGTTTGTGCTTATACTGTGCCAGTAAAGGACATCTCATCTCCGAATGTCCCATCCGTCCACCACAAGCATTGGTGAGTACTGTCCAACCAGAAAAGCACATTTACACCCCTCTTACTACACAAGTGAAATTATCCTACCGTAATGTCTCCATTATAGTATCTGCACTCCTTGATTCAGGGTCGGCCGGGAACTTCATCTCTTCTCAGTTATGCAGACAGTACCTCATCAAGAAAGAATCCATCGAGCAAAAATTAAAGGTACAGTCGATCACTGGAAAACCTCTTAACCGCTCTGATATCCGTCAACGATCTGGGAAAATCACTCTGACAGTGGGAATCTTACATCAGGAGAGAATCAAATTTCTGGTCCTGGAGAATTCCACCGCGGATGTGATTCTTGGAAGACCATAGTTGATGGAACACCATCCGGAGCTCTCTTGGGACACAGGAGAAATTAAACGTTGGAGTGATCATTGCTTTCCAAGATGTTTTCCAAACCTTCCAAAACCTCCTCATCATCGTGAAAAACTTCAGTTATGCAGCACATCCATTGAAAGCCCTAACAAGAATGTTTCTGTATCTATTCCTCCAGAGTACAAAGAATTTGAGGATGTCTTTTGTCCCAAGAGAGCTTCTAAATTACCACCTCACCGGCCATGGGACTGTGCGATTGACCTCCTCCCGGGTGAACCAGTACCAAAAGGTAAAATTTATTCATTATCCATACCTGAACAAGAAGCCATGGAAAAATACATCACGGAGACGTTAGAACAAGGGTACATACAACCGTCCAACTCCCCTGCTGCTTCTCCCTTTTTCTTCGTAACCAAGAAGGACGGCGGTCTCTGACCCTGTATTGATTACCGTGGTCTAAATAACATCATTCAGAAGTTTCGCTACCCTCTTCCTCTTGTTCCTACTGCATTAGAACAGCTCCGTGGGGCAACCATCTTCACCAAACTCGATCTCAGAAGTGCATATAATCTGGTCAGAATTCGAGCCGGTGATGAATGGAAGACCGCTTTTGTGACCCCTACTGGTCACTGGGAATATTTTGTGATGCCATATGGTCTAGTAAACGCTCCTTCTGTATTCCAAGACTTCATGCATACCATTTTCAGAGATCTTCTTCATCGGTTTGTGATTGTCTATATTGATGACATTCTGATTTATTCCAGTGATCCAAAGATTCATGTACAACATGTCAAGGAGGTACTACAAAGACTTCGCCAACACTCACTCTTCGTCAAAGCGGAGAAATGTGAATTCCATCAGTCACAGATACAATTCCTGGGATATGATGTCTCATCTAACGGAGTGAGTATGGACGAAGGAAAGGTAGCAGCAATCAAAACATGGCCCCAACCCAAGACGGTAAAAGAATTACCAAGATTTCTAGGCTTTGCAAACTTTTACCGACGATTCATTAAGAACTTTAGCCAAATTGTTACTCCCTTGACATCTGCCTTAAAAGGTAAACCCAAAGTTTTGCCTTGGAATGATGATACTGCCAAAGCTTTCCAACTGCTGAAGAAAACCTTTTGTGAAGCACCCATTCTCGTTCATCCAAACCCTAATAAACCTTTCATTGTAGAAGTGGATGCATCATCAACAGGGGTCGGAGCCGTTTTATCTCAGCAGCAGGGGAAAACATCTGACGTTCGTCCTTGTGCATACTATTCCCACAAGTTCAGCCCGGCGGAGAAGAATTACGACATCGGAGATCAGGAACTGTTGGCTATCAAGCTGGCTCTCGAAGAGTGGCGCCACTGGCTTGAAGGTGCACGTCATCCATTCACCGTGTTAACAGACCACAAGAATCTTCAGTATCTACGTGAGGCAAAAAGATTGAATCCAAGACAAGCCAGGTGGGCTCTTTTCTTCACTCGTTTCCATTTTGTCATCTCCTATCGTCCAGGTACTAAGAATTGTAAAGCAGATGCATTGTCAAGGATGTTTGTTGCAGATGAAGATCTCTCACCTCCAGAGACTATTCTACCCGAGAAAATCTTTGTGTGTCCAATTGACTGGAGTCAGGAAGATGAGATCCCCGAAACCACCAATGTTCCGCCGGGTTGTCCCCCAGGTATGAAGTATGTACCCTTGCAACATCGAACATCCCTCATCACAAAAGCTCACACCTCCGCTGGTAATGGTCATCCGGGCGCTCAACAAACCCTCTCGCTGCTTAAACATCGCTTCTGGTGGTCTAATATGGCAGAAGATATCAGAAGGTTCGTGAGGGGATGTAAGGAGTGCGCCATGGCTAAGACCCCAAGGCATTTACCCCATGGTAAACTACGTCCTCTTCCTGTCCCTCATCGTCCATGGTCACATCTAGGAGTGGATTTCGCCACCAATCTTCCTCCATCCAAAGGTAACACCTGTATCTTTGTTGTGGTAGATCGCTTTTTAAAGATGCTGCAACTAATCCCACTCTAAGTTCTACCAACAGCAATGGAGTCTGCAGAAATCCTTTTCCAGCACGTCTTCAGATATTTTGGTCTCCCAGAAGACATCGTCTCGGACAGAGGTCCCCAGTTTATATCTAGAGTCTGGAAAGAATTCTTTAAACTATAAGATGTGACTGTAAGTCTCTCCTCAGGGTATCACCCTCAAACAAATGGTCAAACGGAACGCAAGATCCAGGAAGTTAGTTGTTTCCTCCGAACCTTCTGCCATTACCACCAGGACTCTTGGAGCCAGTTTCTACCCTGGGGCGAGTATGCACAGAATTCTCTACACCAGCAGGCTACAGGTCTCATGCCTTTCCAGTGCGTACTCGGTTACCAGCCGCCCATGTTTCCTTGGACTGAAGAACCCTGCGACGTACCATCAGTGCAGCACTGGTTCCAAGAGAGCGAGAGGGTCTGGGACTCAGCTCACCATCACCTTCAATCCGCTATCCGTCGTCATCAACAGCATGCAGATACCAGAAGGGCCCCAACTCCGAATTTTCAAGTTGGTGATAAGGTTTGGTTGTCTACTCAAAATATCCGTCTCAAACTACCCTGCAAAAAGCTGAGTCCCAGGTACATTGGCCCATTTACCATCATCAAGGAGGTCAATCCGGTAGCCTTTCAACTCCGTCTCCCCACACACTACCGGATTCACCCTGTTTTCCATGTTTCTCAATTAAAACAATTTCACTCACCTGTCACTTCTGTTCCTCCCACAGGACCTGGTGAAGAAGCCCCCCCTCTTGATGAAGATGAGACCATCTACACCAGGCAGCTCCTGGACTCCAGACGGCGAGGTGGGTGGCTTGAATACCTGGTGGACTGGGAGGGATATGGACCAGAAGAGAGATCCTGGGTTCCTCGTGAGGACATTCTGGACCCAGAACTCCTCAGCGATTACCATCAAGCTCATCAAGCTCATCCAGACAAACCAGCTCCCAGACCCAGAGGCCGTCCTCCTCGGCGTCCTAGAGCTCAAGGGTCTTCAGGAGCGGACCCTCAGGGGGGGGGGTACTGTCACGGATTTGCCAGGTCCTTCCACACACCCCCCTCATCAACACCGATCACAATCACCTGAATACTAATCAGCTGCACCTGTCACCTCTCATCAAGCCTTCCCTTTAAATACCACTCAGTCATCGTCCGGTCTCGTCACAAGTACAACTGTTCCTGTGAATACCAGACTTGCTAACCTATGTGTCTTTTCAGAACTTCTCGTCATCGTCATCATCATCATCATCATCAGCGTGTGGATTACTTCTTCCCCAGTGTGTCTGTGTGTCTGTTATTACCCTCTGAGGATCAACATCATCCATTTCAACTTTGCATGTTCCATACATCATTCAATAAACTCTGTTATATTTTATATCTCTGCCTCCGTAGTCTTCTGTCAGTGACACAACCAAGTGGATCGATGAAAAGAAAGCACAAAAAGGACAAAGAGGCAAGAAAAGCTCAATTACTACAAAAGCTACCAACAATCTCCAGCTTTTTTAAAAATGCAAACACTGTGGATGCTAACAACAACGTTTCTGCTGCTTTAAGTGAAGATGGCGCTAGCACAACTAACCGTGATAACAGTGATACGGAGTCGCCGGCCTGTGATTACTACAACCCGCCACCATCGCCACCGCCCCCGCCGCCATCGCCCCTGCGCCATCGCAATGTCAGGATGATCAAAATAAAAGTAAGACAGATGAAGATGATGACCACCTGTTTTGGGAGACAAACAACGACCCCGCATTGTGGGGAGATATAAAAAGGGATTCGGTGAAAAGTATTCTTTTTAACAGAGGGGCTGCAGCTTTCCATAACTGAAGCTCAAAATATACTTCTTCCGTAAGGGATAGCGGTCTGGGTGGCAAGACTCGCTCCCTTACAAATTATTTGTTGAACACTCGCTTACCAAACGGCCAGATTGTGTCACGAGAGTGGCTTTTATACTCTCCTTCAACGGGACAGGTGTTCTGCTATTCTTGCAAACTTTTCTCATCCAAAAGACACGCCTTTACAGATGGATTCAGTGACTGGAAGCATCCAGATTGGATTTCTGAACATGAGAGGAGCCCAGGCCATATCTCCTGTATGCTAGCCTTATTACATAGATCTAAAAACACTCAAGCGATTGACTCGGCTCTGGTCAAACAAATTGCTGGAGAGAGGGAATACTGGAAAGAGGTACTGAAACGTGTGGTGGCAGTAATAAAATTTTTAGCCGAAAGATTACTGGCTTTCAGGGGGGAGGATGAACTCCTAGGTTCGCCTCACAATGGAAACTATCTAGGAATTTTAGAACTGATATCTCAGTTTGACCCTTTTCTATCGGAGCATATTAAAACACGCGGCCAAAAAGGAAGGGGAACTGTATCTTATTTGTCATCAAGTATATGTGAGGAGAAACTAAACAAGTTATCGCAAATGATTCGAAGGATGCAAAATATTTTTCAGTAATCGTAGACTGAACACCAGATTTGTCCCACACAGACCAGTTAACATTCATATTCAGATTCGTCAATGAGAAAGGGAATGTGCTAGAACTGTAAGGGTGGATTCACTACAGTGGTTCAGTCTGTAGGAACGCCGAAATGACTGAGAAATGTTAACAGCAAGATATTATAAAACTGTGTATTTCTGGTAAATTATCACCCTTCTGCAACCTATACCAACGACGGAAATAAGTGCAGTTATAATAGCAAAATATGTGGGTGAGCATTGCTAGAATATAAATATATTGAATTGCAATATGTAGCGTTTAAGTATTAACACTAAATCAAAACTAAACAACAGATTTGTAAATGAAAAGGTTTAATAACAGTACTGACTTAAAGTTACAATTGAAATGGTTACACTATAAATGCATGAAATGGTACTTAATACAGTCAATTAACTGTTTCCAATGTATGTGAGATATTATCTGATAAGATAGAGAAAGAAATAAAGTTTAGAAGAAAGAGAATCACCATTAAGAACTGGAATCTCGGCCTAAAGGTCTAAACCCAAGAACTCAGGTAAAGAAGAAAAGCAGAGGGCAGAAAGCAAATGGCAAATGCCAAAAGGCAAAAGCCCAGAGCTCATGAAAATCAAGACCTTTATTCTCAATCCCTTGACCATGTGACTAAACCTAACATCATACATTCAAACTGACCAATCAGAAGACCACACCTTTAACCCCCACTGTATTGAATGAACAGCTGTGACAATAGTCTGTGATCACTATCAGTAAGCACAGGAATGCAGATGGTACAGTATGGAAATGGGAGTTGTGACAAAGTAATAAATTCCTATATTTTTAATCCTACAGAACGATTCATAGCTTTTGAGCCCATTTCATGTCACACAGGTGAGAGTTTGTGTGATTACATCATTAAAATGGTAAACAACATTGGCTTGGACATATTAAACTGTAGAGGCCAATCGTACGATAATGCGAGTAATATGTCGGGCAGATACAATGGACTGCAGGCTCACTTAAAACGGATAAATCCATTGATTCACTATATACCTTGTGCTGCTCACTCGTTGAATTTAGTAGGTGTAAACAGTATACACAGCAGTCCAGATGTCGAACAGTACTTTAGTCTGCTACAGTCGTTGTATTCGTTTTGTTCTGCATCTACTCGCCGATGGGCAAAAGTGTTCGAAAAGACAAACTTAACGCTTAAGCAGTTGTCTAATACTCGGTGGAGCTGTAGGGCGGATTCGGCCAAAGCTCTCTGGCAAAATTATAGTAATATAAGAGAGGCCTTGAACAGTATAGCTGCAGATGAGAACGAAAAAAGGGAAACACGCAACGAAGCATCGGGACTGCGCTCAAAGATGGACAATCTGGAAACTGCATTTATGGCGCAATTCTGGAATACTATACTCGAACGATTCAACGTGACCAGTTTATGTCTACAAAAAAGTGAAATGGACCTTCGAACAGCGATGCGACTGCTTGAATCATTGCGTGAGTTTGTATCAGCTCAGCGAGAACTATTTGAACACTTTGAGAGGAGTGCTTTAAGTGTGACAGGTGTATGTCAGTCTTATAAGCATGACGTACAACGCATCAAGAAACCACAGATGAGACCACAGATGGTGATGCAGGCCTCGTGGAAAACTTAAGTTTCAAGTGGACACATTTAATGCTACCATTGACAATCTTGTCAACTGCCTTGATCACAGAATAGATGCCTATAAACACATGAATAGTCTCTTTGGTGTTCTGTTCGTGCCTTTCATTTCATCGGAGCCGGACAGATCACCATCAAAAATGCTGAAAACAATTATTGATTATGGACTGCCTTCGGTTTTCCCCAATGTTTATGTTGCCCTAAAGCTTTCCCTCACTCTGCCAGTCAGCAACTGTGAAGGAGAACGTTCATTTTCTCTAATGGCAAGAGTAAAAAATTAGCTAAGAAGCAAAATGTGTCAAGGACGTCTAAATTCACTGTCTTTAATGGCCATTGAATGTGATCTTGTGAGGGAACTTGATTTTGATGATGTTGTGGAAGCATTTTCTCTAAGGAAATCGAGAAAGATACCCATCAGCTAATTTAAAGCAACTTTTTTGTTCTAACCTAAATGCCTGTGATGAACGACAGTTACACACATGAATAGGTAATCAAATGTCTGCTAAATGTAGAAAAAATGTAAATGTAAATGTAAAATATTTCTGGAATTTTCTCCTGTACATTATTTGGAGAGGTCAGAATATTTTTGATTGAGTATAGTGTACAGTATGTTGTATATTGACAGATACTGGTGAGATATAAATAAACCAATTTGTGGTGTGAAAGTACAGAATATTGTGTGCATTCTCTCCCCGCGTATTAGTGCCACTGTTAATCCTGTAAGATGGGGCATACAGGCAGAGGCAAACCAACACTGAGCCCTGTGCATACAGGTGCAACGCTGTTGCACAAAAAAAATGGTGAAGGGGGCCTTTGAGACATTCGTGCCCAGGGCACATAATTGCCATAATCCGTCCCTGAATATGACAAATAATGCAGATAGGGGTGGGCGGAATGACCAAAAATCTATTCCACGGAATGAATCATTTTATTTCACGGAACGGTATATTTCACGGTATAAATGTTTTTCAGTTTATATTGTTTTTTTTAATTATAAAAATGTACAGAAATTTGCCACTTACTCTAGTTTTTAACTAAATGCTCACTGCAGTTTTAAATTATGAGCAATTTAAAGTTAATAATGTTAAAGTGAAAATGCCCAGAGATAACAACAGATTAAGTCTTGATAAGATAGAATCTTGTTTATAATTGAGTTATTAATTTTTTAGACTATTGAAGCTATAATATGCCTTCATTGTATTTTGTATTTATGCATGCATTACATAAAAAATAGGCAATATGTAAAATGAACAGGTATAAATATATGCAAAAACCTACAGACAGGATGAATACCTATAACCTATATGAGAGACGAAGCTCTAGAGATTATAAATATGACAGGTGCTATGATGTGATGATCATGAAGTCTGTTTTAAGACCCTAACATTTGCGCCTCTTTCCGATCAAATATGTTTGCATAAGCAAATGAGCGTCAAACTACATCGCTCCAGCAGCGCACGTGTCACTGATATAAACGCGAGTTTTGATGTAGCTTGCTTAAGTGTGAGAAAACTTTACTACTATTACCATTATGTGCAAGAAGAACTCTTTATTTGGCATTGCAGCTCCTTGCGCCTAGAGAGACCTCTGCACGCGAGAGACCGGCCGGCTGCTGCATGAGCACAGATATATATATAGAGAGAGAGAGAAAGAGCGAGCGAGCGAGCGGTGGTTTCACTGGCACTTATTATAAAAATTACAGAAATAACTCGTTCATTTTTTATTAATTATTTTACATGTTTCCCTGTCACACTAAGTCTAACATGCGGGAAGGCAGAGTTAGCCAATACTTATTTGCATTCCGCGGAATAGACGGAATAGAAAAATCTGTTACGTCTGACATTTTATTCCGCGGCAACGGAATATACCGTCATTCCGCCCAGCCCTAAATGCAGAATCCCAAAAATTCAACATTTTGTTGATTTTGTGCTCTTCCACGATTGTGAACAACTGTAGAGACTGACTGGCAGCCGACATCTAACTCCAGATTGTAAAATCAGTATTTTGTCTCTGGTAAGCCCTCAATTAAACTAATAAATGTGATCATTTAGTGCATTAGATATGTGTTCACTGCCAAGACGGACACAAATATGGTGGCGGTCATGGCAGAAGTGACTTCTTTGGTACCCATGAATTGCTTAATTAAGCATGAACATACCTGATAGCTTTTTGTAGATGAATTCTGGTGAGCACATCAACGCAATTTAACACGAAAGTGCATCTGTTCCTATTAATAACAGATTTAAATTGCTCTTCTCCACATAGATTCATGTTAAGAATGTTGTCCCATCTAAGTTTTGATTCCTACTTAAACAAATGAAGTAATATAACCACACTTACAAAAAAGCCACACAATAATCCCGACCAGACCCCGAAGCCGCCGCCATTTCCACCATTTAGAAGTTCAGCTGCCGCCAGCCAATAATTACCTGAGCCAAATTGAGCTGATAAAGTTTGGCTGAGCCGGCTAGAATTATTTGCATCAAATAATCATTGGTAACGCTTTAGATTACAGCCCGGAAAGTACTGTGTAAGTACAGTGAATTTACAGCGTATGTTTCTGTAATTATAGTTTACTTATGAAGTACGTACGTGTAATTATAAAGGGAACAATTTATAATATTTGGGGAATAAAGGGGTAACAACCAGGAAAAATACAAATAATATATGCAGTAAACTACTGCGTAAGTACAGCGAATTTACAGCATACATTTCTGTAATTATAGTGTACTTATAAAATACATACGTGTAATTTTAAGGAAACAATTTATAATATTTTGGGAACTAAGGGGTTAACAAGTGCCACTTTAATTTACAGCCGCAGATGTTGTATTTACTCTTTAACTACGTGAAACAAGGGGGTAACAAGTGCCACTTTAATTTACAGCCCGCAGATGTTGTATTTACTCTGTAACTACGTGAAACAAGAGGGTAACAAGTGCCACTTTAATTTACAGCCCGCAGATTCTATACTTACTCTGTAACTACGTGAAACAAGGGGGAAAAAAATTTGACTTAGACTGTAACAACACAAAACAATGGTATATTTACACAGTAACTACAGAAAATTGTTCTAGTTTTGCTTGCTTTGTTTTCACCATAGTTGCCTTGCCTATTTTTATTTTGCTTGATGACCCAACAAATTCCTGTACTCTTTTTCTTTCTTAATGTAAGTAATCTTTATTGAAAATTCTTAATAAATTGTATTGTACTAATAAATAGCATAAACACAATTGAAAACTGAATTTCAAGTTTTGTTGTTTAGTGCTCCATCATCATGCATCATGAAATAATAAAATATTAACCCCCGTGGTTAAAAAATACTTAGCCTATGCCTAAATATATTTTAATAGCCTACCTATATTATTCCAAAAACATATGTGATGTATGACTATGATTGAATGAAGACCCACAGTTTGCAGAATCCATGTGAAAGCAGCCATGGTATAACGCCAGTGCGATCACCACGCACCAGCTATATGTGGAGAGGAGTGTGATCGAGCCAATTCAGTGAATGTGTGTGTTATCGCTAAATTACTCTCAAACATAAGATTGTTTTGCATCTAGCGTACGCCATATCACGTAGGCCTAATATTTGAATCGTTAGTCTGAAGTTATGAATTACTTACTGTATTAATAATTTGTAATTTCCCACATTTATAAGTCATACATACCATGTAATATTAAAATAGTTAGCCCTTAGTTATAAAATATTTACTGCATATATTATTTGTATTTTTCCTAGTTGTTAACCCTTTATTCCCCAAATATTATAAATATTTTCCCTTATAATTACACATACGTACTTCATAAGTATACTATAATTACAGAAACATACATTGTAAATTCCCTGTACTTACACAGTACTTTACTGCATATATTATTTGTATTTTTCCTGGTTGTTACCCCTTTATTCCCCAAATATTATAAATTGTTCCCTTATAATTACACGTACGTACTTCATAAGTATACTATAATTACAGAAACATACGCTGTAAATTCGCTGTACTTACGCAGTACTTTCCGGGCTGTAATCTAAAGCGTTACCTAATATTCTATCACATAGAGACATACACACACAAAATATATAAACAATACACGAGATCTATTTTCCGACTGGTTTCATAACAGCACAGTCTTGTGCTCACTCGTTGCTACGATAAACAGAGGCCGTTTCTCAATCCAAAGGTTGCAGCGTGCGGAGGTCGCATATGCAGGCTACATACGTCATCAAGCCTGGTTTATTTAAGTTAACTGAGCATTACATTCACAAGCCATACGCATATTACAACAATTTACAATTAACTAAGAATAAACTTTATAATTGTTAATATTTTGAAATAAGACAGTCTTGATGACGTATGCAGCGTAAAAATGCGACCTCCGGAGGCTGCAATTCCTACATACTTTTTTTTTTACTTAGACCTACCCAGACTTTTGTTAAATCTTCAGGGCACGGTTGCACAAACCTGAATCAAAGATTGATGTTATGAACCAAATATTCTGGAACGGAGAGACTTTTAGCACTGAACGTGATATAACTCCAATAACAAACCATCGTTTCCACATTCATGACTGTGGGATTTGATTTTGTTTTACTAATCGTGCTGTTTATAATCTTAATTCATGTGTATTGTGATTTCTGTGCTGAGTACAAGAAAGTTGTCTGTGTGTGTGGAAAGTTACCAAGGAGGGGGTGGCTGATGTGTGTGTGTGGGAGCCGGGGGGCTGTAAAAAAGCCCTGAAGGGAAAACACACAGAACAGATGGTTTCAATAAACAAGTCGCTTGCTTTATAACTATGTTACATTTAGAGAAAGTGAAAATTAGTATGTTTAACTAATGAATGCATTTAACCAATTTATAAACAATGGAGTATTGTTGTGTTGTTGAATAATTATGTTTTACATATTTACTGCCTACATTTCATGATGATTGCCAAAAGTGTTAAAGTTACAAAGATGTCCAGATAAGGACATAATGCCTTAGGGAACAGAATGGTCTGTGTATGTCTTTCTGTCTGTTTGGTATGCAACCCCCACAGGTATGTGGAGATGGAGTCAGATGAACGAGAACAGCCCATTGGGGGAGGAGGAATTGTGAAGAAAGAACGACGATAAATACTCATGTTTTTGTCCTGAGCGGGTAGTCCGTCGAATCCTGCTGTTATGGCTTGAGACGGCCCAGCATGCTGTAACTTTTTCATATCTGATCAATAAATATTCAATTTAGATATTTGTGTCTTTCTCAAATTATGAACATGCATTGGACGCCTTAAAGTCCAACAATTGGTGATCCCCGACGTTGTTGGAGGGAAAAGAAGATTAAGAGAAGTTTCGAATTGCTTAAGATCGAGTAAGGCAGGACTCCATTTCAACACAAAAGACCGGTCTTCTAAAACAAAGGTAAGCAGAAACCTGTTTTATCAAATTCTGCTATTGGACATATACCAAATTAATTGTGTTGATAAGGAGATCCAAACTGAAAGTAATAATTTAGTGTAAAAGATCAGATTTGAAAAACTTAAAAAAGGGGGGATTTAAAATATATATAAATTTATTATTTTGGGTTAGAGTCCCATAAATTTATTATTTTGGGTTAAAATCCCTTGGGTTAGAGTCCCATAAATTTATTATTTTGGGTTACAGTCCCTCAGGTTAGAGTCCTGTAAATGTAAAATTGGGTTAGAGGCCCTTAATGTACTAGACATTATACATTTATTATTTTGGGTTAGAGGCCCTCGGGTTAGAGTCCCGTAAATTTATTATTTTGGGTTAAAGTCCCTCGGATGAAAGTTCCGTAAATAGTGAATTGGTGTGTCCGGATATTTTTTAATTGTTTTAAGTTTTGCTAATACACGGGTCAGTAGTCGCGCGGGTGCAAGTCCCGAAAACTTCTGGTGTACATATTGTTAATCGCTTTCAATTTTTGCTAAAAAGACGGGTCAGTAGTCGCGCGGGTGAAATCCCTGAAAACTACTGGTGTACATAACTTTCCTACGTAATAGTGACATTTTTGGTATCTCTTCTTTTATAATCTTTGTCACTTGGTGAGTGTGAAGAATGGCAGAGTTTCAGAAAGAGTGTGATGAATATGGGTGTCCACCAGTGTATGTGCAATGGCAAAAAATAAACAAATCGATGGTCCAAACTGATCCTAAAGATGTTAAGCAGAAGGAAAAAAAGTGGTTTGGTAAAGGGCCAAATGTGACAAGCTTAGAGAAAAAGTTGAGAATTTGGACGAGATTAGCTCTGGTTGCTGCTGCCATGCAGGCTATTAAATCAAAGAAAAAAGGGGAAGTTGACAGTTATGCTGTGAGCAGGCAAAAGGAAGTAGAACAAGGAAGCACTGAGTCAGTACCCTCAGCCCCACCCATGGCTCCTCCTCAAGTGAAGTCACTATACCCCTCACTGCACACACCTCCTCCTTATGAGGAAAAGTCTGTTTCGATCACAAAGCAACAGCCGGTGTTAACAGTAAACAGCGGTGAACTAGATGTTGAATTTGATGATATAAAGGCCCTGAAAAGAAAAATGGAAAGATTACAACAAACAATTATGACACAGGGAGAGATAATCACAACTCTATTAAGATTACAGAGAAATATAAATGATAACAACATGGGAAAGAGATCTTGTGTATCACACAGACAGGGCCATAAACAAATCAAACAAAAAGAGCTTGCAGAGGTAGATAAGATTAAGAATGAGCTTTTGAAACTGAAGCTAGAACAGGCCAAACAGGCCAACACAAAAGAGAAACAAATGCCCCAGCAGGCCCAACCAACACCAGTAGCTATGACAACTAGTGTCCAGGATAACGCCCAAGATCCCAATCAGCCCATAGATCCATATAAAGGCCCACCCTATACAGGAAACCCGTGGGAGGGATATAACCAACAGAGAAGGGGAAGGCCAAGAAGGAGTAGTAGACCAAAACGGGGAGGTTTTGGAGGTTTTGGCAGGAATATATGTTATGTGTGTGGACAGGAGGGTCATTGGGGACGAGATTGTCCCATGTATTGGTCACAGGCCCAAAATTCAGGTGCGAGCCCACTTAACGGACCACCTGCGGGGGGATGGGGTCCCCGAGGAGGTGGTGCCGGGCGTGGAGCAGGTGGCTATGGCAGGGGGCCACCGAGATCGCACAACCCATCACAACCAGATTTAATGGCGCCTATGCACCCAACATGGGGCCAAAGGGAGTGGTGCGGATGAATGAGGGGGCACACAGGAACCCACCATGAAAGGAATGGCTGGGCCTCTCATGGAACACTAAGAGCCCTAGTGGATAATGGGCCTAAATAGTCCACCGTAAAAAAAAAAGTTTCAACAACGGTGGGAATAATGGGTTTCTGGTAAAATTGAAAAGTGACTATCAACAAATCACTACCCTATAAGGTAGCAAACCAGTCTACTTCGCACGCATTTCTGTATTCCTCCAACACACTAGTTAATAATAGATAGGGACCTAGAAATTACAATGACCTGTCAATGTTGTAATGTGCCCCCGGACGGACGGGGCACAAATGAATGGCTAATTAAACTATGGAGAGATAAAGCCTTATGTCTGATCCAGGACCAGAGACTTGTTTTTTTTTTTGGGGGGGGGGGCTTATAAACAACAAACAATAGATAACAAGGTATGTACCAATATATAAAACGGTGTCTTAGATAAAGTTGACCAAAAAATCCTGGCCAGCCAAACCTGAAATTATGTCCATGAGGGTGTAAACATGACTGATCTAATCACTGAGGGTGAGCCACATGATTGCATAGCATTGACTGAAAAAGCAAACAAATTGAGAGATGGTTTGTTCGCGGTACCACTGACAACTCCCCCACCGGTAATCACGTTATTTATGGATGGCTTTGTTTTAGAGCATCAGATGGTACGCTAAAGGCAGGGTTTGCTGTGGTTGACCAGGTTGAGGGTGATTTTGTGACTAGAGTGAGTGGTAAATTGGAGGGTAAGCAGTCAGCACAGACAGCTGAAATGATAGCTGTTATCAAAGCCTTGCACTACGCTGGTGAAGAGAGGGTGATTATTTATAGTGACTCTGCATATGTGATTGGTGCAGTATATATGGAACTGCCATATGGCAGATAGGTGGGTTTTAAACCAGGAAAGGCCGGCCTATAACACATGCTAGCGAAGCCTGACACATACTACAGGCTGTGAAGGTACCTAATGAAGTGGCTGTTGTCAACTGCCTAATAAACCACTTATATCCCCAACCATGGTTTCCCAAGACAAAGTTAGATCTGACAAAATTGACAAACACGCACTGGAATTGACATATAGTTTCGGGGCTGCTTGTCACCCCAATGTTAGAGCAAAGCTGAAATAATGAACCTGACTTTGACATTAAAACTTGACTTGACAAAATCTGTGCACAGACAAAAATAACATGGCTTGACGCATTGCCAATTGCATTAATGTCTATTCGCTCTTCTGTTAACAGGATTTCTGGTTTCACATCCTTTGAATTGCTTACAGGTCGACAGTTTCCAGGCCCACGGAACGCCTTGGTGTAGGATCCAATCCTGCCACTAACTAATGATGTTTATTTCTACAAACTAACTGCTCTGATTAAACATTTTTCCTGCCAGGCTACCACACAACGAAATTGTGAGAACGACCCAGCTGTTACAAATGATGATTGGGTTTCTAACAGACACAGGTGTAAGAGAGGGAGAGTGTTGAAAGTGAATCAGCTGGAATACAGAGAGAACAAACAGGAAGTGAAACATCAGTGGTAACACTCACACAACACCAACAACAAAGTCAATAAACACTCTGTAAAATTGTGCACAGTGTGCAGATTGTGCCTATGGAGCAGGTATAGCCATACAATTCAAAGCGAAGTACGGTACACAAAAGGTTGTAAGACAGAACAAACACACAGGTGAATGTGCAGTTACTCATGAGGACGACGGCAGACTGATTTTTCATTTAATAACCAAACAAAACTGTACTGATTTACCAACATATGAGAATTTTACCAACAGCCTCAGATGTATGAGAGATTGGTGTGAGGAAAAAGGAATAACAAGTGTATCCACTCCCCGGATGGGGTGTGGGTTAGATAAATTGGATTTCCATAAAGTGGTGGAGATTCTGACAGAAGTGTACAGGTACCTGAACATCACAATTACAGTTTATTCATTGTAAACGTCATATGAGTTTATTATTTCTTTCCCATCGTTTTACTTCTTTTGCTATACTCTTACTTGTTATTAAGTTTCAATTTAAGAGTGTTTTTTGAATTAAGCCAATAGGCATAAGTGTATTTTTCCACAGAGATGAAGCTATATGGAAATTGGAAGGTTCTGTGGGCCCTAGGGGTTATAACTGCAATTATAATCACCATAATATTTAGTATAAACAATGAAAGTAATCTTAAAATTGACAAAAGGTCCAAAACAACACCACGAGATCAGTGCTTAAAGAGATATGGGGGAATTTAATTAAATTACACAAAAAATTAAACGACGTCATACACCTTTGATTTATGCAGTATGATAGACTGTGGAGGGCAATAGTAACCTCCATAGTAGTGTTCATTGGTGTATTCGTGGCCATCCTGGTGACCGGTGGATGTTGTTGCATTCCCTGTCTTAGATCCCTGTGCAACAGATTAATAATATCTGCAATAGAGAAAAAAAGAGAACAATCCACCCCCATATAGCATGCCCCTATTAGGCTTACAGAACCTGGATAAGGAGGAAGAAGAAAATGTGTGACCTCTTTCAGAGGTCAAGAGAGGGAATTGTGGGATTTGATTTTGTTTTACTAATCGTGCTGTTTATAATCTTAATTCATGTGTATTGTGATTTCTGTGCTGAGTACAAGAAAGTTGTCTGTGTGTGTGGAAAGTTACCAAGGAGGGGGTGGCTGATGTGTGTGTGTGGGAGCCGGGGGGCTGTAAAAAAGCCCTGAAGGGAAAACACACAGAACAGATGGTTTCAATAAACAAGTCGCTTGCTTTATAACTATGTTACATTTAGAGAAAGTGAAAATTAGTATGTTTAACTAATGAATGCATTTAACCAATTTATAAACAATGGAGTATTGTTGTGTTGTTGAATAATTATGTTTTACATATTTACTGCCTACATTTCATGATGATTGCCAAAAGTGTTAAAGTTACAAAGATGTCCAGATAAGGACATAATGCCTTAGGGAACAGAATGGTCTGTGTATGTCTTTCTGTCTGTTTGGTATGCAACCCCCACAGGTATGTGGAGATGGAGTCAGATGAACGAGAACAGCCCATTGGGGGAGGAGGAATTGTGAAGAAAGAACGACGATAAATACTCATGTTTTTGTCCTGAGCGGGTAGTCCGTCGAATCCTGCTGTTATGGCTTGAGACGGCCCAGCATGCTGTAACTTTTTCATATCTGATCAATAAATATTCAATTTAGATATTTGTGTCTTTCTCAAATTATGAACATGCATTGGATGCCTTAAAGTCCAACATGACGCATGCTTCAGTGTACATTGAAGTGAAATGTGCAAAACTTTGTCCAAAATAATACTGATAACAGTGTGTGTTTATATTACAGTTTTTTTCAGTTTCATTTTCTCATTACCTGGAAAGATTGAGATCTAGTTAATCAGTATAACATATACATCTGTAGACATGTAGTGGCAGCTTCAGTCATTTGCAGCTATGAAAAGTTTGGCGGCTGCAGCAGTCATTTACGTTTCGGCTGAGCCGGCTAGCCAGCCAATAACTTCATCAGCCAGCCATTATTCTCAAAACAAATGGCTTTGGGCTCTAATCCTGACATACAATTTAAGCAGAATCACAGAAAATAGGCTGCGTCCCAATTCAAAGGCTGCGACCTTCTAGTATTTTAAGACCGATTGCGTCACAGCAGCACGACTTAAGGCCAGTAAGGCCGTTCCAATTCAAAGGATGCTTAGAATGAAGCCTCAAAATGCGTCCTCATTTCTCCGTGATGTTAAGGATATAACTAATGGATCCTTAACAGCTGAGGATATCCCAAGATTCATTGCGCAACTCCAATGGCTGCATTGGGACACAGCTATAAACAGATGCACTCTGAGCAATTAAAGGAAAGTTTACACACACAGTACTTATATTAACAAAGTCTGCTTCATTTGGAAATATTGCCTTGTGTATGCGAACTGAACCAACATTATAGCCATGTAACCCCCGGTTTCAAAACAAAGCAATCGATCTACAGGTCTGAAAACACCCTAAGATTAACTTTTATGATCCACTCTCAATGTTGACTAGTGTCTATAAATCCATTACAGATGTTATGAGCTCTATATAGTCTCACTATAATCTATATGTGATTTCTGTCTGAACATCAGATCACAATATTACCTCAGTATCTTCAGTTTACAGTCAGGATTCTTCAGTACATCAGAGATCAGCTTCACTCCTGAATCTCTTAGTTTATTACCACACAAATCCAGATTTCTCAGGTGTGATGGGTTTGATCTCAGAGCTGAAGTCAGAGCAACACAACCCTTATCTGTGATACCACAACCATACAACCTGTAGAGAACAGAGACTTTATGTGAATTATACGAAACTACAAACACAAATCTGTAACCTCCATCTCTTCATGTAATGTTCCTCTTTCAATCCCTCAGTAACTGAGACACTGTGTGTTTAAATGTCAAATAAATCCATCACACAGCTGACTATTAGTGTTAGATGTCCTAAACCACATGAACATTTCTTCATAAATCTGTATTGAGTTCATGACTCACACTGAATACTTGATCTTATTTCCTCAAGTGTTTGTGTTCATAATGGACAAGATGTTGTGTGACTCTCAGCTAACAGAGAAAAGTTCTAAGAACGTTCCCTGAAAGTTCCCAACATTCTGCCAACATAAAAAGTGTCCAGTTTTCTTGACGATTAAGAACGTTTCTGTGTTGTCTGAACGTTAGATGAATGTTAAATTCTACCATTTCAAACGTTATGACAATGTCATGTTTTAATGTTCACACAATGTTTAAAACAACAACTGTTTTATTTGCTTGTTATGTAAATGATAGAGAAACATTGCATTTTATTATTTTAAGACTTAAACATTATTTCTGAATGTTCTGTAAAAATATTGCTGTAGAAAACACAAATCACTTATTAGGTTTAGATGTTGATTATGTGTTTCATTTAAAGGTAGGGTAACAGATTTGATCCTGAAACATTTTTAGTTACGCTGGTTAAAATTTTTAAAACAGTTTTAAAATAATAAAATGCAATGTTTCCCTATCATTTACATAACAAGCAAAAAAAGTCAATAAAGAAAACAGTTTTAAACATTGTGTGAACATTAAAACATGACATTGTCATACAGTTTGAAAAAAAGTCGAATGTAACATTCCTCTAACGCAGTGCTTCTCAATTATTTTCTGTCACGCCCCCCCTAGGAAGAAGTAAGCAATTCGCGCCCCCCAACTCTCCGCTGCAACTGTAAATAGTATAAATTGTCTATAAAATTACACATCTGCAAAACATTGTATCCTTATTAACATTAAAGAAAACACAGAAAAATAAATATCGATCAACTTACAACAAAGAATAACTTAATTAACATTGTTTTTTTAGTCTGTAACAGAAAAGACTTAAAATGCATCAATTTGCCTGAAAAAAAAATCAATCCTTATTTAAAGTATAATATTTTTTGACCATTTGATACTGAAAAATTAAACTAAATATAATCAATAAATAATAATAAAAAACTCAAGTGGCTTATCAGCGTGATTGGGGTGTAATGTCTTTAAGTGACGGTGCAAAAAAATCACTTCCTGAAAGTATTTTCCCCGGGTCTCGTGCACCCCCCCTGGTGTCGCTTCGAGCCCCCCCTGTGGGTCCCGCCCCACTATTTGAGATGCACTGCTCTAACGTTCAGACAACCAAGAAACATTCTTAGAAAATCAAGAAAACTGGACACTTTAAAAAAAATAATATCATATTTTTTGGCCCATTTTGCCTTTATTTGAGAGACAGTAATTAGAGAGATGACAGGAAAGTCCAGGGTGGAAAGAGGGGTATGTGATCGGCAAAGGTCCTCGAGCCGGGATTCAAACTCGGGTCGCCGGAAGTGCGTCTGCACCATATGTTGGAGCACTGTCCACTACACCATCGGCTCCAACAAAACTGGAAGCTTTTTATGTTGGCAGAATGTTTTGGGAACGTTGGGAACTTTGAGATTGACTGCTGATTTATTTACAACATTAGGAAAATGACTGTTGTTAGAAAAGATTCTCCCAAAGAAAGAATTCAAAATTAAATCATAAAAAATTAGATTAATTGTATTAAAGGGACAATGAGTAGGATTTACCCCCCTCTAGTGTTGAAATTGTATTTTGCATTCAAATGAATAGTGCTCTCTAGCGCCTCGCTTTAGCAAATGCGTGTTGCAACTACGGTAGCCATTATGTAATCACTGATCACCTTGTCCGTTGCAGCTGGTTCACATGTTCTGAATGAAAACGCGTTGTGAAAAGGCGTTTGTAGGGTAGTGCTTTTTGTCCCTCTCTGCTATTATAGTTTATCAATACGGGCGGAACGACGTGGAAGCCTCCTTCGACTTAACCGTTCAATGTAAGTAAAGAGAAGAAATTCTAAGCTTACAAAGAAAAGTCAGATCACTGGCAGAGGTCATTTGACACCAATGAGGACATTTATGAATAAAGACATCGATTTTGATTAATAAAATACTTACCTAAAAAACCCTACTTACTGTGCCTTTTAAGCAACACTACTTTTTCGACCTTTTAATAATGTCTCTAAAATTATTTCAGTGGTACAACAACTCCTTTATGAATTCTACTGCAACCTGATTAGCCTCCTAGCTGCTACAGCCACAATCGTAAGACACGTGATCGGGACGGACAACACAGCCCCGCAGAAGAGTGTCTGACACCAGGTACTGTTGCACTTTTCAACCTCATGGGGGAGCCGTAAACCAATCTTACATGAAAAACTACATAGTGTTGCTTTAATATGTAAACAGTCATGTGATTATTGTTAGTTTTACTTACTCAAGTTTTTTGGTTTCTTTAATCACAAGCTGCAGTTTCACAAGAACTTCATCTGCTGTATTTGCATCTCCAATAAATGATTTTAGATTAAGTTTATCCAAATGCTGCTCAGACGTCAACAACACAAAAACTAAAGCTGCCCACTGTGAAGAGGAGAGTTTTGTCTCTCCTACCGATTCAGATCTCACATAATGTTGAATCTCCTTCAGCAGTGAATCATCACCCAGTTCATTCAGACAGTGAATCAGATTGATGGATTTCTCTGGAGACAGATTCTCATTCATCTTCTGTTTAATGTACTCAACAGTTTTCTCTTTCTTGTAGGAGCATCTTCTCATCTGTGTCAGTAGATCCTGTAAGAGAATCTGATTGGACTCCAGTGAAAGACCCAGAAGAAAACGCAGGAAAAGATCCAGATGTCCATTCTTACTCTGTAAAGATTCATCTACAGCTCGATGATGTAAATTGATTAATAAATAATCTTTTAATGATTTGTATTTTATTTTGCCCAAAACTTTAGAAAACTGATTTTCATCAAACACATTTCTGTTGTTGTCTGTGAAGGAGATGTGAGCATAAAGAGCTGCTAGATGTTCCTGGATGCTGAGATGAACAAAGCAGTAAACTTTCCCCTGATACAAACCAAACTCCTCTCTGAAGATCTGAGTACACAATCCTGAATACACTGATGCTTCTGCTACATCAATGCCACACTCTCTCAGGTCTTCATCATAGAAGATCAGATTGCCTTTCACAAGCTGCTCAAAAGCCAGTTTCCCCAGTTTAAAGATCATGTCTTCATCTTTCTTCTCATAGTCCTTCTGATGTTTGATGTTTGTCTGAATGATCAGGAAGTGTGTGTACATTTGAGTGAGAGTCTTGGGGATCTCTTTTCTTCTCTCTGCTTCACTCAACATTCTCTCTAGAACAGTGACTGAAATCCAGCAGAAGACTGGGATGTGACACATGATGTAGAGACTCCTGGATGACTTCAGGTGTGAGATGATTCTCCTGGCCAGCCTCTCATCACTGATTCTCTTCCTGAAGTATTCCTCCTTCTGTGGATCAGTGAATCCTCGTACCTCTGTGACTCGATCAACACACTCAGAGGGGATGAGATCAGCTGCTGCTGGTCTGGAGGTGATCCAGATGAGAGCAGAGGGAAACAGATTCCCCTTGATGAGGTTTGTCAGCATCACGTCCACTGAGGTTGATTCACTTACATCACACAACCTCACACTGCTGTGAAAATCCAGAGACAGACGACACTCATCCAAACCATCAAAGATGAACAACACTTTATATTCATCACTGAAGATTTCCATTTCTTTTGTTTGTGGGAAGAAAAGATGAAGAAGATCTAAAAGACTGAGTGTTTTGTTCTTCATCAAATTGATCTCTCTGAAAGGAAGTGGAAATATGAGGTGGACGTCCTGATTCTCTTTCTCTTCAGCCCAGTCCAGAATGAACTTCTGTACAGAGACTGTTTTTCCAATGCCAGCGACTCCCTTTGTCAGCACACTTCTGATGTGTTTGTCTTGTTCAGGTAAAGGTTTAAAGATGTCATTACATTTGATTGGTGTCTCCTCTGTTGTTGTTCTTCTGGATTGTGTCTCAATCTGTCTCACCTCATGTTCATTACTGATCTCTCCACTTTCACTCTCTGTGATGTAGAGCTCTGTGTAGATCTCATTCAGTAGTGTTGAGTTTCTCTTATTTGATGTTACTTCATACAAACACTCAAACTTCTTCCTCAGATTTGATCTGAACGTGTTCAGGACTTTATTGGGATCATCATAGCTGTAAAATACAAATAAACAGAACATAATTAGGTTCATATAATGTATCAATCATAATTTACAACAGCACTATTCAGTATCTAAAGAAAGCAAAAATTATCATACAATTTACCTGAATCCAGGACACATGTTTACATTATATTCTTGTGGTTGATTAAGAGACTTATCGATTTTCCTCTTCTTACAGATGACTTCTGGTCTTGATGGCAGGAATGAGCTTAAACATCATGATTTTATTAATATTTATATTTTTATTATACAAGTATGCAGTTTTATTAAAGCAATAAGCCCTATGAAGCTGTCATTTACAGTAAATTTATAAAAGCCATGATGCAGAGTAGAGTTAAATTCACTTTAAAACAGCGTCACAGGGTTTATTGTTTTATCAAATGGTCATTTCATGTACCTGGCAAGGTTTAGTAAAACAAACACAGAAGAAGCAAAATGTAATGTAATTGAAAAACAAATGTAGTTCTTTAAAAACTATTTAACAAAGTTTTGCAAAGCAGCACAGATGCAGCAAAAATTACCTATGCTCATTTCCACCAGGCTGGCACTGTATTGACACCGGCAGTGAAGTGAACGCTCGGTCATAGGGTGGCACTAGTTCCGTACCGGCTGACGCACTAACATCACCAGTGACCCGAATAGCTTGTTGTTACGTTATATTACTATATATGTTATGTGCTATATTATATTACTTCCCCGCTTACGCACTTAAAGGAAGACAAGAGCTGGTATTTCAGAAATTCTTTGCTTATCAACCATATTTTTTAATTTTAATTATTGTAAACTTGCTGTTGTTTTAAAAAGGTTTTACTAGTATTACCATGATCTTGCCGTTGTAAAACTCCATCAGACAATCATGCTTCACTAACATATTAATATTACACTGTGTTTTTGAACTGTACATTTTAATTGTGGTATGCAACGATTAGTATATACGTAACAATTTGTCTCCGCCTACTAACATAACCAGTTTCTTGGTTAAAGACCAGCAAGATTTTAGGGCCAATTTGAAACAAAAGTCTTGGGCCTCATTTATAAAGCGTACACGAGTCTGAAAACATGCATACGTGCACTTCCCATGAAAAGTTTGTGATCAATAAAATTAAACTTGTAGAAGAATGTGTGCACCTGTAAACTCCGAACCATGCATATTCAAATTCTGGAGACAAAGGGAATTGGCGACACAGACAGTGAATTCTTGAACTTAAAGGTATAGCGGAAGATTTTCCAGAATTTTTGAAAAGAACCGCCCCTCCACTTAAAAAAAGCATATGCACAACACTCTAACGCCTATTAACGTGTGCACGAGAGAGATCATGCACGAGTCTAGTTCTTCTCTTCACTCTGTTTACAAGTTGCTGTAAACATTAAGATGTTTACTGTGTCTGCGCGGTTTGTGACTTGTGCCAGGGCTAGCATCACTAGCCTGTGGACCTGATTGATGTTAAAAGAGTTATTAAGATTGACTCAAAAGCGATCTACCAGATGCTGTTGTCTGACGCGCATGCACACAAACGCCAGGTGCGTGACCCTGATATAGACATTTAAAATTACAGTTTTAAAAATATCTGTTTTGACAAGAATTACCGCAGGTATGACATATAATCTGTTATATCTGAAGTGAATTTTTGGTTAACTGTTGAGGAAAAGTATCTGTTGTGTAACATTAGGCTATATTAAACCCTTGCATTAGTCTACATCTTAAAGTGGTCTGTCTTAATGTCAAATTTAAACAATACAAAAAAACATAAATTTAACACTTAGTGATATTGTTTTTGCTTTGCGTAAACAGTTGTAGTTCTGTCATGTTTTGTCAGATTCCAACGAATCATGCATTGTTTTGAAGTTTTTTAATGTTAAAATATAAATAACAAATTTTAGAAAATTTGCTACTCAATTCAGAAATGATGCAGCAGCAAACAGAAATGGAGAAAGAACAAGGTCTTCTAAAGGGAAATTAAATGTAAAACTATGACTGATGGTTCTGTTGAAAATGTAAACAGGCTGTTGTAAACATACATTTGCATATAGCATCAATATTTGTCCAAATCCATGTTGATTAGAGCATTAAAAACTTGAAAAGTGTTAAATTTAGGTAAATTTAGAACAGATAAAAATGTGACATTAATTTGCGAAACTCATGAAATCATGCAATTAATCTAGATTAAATATTTTAATCTTTTGACAGCCCTAAAAAATATCAAGTATTGAATCGGATCCAATTGGATCACGGGAATTCTGAAGAATAGAAAAGAATCGAACCATTGACCTAAGAAATCGGTATCGGATTGAATCGTCATGAAGGCGCCGATTTACACCCCTACTTGCGACTCTCAGACTTTTGGAAAAAACACGGTGAAAACGCGAGCTTCAATGAATGGCTAAAACCATAGACCACCACACACACATACACACCTGAAAGTGTGCATGTGCAGAAAGCAAACCTAGGGACGAGCACGTACGACGGCCTTACGTAAACATATCAGAATGATTGACAATTGGGATGACCAATAGTTCAGATGATCCACCCAGAAAAAGAAAATGGTCCGCTATACATTTAAGTAAGATTGACTATTTATAGTTAAAATGGGTGTACAGGGCAGGATATAAGGCTGGTTCACGTGCGCACACTTACAAATGATCTGTGACTTATAAAGATAACATTACCCACAGGTGTATGCATGGTTTGATGATAAATCAGAATATTTTTTGGCGTAAACCTTTTTTGGCGTTTGGGCGTAGTAAAACTTTAGTAAGGATCCTACGCAGAGTTTTCTAAATGTGACCACAGGCCACCTTACCTGACCAAGATCTTTATGTGTGAAAAAGTGAAGCACCGTTCAAGATTGAGTTCCAGCACTGGTGGAAAAGTGCTACAAATGGTGTAAAATACTGATGAAGAACATCACATGTGTATCTTTGTAGAGTAATTAACAAAGGCTTTCCATTACACTTACCAAATCGTAATCAAGGATTGGATCTGTTTTGTATTCAATATGTTAAAATGTTATACAACAATAACATGGGTTACATAAATGACAGAAGTACCTAATTGCAGGCCCTCTATCATCAGATTTTAAGTGTAATGGCCAATCCATAGACACATCACTCTTCATAGACACACAACTGAACTCTGGATCTGATCTCTTCTGATGATCTGAACTATAACACACAACAGATTTAATACTTTTTAAGAACCATGTTCTAAAACAACTGCACATTGTAGCATCTTAACCAAAAATTATCTTAAAAAACTTTCTTAGAATTTACCTGAATCCAGGACACGTGTTTACATCATAATCTTGTGCTTGATTGATAGTCTCATCAATTTTCCTCTTTTTACAGATGACTTCTGTTTTGACTGGTCTGGGTGTAAGGATTGTATGAATACCATAATATTATTATTTGTATACATCATTAAACCATCATGATTACTGTGATTGCATGAATCTGTGTTTTAGTGTAACTTTTAGAAAAGTTTATGGGCTTTATAGGTTTATTGTTTTACTAAACAGTTATCTCACATATAGCTGTGATGGCATAAATTGAGAAATTATGCCACTGATTTTGAAATCCGTTTTTTAGGCCTTTTATTTAAGAATGTTGATTATATCCAGCCTGGTTAATTGTGGGTGGGGCAATCTTAGGGTTGTACGCGTCATGGTAAAAATGAAAATATTTTTATTAAAAACACTCAATTAAAACTTTCTTTTGAAGAAACTATGACACAAAAATGAACAGATACTAAATACTATTTATGAATGTAATGTTTTTTAACAGAAACCTCAAACAGAAATAGTGATGAAGTAAAACTAAAGGGTTAATAAACACAAACTGAAGCGATTTCTATATGACGCACTCTACTGTACTCTTAAGCATTGATACAACATAAATGTATAATACAACGTGCATAATATATCTGCACAAAATGCAAGCCTTAAACTAAGTTATGTACTAGACAGAAAGTTTAACTCGTGTTGTGTATGTGCACCATAACAGTGTGCTTTTAACACGTTCAGTAAAATCACTTCATAACATTAAGCAGATTTAAGTATTTTGCAATCGTTTTAGCGATTAGCTGTGTCGTGTCGTCCCCTCACCTGTTCTCAGTCAAGATGTTATGTTATTTTTTTCAGTGTAGTAAAACCATGGTTTTACTGATAGTTATCAATGCACCAAAAAAACATGATTACTACACTTTACCACAAAAAAACATGGTTAATTTTGAGACTTGTGATGACACTGTACATTTTGCACCTGAATGACTGTATTTTCGTTTTACCAACGTGAATCCAAAAATCACGACATCGTTTTAAACCATAGTGCCTCAGTGATGTGAGATGTGTTTGACTCATCTGCTTGCTTTTGAATCATGCAATGGTACTGAAGTCATACGACGGTCTGCGCAGCACAACATCACGTCAAACACGCACACAGTCTTTACTACAACAGGAGCTTGTAACGCTAACCAGACATCCAAATGCTGCCACAACCACAAAAAATAAGTAAATAAAACCACAAGATCATCGTTTTCGTGATTGATCATCGATGCCACGTTCAAGTACTCGAGCAATCGAGTTCTCGTGTCCATGCCTAGTGTTCAATGTATGCGTAGGTTGCACATGTACAGGACAATGTAGTCTGTAGTCCAGTAGATGCATTGGATTTTGGTGCAATGCGTATACGTTGAACGTCTACATACACATACGATTTGATAAAATATAGAACAAAGTCTTATTTCGAATTAAACACAATTTGTGGCTTCCAACAATGCTCAACAAATCATGATGAAGGTCCAGAACAGATCTGTTTTACAAACTGTATTCAATACGTAAAAATGTATACAACAATAAAGCACTTATAATCTATCCATCAATTCTCAAAACTGGCTTGTCAGCATGATCACAGGGGGCTGGAGTCTATCCCAGTATTTTAGGCCAAACACCCTGGACAGATGACCAGTTTATGGCTGGGCTCACACACAGACACATCCATATACACTAATTTTAGTTACTCCAACAAAAACAAATCTTGACACAGAGAGAAAATGCAAACTCCATACAAAGAGGCTTCCTGGCTGAGATCTTTCATTTAAAATATGTTCTTTTCTGTGTTGGCAGATGAGTATGCACTAATTCATAAACTGTTTGTAAAACGTGTGAGTAATTTAGGATAAACTTCACAAAGGGAGAATGAAGTTAATTCTTCTGACGCTAAAATCAGGCCTAGGAGAATAAAGTGAATTTAGGTGAGTCTATTTTTGCAGAGATGTTTGAGAAAAATGCATTGACAGTAGAGAATGAGATGTGGTTTGGAACCACATGTTTATTTTCTTATATTTGAGGCGTAGTTTACGAATGCCCAGAGCCGTTTACTGGACGCTATGAATGTCTATCAAATGCGTCTGTACGTAGGTCATAGCTAATCGTATCAATTATACCAGATGACGTATGTAGAGCGACATCAATTCAAACGTAAACAACTTTTATCAAGTACGTGTGCACACAGCTGGTAGCTGTATATTGATAATAAAAAGTAACACAATTTAGTGGCACTGTGACAATCACAGTACAGGCATAATGACAATATGATATTAATAAATAACACTTACCATTTATAAGTTAATTGTACTTTGTCTACGACGATGCCTAGCAGGTTGGTCCTATAAAACTCTGTGGCTATCATGTCTTGCCATATCCAAACATCCTTCTGGATATGAAATTGTTTAATGCCAAAAGTTTATATATTTTTTTAATAAACTTGCGTTCAAAACTTATAACACTATCTAAGGCTGCATTGAAAAGTAACTTCGCGTCTGCTGCCGTGTTGGATAATTAAAACTGCTTCGGTGTGTCGCATAGACGTCGTCTTCGTCTTGCTGCCCCCTCCCCGTTCTGTGATTGGTTCCCTATTTCAGGGGCAAAAAAGCGTTTTCCTTTGTTTAATTTACTTTCTTGGGCGTCTTTGTTAATATTTGTTTCCTTTATATTTAGGAAATATTTGATTGTTTTTCTTTATTTTGTAATTATAGTTAATAATAGTCTCTGAGATCATTGGTTTTCTTTTCGTTATGTTACGTGTTTCTTGAGTTTTCTTTGTGAGTAACATTATTGTTAAATACATGTTGACGTAGCGCACTTGAGTTTAGCCACTCTTGAAGAACTGTTTGTAACATCATAAAAAAGTATATTTAACAGAGCTTCTTCAAGTCTCACCGAATGAATCAATTACATTTCATAGATGTGGAAAAATATCACAAGAAAATGTCTAAAGGCATCTGGATATTAAAGCATCAAAGCTTAATAAAAACTTTAAAATAAATCTTATACCTGAAATCGTTTTGATTCTTAAAGTGTATTGGCCAATCCATAGACGCATCACTCTTCATAGACACACAGCTGAACTCTGAATCTGATCTATTCTGATGATCTGAACTATAACACACAACAGATTAAATACTTTAAATTACATTACTAATATTTTTATGAACCATATTTAAAAAAAACATTCTTTATTCAAAAAAGTATTTAAATGAGATTTTGTGTTCATTTACTTTTAATTGCAAAATATTTTTTGTGGAAACTGCTAAAATTTTCTGTTAATTAGGTATTTAAAGTACCTGCATCCTGGAGAAAAATCTTCATGTTTTGATGTTTGTGTTTGATCCATGATGGAGCTGTAGAGGCGAATCTGATCAATCTGATCTCCACAACTGATACTGAATGAAAATAACATTCAGACACAAAATAAACTTCAAATCAAAGTGAATAAACAGACATTATAATTCAGATAAATGAATCAACAATGAATAAACAACGGTGTCATCAACACAACTACACACAAATTACATCAATTAAATTAAGAATTATGTTAAGAAAACATTCAATACATAACGCTAATATTAAGATAAGAAACAATCCAATATAAATGAATAAATCTTTAACAAAACTATGAATGATGAAGTAAAAAGTGTCTGATCTCACCTGAACAACAATATAAAAGACTGAGCTTATAGCAAGAAACATGAAAGATGTCATTAAAAATCTGAGTTATTCATCAAATATTCATCTTTAAACTCTTCCTGAAATACAAGTGAAAACATTACTATTGTGTTGTTTAAAAATTAATCTCATCTTGATTTCTTTATATTAAAAAACATTACATCTTTTTGTTGTTAAATTCAGAAAACTGAAAATAATGTTGAAGTCTCTTAATGTTTTCCACGACTGTATTGATAGATCAACTTATTGACAGTAATTTTAAGATAAGAAATGATTTAATTTAAAAGAGTGAATCTGTCCTTTAAAGAAACTATGAAGGAGGAAGTGAAAAGCGTCGGATCTCACCTGAACACACCTGAACACTCGCTGTCATCACAATCTGACTGGATTCACTTTCTCAAAATACTACAACTTTTACATCAACTACACACACAAAAATACCTGTAAAGCTGTTTATACATGTTATATTAATCACTTTGATCATCGATATGTTAAGAAATCAACTCTACCTGTTTAAAATGACGGAAGATAAACACGAAACAATTTACTTTCACTTTCATCTGTGACGTCACTATTGTATGAGGAAGTGTTTGAGGTGTTTCTCCCTCTGCTGACAGTAAACAAACATTAAACATCTGATTACAAATAATTTAACAGATTTAATTTATAAACGAGACTTAATCATTAATGTGAGTCAATATGTTTACATTCACTGCATGAAACAAAGAGCACATCAACATTAACAATAATTAAACTCAAATCAAAATTACTCCTCTTTTGTTTAACTATAAGCCTAATAAAGTCATATGAGTTTAATATAATGTAGACTAAGTGATATTTTATTATTTGTGTGAACTACATTTACATTCATGTATTTATTATAGTGTGAACTTTATCAAGTGTTTGATTTAATAAACACAGCGAGGTCTTAAAAACACACACTTTTAGTTTAAAAGATTAATTGTAGATAAAATATAATTGTGCTAACATAAACATTTCATTGAATAAAAAGACAAAATATCACGATAATTATCAGACATTAAACATTAAAAGATGTAAAGAAAACTCCGCCTCCACTGCCACCTACAGGACATTTGTGTTATTACAGTTATTCTGCAGTGTGTCATAGACAATAGAAACATTATTCACAGTTTCTTTATTTTCTCCACTGAAATCTAAAGTGTGTGTTGAATGTGCAGATGAATGAAATGTATAAGATAACTGATGGTGCTGTTCTCAGATCAGATGCAGGGACACTGAGAAACATCAGCACCAGCACATCCGGCCTGTATCAGTGCACTGCGTCAAACATCATAGGAAAGAGCACCTGTGTCCTTAACCTGCAGGTTGTAGCACGTAAGTGTGTAAGGAGAGACATTACAGACACAAAGACTGTCACATGATCAGATATGAGGTCTGATCACAGCTCTGTCTCGTATCACAGCTCAGACACAGAGTGTGGGTCTGATCACCGGCCGGCACCATCGACACGAGCGTTCTGGCTGTGATCATCTGATGTCTGCTGGTCAAACATGTGGATTATACAGGACCCTTGGGAAAGATTTTGATAGATTCTCATTCCAAATGGTTGGAAATTTATCCTTGTAAAGTGCCTTGAAATAAAACTTATCAGACCCAGTTGTAAGAACTCCGTACTTTATTATTCACTCACATGTTCAGTACTGCAGTCTCCTTCTCTCTATCGTGTCCTGCATTGTATCCAACTAGAGCTCCCCCTAGTGACTTACTCCAGAACACCACATATCCCTATCTCTTAAAGGCGGAGTCCACGATGTTTGAAAAACGCGTTGGGAAAGGAGACGGGCCGACTACCAAAACACACTTATAGCCAATAAAATCAAATCAAACGCCGGGTTGCGTATGTGTGGGGCGGGTTTATCAACAGAAGGTCCGGATTCTATTGGGGTAGGGGCGTGTTTGTTTAGGTGATTTCAAATATCAACACTGGCTTTCAAACATCATGGACTCCGCCTTTAAGAACAAACATACCATAACGACTTTGTCTTGTTACTAGTAACAGTCAAGAAACATGTTTGACAATTTCTTTTTTTAGCCTTTTGATAGTAGTAATCCCACAATATAATTTGGAATCAAACCATTGTTAAACAAGTGTTATAATAATAATACAATTACTAAACTCTCAATATTATCCTAACAGATAACACTCACAGAACATTCACAGAACAGTTGTAATTTTCCTTAAACTGTAGAAACACAAATGATGTATTATTTATGTTTTCAACCACATTTTACATCACATCATCTCGAGCCCATGCAGGGGCATGCCTACTCCGAACAGGTCGTGTACCTACAGTAGGTTGTTTTTCCCCTACAGGGTCAATGTTACCAGAGTCAAATAATGGCAAATCACTGGACTCCTCTGTTTCGCTTGGAGTGAGTGCAGGTGCCAGGTGAGATGCATTCCAGCATCGTCCATCTGAGAGTTTATATGTGTACAGTCCTTTCTTACCCACAACCCTCAGGGGCTTTCCAAATTTAGACTGCATTTTTGGCACGATTCCAGGTCTCTTTACTCGGACATAAGATCCACACTGAAATGAGACATGCTTTGCGCTGCGTTTTCTGTCAGTGTACTCTTTGCTTTTTGCCTGTTTCTCTCTCACATGTGAAGCAAGCTGTTGAGGTGAGGGCAATTTACGTACAGGTGGTGAGTGCAAACCCGACACGTTAAGTTTGGTTAACATGGGTCTGCCATGCAAGAGCTCAGCTGGTGTGCACTGTGTTGTGGCATGCGGCGTTGAACGGTATGCCTGCAGAAAGTCTTTAGTAAACTCCTTCCACCTTCGTCCTTCCAGTGATGCAGTCTGTAAGCTATCTTTTAAGCTGCGGTTGAAGCGTTCAACTTCCCCGTTTGCTCTCGGGTAGTACACAGATGATGTCCTGTGTATGATTCCCCTGTTTTGCAGGAACAGTTTGAAGTCATATGACATGAATTGTACTCCATTGTCAGAAATCAACTCTTTCGGATTCCCCTCTCTACTAAACACAGTAGACAGGAACTGTATCACGGACTGGGTGGTTGGATGTGAGACAAATGCTATTTCAGGCCACTTACTGTAATAGTCCACCAGAGTAACTACAAAGCGACAGTCCCAGGGTGCTGCATCAAAAGGACCCATGATGTCTATGGCCACTTTTTCCCAGGCATCTGTAGGGTATTGCACAGGTTGGAGTGGTGTTATGTGTGTGACAGCCGATTTATCATGTGACTGACACGTGACACAAGATTTTACCGCTGTTTCCACTGCTGCGTCCATGCCAGGCCACCAGTAGAGTTCTCTCAGCCTCCTTTTCGTCCTCACGATGCCCTGATGCGTGTCATGTGCGAGCGTGATGAGCTTGGACTGAAGGCATTCTGGAACTAGGAGGCGGCTCGACCCACGCACCACACAACTATCCTGAAGTGAAAGTTCATGGCGTAGTTGAAAATATGGCTGTAAAGCACGGTCCAGTGCTTTTGCACTCTTCGGCCATTTTGAAGCGATTAGTCTGCGAAGTTCAGCTTGAATAGGGCAATACTCACATGCAGCTTTGAACTCAGAGCTGGTTATTGCAGTAAGCGTAGAAGTGAGCGCTACTACTTCAACATCATGTTCCAGACTGGGTTCAGTACATGGCAGTGGTAAGCGAGATAAACAGTCTGCGGTCACATTCTCACACCCTGGCTTATACTGAATGTCATATGTAAATGCCATCAGCCTAGCTGACCATCTGGCTATGCGCATACCTGCTCTGCCTTGACCCTTTGATGTCAAAAGCGTGGTCAATGGGCTGTGATCTGTCCGCAGTATGAAGTGTCGTCCCCACAGGTAGGTCCTCCATCTTTCTGTGGCCCAAACACAAGCCAGTGCTTCCTTTTCTATCGTGGAGTACTTCCTTTCTGCTGCTGTGAGGGTACGTGAAGCAAATGCTACTGTTTTCTCAGTATTGTCTGCATGCAGCTGTGTAAGAACACCTCCAATTCCGTAGTCTGAGGCGTCTGTAGTTACGATAGTGGTTAGTTCTGGGTTGAACAGTGCGAGGGCAGCGCTATTCACAATCAGACTCTTAACGGTCTCAAAGCTTTCCTGAGCCTCAGGTGACCATATGAATGGAGCAGAGCCCCGTAAGAGCATGCGCAGTGGCTCCACCACGGTAGCAAAGTTTGGTATAAACTTGGAGTACCACGATGTAAGTCCCAGAAATGAACGAAGACTAACCTCATCAGTTGGGGGCGGGGCATCCGCCACTGCAGAAACATGCGAAGCATCCGGCTTCAGTCCCTGCCCAGACAGCGTGTGGCCCAGAAATGATAGTTCCGGCTGTCTAATGTGGCACTTTGCTGTGTTCAGTTTCAGTCCTGCTTTGTCAATTCGCTGCAGCACAGATTGCAGGTTATCATCATGTTCCTTGAGTGTTGCTCCTGTGACCATGATGTCGTCTAAGTAGCAATGAACTCCATGCTGACCTTTCAGTATTTCAGACATCATCTTCTGGAAGCAGCTTGGAGCTGAGGCCAGTCCATACGGAACCCTTTTAAAACGAAATAATCCATCATGCGTAATAAACGCAGTAATGTTCCGACTGTCCTCATGCAACACAACCTGATGGTAAGCACTTTGGAGATCTAATGTGGAAAACATTCTAGCTCCACACAGGTTAGCGAACATCTCCTCCATGTGCGGAAGAGGAAAACAGTCCATTACAATGGCTTTATTGGGCTCACGTAAGTCAACGCAGAGCCGAATCCCCCCGTCTTTTTTTCTGGTGACCACTATCGGGAAAACCAACTCAGATGCATCCACAGGCTCAATTACATCCTGTTGTACAAGCTTCTGTAATTCCTTGGACACCTCATCGCGAATTGAGAAAGGTAAGCGTCTGAGCTTCTGTTGGATGGGCTGGACCTCAGGCCGAATCTTAACACGATGTACAAATCCTCTTGCACATCCCAGTCGGTTTTCAGAGCTTGCAGCCACAGATGAAACAGGATTCACACATTGAGCTGTACTGACCTGGCCATCGCATAATTGTAAACACAATCCAGTAAAAAGGTCTCTGCCCAGCACAGCTGATCCCTTCTGTACGATGTACAAGTCTGCAGTAGTGTTATTGTCACCATATGAAATGTTGGCCGGCAGGCATCCTTTCACTTCAATTGCGTCACCCCCAAAACTAACTAGACTGAGTTTCGGTGATGTGAGGGTTGCTCGATTGAACATTGCAGTGTAAATGGACATTGGTAATATAGACACAGCTGATCCAGTATCTACCATTAACTCTACGTCCTGTTTTTGTCCTGTGCTTACACTTATTTGTACTGTACACATTATTTTGCCACAGTCACGAGCAGAATGTTCAATATTTAACACGGTCACTTCAGGCACTGTAATTTCACTCACCCGTTTGGTTCCACGACATGTCTTAGCATAATGTCCTTTTTTGTTACAGTTCCTGCACACCGCATCCTTAGCGGGGCATCCGGGAAAATTAGCTGCGTGCTGCTCGGATCCGCAGCGGTAGCAGGTAAGTGAGCGAGTGGGTTTTGGAAGTCCGCGCATCGCGCTGATTTTGCCTTTGCTTCGTCTGGGTCTGTTGTGTTGCTGAACAGCTTGCACGGAGTTATCCGATGACGTTATCATCGCTTTGGCCTCCGCTGTGGCAGTTTCAATCTGCCGCGCGACCGTCACAGCTTTCTTAAGGTCGAGTGGTACTTCAAGCAGCAGCCGTTCTCTAATGCGAGCCGAAATAGTCTTTTCAATGAGCTGGTCGCGGATCAGCTCGTCCTCCATAGCGCCGAATTCGCAGGTGGCGGCGAGCTCACGCAGGGCAGCCACGTACTGGTCTGCGGTTTCACCCGCGCGTTGGCTTCGTTGGCGAAAGCGATAACGTTCAGCAACCACATTAACTTTTGGGACAAAAAAGTCCTTAATTGCACTCAAAGCAGAAGCGTACGTATCATCTCCCTGTTGACTTACGTTCAGGGTATAGAACAGTCTTTGCCCCGAGGCAGTGTATCAGAAGAGCACGCTTCCTAGCTGTAGATAGCTCCTCTCCCAGAGCCAGCAAGAAATTATCGAAAGTTTTAATCCATGCTGTAAACGGAATCTGCGGTTCTCCCGGTGTTTGCAGGAATGGGGTGGGTTGGCTTAAACTAAAAGCCATCCTCGTCGCCAATATGTAAAGTGCCTTGAAATAAAACTTATCAGACCCAGTTGTAAGAACTCCGTACTTTATTATTCACTCACATGTTCAGTACTGCAGTCTCCTTCTCTCTATCGTGTCCTGCATTGTATCCAACTAGAGCTCCCCCTAGTGACTTACTCCAGAACACCACAATCCTGTAACAACTTCACAAACTACCATCATGAAAATGAAACTGTGTTTTAGCACACATGGATTGCCTAAAATGATAGTGACCCCCGTTTCAAATCTCGACCTTTCCTTGATGAGACCACCCATGACACAATCTTCAGGAGTCTAACTGAGAGAATTCTGGAGGATTGTTCACAGACTGTTCAGGTATTTGATTGTTTTAATATTAATATAATGAAATAAAGTGCTGTGTAAATCAGTTTAATTAAAGTCAGTATTTACTATAGTACAAAGTTTGTGTTTGTCCACTAGATGACGCAGTTTGACTCTGTCGTTCAGAAAGCGTCTGACAGATAATCAACAGCGATAGACCAAACATGAAATGTCAAGTTTGTCATTTTATTAAACTTTATGTCACTGTATTAAAACTGTAAATTATGCTAATTTCATCTTTACGGTCATCAGTAGGACTGTAATCAGGACGAAATACAACTGATGTCTGTACAATTAATTTCAGTAAAGTTTAGATTATTGAATATGTTTATTTCATGTCACAGAGAGAGAGAGATTGAGAGAAAGATGAAAGAGAGACAGTGAATGACTCGACCTGTTTCACACATAAATTCTGACAGCTTGTGTTTACTCTTAGTTTTACATCAACACTAACAGAAATGTTTGACATCAGCAGGGGTAAAATCATCAGTTTATAAATGTATTAAATATTACTTTTGAGCTCGGGTTTGGTCCAGAATGACTCTTTTGATGCAATACAATCAAAGTCCACGAGATGTCGCTGGTGTGCAGACTGAACTGACATGAATGAGTGAAGAATGAAAGCACCATGAGATGTAATGCACATGAGATGAATTGTCCTTAAAGCAACACCAAAGAGTTTTTTTTACCTTAAAATAACGTTTCCAAAAAAGTTTCAGTGGTTCATCCACACAAAACAGGGTGAATGGCACTTTCACATTCGCTTTGCAGCCCTCTATCGGCCAAAACCGCACTAACGAAGTTTCCAACCGCCGGGTAGCGGTCCTGTAGTTCGAGTGAAAACTACAAAAACTTGCTTTACGGCAGACCTACAATCCAATCAGAGCCAGCTATGCTGCAGTATTTACGACAGTGGTAATGAACAATTACGCTTCTAACCTGTAGGGGGAGCAAAGAGCCAGAGTTCTTTAGTGTTGCTTTAAGAAAATCAAGCATGACGTAACTATAGTTAACATAGTTTATGTTTGTTTTATTTGTAGTAGGTCTTTGTTATCAGTGCTCACATCAAAAGTCTTCATCTTTGTTGGTATGGAGGAGTATTAGTGTATAAATGAGCAGATTTCACATCCGAAGACCCCATCAATACCGAAAGAGCAACATCTTGTTAGATCTGGTCTCCACACCACAGACAAAATAAAAAACGATCCAGCCCCGGACACCAGATCACGTCAGAAAATATAAGTTTACTTTAAAGTATCTGTCAGATACAAGGCTGATCAATCGTTGCTGGAGAGCATAAACAGAGTCGTGAGACGGAGGTTTTAGATGATAAAATAGAACAGAGTTTTATTGATGGACAGTTAGTTTCAGTTGCATATGCCTCAATGTTCAAACCTCGTCCACCCCAGGAATACAGCATGCACGGTTATATCCAAAATTGCTCAGCTGCATCATCCCTTAGACCTTGGGCTTCCATAAACATTCTCTTTATCTATCTTGTTTACACACAGACAGAACAGTTTTATGAAACTTCCCAAATGTAAAACTGAACCACAAAGAGACATATAAAATATAGAAATACAATGAATTAATGAATGATATAATAAAATATAGAAATATAATAATGAATGAATAAATGAATAATGAATAAAAACAATAATGAATAAATTAGTTAATAAACAATAATGTAATAATAAAAATGATCATAATGAAATTGATAATGACAATGATATTAAATAATCAAATACAATAATTAAATGGATAAAAACTAATGATTATAAAATGATTATGATGATTATGTAAATAAATGATTAAATATTAAAAACACAATAATAAAAACATTCTGAACGTGAGGAACTAAGGTAGGATCCTTCAATCTAAACTTCATACTGCATCTATTACAACAGCATGAGTTTATAGTAGAAGAGTCCTGAGCACAGTCCAGATCTGAAAACCATCTGACAAACATTTGAAGTGAAAAATACAACAAAGAAAACTCAGAACAGCTAGAATCCAGTATCAGACATGAATGGGACAACATTCCTCTCCTAAAAGTTCATCAACGGCTCTCCTCAGTTCCCAGATCTATACAGACTGTTGTTCAAAGAAGAAGAGATAAACATCACCCTGTCTCAACTTTATTCACATGTCTTCATACCAATGTAAGATTTAAAAATGATTGCATTGTGATTTTATTTACATTTCATTCAGTGTTTCAACTTTTTTATAATTAATCAGATAATCATCAAAAAGTCCTGCAGTCAGATCCTGAAGAACACAAAAGCAAAGACGTCCAATATTTGGATTTAGAGATAAATGAGCTGCGAGTCTTCAATGTTGTGCTGAACTTGAACACATTTCAGTTTAAGATGAAGTTAAAAACCCCAACAGTGTAGAAGAAGAGGAATCTTGTCAGTATTTACTTCAGTTTATGATCCTATGAGATTTCTTGCTCCTCTTACACTGACTGATAAATCGCTCTTATAGGAAATGTGTAGACAGAAGCTGAGTTAGGATGAAGATTTACCTCCAACACTTCAAAGTCAGATTTAGATAAAGTCACAGATCAGATCCTGTACTGAATAATCAACTCATACGATTAAGAGGAAGTGATGTCACTATTGTGTCTTCTTATTCACCATCAGATCATACTGAAGATCAGACATCTTTACATCTTTACAGTCTCTGATTATGAGTCCTGAATATAAATGAAAGAGAAAGTCAATCAGATATGAGATCATCATCAGTGTCAGATGAAGAGATAGAAAAACAAACTATTAGTTCTGTCAGTCAGTGATAGAAATGAAATCTTCAACATAATAAACATGTCAACAATCTGTTTATCACATACACATGAGCTACAACAATACAAAAACACATTTCATCTATTTGCTCTGAATATTTGATGTCAATGTAAGAGATGAATGTATTGATATGTATGTAGTATAATATAATGACACACTGACAGTTTTATGAGTTCACACACAAACAGTAAGAAAATGAAGGTGATGCTTTGTTTTAAAGGGGACATTCTACAAGACGTTTTTAAGATATTAAATAAATCTTTGATGTCCCCAGAGTACATTATGTGAAGTTTTAGCTCAAAATACCCTATAGGTAATTTAGTGTGGCATGTTAAAATAGGTACTTTATGGGTCTGAGCAAAAATGCACCGTTTTTGTGTGTATCTCTTTAAATCCAAACGAGCTGCTCAGGTGGGCGGAGTCTCAAGCACTCGCCCTGTAGTCAAGACAGAGCCAGTGTTGCCAGATTGGGCGGGTTCCCGCCCAATTGGGCGGTTTTGAATTTGATTGTGCGGGTAAAAATTGGCTTGGGCGGTTGTGCAAAAATTGGGCTGGTTTGGGATCAGTTGGGCGGGTTTGAAACGTGCATTTTATAGGCTAATTATTTAACAAAAAACCCAAATGTGCATTTATTTCATGACGTTACTAAACACACGCCCACTGCATGTGTTTGTGTTGACGCCACGCCGATGATGAGTCCGCGTTTAGCCAATCACAAGTGATAGCAGCCAGCCTCTCAGCGGGAAATCAAGATGTTACAGATAGGAGTTGGAGAGTGACCCGGGCCTGAAGCAAATGGATAATGCCTTTTAAATCGGAAAATAGCACTGCAAATTCTGCAACACGGACTCCGGATTGCAACGTATACGTTGCTTGTCACACATCGGACGTGTCTCAATGCGAATGCTGCAGCCTCCGGAGGTCGCATTTCTAGGCTCCATATACGTCATCGACTGTCTTGTTTTAGAATATTAACAGTTATAAAGTTGACTTTTATTCTTAGTTAATAGTAAATTGTTGTAATATGCTTATACCTTGCGAATGTAATGGTCAGTTAACTAAAATAAACCAGGCTTGATGACGTATGCACCCTGCATACGCGACCTCCGCAGGCTGCAGCTGGAGTGAGAAACGGACATCAATTACACGTGTTTGAGCCGTGGGTGAATTATCGGAGCATTTCAGGTGAACAGAACCAAATGTTCGGCTGTCATTTAGTCAATTGTGGAACCATGAACTTCAGCCAGACTGTACATAGTTCTGAAAAGTTCAGATGTTCACAGTGTTCTTCAGCTTCCTTGCAAGTTAACGCACAACCAACAGCCTATTATTATTGTTCTGCATTTACTGCTTAAGGTAAGCCTATTTACGACCTCTCTCTCACACACACCTATTTATCAAGAGTAAAAATACATTATTAATAATAATATAAATAGATAAAAAACGTTATTAACGAATTGGGTATTTGAATAATCATAAAACACTTAAATATACGCTGTAAAAGTGCATTGTGCGTGTGGGCGAGGGAGCATAATGTAGCTGTTGTAAACAAGTTATGTCATTTTGCTAGTGTGGTTCTGTTCTGGTGTCGCTAGCTATAGTATGTTGCATTAATTGTGTAAGTTAAAATAACTAAATGCTAATCAAATTAAACCAAAATGTTGATTTAAATATTTTGGGCGTTTTTTTGTGCGTTTGGGCGGGTTTTGGAACACTTTTGGGCTGGAAACCATCAACTCTATCTGGCAACACTGGACAGAGCATCAGGGAGATATTCTCACGAAAGAAGTTAGTAAGAGCATTGTTCAGCATTATATATTTGAACAAGTTTAAAAGGTCAATCATCTGTTTTATGCATACTAAATACATGTTTATCCGCAGATGGGGAACATTGTGGAATAAAAATAAAAACTTTTAGGTCTCATGCTGCCAGAAAAAGGCACAATAATTTTCAGCATGTTACAATAAAAAACACTTCCACAAACACTCAGAAGTTTACTTTTTGACCAAACCACACAAGCACATTTAAATGATCTGTAAAAAAACACGTTTAATGCATAACTTAAGAGAAACAGATCAAATGACATTAAGTTTATTGTGATTGAACACATTCGCGTTTCTGTCAGTCTCTCACTCTCTATCTTGTAATTCCTCGTATTCATTTGAAACTTCAGAGAAACATTAAACAACATATTTATGATATGATAGTGAATACACGTTGTTCTCTCACTCTGTCTCGTGCAGTGCATTAATCCTCATGTTCATTCATATAAACTTCAGAGAAACATATTAATCAACATACTTCTTGTATTGATGAAATTGAACCGTCGCGTTGCTCTCTCTCTCTTTCTCTCTCTCTCGTTCGTTCCCTCACTCGCTCTCTCTCTTGCACTAAGGTAACGTTAATTATATTTTTAGAAAGATTATTAAAACTACAAGTTATAAGATTGTAGGCTCCTATTTGTGTTTGAGAGAATACAAACGCGTCGTGCTGTCAGTCATTCTTTCTCTCTGACTCTCGCACTCGAGGCAGCGTCATGGTTGGATAGCACAGTTGAAGGGGCGGTATCATTATAATAAGATCCCCTACCTACGTCATGTGGGGAGCGAAATCTGAATGACCTATTTATTCACATGCTTGCAGAGAGAGCCTTACCAAAACAAAGTTACAGGGTTGCTATTTTTCATGTTTTCTGGGTTTGTAGAAGCACTGGGGACCCGATTATAGCACTTAACTCTTTCACCGCCAGCGTTTTTTAAAAAAGTTGCCAGCCAGCGCCAGCGTTTTTCATGATTTTCACCAAAGTTTAATGCCTTCCAGAAAATGTTCTTCTTTGAATATATAAACATACAATATACCAAATGAAAGAACAGACCCTCTGCTTTCAAACAAAAAAAACCGTTTCTTCCTACCTTCAGTGGTTCTTTTGTAATCAGCTTTTGAATATGGGTAGGTTTCTGCAAAAACACTCCATTTTGAGCAAAAAGCAGAGATAATTCCATTTTTGTGACGGACATTTCATAGAGATCCCATTCAGAGCGATCTTTTAAACAGACACGGACATGCAGCAGCTTGTCAGAGGGCAATACTTCCGGGTTTAAAAGTTGCGGAAGTGCGCCACCTAGTGGATAAAAGCGGTATTGCGGAAAGACGGAAAATCTCATCATTGGCGGGAAGCGTTTTCTCTTAATTGACGAGATATCTCGTCAATGGCGGGGAAAGAGTTAAACATGGAAAAAGTCTGATTTTCATGGAATGTCCCCTTTAAAAGTCCTGGAGGTTGACAGTCGTGTAAATAAAGAGAAACAGCATCAATGTCAAAGCTCGACAGAGAGTTGTGTGAAGTGTCCATCAGATTTTAAGAGTTGACTTTCTCTTCTTTTTTCTAATTATCTTCATCTCTATCATTTATCATCTGTACTTTGTGTTTATCTGTTGTGTATATATTGTGTTTGTGTTGTTATTTCTGTCTGTATTCTGATGATTTGATAAATAATGCTTAAAACATGAAATAAAAACCAAGTTGTTATAAAAAGAGTTTAAGATGAACATCTAGTCAAGTGTGCATAACTATAGAGGTGTCGGCCTATCAAACAAACCCCATTAACAAACATCATATATAATGTGTAAGAAGAGTAAGATCACAGTATTAAATCCTGGAGTGAACAAACTCAACATCACAGTTAATAAACAGACTCAGACATTGTGTTGAATTCTTATTGTGTTGATCTGACAAAGCATCAAGTGTTGTTCATGTACACTTCATATTTTCTGTTTGTTGGGTTTAAAGGATACACAGACTATAACAGCAGCAGGCCAATTTAAATTTATTTCTAATATTTATATTCTAGGATTTAAATTACACTGCATGAGTTTACTTTAAACATTTATTTAAATGAGCTCTACTCACCGTACTGTCTCTAGTTTATAATCTGGATCATCTTTTAGCTCAGAGAGCAGCTTCAATCCTGGATCTGTGAGATTATTCTTAGACAGATCCAGATCTCTCAGGTGTGATGGGTTTAATTTTAGAGTTGAAGTCAGAGCAACACAACCTTCATCTGTAATATTACAACACCTCAACCTGTAGAGAGCAGAGACTTTATGTGAATAATACAAAACGTCTCGGTTACGTATGTAACCCATTTCCCTGAAGGAAGGGAACGGAGACATCACGTCGTGACCGACGAATTGGGAACCGCTTCGCGGGTGACCTATCTACTTCGAGAACTATCAGAAACGCCAATGAACTTGGCATGCAGGTATTTGCATAATGCCGGTGCCGCCCCGCCAGGTGCGTATATAAGGCGCAGGTGCATAATACCAAATCAGCTATATTATTGCTGAGAAGCCGAGCAACAGTGCCCGGCCTGAAAACAGCAATGGAACAGCAAACTGTGGCGACGGGACGTGACGTCCCCGTTCCCTTTCTTCAGGGAACGAGGGTTACATACGTAACCGAGACGTTCCCTTTCAGTCGGTCACTACGACGTCGCGTCGTGACCGACGAATTGGGAATCCCTACCAAAACGCCACTGCAGCTGAACCCTTCCAGTGCCTGCAAAAGCCCTCCGCCCTCCACATAAGGGGCGGAACCTCGAAATGCAGAAGGCCGGTCACTACCTGTTCCTTAACCCACGATAGTGAACCAGCGAACTGGGGAAGCGTCTAAACTGAGCGGAGCTAGAACACTGCGGAAGCCATCCCCTAAGAAGGTTAAATGGATGACATAAAAATATATGAAACAACCGACAGGTTGCTCAAAAAGTCTCTGAACAATACATGGTATGCCGAGAGATGCAGAGCAGGCTCTGCTAAGGGAAAACGTGGAGGATTAGAACCCCACGGACTATACACACAAATGAACCCCACGTAGGGGACAAATGTGGACGCCTAGCCTACACAGGTTTACAGAGAATACAACAGTGATAGGTTGACAGCGGATGCTCCGCAACATCAGCTATCAGGGCGGTGGAGGAGAGGCAAAAACAGTTTTTGTGACGTTTTTGCCCCGATGGCCTTCCATAGTGGTGCAAATGTACAGCACCAAAATAGAGGCTCCAAGCCGACACACGAGCCGACCCTCGGCATCCTTAACTAGTTAGTAGAAAGAACCCGAGTGGAAACCGGCTCAACACGAACACTATAGAATCTTGTGAACGTATTAGGTGTCGCCCAGCCTGCAGCTCTACAAATATCTGTTAACGAGGAAACGCAAGCCAGTGCCCAAGATGATGCCACACTGCGTGTAGAGTGAGCACGAAAATTAAATGGACAAGGCACATTCTGCTTTTGATATGCAAGGGCTATAGTATCCACAATCCAATGGGACATCCTCTGCTTGGTGACAGCATTTCCTTTCTGCTGACCACCGTAACAAACAAAGAGCTGATCTGAGGTCCTAAAACTTTGCGTCCTGTCTATATACACACGTAGTGCACAAACAGGGCATAACAAAGCCATGGCTGGGTCTGCCTCCTCCAAAGGCAGAGCTTGTGTTGTGGTTTTTCCTTTTCCTCAAATAAAACAATCTTCAGTCTTAGGTTCTGATTTCAAGAGATAGACTTTTATTTTCCGGACAAAATAAGAAGCCGAGCCTGCCTGATGAATCTCCCCAGAACCCGAGTGAAGTTCTGGGGACATTCTCCAAATCAGTCTGAAGCTCTCAGCCAGGCTTGGTAAATATATATGGTCTTTGTCCCTCCCCTCCATATGCTTTACCAATATGTTTCTGTTCAGGCTTGTAACTTGAAGAATCACATGACAGTCCCCAGACCAGACCAGTGTCTCCTTTCCTTGACCTATTTGACCCTTGGCTCTTTGCTAATACTAAAATCCTTTGTGCCTGCCTGTCCAGATGGCTCTCTAAACTACCCTGAAACCCGAATACACCCAGCTGGTCCAATAGCAATCCCATGGCAAACAAACTCCTGATCCGCATACAGCATAACACATGACATAATGCATAACTTCATGGAAAACAAATTGCATGTGATTATAATGGTGTGATTATAATGGTAAACTCATATTCATCATATAAATGTAGATTGGGATTAAAATAAAACTTCTTCATAATCCCCGCTCTGAGGCTTAATTTAGCCTCACCTTTCCTGTTTATTTTAATCCGGAGTGCAGTTTCATAATTCAGCGTTTCAATTATTAATATCTTGTGGCTAAAGAAAGCCACTATACCTTACCAATTACTAAATTATGCCACTGCACTTCGAACTATGGACAATAAGACAAACATCTTTCCATTCTCATTTTGACTTGAATGTAAAAGTAAAAGTACTTAAGCCCTAAACAGTTTGTGCGCAATTGGTTCTACGCTTACAGTTATCATTTTAGCTATGTAGAGTATATGATAAAGCATCGTAAATGTAAAGTCAACGTTAATGAATCCAAGTAAAAAATAATAAAACAAAAGTAAAGTATGCATAATAAACACAAATTAAATGTTATAGATTCAGTGTTCAAATTCAAAACAAGTAAATATAACTAATTGATACTGAATTGAAGCATAAAAAGTAAAAATTAATTATAATAAACAAGTATAAATGTAAGTTCATTCAAATAAACAAAGTAAAGAGCAATAACCAATAATAAAACTAGGTAAAGATGGCATCAAAAACACAAATAAATGTGGATTAACTCGAATAACACAATAAAATGTGAACCACTAATATACTAAGTAAAGATTGCAACACAAATGAAAGTAAAGTACTCCAAATAAAACAATTAAATGTAAATAACCAATAATAAACTAATTAAAGATTGCATATTACACGCATAAATGTAATTAATTCAAATAAAACTAGTAAATGGAAATAACCCATAATATAACTAAGTAAATCATCCATAATAATTCTTGAACACAATTTAAATTAATTTTTTCCATCCTTATCGGAGGTGCTTGAATTCTCGTTTACTATTTGTAAATTCATTACTGTCTTGTAACGTAAGTCCTGATAATATTCTTGTTAATTTCAAGTAAATTTTCCATCATCCTAATATTTTAACTTCCATTTGGTTCTCTAAGCAGACACCTACGCCTCATTTACCCACTAACCTCTAATTAAAATTGATTCAGTATATGTTATCATGTATTTCTAATGGCTGCATCTAGTTGTTATCCTAAGATAAATTAATGCCTTATTTGTAAACTTAATAATCTACTTTTTGATTGTAGTACTGTACATAATTTATTTATTCTGTATTCTTATTCTGACAAAACTTTATTAAATTCCTTATTTAGCTTAATCCCATGCCTTAATCTAATTTGGTATCCATTTGATTGATCAACAGAATCTACATATAATTGATGATTAATTGTTGTGTTCATCCTTTTATAAGGATTCTAAATACCCTTCTTTTGTAGTGATTTCTTGTCTCCATCATATTTAAGTATTTTTTCTCCCCCTCCTAATGATAATGAGGTCAAGCATTTTCTTTTTCTACCAATCCAAAATAATTCTCCAATCGATATTATTTGATCTTCCAATACCTTCATTGTATATGTTGCTCTGATTTGATTATATTATTCTTCTAATAGCATTTCTCTTCTCACTTTTACACCTTACGTTATACTTTTTGATGTCTTCATAATAGATCTAGAGGTTTCTTAGTTGATTCATTCAAAATTCTTGTTATAAAACATTTCCTATTTAATTTTCTTAAGTCTATAATTCCATAAGGCTTATATTTTCTTGATTGTAATCTTACTGTACCATTCAGAATTTTACTGTACCATTCTGAAATATCTATCCTTCCTTTTTTATTTTTAGTGTTTTGTTATTTATAACATTGACACAAATTTCCAAATTGTGGCCTACCAGAGGTATTTTTAAATTCAGAATTTCCCAAAAGACCTAAATATTATCCAGATAAATTGACCTTAAACTTTTTCTCGTAACCCATAAGAATTCTTGTTGAATTTATCACCCTATTTATGTGGACTTTAAATTGTTATTACCTTATTAAAAGCTGGTTTAGTTTAAAGCATAAAAAGCAACTTTGTGAGCATATTTCCTTAACTTTAAATATTCCCCATTTGTATCATTGTTATCTTTGGGATGTTTCCCATAAAATGTCCACCTTATGTTCTCTGTTCAATGTCTCTATGTTTTCAGTCTTTCTTTCAGAGTCTGTTCCTTTGAAATTATTGCAGATCTTTCACTGTGCCTCGTTTAAGGCAAAAGTCCATCGCCAGGAAATTTAATTGACTGTAGCAATGCAAATCTTCTGTAGTAATCGGTTTCGTTCTTTAATTGACTGTAGCAATGCAAATATTCTGTAGTACATAATCGGCTTCGTTTGTAGCAATGCAAATCGACTGTAGTAATCGGCTTCGTTTGTAGCAATGCAAATCTTCTGTAGTTATGAGTTTCGTTCTTTTCAATTCAATTTCTTTTGACAATTTCTCTTTTTCACTTTTTCCTCTCGGTGCTCAAAACTTTGCTCTCCATCCGTCGGTATACTTGAATTGCTTTAACTTTGATTTGGTTTTGATGTTTCTTCTTTCATATCATTGGCATTCTTTCTCCTTCTCTCCTTCCTACGAGCTCTGCTATACAGTGGCTGCTCCTCCCACTTGGACATTCTGGAGCTGGTCTCATCTTGTCTCCCCCAGTTAGGCGCCCTGTGGCCGTGTTTGGCCTCCTCCGACCTCTCGAACCTCAGATAAGCTAGATCATCTCGCACAAGGAGTCATGTTTCTCATCTCCTCCTCCACTCCTTTCAGCTTTTTCTGTACACAAATAACTCAATACATAGACAATTAGTTTGTTCATATAACACTTAATTCCAGATGTTTTTACAATACGCATAGGTCTATCGGCGAATATTTCATGCAGTGTTAAAGGTGTACGGTTGTTAGTTTAGGTAAAACATAAGTTCTGTTATGATTAGTATTTTCACACATTTTGTTAAGTATGGCTTTGATGATTATTCCTTTTCTATACCTTTTTATCTACCATCCTTTGTGATTATAGATGATAGTCAAATTTTTCTTCTCTCTTACCCGTCACATCAGTTTTTCCCTTTTTATCTCAACTCAAAATCTTTATTCTTCTCATGAATCAAATAATTCATTTCCATTCCATTTATTCGCCCCATGTACATCTATGATAATAATATTTATGACTGAGATTTCTCACTTCTTATACAATCTAAAAAGATCTCCTGACACTCTGAGGCCTTTTTTAGCTTCCACATCTGTTTGTCCATGCTGGCAAAATCAACTATATTTTCCTGTGTGCCTATAACTCAATAACAACCAATCATTTTATCAACTTTTTAGCATTAATCAACCAGACTAACCTTTCCGTATGTTAGACTAGTGGTTCATCCATTCTAAACCTGTATAATATTTTCCCTTATAATTAAATACGTAAATGCAAGTATCTACTTCTTAGGCAAATCATAATTCACAGTAAAAATGTTTATCAAATGGAGAAACACTTGTAAGCAAAGTATGTAATTTTTTTTTTTTGGATCATCAATCTTTTCTTGTCATTAATTGCTCTTAAATCGTGACTAGATACAATTTAGATTTATTCCCTTAAATTGTATGTTTGTTACAATAATAAGTTATTTCTTTTTTCTATTCTCACAGCTTTTTCTTGTTTACCTATTATAGTATCCTACACTCTAAAAAATCCGGGGTTATTTTTTCTACCCAAATGTGGGGTTAAGCCATTTGGGTAATTTTTTTGGGTTATTTTCGCAGTCTTGGGTAGTTTTTTGGGTAGTTTTATGTAACCCCACCACTGGGTTATTTTCTGGGTAATTTTCACTGAGAGTGGAATCAATACACCCCCTCCCCCTCCCGGACTCAACAACCCAGCTCATTGGGTCAAATCAACTCGGCGCAGATTCAGGTGCAGCACAGGCTGACTGAATTTGAGGTGGATGCAACACACACTACTATTTGGAGAAATAAGGTTCGTATCAACATATTTATTCATATAACATATTTTTTAAACCTATTTATACACGTATCATAATACCGAGGGCTATATAAAGACGTAAGTGCCATTACATTCAGTTTTACATGGCATTAAATACGCCGCCAGCTTCGTTCGTTTAGGTTGGCTTGTTTGATATGCCCGTTGGATATACGTTTTCTACTGTTTTTGTTTAATGTTTTAAACGTCCCCTTTGGACAAAGCCTTAAGTTTCTTCTTAACTAACGTTATATGACGACATTTACGTTACTTCAAAGCCCAGTTAACTGTTAACTTAAAACGAGATTAATGTAAGTTAAAGTAAATGCAGTCTTTGCATTTTCAGATTATTAAAATGAGATTTTTGACAATTACAGCCCGTAACAAATCTCTGGTAATTAATTTCTGAAAACCATTTTTTGTACACGAACAGTTAAAGCAGCCCATCCCCCGCTGTACATCATTGCAGCGGCTGGGTCAAAACAACCCCTTTCATGGATCATCTGTCGCGGGGATTTTGGTTCGTCAGAAGGAGAAATACAGCAGGACTTTACAAGCAGACATTCTTCAGCGGTTCTTTTCTGGTGAAATAAAGGTCTGTATTTGTCTTTGTATCATTTAATCGATACCTATTGGCAAATGTGTTGTCCAAGAACGAGGGCATTTCATTAACGTTACGTTTAGTCAACAACATCAGTCGAGTGCTTGAAATAACTTTTTGTGAGCAGATGCGCGTTTTTACCACAGAACGGGGTAACGTTGGACAATATATTTAATATGGTAATAATGGCGATTAACATTGGACTATAATTATACTTTATTATTATGAGTATAGACCGTTTCATCAGACGCACGGGTGTCGCGGGTACGCGTCTGGCGTTTACTTCCGGTTTAATGGTCTGACTAGTGCCTTAGATGAATTCTGGAACAAATTACCTCGTCAAAAATAACAAATGTTTTGGTTTCCTAAAGGCAGGGGGAGACGGCGATCATGTGAAGGGAGGTTTGATAGCCGATTTGTATTTTGTATACATTATAGGACACATGTTACTTAGCAACGTTAGCTCAGTGTAGTTTTTATACGCTTTAGCTATGAAATAAGAACTGAGGTAATTTACCTGTTGTTTATTTTGCTTGGTATCAGAAATTAACTACTCTAAAAAGACTTTGTTGTTATTTATTCTTAGCGGAGTTTACCGGAAGTTGTTTATAAATGACAGGATTCAACTAACTTTAAAATGTCCATTAAAGCCTAATCACACTCTGTGACATTCAAATCTGCCTCCGTGCTTATCCAGCGAAAGCAGTTTACGTGTAACGTAACGTATGAAACAAACATTCAGATATATGTTATTCTGGAAGTACTGGAATAAATCTTTATAGTTCAGATATAAACACTGCTGTCTAAGAAAACCGTCTTTTCGACAGTGACAATGCTTCAAATATAGTTTCTCTTAAGTGCAACATTAATGCCAGCAGGTGGTGACAAGTAAATTAAAGGTGGGGTGCATGATCTCTGAAAGCCAATGTTGACATTTGAAATCACCTAAACAAATGAATAAGTATGAATGGTCTATTACAGGGGTGGCGAATGTCGGTCGTGGGGTGCCGCAGTCCTGCAGAGTTTAGCTCCAGCTCTAATCAAACACACCTGAACAGGTAATCAAGGTCTAAAGAGTTACTAGAAACTTCAGACGGGTGAGGTTTAGGCTCTGTTTACACGTACATGGTTATTTTTAAAAACTGAGAGATTTACCTTCGTTTGTGCCCCTCGTTTACACGCAAACGGAGAACATTAATGCCAGCAGGTGGTGACAAGTAAATTAAAGGTGGGGTGCATGATCTCTGAAAGCCAATGTTGACATTTGAAAATCACCTAAACAAATGAATAAGTATGAATGGTCTATTACAGGGGTGGCGAATGTCGGTCGTGGAGAGCCGCAGTCCTGCAGAGTTTAGCTCCAGCTCTAATCAAACACACCTGAACAGGTAATCAAGGTCTAAAGAGTTACTAGAAACCTTCAAACGGGTGAGGTTTAGGGTCTGTTTACACGTACATGGTTATTTTTAAAAACTGAGAGATTTACCTTCGTTTGTGCCCCTCGTTTACACGCAAACAGAGAACTCGCCTCTGAAACCGATTGTTTCTTAAAACTCCGGCCAGAGTGGAGATCTTGAAAATCTTCGGTTGCACGTAAACTGAGACAAACAGATGTTTAAGCAGGCAACGTCACAGAGTATGCGCCAGAGCTTGCATCTACGTCAAAAGTGCGACCTATGTTTACATGTGACTGCTACTCTGAACGCTTCCAAGATCACATTTATGTTCGTGCAAACTCGTTTCGTGTGTTTGTATTTGCAAATACAGCTGCTCCATTATGTCGAGGAGCAGAGACGAGTGCTCGGAGGTCAGAAATTTTACGTGTGTTTGACTTCATGCGGCGTTGCAAGAACCGACAGACGAATGATGTCAAAGTACCGCCAGAGCGATTTGAAATTAGACCTCTACGTGTGATTCCTCAACTCGCTCTCGCGGTACTTTGACGTCATCGATCACCTACTGCAACAACTCCTTGCTCCAACATGAAGAACCAGTTTGCGTCACCACCAGCGCTGCCGGTGATTGGCTTACGTGGGCTTGAGCTTCTCTTGACGGCATATATGCACGCGTACGTGTAAATAAACACTTTTCTGAAAACTGACATGTGTGCACGATATTATTTTTGAAACCAGAGAGGTTGAAATGTCTGTTTGAAAATAGCCGCCCACGTGTAAACAGCCTTAATCAGGGTTGGAGCAAAAAACTGCAGGGCTGCGGCTCTCCAGGACCGACGCCCGCCACCCCTGGTCTATTATCTATATTGATAGAAAAAAAATGCATCACTTACAGCTAAAAGTTTGTGTTTTTCTGTTTTAGGTGGTCTGAGTTTCCTAGGCTAACTACCCCAGGCATGGTATGTTAATATACTGTCCTTATCATATGGTAACAAGAGTTTTATTTAGTCTTCTAGTATTTTAGAAGTTGTTTTTTTTTGTTATTTTTGCATTTAGATTGCACAAGACTTTTACACATTACACCAGGATGCAGCTCCAAAACTTTTCGAGAAATGGCTCCCTTGATACACCGATAGGATCTTGCATTTTTCTAAACCAGAAGCAAAGCTTCCATGTTCAGTTGAGGAGATGACACAAGGTAAAGTTTCTCAACTATTTTGATATTATGGGCCAGATTTACTAATAGCAATTTAATAAAGACACCCACTGATAAATTAATGAAGAAAATTTTTGACAATAATTGCTGTTGGGAGATTTGGCACTTTCTCCACTCATCTTCATTTATTTGAAATGCCAGACAGTTAACCGACATTATCTGAACATATTGCTTTTCAATTTCTGCTGCTACAGATGCAAACGGATATCTTGCATTACAGCTGCTCCCTGTTTTGCTTCCACCTCCACCCTTCAAAACTGCCAGAAAAAGTCCGGCCCAGCATTGATGATGGCAAAAAAGCTTTCATCAACATTCAGCCTGTAAGTACAAATCAAGAAATTTACTTTAATACTTTATTTACCAGGTATTTAAATAAACTACCATTCAAAAGTTTGGGAAATTTATGGCGCTTTTCCATTGCATAGTACCCCACGGTTTAGTTTAGTTTGGGTCGGGTCAGCTCACCTCACTTTGGCAAAGTTAGCTTTTCCATTGAGTTTAGTATCACTTCGCAGTGGGAGGGATTATAGGCGTGTTGTTATATTTGCGCTGTATACTGCCGTGACATCATACAAGTGAGAGGAGAGCGTCGTTGTATATTCCCATACGTTTATTTATTTCTCAGTCCGCTACAAAATTAAAATTGGCCACCACAAATAGATGTTTGCACATCGCGTTTATCACTACCTCTGTCTGTATCACATGACAGTTTCTGTTCAAACACCCGAGGCGTCAGCCGACGGCGCTCCGCTGAGCCTCACTGAAGTTGCATTTAAGCATATAATGCTGACGTGCTCGTCGCGAATGTTCCGCCACAAACTGCAAGTCTGGAAAAAACTGTTATGGTGTCCCTGATTTTCAACCTGTGGATGTTTTTAATCGCTAAAAGGGAGTTTGGGAACTTATAGCAGAGCACAGATGACAACATGTTTGCTCGAGACAGCGCAAGCTAGCACTAAAGGTAAAGCTAACAGCGATGACGCTGTTAGTGACGTTTCTTTCAGACCAATCAGTGATCTACAGTGTTTTCGCGTCACGTTTGGTATCAGCTCGGGTCGCTTGGAACCCCAACCGAGGTGGTACGAAAAAAATTATCGGGTACCACGTACTGCGCCTAATGGAAAAGCTCCCAAAAGTAAGCTGACCCGACCCAAACTAAACCAAACCGTGGGGTACTATGCAATGGAAAAGCGCCATATGTTAATAGTGGCTGTCTTAAAGTGGGCAAGATCAAGGTGTAATAACTCCCAAACCCATACCCACACCTAGGGATGCACCGATCCACATTTTTTCCCTTCCGATCCGATCCTGATACCTGAATTTGGATATCGTCCGATACCGATACTATTCCGATATCAGCGCTGTATTTGCTGCATTTAATATTATCATTATTGTTGATTTTATATGATACTGAAATAAACTCCTCTCAACAGGCAAGTATGATATGTATGTGTATGCATGCATGTATGTCCCAAAAGGCAACTTGAGGTAAATTTAAGGTCAGAAAAGGAAGTCAGAAAAACAGGGAATCCCATTCTGAAAACAAATATGCAACTGTAAGGGTTTCAAATTGATTGTCAATATTTATTACATTTCATAAATTACAAATACTTTCGTCTTGAACATTTAGGAATGAAAAGTGCAAGTGTAAACATCTTACACTATCAATAAAACGATGTGCATCTGAACAGTAAAAATCAAGTACACAATCCCGTTGTCTTTCTGCTCACTGGCTAAAAAATCCTCGTGCTCTTTAACATGGTGTTTTTTTAAATGTTTGATTGCGTTTGTTGTGTTGTACGACGCGAGGGAGATTCCGCCTCTCTGAATAACGGCTTTGCAAACATTGCATTTTGCCGTCTTGCTTTGCGGTGTTTCCAAGGGAAAGAATTTCCACACAGCGGACATGTTGTCCAGCCTCAGTCAGCGCTATCCAGCTGGCTGCAAACTGTGGAATGGATTTCCTGCGTGAGGGCGTGTCTCATAACTGTGTCTCGTTGAGCCGCGCCTCCGTTGAGGAAATCCATTCCACAGTTTGCAGCCTGCCGACGGGAATCACTTTTGGAGTCATTTCAGCAGACAACGTTAAAGCGCAGACATCTCGGATATCGGATATCTAAGCATGTTGGATCGGAAAATCCGATACGTGAATTACGCAGATATTGGTCCCGATACTGGATCGGATCGGCCCCATCCCTACCCACACCCTGACACCCCCCAAGTTTCACCTTAACTCATTTGCATTGTGTGTCCTTTAGGTTGGAACAAATATGATGGAGTACCTCCAGCAGGCTGAAGCATCAGGACTTTACCCTTATTTCCTGTCACTTGAAAATGGACACATGAGTCCCAGGCATTCGTCATCCTTGGAGGAGAAACTTTGGACAAGGCACTTTGCTTGGGGTAGTAGAAGCACTACATTCTTGCAAGTAAATGACAAGAGGTTTTTTGAATAGACTGGGTTTCAGGTACAAGAGTTATCATTTTAGTTTTTTTACAGACTTAAAGGTGCTCTAAGCGAATCTATGCGACCTTACTTTTTGTTGATGTTTGAACTGTTTTCAAACAAACGGAGCGTAGCTAACTCCTTCCCTCCCTTCCGTGCTTTCATGAACGCGCCCAACCCTCACCCCCAAATGCTTCTTGTCGTTAATTGGCTGAAACACTTTGTTATCCTTTCTGGTAGTAGGTTTGGCCACTTTGTTTTTATTGCAGTTTGTGGAGCCTAGGCTGTCTAAAGAGATCACGTTTTTTACAGTTTGATCAGCGGACAGGCAGCCAGCAGATAGTGAGGAGATGTTTGCTGTATGTAACAAAAAATGTTTTATGGTCTAAAACGCGTGAATTAGAGCACCTTTAAGGAAGAGTATTACTTGATGAATATTAATGACATGTTTATGAAATGTTACACTGGCAAAATGCTGTATTTCATAGTTTTTTTGTGTGTGTTCATAATGTAGACTAAAACAATACTGCTTTGTAACAAACAGTTGTTCTTAAAGGTATTTAATGAATTTCATGGTTTTTTTTTAAAATGTTAAAACGTATAGAGGCGGTTTCACAGACAAGGATAAGACTAGTCCTAGACTAAAGTAAATGTAAGAGCTGTCCAAACTGAAAACTACTTGCACTGACATATCTTAAAATACACCAGTGCCCTTTGTTTTCCCTCAAAATGCACACAAGTAATGTTTTTATTAAGATATGTTTGTTCAAACTTGTTATATTTCCCAATTAATAACTAAGGATTAGTCCTGGCTTAAGCCAATCCCTGTCCGTGAAACCACCCCTTACACTTTTGCAATTAGAGGCAAGTGAAGAAGTTGTTTAAAATTGTTTAAAAATGGAATTTTATTTCTTGTATTTATAGTTTTGTATGATCTCCTGAATTTTTGATTGAGCTATTGTGTACAAAGTGTACGTTACACACATTGTATTTGTTACATTACACAAAGTGTAATATGCTAAAAAATATTAATGAAAAATAAAGTTAATACAATGTTGACCTGTTTGTTTATCTTGTGGTTTTTAATTTTAAATGATAATTTTAAAAGGAATAAAAATAACCCTATATACATTTTTAACCCATTTATGAAGTCAAATTAACCCATCATTTTAGTAAAAAATAACCCAAGTTTTGGGTAGAAAAAACAACCCATTGGCTGGGTTAAAATTATTAACCCAACTTCTTGGGTTAATTTAACCCCATATGGGTTCTGTCCTATATTTACCCAGCAGTTAGGTTAAAAACAACCCAATTTGGGTTGTTTTTAACCCATTGTTTTTTAGTGTGTATGGTGTTTTTTTTTTCAATTTATTTCTTTTATCTATTTTATTTTTCTTTTCTGCCATAGCTGTTCGATGCCATTTATATTTGCTTTTTAGCTTAGTACCATCATTGGAGTTCTAACTTCCTCTGTAGAATACCAAATTCAAACCCCCAATTTTCATTATGCATTTCTTCCTGTCAGATTAATAGGAGTCTGATTTGATTTCAGAAAAGGTAGTCACACCTAACAGCATAAGTTCTTGATCAGCCTTTAAATTTGTCTAGCTGATTTTCACTTAAAGATTGTATGTGTCCCTACAGTTATAAAGTCCTTTGCTAAACATTGAACGGCTGTACTCTTTCCCCTCTTTCACTCAAAGGCTCGTATGAAAATGAAAAAGTTCAGTGTCCAGTGAAGTGTTGTCCAGTTTCTCTTGCCTCCAAGAACATTATTGTCTCTGTGGGTCTTTCTGGACTCCACTCAGTCTTTTTTCTGAACATGTTTCAGAACATTGTGCAGAGCCCCCATCACTGCTTGAGCTCAGTTTTAGTCCCATTCCTGTAGGATGTGTTCTCAGTCCAGTTTATGAGTTACTACTCTCTTTGCAACTCCAACACTTTGATGTCACACAGTTTTTGCCATTGTCTTTTCATCGTCAGCTTTTATTCACTTTCTTGAATGTCAAAGGATCAGAATGATCAGCCCACAAGGTTTTAGCTTGACCCATGCAAAATATTGCCTTTTGATTTAAAATAAAATTTATTTTGTGACCACCTTCCATCATCAGATGAAGACTCCTCTTCATTTTGTAATAATTTATCTTTGTATAATTTATCTATGTCATTCACCTTTTAATAATTTTCCTGTCCTTTTTATTTTTCTCTTTATTTCCACCTTTAATAACTTGGTCTCTACTTTTTTTCTCTAATTTGTTGTTTTTTCTTTTCAAGGCTTTACTTCTGTCTTCCTGCTAGATTTTAATCTCACAATTCCCTTGAGCTATGGCTTTCCCCCTCCCTTTCTCTCTCTCTCTCTCTCTCTCTCTCTCTCTCTCTCTCTCTCTCTCTCTCTCTCTCTTTCTCCCTTTGAGCATTTCTTTGTCTGTTAATTATCTCCTCTTATCTTTCATTAGTTTATATTTTTATTTAGTTGTACTTCTCCTCACACAATGCCACATCAAATGTTTCCTCATTTGAACATCCAATTATTTTATTTTCTAATTCTCCACACAACAGTTGTTTAATCCTTATTTTTCCATTAATGTGACTGCCATAATCTTTCCTTTGCAATATAACACACCTTATATTTTATAGTTATTTCTCATTTAACCACTTCACAAACTTATTGTTTTTATTTATCCAATTTATATATTCTCCAAATAATTACTTAGATTTCCAATGTGTCTTTAAAATAAAATTTCCTTTATAATATTTTGTAGTGTTTCTTCAAATAGAATCAAATACCTTCACCAACATCTGTCCTTTTTTGGACTAGCAATTTTTTCCTATTGAGCACATTTTTTTTATTTTAATCAATCATTTAAACGAATTATTTAATTTCTAGAATTAGCTGTATATTTCACTGTAATAACTAAAAAGTTTTTTTTTTTTGACTACAATACCTCAGAACCACAATGTCTTCAACTCTAATCTTTAATACCCAGCATTTATAACTGCCTCTTATCCATAATCATATTCTTAGTCTTATTCACATACTTTCAAACTTTATCCCCTTTTTTATAGTTTTGAACAATCTTCACTCCTGTAACACAACAACTCTCTGTGCTTCTCTACAGAGCAGCAGAAGAAAGACACACCCACTGCTCACTCAGCCCCCACTCTTTCCATCTCAGACCTTCACACACAGACACATTGCATTCTCACACAAATAAAATAAAACAACTCTATCTAGACTACCTGGCCAAATTCATCTTTCCACTACACTTCAGTCGACATGGAAAAAATTCACTTACACAATTTACCAATCCGACATGACAAATAAAACAAAAACAATATCTCTTATCAGCCCGTGCCTTCCAAAACAACAAGACAAATAACACATAGACCGTACCTGACCTGCAGGACTTAATAACTCTTCTCTCCGAACCCCAACGTGTCTGCCCCGACACGGTAACACTCAGGTTCGCGAAACTTCTTAGGCATTTTCTCAACTTAACATTAACTCTTTATCCAAGCCACTCAACGACAAAAATAAAACTCATTCACACCATAAACCATCATTTGTCCTAGCACACATTCCTCTCGAAAATGAAACCCTTTATTCTTATCATTAATCTAGTAATCTTTAATTTCCCCTTTTTATTCTTAAATTTGGAAGAGCATTTGTGATTTGACCAGCACTTGTGATTTGACCACCCCGAGCCATCTCAGGTGAACAATACAATCTTTAAACAAGCAAAACTGCTCATCTCTGTAGGTGGCCACCTAATTGCATTGTCCATTGAGAAAGCCAGCTGTGGTCTCAGGTTCTGTGCTCCTTTTGATGTCCCATCTGGTGTCAATTGTTTTTACCAAACCTTACATTTCAAATGTATGTTTGATAACTTATAAACCAAATTGTTAACCCAACCATTTTTCAGTAATAACCCATTAGCATTTATTTATTTATTTTTTAGGGCTCATTCTTCCCCACTCTAACACAGTAGTCATCCCCCATACACACAAAGGACAGCACTTACACCCCCCTTAACAGCCCACAGAGAGACTGCCTAAGGGAAACTGTCTCCCTGTCTGCTTTACCAGATTCACGTTCACATTTCTCTCACTAACAAACAAAATTCTGCAGCTGCATACATACATACTCAAACACAAATTATTAAATAAATACACAATCGTCAGTGCACTTCCCCGACGTGACGACTTTTGCGTGTTCTTTTTTGTTTACATTGACCAATTAAACAATCATTACTGCACCTCCATCAACGTAATGATTTAAAATTTTAACTTCAAATTAAACCAAATTAAACCTCTACGTTATTCACTTCCTCGACAAACGTAGCATATGCAACCTTGCATACAAACTCTTACGCGTTTTCTTAACTTAAACCTCTACGTCATCCTTTTCCCCGATAGACGCAGCATATGCAACCTTGCATACAAAACTCTTACGCGTTATCTTAACTTAAACCTCTACGTCATCCTTTTCCCTGATAGACGCAGCATATGCAACCTTGCATACAAAACTCTTACGCGTTTTCTTAACTTAAACCTCTACGTCATCCTTTTCCCTGATAGACGCAGCATATGCAACCTTGCATACAAAACTCTTACGCGTTCCCTTAACTTAAATCTGTTTCAATTCACCATGATCATCAAAGCCAAAGTAATTAACACAGATTCATGCATGCATGCCTTAATTAGATTGTACCCTTGAAATCAAAACCCAGTTCACATGTATGGTTCTTAAATTTAGAAGAGCTTAAATTTCTCACCACCTGGAGCAAATTCTGGCAAACAACACAATTAATAAGCGAAAAAGTGCTTACCTTGTATATGGCCATACGTTGTTTGTGTTGCTCGTCAGATTCGCTCAGGTGGTGTGACTGTCCAGCTCTTTTCTATCCCGGGTTTCGGCACCAAATGTTGTGGTTTTTCCTTTTCCTCAAATAAAACAATCTTCAGTCTTAGGTTCTGATTTCAAGAGATAGACTTTTATTTTCCGGACAAAATAAGAAGCCGAGCCTGCCTGATGAATCTCCCCAGAACCCGAGTGAAGTTCTGGGGACATTCTCCAAATCAGTCTGAAGCTCTCAGCCAGGCTTGGTAAATATATATGGTCTTTGTCCCTCCCCTCCATATGCTTTAACAATATGTTTCTGTTCAGGCTTGTAACTTGAAGAATCACATGACAGTCCCCAGACCAGACCAGTGTCTCCTTTCCTTGACCTATTTGACCCTTGGCTCTTTGCTAATACTAAAATCCTTTGTGCCTGCCTGTCCAGATGGCTCTCTAAACTACCCTGAAACCCGAATACACCCAGCTGGTCCAATAGCAATCCCATGGCAAACAAACTCCTGATCCGCATACAGCATAACACATGACATAATGCATAACTTCATGGAAAACAAATTGCATGTGATTATAATGGTGTGATTATAATGGTAAACTCATATTCATCATATAAATGTAGATTGGGATTAAAATAAAACTTCTTCACTTGCAGGTTCACCACCTGATCTCTGAAAGGAGTGGTGGGAACTTTGGGCACAAAGCCGGGACGGGGTCTCAGTGTTACGCTGGATGCAGCCGGCCCGAACTGAAGGCACGAATCGTCGACCAAAAATGCATGAATATCCCCTATCCTCTTAACAGAAGCCAAAGCAAGGAGAGTTAATTTTTTCATAGTAAGAAATTTAAAACTCACACTATGCAGAGGCTCAAATGGGGCTTCCTGGAGTGATTTCAGCACCAAGGACAGGTCCCAAGGAGGAATAGAGGGAGGACGCGAAGGATTCAGTCTTCGAGCGCCTCTGAGAAATCTAATGACCAGATCGTGCTGACCCACGGTCCTACCGTTTACGGGTGAATGGTGAGCTGATATCGCAGCGATATCGACCTTAATAGTGGATGGTGACAGCCTATTCTCCAAACGACGCTGGAGATACTAAAGCACAACACTAATCGGGCATTCTCGGGGGGTTTTCGCGCAGCAGCAATAGTGTTAGATACCTCTTGCGGTAAATCACTCACATCCTCCGTGCCCCGTCCAGAGACCACACATGGATGTTCCACAGGTCGGGGCGCGGCTGCCATAATGTGCCCTCTTGTTGAGAAAGAAGGTCCTTCCTCAGGGGAATCTTCCAAGGAGGGGCTGTCGCGAGGAGAGAGGGTTCTGGAAACCAACTCCTGGTTGTCCAATACGGTGCCACCAACAGCACGCTCTCCTCGTCCTCCCAGATTTTGCATAGGGTTTGCGCAATGAGGCTCACCGGAGGGAATGCGTATTTGCGCATGTTTCGCGGCCAGCTGTGTGCCAATGCATCCACGCCGAGCGAGTCGTCGGCTAGTGAATAGAACAGGCGACAATGGGTCGTCTCTGGGGAAGCAAACAGATCTATCTGCGCTTTGCCAAAACATCTCCAAATCTGCTGAACCGCAATGGGGTGGAGCCGCCATTCGCCGGGACGCGCAGCCCGAGAGAGCACATCCGCCTCTACATTGAGCGTGCCCGGAATGTAAATGGCACGAAGAGACCTCAAATTCTTCTGACTCCAAGTGAGGAGGTGACGGGCGAGATGCGACAGGTGACGCAAGCGTAAACCGCCTTGACGATTGATGTACGCCACGGTCGCAGTGTTGTCTGTGCAAACTAATACGTCTTTGCCCCGTAACTCGTTGCTGAAACGGAAGAGCGCAAGATATACAGCCCACATTTCCCGGCAGTTTATGTGCCAATGCAGCTGGGGTGTACACACCGCATCTAGAAACGGAGCACGGACGGAAATCCATCTTTAAAAAGACGACCCCAACACGAATGAGTGGCTGTCTTTAAAAAGACACAAAGCTCAAACGTGCTGCTCTTTTAGGGAAATCACTCTTTGTGCAAGCTGGTGAAACACACAGGGAGAGGCAACGCACTCACTCGAACTCAAGTCCTAAATTAAAGAGACAGAGAGAGAGAGAGAAAGGGTGGAGAAAAACACTGAGGTGTCTTTGCCCAACCAACTTCAGCAAGCTGAGATCTTATTTTCTTCCCTTCACAGAACAGGATCTACGAAGATCAGTTTTGAAAGCTTCTCGAGAGCAGATGTCTGCCGGCTTCGAAGCAATAAAAGCTGATTTGGTATTATGCACCTGCGCCTTATATACGCCCCTGGCGGGGTGGCGCCGGCATTATGCAAATACCTGCATGCCATGTTCATTGGCGTTTCTGATAGTTCTCGAAGTAGATAGGTCACCCGCGAAGCGGTTCCCAATTCGTCGGTCACGATGTGACGTCGTAGTGACCGACTGAAAGGGAACTACAAAGTTTGTTCACACATCTGTAACCTTCATCTCTTCATGTAATGTTATATCAATAATATCAGCAAAGATTTCATCAAAGAAACACCAAACTACATTTTCTGACATTTTAACAGAGGAGTTTTGTTGCACGTTGTGAAGGAAATTGAATTGAATCATAACTAATTATAACTAACATGTCTTTTTCTTACAGGTTTGAACATTTGTACTGTATGCTTTTGACAACAAAATGTGTTGAAATAGAGAAAGTAAAAGTTGTATGTATTGAATAATGTAAGACTTTACAATAAGGTTTTGATTGAATACATGATCTTATTTCCTCAAGTGTTTATAATGGACAAGATGTTGTGTGACTCTTGAGTGTTTGTCTTCTGTGGACACCCAGTGAGGATAAATATATTGTGTGTGTTGCCTATAGACGCACCGGTTATGTAACTTAAGTCAGTCAGGTGTGTAGGAGAAATCTAACAACACATCATTCATTTAAATTGAAGGGGAATACATTTTAAGCACATATAATTTTATCTTCACAGGTTGTGTTGTGGTGAAACACCGCAAGTACTTTGACGACATATTGACGATGAGCCTGGTCAGTACCTGGATGGGAGACCACCTGAGAAAACCAGGTTGTTGCTGGTAGAGGTGTTAGTGAGACCAGCAGGGGGTGCTCACCCTGTGGTCTGTGTGGGTCCTAAAACCTCAGTATAGTGATGGGGACACTATACTGTCAAAAAAGCACCGTCCTTTGGATGAGATGTTAAACCGAGGTTCTGAATCCCTGTGGTCACTAAAAATCCCAGGATGTCCTTCGAAAAAAAGAGTAGGGGTGTGCTCTGGCCAAACTTACCCGTTTGCCTACTAACCATCCCCTCATCCTAATTGTCTATATCACTCTGTCTCCTCTCCACTAATAAGCTGGTGTGTGTTTTGGTGCAATATGGCTGCCGTCGCATCATCCAGGTGGATGCTACACATTGGTGTTGGTTGAGAAGAATCCCCCCTTCATATGTAAAGTGCTGCAGATGTATAGCTAAGCGCTATATAAATGTTACAAATTATTATTATGAGACTGCTGATGTATCTGGTTACTGATCAGATCTCTCATTGACTTTATATATCCTTTACAGTTTAGTGTTTTTTTCAAACAGTTTATGTTTAACTAAACCTCAGTACATGTGTGACTATCAGAGAGATGATCTTACTTCAGTATCTCCAGTTTACAGTCAGGATTCTTCAGTACATCAGAGATCAGCTTCACTCCTGAATCTCTTAGTTTATTATCAGACAGATCCAGATGTGTCAGGTGTGATGGGTTTGATCTCAGAGCTGAAGTCAGAGCAACACAACCTTCATCTGTGATATCACACCAAATCAACCTGTAGAGAACAGAGACACACAGTTTGTTCACACACAGATCAAATCTACAGTAAGTTGAATTTGTTTCTCTTCCTGTCATCAGAGCCAATCCTGACCTCCCTGGGGCCCTAATCAAAATTCTGCTTAGGGGCCCTCCTACCTGACCCATGAGCCATGGTACTTGACCCGGTACGATGACCCGTGAGCTTTGCCACACATTCACAATTGACACCCCACTGCTCTCACTACATACAAAATATGGTTACCAGTGTTGGGAGTAACGCATTACAAAATATAATATATTACATTAATATATTAGTTTTTGCTGTAACGCAGAAATATAACACATTACTAATCACATTTTGGTTATATTGTACTCGTTACAGTCTCAGTAATGTGCGTTACAACAATGCATTTCAAAAATAGACCGTGTTATTTTAATTTTTTTATTTTTGACCAATGCCGCACAACCAGCATTCACACAGGAAAAAGCTGCGGGTAAAATAATAAGTCTGTTTCCCGGTGCTGTATGCAGCATGTTTTTACTTTAATTTTGTGGTTTGCGTCAAATATAGACGCGAATCTTAAAGAGCCACTTCTGGGAAGTCCACGGCTGTTTAAGCATTGACTAAAGTGGCCGCAATCAGGTCTGGTAGCGCCACACACGCATGCAGTGTAAAAACATAATTCTGCGAATGAGAGCACTATGTAAAAGCAAAAAAAGTTTCTATCGGTCTCCCATGCTGCTTGAACCTCAGAAGTAAAGAGACTTTTGGAAAGCTTTTCAGTAAAATCCATATCACACCAGCAATGACAAGGTAAGCTAACGTTGCTATAGTTACGGTCCATATACATAATAGATTGCTAGGCTATTCCTATGCTATCTACAGTTTTATTACAAACAGCAAACTAAACTACAACGTAACATTAATGTAGACTTAAACATGATTATCTAAATATAATTTAGTACATTTAAACATCACTGTTTTACAGTTTTTACCAGCCTTTGTATGGTAGCCTATATGCATTGTTTGGCAAAAAGCAGTGTTCCTCTGTTTGTCTGTGTTTTATTAAGCAATTATATGTTAGCCTACGTAAGTCATTCTACAGAAAAGGTTGAATGCGGGTGATGGAAATCTGCTTAAATTAACTTCTTTCAACATACCAAAACTTCTTTAATAGCATTAATTAACTTGTCAAATCTATGAATCCGCAAAACGGGGAGCTTAATCTATTTTTAACTTTTTAATACATGTTAATAAAGAATCCATGAGTCATTTATTTGTCATTGGTGTTACCTGTCATTTAAACAAAATTAATGTTGATACTAAATATTTTTCTCATTATAGCTTGTGTATTTAGTTAAAGGTTGAGTAGAGGAATGATAACAGCAAGAAAAATAATTGATTATTAATATTTGTTTAATTAAATTCTTCATCTTTACCCAGCATTGTATGAAATTATTTGATTCTCAGTTTGACTGTTTTCTTTAAAACCAACAAAAACAAAAATATTCAACCAAAAAGGCTTTGATGCAAAGACTGAAATATCAACAATGTCTTACATCTCATATCAACAACAAAATATTACTAGAAAGTACAAGAAAATACATTCATAACACCAAAACTTGGTTTAACACCAATGGCAAAATTAGAATGTAATAATAGATAATGAATATGATAAAACTTTCATAAAATTTTCCATTTTGTTTTGTTTTTATGCTTTTATGTTGGTCGGTTAAAGGAATAGTGCTTAGGAAGTACTCATTAGAGAAGTAACACCAATGATGGTAACACCAATGATGGTTACACCAATGACAATATACAGCAAAAAAAAAAATATTTTAACAAAATGGCTGCCATTAGCCATGTGCCATTTCATCAGAGATGTAACAATCACATACTTATTCAGTATAATGTATTTTTATGTAAAGACCTTAACACTCCCAGCTATAAACTAAAGTAACACTAATGGCATCAAAAAAATCTTATCTCAAAATTCTTAGATATATCATGATATTTTAGACAAATAAGGTAAGACATCTCAAAAACCTTTTGTCTTCCTCCACTGCACTTCTTTCACTGACCTCTTGACCCATGAAAAACTTCAAAGAGCTGATGTATTGTTTCAAAATAAAAGTGCTTTGGGTAGGGTAACACCAATGACATAAGTTTGGGGTACAAATATTTATTTGATATTATTCATATTAATAGTGTATTTTTACCATTTCAGTGTTGTAGTACATTCATACAGGGTTAGAGGTAAATGTAAATTTGATTTGTTTTACAAAAAAATGGTTTTAAATAATAAGTACACTAGTGCTGCCTCACGATTAGTCGCGACTAATCTTTTGCAGAATAAAAGTTTTAGTTTAAATAATAAATGTGTGTGTCCTGTGTATAATAATTATATTTATATAAATACACACACATAAATGTATAATTTTAAGAAAAAAATATTATATATAAATATAAAAAACCTGCGTAGTAAGTGTACAGGGCCAATCGGCTCTTCCTGTCATCATTTAGTGTTTATGGACATTTTCATTTTAGTTTCATTTATCTGTGTTTGTGTTTTACTGAAACACATCAGAGAGATTTTCAGTTTATGTTTTACTATAAAAGTCAAATTTGCATAACATTTTGTTTCATGTTTCTCTTTTCTAACAAAAAAGTTTATAATATGAACATAAAATTGTTTAATTCAGTTTTTTTGTCAAAGCTAATTATTTCAGTAGCCTTATTTAAACTACAACCGCCATCTTAATAATTTGCAAACATTCATATGCAGGTGTTTTTTTGGGCCGGGGCCGATGCCGATACAGAGCTCTTATTGTTGAGCTCTTATTCAACACTATCCTCCATATGTCACAAATCTTGCTCTTGATTTCTCCATCTTGGAACAGCCTTTAGCATGTATTGATTGTGGAATGATGTTGCATTGAGCCCCCTGTGTCTATCTTGAATTTTGTTTTATGGCCATTCAGTCTGATGGTTACCATCCAATCATCTCCATTTCTTGCATTTACAGCATCCACATATAATTAGTTTTCTGAATCAGTCTCTTCAGATACAGTATTTATATTTTTCTGGGGTCTGGTTGTCATGCATTTCCTAGCAAAATTATTCCTTTTCCCCCATCTTTTGCAGTCTTCTCTGTATGCTGGACATTTACTTTTGTTGTGATCCCTTCCACAGTATTTACAGTTCTGTATGATGTGACGTGATGTGCCTGGCTGATCGTTAAGTTGTGTTCTTTGTCTTGTTCGCGTTTGTCTCACTGCGTGAATATCTGCATCTGCTGTAACCTGAATCTGAAAGAGCTGTGTGCGGCTCGATAGTGCAGCACATTTGAATGGCTTTATGCAAGACTAAATAATTTTCTCTTAGTAGCCTGACTCTGAGTGCGTCGTCGCGAATGCCTACAACAATTCTGTCCTTTATTAGACTATCACATAGCTGTCCATACTCACATGACTTTGCTTTAGTTTTGAGGTCCGTGACGAACTGATCAATGCTTTCACCAGGGCACTCTCGAATTGAAAATATGCCGTCCAAATGTCAATTTTTTTGTGGCTCGAAGTAGTCATCAAATTTCTTAACTATGACTTTAACGTTGTTTTTGTCTTCAGTTTCTGCGAACTCAAACATGTTATATATTTCTAGCGCTTCGTCACCAATAACATGTAGCAGTGTGCAACTTTGTATTTTCTTCTGCTGGCGCCCTCACCTGGTAGGCAACATACAAATTACAGAGATATTAGGGATACGAAGTAAAAAAAAGACCAATAACGATATAACGGCCAATGTTCTTTGTGTGTATATTATAGTACAGTACACATATATCCAGGGCCGGAGTGGGGCCACTTTTCAGCCCGGGAGTTTCAGGCTCAAGATTGGCCCATGGTGGAATTCCAAATTAGCACTTTTGCTAAATTGGATAAATTAAGCAACAGTTCAGCACTTACTTTTGTGTAGTTTCTATAAGGGGTGTCCTTGACTACGGATTTACATATTCGAATCAGAATTGTCGAATCTTTCCATAGTCAACCGATAGTCGAATCATCTATGTGTGTGCATGGGTTGGGAGTGGGACCAGGTAGTCAACAAATGTTACATTTTTTTTTCACAAGCAGCACACAGAAACAACTTTCTAATGAAGTGACCAAAACTGTTTTTCAAGTAATGACCAAAGACAAATCTGAATATTCATTTTTTATATTTTTTAAGTTGCACTTAAATTTATTGTTGGTCGCCTTCCATCTTAAAGACCACAATGGAAATAAGCCTATGGGCTTTTTGTGTTTTTATCCTTTTGAACACTTCATGCTGATGGTTGTTGTTGTTCAATAAAGTATTCATATTCAAGTTAAAATGCAACATCATAATTTGTTAATTGATTTCTCATAACATTTTAAAGACACGATCTACAGAACATCACACAACAATATAACAAAAACATTTTGATAACTAGGCTAAACCTAAAAAAATAACAAATGTGATCCTCTGGGAAATCCCAGATATTTTATTTAATTTTACGATTTAACACGTCAAAGCAGTCATGACCAAAAAAAAACAGACAAATGACATAGAATTTGTGATTGTTACTTTAGATGACAAAAACGTCTCGGCAACGGATGTAACCCTCGTTCCCTGAAGGAGGAAACGGAGACGTCACGTCGTGATAGACGAATTGGGAACTCGCTTAGAGAGACCAATCTGCTTCGAGTACTACTAAAACACCAATGAACTTGCCATTGAGGTATTTGCATAATGCTGGCGCCGCCCTGCCAGGTGCGTATATAAGCCGCAGCTGCAGAATACGAAATCAGCTTCTTTTCACTGAGAAAGCCAGGAGACAGTGACCGGCCGTAACAGCAGGAGCAGCACCTGTGGAGACGGGACATGACATTTCCGTTCCCTCCTTCAGGGAATGAGGGTTATAGACGTTCCCTTTCAGTCGGTCACGACGACGTCACGAGTCAAATCAAACCATTACGCATTTTTGACCAATTGGCCTTCCATACTAACACTTATTATTATGAAGTGTCAGTCAGAGGCTGCAAGCCGACATGCGAGCCGGTTCTCTGTGTTCCCCCTGATGAGGAAAGAACACGAGAGGAGACAGACTCGATACGAACACTGTAAAATCTAATGAATGTATTGGGTGTCGCCCAACCAGCAGCTCTGCAGATGTTTGTTAGCGAGGAACCACAAGCAAGTGCCCAAGATGAGGCAACACTCCTAGTGGAGTGCACTCTCAAATTAAATGGACATGGGGTGCCCTGCTTATTGTAGGCAAGGGCGATAGTATCAACTATCCAATGAGACATCCTCTGCTTAGTGACAGCTTTCCCTCTCTGCTGACCACCGTAACAGACAAAGAGCTGATCTGAAGTCCTGAGGCTTTGTTGCAATCCACGTAGAGGTGCAGCGCGTGTACGGGACACAACAAAGCCATGGTTGGGTCTGCCTCCTCCGGGGGCAGCGCTTGCAAGCTCACCACCTGATCTCTGAAGGGGAGTGGTGGGAACTTTAGGCACGTAGCCTGGCCTGGATCTGAGTACTACGCTCGAGACAGCAGGACCAAACTGAAGGCACGAATCGTCGATGGAGAATGCATGTAGGTCCCCTACCCTCTTAACGGAGGCCAATGCGAGCAGGGTCAGAGTTTTTATTGATAAAAACTTCAGACTCACAGACTGCAGAGGCTCAAATGGAGGTTCCTACAGGGCTTTTCAGCACCATGGACTGGTCCCAAGGAGGAATAGAGGGAGGGCGCGAAGGGTTCAGCCTTCGTGCTCCCCTTAAAAACGTAATAACTAGGTCGTGCTGGCAGACCGATCTGCAGTTTATTATAGAGTGATGTGCAGATATCGCGGCAACGTCAACTTTAATGGTGGAGGGTGACAGCCTTCCATCCAACCGGTGCTGAAGGTATGAAAGCATGACATTAATGGGGCATTCTCGGGGGTCTTCGCGTTGCAAAGAGCACCAGGCAACAAACAGGTTCCATTTAAGCATGTACGCATGTCTAGTAGACGGCACTCGCGCTGCAGAGATAGTATTAGATACCGCTTGCAACAAATCCCCAAAACCTACCGCGCGCTCTGCAAACCACACATGGAGATCCCACAGGTCAGGGCATGGGTGACAAACGTGGCCCCTTCTTGAGAAAGAATGTCCTTCCTCAGGGGTATCCGTCAGGGAGGGGCTGTCGAGAGGACCATCAGTTCTGGAAACCTATTCCTGGTCGTCCAGTAAGGCGCGACCAGTAGAAGGCTCTCCTCATCCTGCCTGACTTTGCACAGTGCCTGCGATTAAGGATTTTCCATCCGGCCCTCATCTCGGGGCCACTTAAACTCCCGTTTGCCACGGGAAGTGGCTGAGCGGGCGGGGTGGGCTGCTGATGACCGGTTCCGCTGTGCTGCCGAGATGGGGTCCGAGGAGGGGAGCGGAGGTGGCCGCCGCAGGACTTTGTCAGCGAGAGGCAGACTGTGGAGCCGGCGTTGGTGGACAAGTGCAGCTCTCTTCCGCCGGGGCACGACCTAGGAGATCGCCTCAGTCTGGGCCGCGGAGGTGAACGACTCCCCAGACTCGCCGAAGCAGCGGTGTTCCTGCACAAGGTCGCGGCCTCCCTTGTGCAAATCTCTAAGGCCTTCGCTTGGACCTGCAAAGGAGCCATGGCATGCAACAGATGTCACCTCTCCACAGGCTTGGCTCCCGCTCACCGAAGGGATGCCGACGTAACCCTTAGCGGCTCCACCAGCGAGGGAGGTGAGGGGTGAAGGCTGAACGACCGTAGACAGCAGAGAATTCCATGTTTGAGTCAGCTCTTCGTGCCGTCGGAAAAGAAAGGCACAGGAGGTGTGGGTCGAGAGGCCCGAGCAGCTCCGAAGTACCAATCATGCAGGCGGGCTGGTTTGGGAGGAAGGGGTTAATCCCTCCAACCCTGTTGCTCAAGCAGAAGTGGCCCCCATCTCCAGGTCGAACTCCATCTAGGAGGGAAAGGGGCCCCCCTCTGATGCTGCTGAAGTGGCAGGACCAGAAGAAGGTCCAATGGATTCGGCAGAAATCGTAGAACACGACTCTGCCGTCTCCATCGGAACCTCAACCGGCTGTGGACGAGGAGGCTGAGAACCGGAGGATGAATCCCCCAGCCCGTTCAGCACAGTGATGCGGAGATCGTCCTTTGAGAGCTTCACAGCCACACCGTGGCGATGTTCAACACTCGCAGGATGGGGGTGACCTTTTCCCGGAGGAATGACAGTCGTCTCCGAGTGGGTCATGCTCTCACACAGAGAACAAAAACCCTCCACAAATGCTGCCTCGGGTGCTACATGCCCAAGCACGAAGACAGCGCTGGTGACCGTCTCTGGAACCCCTGTACTTCTCACATCCAAGATCGCACGGACGAAAAGCTATCCTGAAAAGGACGCTGATCTCCGAATATATGAGAGAGTGGCTGTCTTTAACAAGACACAAAGCTGTCCGTATTACTCTTTTAGGGAAATCACTCTATAGGTGCTCAGCTGATGATGCGCACAGGGAGAGGCAACGCACAGACTGAAACCTAAAATAATAAAGAAGAGCAGTGGAATACTGCGAGCGTCCGCTGTGGTACTGCTTGTCAAACCAACTTCAGCAGCCGATCCCAGAAGAGCAGAAGAGTAGCTTCGAAGCGAAAAAGCTGATTTCGTATTCTGCAGCTGCGGCTTATATACGCACCTGGCGGGGTGGTGCCAGCATTATGCAAATACCTCAATGCCAAGTTCATTGGCGATTTAGTAGTACTCAAAGCAGATTGGTCTCTCTAAGCGAGTTCCCAATTCGTCGTCACAACGCGACGTCCTAGTGACCAACTGAAAGGGAACTAAGCTTTATATACAATTCCTTAAATGTTAATTTATAACAAGATAAACACTTAAATTAATGATTTTATTAGACACTAAGCGTTATTATATAGCACAGAAATTCCTGCTTGCTTACTTTGACCATCTTTATTCACTTTAGATGCAGAAACACATGATGATTCTCATTTATATCAGAAATCTCTTTTTTATCATTTGAAAGTGAACACCAACCATAATATTAAATCACAAGAGAGACGGTCGTGTCAGGCATAAATATTGGTTAGGTGCAGGTATTTTTTGTGTCATTGCCGAAATTTAAAGGAACGGCTTAACTGTTTTGTAGTTTAACATTTGACAAGATAACCACCCTGTTTTAAATACATTTTAAAACTTGTACCTGTCGAAAAAAATCAGTTTTTTGAGTCTGATGAACTACTAAATATGATCCTAAATTTGACACGCAGAGAGCGTGTTTGGCTAAATCAACCCGAGTGATTTATAAATAAAATAAAGAAATTATTAAAATAACGAAAGTATACCCAGAATTGCCAGCTTTGTCTTTTTAAATGCAGATATTTTTTAACCTATTCCCATAGGTACGTGTAGCCGGAGGTCACGGGGGTTGTTGGATTCATTAACGCATTTTTAAAAAATTATTGAAAGCTACTTCATATATTATTTGCATTGTATTATCATAATATGCTGTATATTAATATATAATTTATCGTTTAAACTCGGGTACGAGAGGCATGTAGACTGTACGATGATGACACGGAAGCTTCGGCGGCAACGTCACACGTTGCGCAACATCAACAGCAATGCGCTCGTGGTAAACAAATACCAGCTCGCAGGTCGTAGCAGAAAATACACTGTGCGGTGATCATGCTGAATTTCTGACACTGTCAGAAAACTATTGTAGGCTATCTTTGGACGCAAGACCGGGAAAACGGCCGTCTTTGAACCTCTCTTATTGTACGACATAGGACCACAGATGAAGAGCCACGATCACAGAAATCTTGACGATTGTTTCACGATGGCAATCTTTCGTCTGGGACAGCCAATAATCATGCAGTGTATCCTGGGCTTAAGAAATTATCATATTGGCTGCTGTGACAGGGTCATATATAAAATCAGCCAAAACTATAAATTGGTCAGGCTCTAGTGATTACTCATTTTAATTGCATTATTGTGTGAGAACGATGATTCGTATAATATTTGAGCCTAAATTTCGGAGAACACAAGGAACTTCTGTATAGTTCACAAAATCGTTTAAATGTGTTTCTTTAATTAAGACATCTAATGTCATTGTGGATAAGCAAGTTATCATTGAGCCAACATATCAGACAACGAAAAGGCGGTGTTGTAAGTTGGAAATACAACAAATAAAGTTAAAACAGCCATAAAGTCAACTCGTCACTGTAGGGCCCGTTGTATAAATAAACTACATTTATTCTAGAGATGCCTTTTCTTTTCACACAAGATTGATATACATTACTGAGATTAAAATCCTGTAAATCCATTACAGATGTTATGATCTCTATATGATCTTATCTGATTTGAAGATAATTGTGTATTAGTTTTAAATGCCTTCATGGTTCAGACTCTACATACCTGTGAAATATACTGTAGTTACTAAATAAACTCAGATCAACTGATATATCTGCTGCTGATTCACAGAATTCACATTTTAATAGACTAAGTTTATTATTTATGTATTTTTGTCAACTCTTCAGGTTGTTTACAACACAACTATAATGATATTTAATCTTACGGGTGTTGTATAAAGATTCTGAACTTGATAGCCTAAGCTGAAATTGTGTCACTGAACCATTGGTGGGGTTTATGACAAAGTACATTATACCCTCATAATCATGTTAAATTATTATACAAGTCATTATTAGAGATGATCTTACTCCAGTTTCTGTAGTTTACAGTCAGGATTCTTCAGTACATCAGAGATCAGCTTCACTCCTGAATCTGTGAGTTTATTATCAGACAGATTCAGATCTCTCAGGTGTGATGGGTTTGATCTCAGAGCTGAAGTCAGAGCAACACAACCTTCATATGTGATATTACACTCACTCAACCTGAAGAGAACAGAGAAACACAGTTTGTTCACACACAGATCACATCTACAGTGAGTTAAATTTGTTTGTCTTCCTGTCATCATTTAGTGTTTATGAACATTTTCATTTTAGTTTCATTTATGTGTGTTTGTGTTTAAATGAAACATCAGTGAGATTTACAAGTAAATCCACGTTATCAGTTTTTGTTTACATTAAAGGTGACATAGAATGATTGAACGGAGTATTTATCCTTGTTCTGTGATTTGACATGTAGACAAAAAATGTTTTGTTTGGGTCTGTAATGCCTTAGAAGCTTCCTAAAAACCTCTCTCAGATAGCTCTAATAGGGTGGTGGATTTTAAACAAGTGGTTTTGCACCTATTTGGCTCCCCCAACTGGCTTAACTTGCTATCTCATTACTGATTGGCTGACTTTGCTGCCAATCAAAAAATGTAGCCAATTATTTTAAAGTAGAGGGGCAGTTAGATGCCTGTGATGTCATAAGCATCAGTTTTTCAGATTGGGCCGTTTTCTGGCTGACATTTCTAAAAGAGGAATTTCTATGAGACTGAGATGTTAAGCATGTTTAGCACTTTTTGTATGTTTGTGAATGCGGGTAGACTACCATTATTCAACAAAGACAAGGTAAAAATGGTTTTTCATTCTCTGTCCCCTTTAACAGTCTGATTTACATACCATTTTACTTTTTCTAACTATAATTTAATTTTAATCTTTTATGTTTGTAACTTTCAGTAACATATAGTGCTGAGATGATTAAACTCAATTTCAGTTATCATCTATATAATCTATATGTGATTTCTGTCTGAGCATCAGATCACAATCTTACTAGCCTGGGTTTCCCCATGCTGCCTTGCGCGCAAATTTATTCACGCTGCAAGTCTAGCAAGAAAACTCTGGACCTTTTTGCCCCTGAAATAGGGAACCAATCACAAAACGGGGAGGGGCAGCAAGACGATGACGACGTCTATGAGAAACACCGAAGCAGTTTTGTTTATCCAACACAGCAGACGCGAAGTAACTTTTCAATGCAGCCTTAGAGAGTGTTCGAAGTAGTTTTGAACACAAGTTTATTTAAAAAATGAGCAACTTTTGGCATTGAACAATTTCATATCCAAGAAGGATGTTTGGATATGGCAAGACCTGATAGTCACAGAGTTTTATAGAACCAACCTGCTAGGCATCGTCGTAGACGAAGTACAATTAACTTGTAAATGGTAAGTGTTATTTATTATTATACAACAGTTCTTTCTGGTTCTCGAATCTGATTGGCTAAGAGGCGTGCAATATTCTTCTGATAACGGCACTGTAGCCGCTTCACCTTTCGTATTATTCCACCACCTAGTGAATGAAGGTCCTAAACAGGCTCATCTCTGAATGGAAAAACTGCCCACACACGGACACACACAAACGCGCTGTTTTGAATCATTCTCCGTGTGTCTCATTAGTTCACTAGCTCGTAAATCAGTCTGTGAATCCCCAATCGGAAGTTATTATTCCATCAAAGATCAGCGCTCTTGGATGTTACGTTAAACTTAATGGAGTTATGTCTTGCCACGTCGTGTGGACGATTAACACTTGGAAAGAGGAATGTAAACTCTTTTTCTGGAGCAATATCTCTTCCCAGAACGTGAAAACACTGTGGAACTGCAGGTAAGCACCGCAGCTTTTAAATGTGGACATCGATCATTTACTTTATCGTGACGTGACTATTAAAACATGTTATGAGATATCGCCACTGTTATATTTATAAGCAGCATGCAAAAACATCTCTCTGACACTTATAAAAAAAACGTTTTATATAGTACTGACAAGAACGAAGTCTAATAATAATAATCGAGTTCTCGTATCGCGTTGAGTAAATGGGAAAGCAATAGTAACGTTATACAAGTATAGTTAAATAACTTTTACCTCGCGCCAAAACAATAACAACACAAAAGACACTAAATATGAATAAAAAAACAAGTAATAGTTTGATCATGACACCAAATACTGCTGATTTGATCTCATTTTGACGATCAAAAACAAACAAAGCCAACAAATAAGCCAGGGAATCCTGTCAGGGATGTAGCCCAGAGAGGGCGTTGGTCAGCGGGGCGAGTGAACACTGACGTCCGCTCATGCTTTGGTTCTCATTCGTACCGAATCTCACTAAGCAAACGTTCAAACAGGCGCTATCTTTACTAATCGACTGCAGATTTAAATATAATACATATACATTCTCGACTGAACTAATCTTAAAACTACACTTTGTGACCAAGAAACGGTAATATAAAGAAACGGCTCTTCCGTCCATTGAGTTGTTATGAGATTCAAAGCAGCCGAAAGTGGTACCTAGTTCTCAAACAAAGAGGCTTTTAAAGTTTCTAGTTTTCTAGTTTTCGTTTTTCAAACGTGTGCCGTCAAACTGTTGTATAAAAGCAATATCGCTCTCGGAGTCATGTGATATAGCTCTATATCATCACGGCTGTGATTGTCTCCGGCACTCGGCCTCGTGCCTCTGGCCTAATCACAGCCGTGATGATATAGAGCCACATCACACTCCTACTAGAACGATATTGCTTAAATATCATATTGTCATTATGCCTGTACTGTGGTTGTCACAGTGCCACTAAATTGTGTAGCTTTTCAATATCAATGTACAGCTACCAGTTTAGTTGCGTAGCTTTCATCTGTGTGCACACGTACGGTACCGATATAAGTCGTTTACATTTGTATTGATGTCGCTCTACTTATGTCATCTGGTATAATTGAAACGATTGGCTATGAGCTACGTACAGACGCATTTGATAGACATTCGTTGCACCCAATAAACGGCTCTAGGCATTTGTAAACCATGCCTCAAATACGAGAAAATGAGCATATGGTTCCCAGACCATGTCTCATTCTCTATGAGACTGGTCTGGTGTTAGCCAGGCTACAGTCTTATGCCAGTATCTTCAGTTTACAGTCAATATTGATTTGAAGATAACCGTGTATTAGTTTTAAGTGTCATCATGGTTCAGACTCTTGATACCTCTGAAATATACCGTAGTTACTAAATAAACTCTATTAAGATCACTCAGATCAACTGAAATATCTGCTGCTGATTCACTGGATTTACATTTTAATAGACTTAGTTTTTGTGTTCAAGTATTTTTATTGACTCTTCAGGTTGTTTATCACACAACTATAATGATATTTAACCCCCTGGGGTCCAAAAACGCGGGGCCGCGTTTTGACGTGTTTTTTCCTTATCATGGCAGAATCAACTTAAAATACTCCATCATTAATAATCATACACTTACGTGTTTGACATCATTTGGAACGGTAAAGGGTCTTCTTTAATATGTTTTCATTCACAATAACAACAGATCTTTGTGTTTTTGTCAAATAAAGAAAATAAACAGGGTGTCCATCCAGACATTTCTGTCTCTGCCAGCTGTCTCTCAAAACACGTTACAAAAATCAATTGAAACTCCGCGATTACTCGTCACACAAGCATGATACACACATCCAAAGAAAGCCTGAAATGTCTACTTTTAAACAAGCTAAATATAATCGAAAACAAATATTGCCAGTTTATGTAATCTGCATTGAAGTAAAGAGAGTACCGTTTTTCCTGGCTGACTTCATTATCTGTAATTTGGTCACGCCCACAGCTGTTGACATGGTAATGAAGACACGAGCTGTTCAACCATAACAAGCAAAGCGTAAAGTTTGATCAGATTTAAAGACTTTTTACCGCATGTTTGGATTATAAACTTTATTCACACACGTGAGGAATATCTTCATTTATGTCTGGACATTGAGGAAGAGAAGCATTTATCTTTAACGTTACCTAAGAAGAACAATGGAGAACGCACTGCTGGATTAGAAGTAAGTAACGTTAACAGTTAATTTATACCATTTATATTTGCTATCATGTAACTTAATATGCTCATGGCTTGTGCAGTTCAGCCTACATACAGTAACATTAAGCAACCTTAGCAGACTACACGCTTCGGATTGAAAAAGTTTTGCATTGTTTACAAACGGACGCGATCTCACGTAATGGCGGATTTCACTGTTGCATGCTGTAACAGTGTTAAACACAGTTATTCACTTATATCCTTCATGGAAACTTTCAGTAAGCCTGAACTGCTGTATCTTTTAAGTGTGTGCTTTAATATGATTCCATGTTTACATGCTTATTTACAAACGAGTACACGTGACCTCCCATAATGGCGGATATCTGTTACATGTTGTACAGTGTTAAGACACAGTTATTCACTTTCGTATCTGTCATGGCAACTTTGACTCATGCTGCACTGCGGGATTTGCTGTAAAATGATTCCATATTGTTTACATGCAAGGTAATTCCATACATTGCGCTTCACACGCGACACCGTTTTTATGAGCGCTGCGTTACACGGAGACGCGAGCTCGCGCACATGCGATGTGTTTTTAAAGTTCATATACGCGCTTACAGCTAGACGATAAGGGGATGGGCATCTGAAAACCGTCATCTGAAAACAGCTGTTTATATTAATTGCTGCAGATGTTTATCTGAGATTAAGTTTATGTACAAGATAGTATATGAATGTAACTTAGTATCAGTGACATTTACCCATCAGTTATATAAGTAAGGGTATTTCTGTGGACAATTTATGCTAACAGCTGTTTATAACTCTCTTAGAGGTCTGCATCTCTCTCATCAGTACAAAACTATGAAGTGGAAAAACACTTTTTGGACAAAGTTATATGGTAACATGAGCCACATGAAGTTTACAGCTCTGTTGTGTATCAGTTTCTTAGTTTATACAAAGTTTTAGGAATAGGGTATGTTTCCAAATAAACTTAAAATGTCCTACTAACCATCATTTCTATTTTGATTATATAGTTAACTTAATAAACCTCAAACAAACATGTATACATTTGTCCTCACATTCTTTACTGTAGTTCATTCTCACATTCCTGCCTAATTATGCAGCTCATTATGCGAGCCTTTGTTTGCTTGCTGTCAATCAATCCTTCTCGCATACAGCCCGTCTAAACAAAAAGTGTCTTACAATTTCTAAATTAATACATTGTTTTATGTGAATAAGTAGGCATGGTGATTGTCACATCATTTTAAAGAAAAAACTCTAGGCTACTAGATTATGTTTAGGAAAGTCTTGTTAAAACATGTTTAGTATGGGTTTTGTGGACTTATATCAGTGACTTAAAAATTTTGCTTTTTTAAAAACCACGCATAAACATTTTTCTCTCAAAAATACAAACATGCACATACATGTAGCTCATATAATATTTTAGCCCAGTTTGTGCTGACCGCAGTGGTATGAGACACTTCCCATTATTATGTTTTAAAGCAACTGAAAAAAGACCAAATGTAAGAGCATGTCAGAACCTCTGAGAGTGTCCCAAAATGGTCGGACCCCAGAGGGTTAACCTTATGGGGTGGTTTGCCGGACAGGGGTTATCTTAAGACAGGACTAGGCCTTAGTTTAATTAGGAAATATAACTAGTTTTAACATACGTGCCTCACAAAAAACATCACTTGTGTGCATTTTGAGGAAAAACAAAGGGCACTGATGTATTTTAAGATATGTCAGTGCAAGTTGTTTTCAGTTTGGACAGCTCTTACATTTATTTTAGTCTAGGACTAGTCTAATCACTGTCCAGGAAACCGCCCCTATGAGTGTTGTACAAAAACCTTATAGTTTGAGCTAAAATTGTGTCAATGAACCATCAGCGGGGTTTATGACAAAATACATTAGACTCTCATAATCATGTTAAATTAATATTCAAGTCATTTTTAGAGATGATCTTACTCCAGTTTCTGTAGTTTACAGTCAGGATTCTTCAGTACATCAGAGATCAGCTTTACTCCTGAATCTTTTAATTTATTATCAGACAGATTCAGATGTGTCAGGTGTGATGGGTTTGATCTCAGAGCTGAAGTCAGAGCAACACAACCTTCATCTGTGATATCACAACTACACAACCTGTAGAGAAATAAAGAAATCCAACATGTGAGTATACGTAAAGATATTCTATAATCTATTTTATTATTGATTTTATTATTTATATTTGATCCAGGTTTAAATTTTTACAATAAGTTAAATTAACTTTATTTCTGTTGAGATTAATAATGAGATTAAAATATTAAAAGTGTCTCAGCAGTCAAAGAGAGCACAGCAGCCTGTGAGATGCACTGATTCATGATAATATACATACAGAGACAACTTTACTGAATGTACAGTGATGGAGACTGATCTCTCTTCATGTTGAGTTTTATTACATTACTAGAACTCTGACATGTATGCGGTCACATTAATCAATATATATATATTTTTTTTTTTTTGCTTTGTATAAACTGTTAATGGTTGATCAATACTTTATATTAATGATTTATCTAGAATGATTTAATCTAGATTAATCTCATGATTTCATGAGTTAACTCGTGATTAATCGCAAATTAATCTAAAATTTTTATCTGTTCTAAATTTACCTAAATGTAACACTTTTCAAGTTTTTAATGCTCTAATCAGCATGGATTTGGATAATATATATGCTATATGCAAATGTATGTTTACAACAGCCTGTTTACATTTTCAACAGAACCATCAGTCATAGTTTTATATATGATTTTCCCTTTAGAAGACCTTGTTCTTTCTCCATTTCTGTTTGCTGCTGCATCATTTGTGACCTTGACCTGTGCTGGCAAATTGAGTTGGGATGAGCAAATTGTCAACATTTGTTATTTCTATTTTAACATTCTCTATTAAAAACGTCAAAACAATGCATGATTTGTTGGAATCTGACAAAACATGACAGAACTACACCTGTTTACGCAAAGCAAAAACAATATCAATATATGTTAAAAATATGTTTTTTTTTGTTTCATTTTTACATCTAGACCAGTGGCGGATGCAGAACGTGACATATGGGTGGGCATGGATTAAGTCCGGGTGGGCCTGAATCTATGGGTGTCACTTTTGAATAAGAAACTATAACAAGTCTATAAAATTTGTCAAAACTTCAGAACACTAATTTAAACAGCATACACACACACCCGAACTGCACGTCACATTTTTGACATTATTGATACTTTAAATTGTAATGCAACGTGACATTTATTAAGCCTTTTTGGTCATAGCCTACAAAACAGAACCTGCACACAGTGACAGGAAATATAAATGAACCCAAAAAAACTTATACTTTTTTAAATAGCCTATTAAAGTGTTTAAATAAATACGGCTACTAAATGCTTAAAATGAAGCTTCTAACATCATATTCTCTTCATGCAAATCAATGAAAATATATTTTCGTTCTCACATATTTAAGTTAACTTACTAAATTAAAAAAAAAGGGAATTGCTAGAATAATGTTAGACTCTGAGGTTAAATGAAATAACAAATAAAGAAACATTTAATATACTTTTTGATGAGCACAAGAGCAAGCCTACTCGTGAAGAGCGGAGCCGAGGAGCGCGCATATCAGACGTGAACGAAAGGAATAATGGATTTAATGCTTTCACTTCATTTCCTGACAGTTTCACTTGTTAGTGAGGATAGTAATGGCTAACAAGATGACGCCGAATTACATACAACATAATTATCTAACTAAATCTGAGAGAATGCAAACACATTACAATATTTTTTCCTCCGCCCGACGGCCAAGGCGCAGATAAATTTTTGTAGCCCGACAGGAATTCGCCATAGCCCGTAATGGACGTCGGGCAAGCGATTTTGCGAGGTTTGTTTTGTAGAAAGACTTTCTTTAAAGTGAATTTCGTTTTGTATAAATTGTATCTTAATATTAATCAATGTTTGATCAAACAATTACCTCGATTTAATAAATAAGAAGCAAACCAAGAACGTCTGTGGTGTGGATTGAAGTGAACCCACTATATTTCCGCAACCTACACGTCTTTCTGCTTTTAATGCATTTCTTAAATTAATGTCTCAATTACACAGTAGGCTTATAGGTTGTTATGATAGGCTATTTGTTGCTTAAAAGCAATAGGCTATATTGTATAAAGTGTAGCAATAAGCTACCCAGTCTCCGTGGCGTGACTTATAGTGCTGCTATATCGCTATATCAAACAACATCACTGTGATCAGATGTTTTCTTTCTATTTTTTACCCCGCTGTCATATTTGTTGTGTGTTTATGTTATTGAGAGGAAAGCGCGCAGCACATATTTATGTTGTTATTCAAAATACGTTTTCCACTTGCTTGCAAAAAAAGTTCTCAAAGTGATCATGGCTGAAAGCTGCTCGGGAATATTTTTCTCATTATAACGCAACATTCAACTGCTTTAATAGTTTTTAAATAGTTATCAGGCTTACTTATAATTTTACTGTTTTTAACATAACATGCAATAGATAAAATACATCACATAAAGTAGTATACATGTCTAACTATACACAGTAGTATTTTTTTACATTTCTGATTGGGCGGGCCAGCTGTCAATCTGGGCGGGCCCAGGCCCACCCAGGCCCGCCCATAGCTCCGCGCCTGATTGAGACAGACCGCTTTAAGATACTGTAGGCTAATGCGAGGGTTTAATATAATGTTACACAACAGATACTTTTTCCCAACAGTTAACCAAACATTCACTTCAGATATAACAGATTATAGGTCATATCTGCGTAAAGTCTTGTCAAAACAGATATTTTTATTACTCTAATTTTGTGTAGATGTTTATATTGGGGTCGCGCGTTTGTGTGCATGCGCTTCAGACTTCAGTGTCAGGAAGATCGCTTTTGAGTCTTGTCACTCTTAATAATTTGTTTAACATCAATCAGGTCCCAAACTTTATCTCTCTTAATAATTATTTTAACATCAAGTAAGTCCTGCAGTCTATTTTCTATAATTTCTGCATGCTTTAAAAACGAAACCAAAAAGTGAATGAAGATGCGGTACACCTCTCAGGAAACGTACAGATAAAGATCATTTTAATTGTTTAGGTTAGTTTGCTTAATGTTCTTATTTTTATAAAAACCTCGGACTCATCTAGACAGTGCGGGTCACTTGCTGCATCTTAATTCATCCAACTTCAAACAGAAATTGCGTGTTGCGTTAATAAAATCAGTGGCGTTAAAATGAATTTGCGTTAACACGTTATTAACGCGTTAATTTTGACAGCCCTAATTGTATGTTATACAAACAGATTCCATTCCAAGTTAAGTGTTTAAAAAGCTCATCCCTTAAAAGTCTTCATTATCATAGAAACAATCTCACTCCCAGCAATATGCAGATAAATACACTTAAAGTTATATTAAATAAATTATAGTATGAAGGAGCTCCTGTATAGCTCAGTGGTGAAGCATTGCTAAAGGTCATGGGTTTGAACCCAGGGAACACACATAATGATTAAAATGTCTACCTTATAATGCATTGCAAGACGCTTTGGATAAAAAACATCTGGCAAATGTATAACTGTACAAGTAAATGTAAATCTACATTACTGATAGGAGAAGTAATCAATAAATGATGAATGCTAATACTGATCTGTGTTCAACCTGTGACGAAGTTTGTTTTAATCAGAATATAAAGGAATTAAGTATAATCTTACTTTACCATTATGTTTTTCTGTATGAATATAACCAGTTATATGTATCACTAAGTTTACCAATGTGTGTGTGTAAGAAATTTACCAGCATGCATTGCAGTCTGTTCATGTACATGGGGAAGAGTCTACATGCTGAGTGCCGAGACAAAAGATGTACTGTCCCAGGAATGGGATCTTGATAAAGTGATGCCATATGTTTTCCATATGATACAAACCATATGTTTCTGAATATTAGACCATGTATGGAGTACATGTATGGAGTTCACATTTATGAGGGTGGGGTTGCCACCATATATATATACCACTTGTGGTACAGTAAAACTTAAGTGGATCTTGCAAGATCTCCTCACGGCTTTATTTCGCTAACAATAAAGTCCATCTTTGAAATCAAAACCTAAGACTGAAGATTGTTTCATTTGAAGAAAAAGGAAAACCACAACACCTGATACAACTGAACCTAAAGTACATCACATGCTTTGTCATTGATACTACAATAAACTTCTTTATTAAGATCTTCAACATCCCCATCAGTTTATCTACTGGAGATGTCTGTGTATGAATCCATGACAAATGTGGGACAATAAAGATCTACTCGACTCTAAATAGCACAGTTACATTTCCTTTACCTGTATGAGCTGTATATATTTACACAATAATAGTATGCCATACAAACCCGTTTGCCACTGAACCTGCATTAACGACGACAGTGGGGCCTCCAGCCTTAGTCAAACGGGTTGGCACGTATGTTTGGGTTGCGATTTTGGCGCTTTCTTGTGTCTTGTGAATAGTATGCCATACAGACCCGTTTGCCACTGAACCTGCATTAACGACGACAGTGGGGCCTCCAGCCTTAGTCAAACGGGTTGGCACGTATGGTTGGGTTGTGATTTTGGCGCTTTCTTTGTATTGCGAATAGTATGCCATACAGACCCGTTTGCCACTGAACCTGCATTAACGACGACAGTGGGGTTACAGGCCTTAGTCAAACGGGTTGGCACGTATGGTTGGGTTGTGATTTTGGCGCTTTCTTTGTATTGCGAATAGTATGCCATACAGACCCGTTTGCCACTGAACCTGCATTAACCACGACAGTGGGGCTTTTGGCCTTAGTCAAACGGGTTGGCACGTATGGTTGGGTTGTGATTTTGGCGCTTTCTTTGTATTGCGAATAGTATGCCATACAGACCCGTTTGCCACTGAACCTGCATTAACGACGACAGTGGGGCTTCCGGCCTTAGTCAAACGGGTTGACACGTATGGTCAGGTTGCGATGTTGGCGTTTTCTCGTGATCTTGTAAATAGTATGCAATATAGACCCGTTTGCCACTGAACCTGCATTAACGACGACAGGGGGGTTACAGGCCTTAGTCAAACGGGTCGACAGGGTTCATTTTCTCTTAAAAATCGGAAGGTGACCCTTAGTTACCATATATACCGTCGCAGTGGGCCCCCAATTTGCAAAATCCTCAACTTTGGATAATATAATTATGCCGCAATAGTTAGTCTGTCTGAAACTAAGCTGATTAAACCACATCACTGTGTGACACTTGCATTACATGTGAACGGCCCCTACGCTAATATGATTTTGTTTTTCTCTCCCTGTCTCGTCCTTGGGTCCCATTGACCCTGAGGACAATGGGACAAACAGACCCAGTACCGGTAGATGTGAAAGTCGGCACACCTCTGATCTACTGGTCGTCCTTCAATGTGATGCCCAGCTGATGCCTGACCAATGACCACCGGCAGGACCCGCTTAATATCCGCTTAATCTCTGCTTAATCTCCGCTTAATCTCCGCTTAAGATCCTTATCCGTTTATATGTGTGTATATACATGTATATCTCCCAAGGGTTTTTCCCTCCTAGGACTTTTTATTTTTATTTCCTCGGCTAAACAACCCGGGGTTTTTGGTTTTTTTTTCTCCTAGGGGTTTTTTTACCCCGGGGAGGTAGCCTGCTTGGGCTTAACTTAGCTTCTTCTCCTAGACGTTACATTAGTAATACGCTCGCTCATAATGTCGCGTCATAGCCGCAGCAAATTTGACTGCTTATGCTATTGTGTATTATGTTGTGCTATCTGTCGTTTTTCTCTGCTTTTACTGCTTCTATTAATGTAAAGCTGCTTTGAAACAATTGAGTATTGTGAAAAGCGCTATATAAATAAAATTGAATTGAATTGAATTGAACTTTCAATGACAATAATAACATTGATGCTGTTTAGTTACACAAAATGAATCACAGCTAAAGGATTCAATACAGATTCAATTTTTATCTATGATATGTTAATCTGTATTTAAAAATAAGTGGTCAAACACAACCTGAATTTAAATAAATCTGGATGGACAAACCCTAGATTATCTCTAAACTCTGATTCATTTCATTCCTGTAATTATTGTACTGTAGCTTGTATAATGTTGTCTTAGGCTGCGTTCCCACGACAGAATTTCAGGAGTGACAACCGTATTTGCTTACGGGTGTGAGTCTGGAAGTGTGCTGTTCAGACAGCACATTACGACACAAATAGAACCCTGCCTGTATGAACGAGTAACCGACCTCAAAAAACCAGTATGCTATTCGCACGCGGTGCCTGTAACCATAGTGACGGACGTAAATATAAAAACGAAAGTATTATACAATGGACAAAACTTTAATTATGTCATTAACAAAAACAGCTGGCGTGTGTGTAATGCTTACCATTGTGCAGAGAAAAATAAACAAGGATGGTTCCATATTTAAAGTTTTAATCTGCAAAATGAATGAAGCAACTGCACGTTTGACCAAAGCAGATATATCCAGTACAAAAGTAATCCCAATGACTGGTGATATATTAACATCTTGTGAAGCAAATCGATCCGTTTTTGCAAGAAAGTGAACTTTATTTGAAGCATTTATAACGCAGTCACATAGGAAGTGCGCTTACGCTCCCGCTCAGTAGGTGGCACTGAGAGTATGGTTTACCAACCGCAGGCAAAACCAGCCTCTTAGCACCACCTAGAGCGAGAACGTAATGCGCACTTTATATGTGTCCAAGGATGTGCATTAACGCTAATAATGTTGTAATAAGTTAATTAGTTGTAATTTTTGAGCTCTCAAAGTGGCGGTTGACTTCCATTCATATGGGTTTTCTGCAAAATATCTTCTTAATTGCTGTACTTAAGAAAAAGGTGAGTAAATAAAGAGCTAAGTTTTATTTTTGGGTGAATTATCCCTTTTATTTTAGACCGAACATTATATCGTCCACTTTTAAGGTTTTATTATTTTGCTCTCACTTACTGAGATACACGCGAATTAATGTAATATGCTCTGTGGGTCTATGAAGGTAATCTCATTAACCTTATGGAGCAATCCTGCTGCGTAGTTTGCAGTCATATCATGCAGACAAAGCACTGAATGACATGACAGACAACTGGTTGTCCAGTGCGATTCCGTTCACATGCCACGGTTGTCAAACACGTAAATAACCGAACTGCGTGTGAACGGAACCATCTTAAGGACTCAAATACGGGTTTGACAACCGTATTATGGTACCGTGTGAACGCAGCCTTAGTCTTAGTGTGTAAATAAAGACACACAGATAACACATCAAACACTGAACACTAAACTCTGTAAGACTCTGCAGTACTGAAGATTTGTGAGGCTTCATTAATAAAAGCTTCCAGGGCGCAGCTCAGCAGGCGACCTGCGCATCAGGTAATGGGTAGCTGCACAATTGAGTTGGAAAGGAGTTTTTTGCGACTTTTTCGAATGGTACGAATTTTGTTAATCTGCCAAATTTACCCAAAGAGCTGTGGAGACGACCGCAACAGCAGCTACTTGCTTCGTGTATGACAGCGTTTGAGGAGGAGAGGAAACCGTCAAGCCCTGCCTTCAATAATCTTGCTCAATGCCCTTTCATTAAGAAATAAACTGGATGAACTTTGGATTAATTAAATTTTTCGTCATGAGTACCGAGATGCATACATCTTGGCTGTGACAGAGACATGGCTTCAACCTGACGTCCCTGATGCCTATGTTCAGGTGGATGGTTTCACACTGGTGCGTGTGGACAGAGACCTGGTCAGGAAAGTGCGGAGGTGGGGTTTGTGTTTATATAAATGATCGGTGGTGTGGCTGCATTACTATAAGGGAGATCATCAGTGACAGAGACGTGGAACTGCTGGGCATTAGCTTACGACCTTTTTATTTGCCATGTGAGTTTGGAAATGTTGTCATCTGCGTTATATATGTGCCACCAGATGGAAACGCAGTAAGAACTGCGACACAGGTGTCTAAGTGCGTGCAACAGCAGCTCCAACGTACACCAAATTCTTCTCTGTTTGTTTTGGGTCATATGAATCATTGTCATCTTCAAAGATTTCTTCTTGGTTTTCAACAATATGTTAATTCAAATACAAGGGGTATTAATATTTTGGACAAGTGCTATGGGAATATATCAAATGCAAATACTGTGAAAATTAATCCACCGTAAGCAAACTCTGACCATAATGCTGTGTATCTTATTCCTGTTTACCGTACCTTGCTGAAGCCAAATAAGCCTAGGAATAGGGTGATGAGACTTTGGTCTCCAGAAACAGTGGAGATATTGAAAGGCTGTTTTTTATGTACTAACTGGGAGGTGCTGTATGATCCAGATATCGACAGGCATAATGAAATCAGGTCTGCATATGTTAAATTCTGTATATACTCTGTGATTCCAGTCAAACAAGTTAGACATTTTTCAAATAACACGTCTTATTTCACCAAGGTGGTCAAAGAGTGTATAAATCAGAAACATTTGGCTTTTAAAAAACGGGACCCTCAGCTTTTAAGATTGGCACAGAAAAACCTTAACCATAAAATAAGAGAAACTCATAGGACTTATAAAGATTCAATTGATAGTGATCTGAGTAATAATCCAAAGAAGTTGTGGTCTAAGTTAAGGTGTATGACTAATATGATACTTAAAGGATAAGTATGCAGGTTGTAAATGATGAGATACTGGCAAATGAACTGAATGATTTTTTCTGTAGGTTCAATGTTGATTCTTATGATTGTAGTGATGTACTGGCCGATATTAGGATTGATGATTCTGTATCTAAACCTCAAATGAGTTTGATGGATATGGTTAAGGCTTTTAAAGGTCTTGACATTAAGAAGGCAATGGGGCTGGCTGGTCTTTCTGCTTTTATCTTGAAAACCTTTGCAGAGGAACTAGCCCCTGCATGTGTGGACATTTTTCAGAGGTCCATTGATTTACATATCATTCCAGATATTTGGAAAAAGTCAATTATTAAACCAGTTCCAAAAAATTCAGTCCTCAAGAGTTCAACGACTTTCGCCCGGTTGCTTTAACCTGTGTTGTTATGAAATGTTTGGAGAGGATGATGGTGTGGAAGCTTAAGGAAAGGTCAAGGACCTTCTTGATCCTTATCAGTTATCAAAATAATAGAGGCACTGATTATGCGATCATTACTGTGGTGCATCAGGTTTTAAAACATCTGGAGGATCCTAAGGCTTATGCCAGGTTGTTCTTTCTTGATCTAAGCTCTACTTTTAATACCGTGCAGCCACACCTCATGCTTTCCAAACTAAGTAGTATGGCTGTAAATACATATAGTATTAAATGGTTTCATGCATTTCTTATTGGTAGGACTCAGTAAGTTAAAATCAAGCAGACTCTTTCTGTGTGTAGGTCCATCAGTATTGTTGTACCCCAGGGATGTGTATGCTCACCACTCTTATTTATACTGTATACCAATGATTACAGGAGCCACAATCCTGGAAATTTTGTTGTAAAATTTGAATTACTTCCATCTGGTCGAAGGTTCCCCACTGCAAGGTTTAGATACAACCCCTATAGGAATTCTTTAGTTCCTCTGGCTACAAGGCTGTTAAGGACATGATTGTGAACTGGTATTGATAGAGCTGTTTCTGTTGTGCAGCTTTACTTTAACCTGTACTGCCCAAGACAAATTTCCCTTAACAGGGACAAATAAAGTAATAAGTATAAGTAAAGTTTAAAGAGTAAAGTTTACACTTACTGAACTGATCTGGATTCACAAATCACAGGCAGCAGCTTCTTAAGAACTTTCAGTCTTTCAGCTTTGTTTCCTCTTTTAACAAAATTATCCATATTAAACTCATCCATCTTCTGTTCTGATGTCAACAACACAAAAACTACAGCTGACCACTGAGATGAAGAGAGTTTGGCTTCACTTAATGTTTTAGATTTCACATAATGTTGAATCTCCTGCAGCAGTGAATCATCACCCAGTTCATTCAGACAGTGAAACAGATTGATGGATTTCTCATGAGATCGAGTGCTGCTGATCTTCTTCTTGATATACTCAACTGTTTTCTCATTGCTGTGAGAGCTTTGATCTGTCTGTGTCATCAAACCTCGTAAGAGATTCTGATTCAAATCCACTGACAAACCCAGAAGAAAACGAAGAAAAAGATCAAAACGTCCATTTTTACTCTTTAGAGCCTCATCTACAGCTCTCTTATACAGATCAGACACTGAAATCTTCTCTCTTTCAGTTTGTTTCTTCATTTTATCAAACACATTTCTGTTGTTGTTTGTGATGGAGGTGTGAGCATAAAGAGCTGCTAGATGTTCCTGGATGCTGAGATGAACAAAGCAGTAAACTTTCCCCTGATACAAACCAAACTCCTCTCTGAAGATCTGAGTACACAATCCTGAGTACACTGATGCTTCTGCTACATCAATGCCACACTCTCTCAGGTCTTCATCATAGAAGATCAGATTGCCTTTCACAAGCTGCTCAAAAGCCAGTTTCCCCAGTTTGAAGATCATGTCTTCATCTTTCTTCTCATAGTCCTTCTGATGTTTGATGTTTGTCTGAATGATCAGGAAGTGTGTGTACATTTGAGTGAGAGTCTTGGGGATCTCTTTTCTTCTCTCTGCTTCACTCAACATTCTCTCTAGAACAGTGACTGAAATCCAGCAGAAGACTGGGATGTGACACATGATGTAGAGACTCCTGGATGACTTCAGGTGTGAGATGATTTGATCAGACAGACTCTCATCACTGATTCTCTTCCTGAAGTATTCCTCCTTCTGTGGATCAGTGAATCCTCGTACCTCTGTGACTCGATCAACACACTCAGAGGGGATGAGATCAGCTGCTGCTGGTCTGGAGGTGATCCAGATGAGAGCAGAGGGAAACAGATTCCCCTTGATGAGGTTTGTCAGCATCACGTCCACTGAGGTTGATTCACTTACATCACACAACCTCACACTGCTGTGAAAATCCAGAGACAGACGACACTCATCCAAACCATCAAAGATGAACAACACTTTATATTCATCACTGGAGATTTCCATTTCTTTTGTTTGTGGGAAGAAAAGATGAAGAAGATCTAAAAGACTGAGTGTTTTGTCCTTCATCAAATTGATCTCTCTGAAAGGAAGTGGAAATATGAGGTGGACGTCCTGATTCTCTTTCTCTTCAGCCCAGTCCAGAATGAACTTCTGTACAGAGACTGTTTTTCCAATGCCAGCGACTCCCTTTGTCAGCACACTTCTGATGTGTTTGTCTTGTTCAGGTAAAGGTTTAAAGATGTCATTACATTTGATTGGTGTCTCCTCTGTTGTTGTTCTTCTGGATTGTGTCTCAATCTGTCTCACCTCATGTTCATTACTGATCTCTCCACTTTCACTCTCTGTGATGTAGAGCTCTGTGTAGATCTCATTCAGTAGTGTTGGGTTTCTCTTATTTGATGTTACCTCATACAAACACTCAAACTTCTTCCTCAGATTTGATCTGAATGTGTTCAGGACTTCAGCAAGAGTAGACTTGTGGCTGTAAAATTAAAATAAAAAAGACAAATACATACTTTACAGAAGTAGAATCATCATAAGACACAGAACATATTAGGTTTACAAAATGTGCCAATTATAGTATTTATAATGTGTTTGTGTTTCATGTGAAAGCCCTTTGTAAAATCTAAAAAAATAATTTTTAAATCTTACAGTTTAACAGGATCCATGTTTTTGCTGAAGTCTTGTGTTTGATTCTCAGACTGCTCAAACTTTCTACAGGTTTCTGTAACAACTGGTCTGGAAGTCAAGACTGACCTTCAACATCATCAAGAAAAAAAATATTAAATACTTATTGTCATTATTACCTTAATAGTTCTACAGGTTTTATACACTTGTGCAGGCACTTGCACATATAGGGCTCAACATGTGCAGAACACATGCCCCTTTTATCCTTACACTACGAAGTGCCCTTTTTTTGGAGGTGTTTTATTACATTTTTTTATTTCATTTTTTTTAATAAATCAATGCTATTGGTGACCATTTACGTCTGTCTGTCTGTCTGTCTGTCTGCTTTACAAATATATTTATCAAATAAAATGTATTAAAAAACAAAATATTTTTGGCTCTGCCCCTAACTCTGCCCCTGAGCGCTGGGAGCTGAAGTTCTACAGCAGTCAGAGCAGCTACAGTGAAGAAAATAAGTATTTGAACACACTGCTATTTTGCAAGTTCTCCCACTCAGAAACCATGGAGGGGTCCGAAATTGCCATCATAGATGCACGTCCGCCGTGAGAGACAATCCAAAAAAAATCCAGAAATCACAATATATGATTTTTTAAAAACTTTTTATTTGTATGATACAGCTGCAAATAAGTATTTGAACATCTGTCTATCAGCTAGAATTCTGACTCTCAAAGACCTGTTATTCTGCCTTCACTCCATTTATTATCCTAAAATAGATTCACCTGTTTGAGGTCATTAGCTGCAAGACACCTGTCCACCCCATACAATCAGTAAGAATCCAACTACTAACATGGCCAAGACCAAGGAGCTGTCCAAGACACTAGAGACAAAAATGTACACCTCCACAAGGCTGGAAAGGGCTACAGGGAAATTGCCAAGCAGCTTGGTGAAAAAAGGTTCACTGTTGGAGCAATCATTAGAAAATGGAAGAAGCTAAACATGACTGTCAATCTCCCTCAGACTGGGGCTCCATGCAAGATCTCTCCTCGTGGGGTCTCAATGATCCTAAAAAAGGTGAGAAATCAGCCCAGAACTACACGGGAGGAGCTGGTCAATGACCTGAAAAGAGCTGGGACCACCGTTTCCAAGGTTACTGTTGGTAATACACAGACGTCATGGTTTGAAATCATGCATGATACGGAAGGTTACCTTGCTTAAACCAGCACATGTCCAGGCCCATCTTAAGTTTGCCATTGACCATTTGGATGATCCAGAAGAGTCATGGGTGAAAGTCATGTGGTCAGATGAGACCAAAATAGAACTTTTTGGTCATAATTCTACTAAACGTGTTTGGAGGAAGAAGAATGATGAGTACCATCCCAAGAACACCATTCCTACTGCGAAGCATGGGGGTGCTTGGGGGTGTTTTTCTGCACATGGGACAGGGCGACTGCACTGTATTAAGGAGAGGATGACCGGGGCCATGTATTGCGAGATTATGGGGAACAACATCCTTCCCTCAGTTAGAGCATTGAAGATGGGTCGAGGCTGGGTCTTCCAACATGACAATGAGCCGAAGCACACAGCCAGGATAACCAAGGAGTGTCTCCGTAAGAAGCATATAAAGGTTCTGGAGAGGCCTAGCCAGTCTCCAGACCAAAACCCAATAGAGAATATTTGGAGGGAGCTCAAACTCCGTGTTCCTCAGCGACAGGCCAGAAACCTGACTGATCTAGAGAAGATCTGTGTGGAGGAGTGGGCCAAAATCTCTCCTGCAGTGTCCTGTGAAAAACTACAGGAAACGTTTGACCTCAAACAAAGGCTACTGTACCAAATATTAACATTGACTTTCTCAGGTGTTCAAATACTTATTTGCAGTTGTATCATACAAATAAATAGTTAAAAAAATCATACATTGTGATTTCTGGATTTTTTTTAGATTATGTATGCACCTATGGACCTACGATGACAATTCCAGACCCCTCCATGATTTCTAAGTGGGAGAACTTGCAAAATAGCAGGGTGTTCAAATACTTATTTTCCTCTAGGTATGTCTTGCAACGGTAAATAAATATCTTGTTGTTTGAGTACAATGCTGTCTCATTAAGAAAGTAACGCACAACATGCGTCTATAACGGCGCATGTTTTACAAATTTGACCAGAGCCGGTTTATCCATAGACGAGATTGGGCAAGTGGGCAATCAGGGGGCACCAAGGGCTCCAAACTGCGACCAAATAAGAGTTTTTGACACAGCGCGAGCAGTTTTTTTTAACAAGTTTTCACGCATGTGAATGGCACCCGTGACAACAATACAGAATGCAGGGTCGGGGTTTTACCGCTTTTTTGCATGACTCGTCTCAATCGTTTAAGACGTTTAACTACGCAGCCCGGGTAGTCAACACATCTCACTCAGTCTCAGACCTGCGGGTTTAAATTTAGACATTGCAGAGATGAGAGATAGAGAAAACTTCTAGCCTACATTAACACCAAAAACATTACAGATTAGAAAGGTCTTATATCAGATGCCCATAAGGAAAACTGAATAGAAGACGAGAAACGTGTAAAGGATACAAGTATGCATATTGCCCTGTCACTCATCTCATTACAATATGCTATCTGGATATAACTTATTGTATATGTAAGTATCGTATGCCTTGAATAGTCAAGGGGGTTGTATGATTATTTGGTTAATAACTTTGTATTCTGAAATCAACTGCATAGAGTTAAGTCTATTTAGTATTTTTCAGTAATGCAAATTTTTGGGGAAAAATGTGAATAATTGCAGGCTGATTTAAGGTGTGCTCAAAATGTTCTCTTGTGCTCCTAACATTTTATGTCAGGGGCTACGGTGCTCCTAATAACAAAAAAGTTAGCTATTTGTAGTCGAAAGTAACATAAATTTAGAATTTTGACCGAGAAAAACAGAACGTGATTTTAGGGCGCATTTGTATGGAAAACAACAATGCCCACAATGCACAGCTCTGCAAGCCACTACCATTAATCAATACACTGCTCAGCTGTATGCTATTGTGTACATATATGCCACCTTGGTATAAGAAAATAGAAACACTCACTTTATAGTCAGACGTGCGTTTATCCCTGCAGGCTTTGGCTGTTGCTTCCAGTTTGGGATTCTAAAATATATATCCAGGACGCCCCTGTCCATATATACGGTACAAAGCTTGGGTGATTGGTTCACCACATAAACGAATTGTGTCGTAGGAGCAGGCTTCACTCAGTTTCTTATTTATTTTTGAGAGTGCTTGGCCAAACGTGTAAATAATCCCAAAGAAGAAATCGACGCACCCTGCACACAAAATGCGTCCATCGCACAACCTGTTCACTTCCCAGATGCGCCTCTGCTCAGCGTCTTCCTCAGTGTGCTCGTGAGCCAAAACATGTCTGTGGAACACACACGCCGTTCAACAAACACGCCCGTACACAAAGTACCTCTCTTTTCCGGGACCATTCACCACACAAACGTCCATATCCTGATCTGATGCAAAAATGTTATACAGAAAGCACACAGCGAGATGAGCAATGAGTGTTTGTAGTCCTACACCCTCGACAAAGATTTAGCAGTTCATTCTTTCAATTACGCAAAATGATGATTTTTACATTATTGAAAGAAGGAAGTGCAACACTGAAATCTGTTTTTCTCCTGTCTCAGGGAAAACTGAGGGAATGATGCACGTCCATTCAAAAACATGACTGGGGTTCTAAAGCTTAACGCAAATGCAGAGGTGGAAAGTAACGAATTACATTTACTCACGTTACTGTAATTGAGTATTTTTTTGTGTGTGTACTTTTACTTTTTTTGAGTAGTTTTTAAAATCTGTACTTTTACTTTTACTTAAGTATGTTTTGTTTAAAGTATTGTACTTCGCTACATTTTAAATCAAATCCGTTACTGAGTAAAAAAAATAAAAAATGCAAGGTGATAAAGGCGTGCCACGGATGATTGATTGATAGCGACTCACAAAAAAAAAAAACATGGAGACGGACGAGACAGGCGCGCGCTAATGCAGACCCTCAATTCAATTCTTATGAAAGAAACCCCTGGCCATATTTAAGTGACCACTTTCCACTGACGTGAAGTGAGTGTTTCATTCCTATTGAAAGTGATTCATGCTCTTGAGTACAGAATTGCTGACCGGGTTTTTACTCTCATTTACGCTCATTTGCACGACATGTTTTTAAAAGCATTCCAAGGTCTAGCAGTTTCTTGTCAACAACTTAAGAATGTCCTCGAGAATGCACAGTTAGAAATTAGACATTGCAAAGAGAGAGAGAGTGAGTGAGAAAGAGAGAGAGAGAAGAATAAAGATCTTAGACATCAGGTAGTCAGGCTAGGAAAGCTAGATAGAAGACAATAAATATGTAAAGGATAAAAGTATATAGCAATGGCACTCATGCTCATTTAATAAGTAAATATGTTGTACTTACAGACATGTGTGGTACTTACTTTTGAGTATCTACAGGATTAAGTGTTTCATTACTGTAAGGACTGGAACAAAAAAATAGGCCCCGGCATTTTGGCCCAGACCGGCCCACTACATAGGATCACAAATACCCCATCTTTGTGCAACCTTGACTATGTATACCAACTCAAAGCCCTACTGTATAATGATTAAGTAGAAAAGTATAAGAGCTGACACATGACATTAAAATCATTTACGTAATGCAAGCACTGTTTAAGCTTTGCAGGTTTAAAAAAAAGCTATTTGTCTTAGCAAGTGTGCACAATGTGTAAACTGACCACCTTATGATTGACTTTCTAAATCAGCATTTCTACTAGCCAATTTTCTTTCCGGTGAAAATAAGAGAAATTAAGAGTGCCACTGAATGCAACAATGATTTGTTTTTTCTTTCGCGTACATGCGACAATCCTGAAAAACATGACAACATTTTTGTGATCAAACATACCGTGTGTCTCAATCAGCTCCCTTGTTCAGTAGTCAGGGCACTGATCAGGGAGTCGGCCATTTTAAGGGCTGTCTCAATCGCAAAATCCGTTCAGTGCACTGGAACGGTCGTTCCCTAAAAATTCCCACAATGCAACGTAAAAACCAGTGAGCATCGATGTTCCTTATGTTCCCTAACCGGAAATCACGTGACCTTTTCTGAAGCTCGCCAACCGAACATCACGTGATCCAACTCAATAAACTTTATGAAATGTTACAGAACTTTTATAAAGACAAACGTTTGTTTTAGTTGTAAATATAAACACACATTGCTACACAGTAAGGAACCACAATCTACTCAATATTTAAAAGAATAATATTTATTTAAAATTGTAAATATATTTATTACATTTAAAATGTAATTATATGCCTCCAATTTTATACACAGATATGTAAGAGAAGAATGACAGCATTTTTCACAATGTACTGTTTTTAAATTTAAGTCAGAGAGATGTTGGTTTTGCCGGTTGTTGATGAGTAACAGCTGTGAGTGATTACAACGCGCTTAAGCAGCCGTGACAGAAAAATAAGTGAACATCGTCCCAATGTGAAGTGAGCTAGGGTCCTTACTAGTGCCCGAACCTGTGTACACGATATACTGATTCACGACCTCGGGAGCTAGGGAACCAATTGAGACACACGGATAAGCTTTCTTTGTTTCTCTGTCGATAGACATAAAGCTTTACCATGGCACAGGCCCCCCATTTTTTGCTGACTTTTTTTTAAGCCTGCTGTGTGCAAGAAGTGTGCAACACTTCTATACAATGTCCTTTGCTTAACCCACTATCCTGCAGTGCAACAGGTAATGTGAAAGATAAATATGTATTTAAAAACATTTAAGTTTAAAGGTGCCCTTCCTCTGTCGTTTTTATTGTTTTATACTGTTGTCTGAGGTCTACTCATGACGTTTGCATGGTTTTTACATCTAAAAACATCAAAAGCAAGAAGTAATATGCCATTTTGTACCCTGATTTCGAAGCTGGTTAGAGAAATGATCCGTTTTAATGGGCGGGCTGCATTGACGACTTGGAAGTAAACGCCCACTGCTATGATTGGATAACAGTTTTTCGTTTAAACTAACTTTCAATTTAATCTCATGTGCAATCAGTTTAATGTTAAGTGAGTGTCTTAAGACACAGTGTCTTTCTTTCACACGCATATTTTATCATAAACCCTTTTGACACACACACGCGTGTCTTTTATCGTAAACCCACGCACAAAAACACACACACACAAACACACACACACGTCTTTTACATAAACCCTTCGATGCGCGTGTTACGAACGCACAAACACACACACACACATGTGTCTTTTATCACATTTGATGCGTGTGCATCATGAATTCGTGTGAATCACGTCCCTCTGAAGAGAAATCCCGGCCGCAACTGATAGTGACACATAGTACTAAAGTGTTTTACTCACACAAACACGTGTATCTTTTATCATAAACCCTTTCAACGTGTGTGCAGCATGAATTCACACACACACACACACACACACACACACACACACACACACACACACACACACAAACACACACACACACACACACACACACACACACACACACACACAATAAAGTGATCTCGATAAGTATCAGAACAATAAAGAAAAGATTTTTCTGTTTGATGTGGAGACCAGAAATTGGTAAGATAAATATCAGTATGCCAGAAGTTTAGAATGTCACATTTTATTAACCTTTGTTTATGTTTCAACACATACGTGCTTTAACAACAAAGAACAACAGCATTAAATGCTGACTTATGTGTATTGTACACAAATGCACATAAGTGAATCAAACTGATCCTACATATTTTATGTTTTTCATGTGTAAACAATCAGGACACAGCTCAGTGCCCATTAAAAAAAATAATGTGACAGATTCTGTACTTTTGTCTCATGTTCATCTTTTAATGTTTAGACATTTCTTGACTCCACAACAAACAGAAGAATACTTATGAAGGGCACTTCTACAGTATGTGTAAAACTGCAACATACACCAACAGTACAGAAAAAGAATACAAGCACAGAATAGACAAGCATTTCAAATTAACAAATTAACTTTAGTCTCAATGTTGATGTAGCTTGTAGCTGAAATATCAGACAAGTAAACTGACAACAGTTTTGTATATGTATAAAGTTGGAATCTCCTAAGCAGGGGCGGATTTAGTGATTTGGGGGCCCAAGGCAAAACCAGGTGTGTCGGGGCCCTAACTATGCCCCCTTTACTGTATTTTTCTATCTCTTTTCTATCTATATATATCTATATCTATCTATCCATCTATCTATCTATCTATATATATATATATATATATATATATATATATATATATATATATATATATATATATATATATATATATAAACACTTATACTGACATGGTAAAAAGATGTGTATAACATCTATGTACTTTATTATTTTACTTTGTGTACTGAATTTCTTTAATATATTTTCATTGAATGCCAGATTACATCCACAATATATTTTAAATTAAAATACTTTGTATTCAAATGAACATAATACGATAAAAAGAAACATAATATGGTTATAAAATAATGCAATCATAGGTGTTAAGAACTCGAGATAAGATAAACAAGGGGTGAAATTTGACTTTATACAGTGGATGGTCATGTATTGCTTCTGCATTACATTATGCAAATAGTTTTTATATTAATGAACTATACAGATGTCATCTATCAGTTAATGTACACATCTTGTACTTTGACGTTCGCTAGTGAAATACAGGGCAAAGCCGATGCATGCTACAGTTTTCATATGAGATTAAAATGAGACTAAAGCCATCACGAATTAGTGTGCATATTGGGGAATGAATTACAATCTTTAGTGGTGCTGGGCAGACATTTCGGCGGACTAAAGCTTGCTTACCTAAAGCCTACCTGAGATTACACGCTAATATTATATAAACTGTAGAACCTGTATTATTTGCGGAGCATACTCACCGGCACACTATCAGTGTCCGTGGCCGAGAGAGAGCTGTGTCTGACAGAAAAGAGGTTGCTGAGAGCAGCACAGGCCGTGCGGTGTTTGTGTGGAGAAAAGCGGAGACTGTGTCTACATTTTTGTGTGAATCATCTTTTCTCCTCCATTGTTGTAGCTACGTTTACTGTTAGTTTATTTCCTTGCAGCTTCGCTCTTTTAATGTATCATACTCACTCGCTGCTGCCTACAGCTCTGCTCGCTAAAACTGCCTGCAACTCTGCTTGCTGATTTGAGCTTTGCGCGTATATGCAGTAGTGCATGGAATGATCCACTCTAAACTATAATAGGGGCGGATTCGTGCAGACGTAATAATAACGTTCAAACCTTTCATGGGAATACACTGAAAAACACAAAAGATGTTTAAATAGAATTCCTAATTAAACAAAATTATGATAGTCTTCTAGGAATCTTGATGATAACCAGGGGCAAAAAGTGGCAGCTCACCAAGTACACCCCTGCATTTTGGGGCCCCTTGGTAACGCGGGGCCCAAGGCGATTGCCGACCTTTGCCTAATGGGTAAGTCCGCCCCTGCTCCTAAGATGGTCTGAGGAGTACGTTTACATGCACAGAATAAGCGGATAACAATCAAAAATCTGCTTATTACATAAAACTGTTTTCATGTGTTTACATGCAAATCAATAAGCCGGCTATGCAGTATGCAGACAACTGCGTTTACATGGAACTTGAAGAATGATCGGTTTTCTCGCAGGCAGTGACGTCACCACCTATAGTACACAATAGTCGTTCAAAAAGTCAATGGCATATCTGTCTTAAGCTGTACTGTTGTATCTCTTCTCGTGTCTGCAGAACCTGTAAATGTAACATGAGCTTCTATTTTAACAGTTTCTCTGCCAACTGCTTTAGTCGAGCGGAGACTTTTATGCGTTACTTTGCGCTTTCTTTCGCGCGTGACGTTTATCTTTCATACGCGGAGACATGCGCACATGGACAAAACCGTGAGAAAGCCGGTTAAGGTGTTTACATGCCACGCGAAATCGGCGTAATGAGCAAAAAACTGCCTGTGCCGATCGGTTTTTGCTTACGCCATTTATGGGCTTTCCCCGATTAAAGAAAACCGATTTACGCGTTTACATGACCCCACCTGTTATCAGTTTATTAAGCATAATCGGCGTAAGACTGTGCATGTAAACGCACTCATTGACAGTTTACACTTAGACAAAACTCATGTTTTCTTACGTTGTCATGTCACGTGTGTTTTGTGAGAATCACTTACATCATACAGTACATTAAACAGCGAATCAGACGTCAATCATCGATGGATTTTCTTCAATCTGTGCTACAGTGTTTCTGGAGGTTGCACGTGTTTAACTGTGTCTGACGACGAACAAGTCGGCGGTCGCGCGTATGTAATGGCGGGTACATGTGTGAAGTTTTGCTTTTAGTTAAAAGATTGGTAAATTCATTTCCACGTCACCCAACACTGGTTATATTCTGCGTGTTTCTACATAGGTTACGAGTAAAACAGCTTTGGACGATTCCGTGTTTGAAGCGATCTGAACAATTCATTCAAACTGATTCGCGAACCACTTTAAAACGAAATCTCATGTATAGATTTATCTGCCGGCTAAATAATTCTGATAATGAGATTATTGTGGGTCTATCTAATATAAGTGTGAGTAGCCTACTACACGATATCAGTCAAAGCTTTGGAGACATTGGTATTGTTGTATTCTGTAGCTATTTATTGTGTGGGTTGATGTGTGGGTTGTTTATCTTGTTTTAATGTCTCGTCTGTAGTATTCTTTTGTTTTATCTGGACTCGGCTGTAATAAGGATTGATTGATTGATTGATTGATTGAAAACATTTGGCCCATTCGCTTTGTAAAGAGTCGACTCAAAAGACTCATTTATTTGCAACACTTTGTAATGAAAACGACTCAAATGAGTCATTAATTCGCGAATGCGCCAGAAACACAAGATAGCAATTTAAAAATAAAATACAAATTTCGTAATTAATTAAAATACAGTAACGAAGGAACGCTGCATAGTGCAAACGAAGTAAAAGTAAAAAATTTTTCCACCTCGGAAGGGCAACTTGAGTCGAGAAGGGCATATGGGCAGTTGCCCGGGCAACCTGAGCAACCCCCCTGTGCACGTCCCTGGTGAGAACGATGACTCACATAATATTTGAGCCTTTGTCTGCTTTGAACTTCGGAGAAGTTTCCTTTATTAAGACATCTAATGTCATTGTGGATAAGCAAATGATCATTGAGCCGACATGTCAGACAACAACTGTCGGAAAAGGAGCTGTTGTAAGCTGGAAATACAATAAATAAAGTTAAAACAGCCATAGAGTCCGTGGTCTCTTAACTCACCACTGTCAGTTTTCGCATATTGACGCGGGCAGACCAAAGCGCGAATACACGTGAAGGGGTCACTCGCGCTCTGCATCTCATGCAACACATGCGACAGATTGCGACCATGTCCTCTTGCTTTCCATGTGAAATCAATGCTTCGCTGAGTGATTGACAGCATAATGATTGACAGCATAATGCAATCGTGTTCCCGTTAGTTAAGCATACGATTTAGATATATCTTATCTGAAGATTATGTAAATGGCATATACGCAGTCTTCTAGCTGTGGCAAGCTGTGTTTTAATGTTTCATAAATTTCTCAAAGTCATGACTGTTTAAATACACTTGGCATCACATGCATGATTTAAGGTAAAGTGACACTTTTTCGCGTCAATTCACAATCATTTAAACCATGCAGCTGTTATAGAGCCGATGCCAAACGATCACGCGAGGATGCGAAACTGACGCGTCTTTACAAACTAATACGTTTACAATGTATTACATTGATGAAAAAGGGAATTAAACTTGTCATGCCATAAATTTCTGAAATAAAAGAAAGGGTTTTACGTCTGAATCCCCGAAACTTACCTGTATGTGAGACTGCACGTTCTCCAGAGAGCTCGTGTTGATTCACGCCTTCAGATTCAGAATATAAAATCCATTTGCAGTTTTGTAAACAAACGTATATGAGAAATATTAATATTCCATCAGATTTAGTATCAAATAATCCTCAGTATATATAGTTTTCAATAGGCACGCACTTAGTTTCGGTCTAGTCACGTGTGAAGGCAATTAAACACGCTTGGGCTGCCCTCTACTGGTAAAAGCTAATGACATTTTTATTTTTACACAGGTTTTAATTGGACATTTTAAAGTGGAAATAACATAATATAGACATGTTTCTGAAATGTTTTTTTATCTTGGGCATCTTCACATTGGAGTCAAGAGTTCATATAAAAATTTTGGTTAATAAATGTTACAGACATATTGAGATATGAACTACTTCCTGTTTGGCGGCTACGCCATAGGTATATTTTGGTCTGTGTTGGGCAAATGCTTCCGAAAATCAAAAATCCTTCTAGTAACTTTTGTGAGGCTTGGTCCAAGGATCATGTACGTGGAATTTCATGAAGTTTCGACAAAATTTGTGACCTGTGAAACTTTTTTAAGGTTTTGTGTTCTATCCAATATGGTGGAAGAACGACATGGATCTGTGACTTCATCTTCTCAAGCAACTTACACCGGTACTGCCCGAACATTTTAAAGTTTGAACGGTGTCTCTGCGTCAAACGGTCTGGTCGCTAGAGCTGACACAAAAAATCTACCCGGGAATAATAATAATAACTAGAAAATGCATTTCGGGACGAACTGCAAAAGTGTGCTTGCTCTGGTGCCGCCGATTTAGTTTGTGCATCCTCACATTGGAGTCCCAAGTTCATGTACAAAGTTTGGTTTCAATACGTGAAAGCGTTCCTGAGATAAACTACTTCCTGTTTTGGCGGCGTCGACGCACATTTAGTTTTTGCGGTTAACTTATTTACTCACTTAAGTACACATAACCAAAAGTTTATAATATGGAATATAACATTGTTTTATGCAGTTTTTTGTCAATGCTAATTATTTCACGACCTCTATTTAAACTACAACCGCCATTTTAATAGCTGGCAAACATTAGGCTAGCTTCTAATAAGAGAAATTATACTTTTAGATTTCGTCAGGGCAGTAATATCAGGTGTATGTTTGTCAGCGCGATACGCATGCAGTGGTGCAGGTGCTGGGCTGTGAGCGATGGGCGATTAACTTACTATCTGTCTGATTATTTAGGCTTCAACGTGGCAAACTCAGCCTACATTCATGAAGATTTTAACAGAGGTGGAAAGGGTAGCCAAAAACTTTACTGAAGTTAAAGTAAAAGTAACTAAATAAATAATTACTCAAGTAGAAGTAAAAAGTATGCAATGAAAATAATACTCAAGTAGCGAGTTACTAGTTACTCATGAAAAAATAAATCTAGATATATGCACACACACGCACACACACACGCACACACACACACACACACACGCGCGCACACACACACACACACACACACGCAGTGCCCTCCATAAGTATCAGAACAATAAAGACAAGCTTTTTCTGTTTGATGTGGAGACCAGAAATTGGTAAGATAAATATCAGTATGCCAGAAGTTTAGAATGTCACATTTTATTAACCTTTGTTTATGTTTCAACACATACATGCTTTAACAACAAAGAACAACAGCATTAAATGCTGACTTATGTGTATTGTACACAAATGCACATAAGTGAATCAAACTGATCCTACATATTTTATGCTTTTCATGTGTAAACAGTCAGGACACAGCTCAGTGCCCATTAAAAAAAATAATGTGACAGATTCTGTACTTTTGTCTCATGTTCATCTTTTAATGTTTAGACATTTCTTGACTCCACAACAAACAGAAGAATACTTATGAAGGGCACTTCTACAGTATGTGTAAAACTGCAACATACACCAACAGTACAGAAAAAGAATACAAACACAGAATAGACAAGCATTTCAAATTAACAAATTAACTTTAGTCTCAATGTTGATGTAGCTTGTAGCTGAAATATCAGACAAGTAAACTGACAACAGTTTTGTATATGTATAAAGTTGGAATCTCCTAAGATGGTCTGAGGACATTGACAGTTTACACTATAACAAAACTCATGTTTTCTTACGTTGTCATGTCACGTGTGTTTTGTGAGAATCACTTACATCATACAGTACATTAAACAGCGAATCAGACGTCAATCATCGAATTCATGGATCATGGATTTTCTTCAATCTGTGCTACAGTGTTTCTGGAGGTTGCACGCGTTTAACTGTGTCTGACGACGAACAGGTCGGCGGTCGCGCGTATGTAATGGCGGGTACATGTGTGAAGTTTTGCTTTTAGTTAAAAGATTGGTAAATTAATTTCCACGTCACCCAACACTGGTTATATTCTGCGTGTTTCTACATAGGTTACGAGTAAAACAGCTTCGGACGATTCCGTGTTTGAAGCGATCTGAACAATTCATTCAAACTGATTCGCGAACCACTTTAAAACATTTGGCCCATTCGCTTTGTAAAGAGTCGACTCAAAAGACTCATTTATTTGCAACACTTTGTAATGAAAACGACTCAAATGAGTCATTAATCCGCGAATGCGCCAGAAACACAAGATAGCAATTTAAAAATAAAATACAAATTTCGTAATTAATTAAAATACCGATGCCAAACGATCACTGCTACGCGAGGACGCGAAACTGACGTCTTTACAAACTAATACGTTTACAATGTATTACATTGATGAAAAAGGGAATTAAACTTGTCGTGCCATATATCACTGAAATAAAAGAAAGGGATTAAAATATGTCTGAATCATATAATTCCTACCTGTATGTGAAAATGCACGTTCTCCAGAGAGCTCGCGTTGATTCAAGCATTCAGAATATAAAATCCATTTGCAGTTTTGCGTCCGAAACCGCATATTGTATAGTGAATAAGATGAAGTTTACGATTCTAAAAATATGTATCCAGGAATCTGTCCATATACGATACGAAGATTGGGTGGCAGCCGAGGTTACTGAGTCCTCCACGGGCTCGCAGCAGAGTCTGAGGGTGTCGCCTCTTCTCCGGGCTTTTTCTGCTTTCTCTTCCTCAGCTCTTCGCTGTATTGTGGCTCTTAAAGGAACACCGATTCTCTGAAAAGCTCTTTTAAATTCCATTTTGCCATTTTAACATTAAAACTACATCCCGCCATTGTTATTCAAACTTTTCCACGGAGCAATAGCCTGTTAGCTTAGCTTCTAAAGATGGCTGCCGCTATCTTTACATTCTGTCTAAAAAACACGTTTGAACGTAAAGGCTGCCCTCTACTGGTAAAGGCTAATGACATTTTTTATTTTTACACAGGTTTTAATTGGACATTTTAAAGTGAAAATAACATAATATAGACATGTTACTGCAATGTTTTTTTATCTTGGGCATCTTCACATTGGAGTAAAGAGTTCATATAAAAATTTTGGTTAGTAAATGTTACAGACATATTGAGATTTGAACTACTTCCTGTTTTGGCGGCGTTGACGCACATTTAGTTTGGGCTGTGGCGCGCAAACGCTTCCGAAAATCAAAAATCCTTCTAGTAACTTTTGTGAGGCTCGGTCCAAGGATCGCGTACGTGGAATTTCATAAAGTTTGGACAAAATTTGTGACCTGTGAAACTTTTTTAAGGTTTTGTATTCTCTCCAATATGGCGGCCGAACGACATGGATCTGTGACTTCATCTTCTCAAGCAACTTACACCGGTACTGCCCGAACATTTTAAAGTTTGAACGGTGTCTCTGTGTCAAACGGTCTAGGCGCTAGAGCTGGCCAAAAAAATCTACCCGGGAAAAATAATAAAAATAATAATAAAACTTAAGAAGAACAATAAGTGTGCTTTTGCAAGCACACTTAACTAGAAAATGCACTTCCGGAGGAACCGCAAAAGTGTGCTTGCTCTGGTGCGGTCATTAACGTGATTTGTGAATAGCACCTTTGGGAGTACTTCGACTCGCCTGAAAAGTCCGCTCCCCTTCTCACTCTCATAATGGGAGAGGGAGGGTGTTACTGCGCCGAGTCGAAGTACTCCCAAAAGTGCTATTACGCTATAAAATATAGTTCCTGTTTTAAGTCCGCTTAGAAAAGCGCTATGTTTTATTTTGTACCACCAAACTTGCTCGTATAACTACTCGTCTTAAATAGGAAAAACGTTGATGTGTTTAGTCACTTCTAACTTTATCTCTGAGTGGTACAATTGAATGAATGGGGCTAAGCTAAATGCTATCGAAGCATCGCAGCACGCTCCAGCGCTTACGTGCACGCACACAGATGATAGAGGGATGTATCAACAATTCTTAGTTAAGGTAATAACATATTTTAATATTGAAAATGAGTAGACTATTCCTTTAAGATTGTAGAAACATGGTGGCACAAAATGGCAACTTCCATGTAAGGGGACCCTCGGTGTATGTAGATAAAAACATCTCATTCTAAAGTAATGAAAACATAACGGTTCATTATATAAGGTCTTTATACACCCCTGATAATATAGTTTGTATATTATTTTGCATGTAGATAAAAACGTCTCATTCTAAAGTAATAAAAACATAACGGTTAATTATGAAAGGTGTTTATACACCCCTGATAATATAGTTTTGTATATTATTTTGCATTTCTGTCAAGAGATCCTTCTAAAAATTACACACTGCACCTTTAAAGTAGGCCAGAGTTCACGTCACCAAAAGCAGCAGATATAAGCTGCATTTTATTGATCATAAGCTCATTTTTAAAATAAGCGATAGGAGAGAGCGACAGCAGCACTGATAGCCTAATATCATTGCATTTCTTTACTATTTATGAATATGATTGTGTGTTGAGCGTCTACGACAGGGCTATTCAATTAGTTTGTCATGAGGGCCAGAGATATATCAGTGATGATGACTACATATACATTTAAACATACTCATGTTGTATTTTGAAACTGCATAACAACAAAATCAGTGCATTGTACAATATACTTTTTCTACAAACATGTATTTTCAAACTGCATACAACAAAACTTGTGCATTGTAATATGACCAAGTAGGCTTTATCTACATCCAGACATGTTCGTATTTTGTATTTTAAATAGGGCTGCACGATAAATCGCATGCGATACCACGCGCATCACGTCAGTAATGCCGGTTCCTTGATTAGTATTAAATCGCCATCAGCTGTTTTCAGATAGCGCGACATTAACTGCACAGAGCCGTAGTTCCCTGACAATTTGGGCCATATCGCAGGCGATACGTCCGCGATAATTAATGCGAAATTGCCCCGATTGTCAGGGAACTACGGCTCTGTGCAGTTAAAGCTGCTCCATCTGAAAAAAGCTGATGGCGATTTAATACTAATCAAGGAACCGGCATTACTGACGTGATGCGCGTGACAAACACATGCGATTTATCGTTCAGCCCTAATTTTAAAACTGCATAACAACATAAGTGCATTGTAAGATACCCGAGTAAGCTTTATTCTACATTTAAAGGGGTAAATAAGAGCCATATCACACTCATTGAGAATTTAACTTATTTACTCACTTAAGTACACATAACCAAAAGTTTATAATATGGAACATAACATTGTTTTATGCAGTTTTTTGTCAATGCTAATTATTTCACGACCTCTATTTAAACTACAACCGCCATCTTAATAACTGGCAAACATAAGGCTAGCTTCTAATAAGAGAAATTATACTTTTAGATTTCGTCAGGGCAGTAAAATCAGGTGTATGTTTGTCAGCGCGATACGCATACAGTGGTGCAGGTGCTGGGCTGTGAGCGATGGGCGATTGACTTACCCGCCTAAATTGCATTCTTGTTTGAGAACGATGACTCGCATAATATTTGAGCCTTTGTCTGCTTTGAACTTCGGAGAAACGCCAGGATCTTTTATCCAGTTCACAAAAATCGTTTCCTTTATTAAGACATCTAATGTCATTGTGATCATTGAGCCGACATATCAGACAACAACTGTCGGAAGAGGAGTTGTTGTAAGCTGGAAATACAATAAATAAAGTTAAAACAGCCATAGAGTCCGTGTTCTCTTAACGCACCACTGTCAGTCTTCGCATCTTGACGCGGGCAGACCAAAGCGCGAATACACGTGAAGGGGTGACTCGCGCTCTGCATCTCATGCAACATATGCACGCGCATCAAGATTGCGACCCTGTCCTCTTGCTTTCCATGTGAAATCAATGCTTCGCTGAGTGATTGACAGCATAATGATTGACAGCATAATGCAATCGATCGTGTTCCCGTTAGTCAAGCATACGATTTAGATATATAACTTTCTTATCTGAAGATTATGTAAATATACGCAGTCTTCTAGCTGTGGCAAGCTGTGTTTTAATGTGTTTAAATACACTTGGCATAACATGCATGATTTAAGGTAAAGTGACACTTTTTCGCGTCAATTCACAATCATTTAAACCATGCAGCTGTTATAGAGCCGATGAAAAACTATCACTGCTAACGTTACGCGAGGACGCGAAACTGACGTCTTTACAAACTAATACGTTTACAATGTATTACATTGATGAAAAAGGGAATTAAACTTGTCGTGCCATATATCACTGAAATAAAAGAAAGGGATTAAAATATGTCTGAATCATATAATTCCTACCTGTATGTAAAAATGCACGTTCTCCAGAGAGCTCGCGTTGATTCAAGCATTCAGAATATAAAATCCATTTGCAGTTTTGCGTCCGAAACCGCATACTGTATAGTGAATAAGATGAAGTTTACGATTCTAAAAATATGTATCCAGGAATCTGTCCATATACGATACGAAGCTTGGGTGGCAGCCGAGGTTACCGAGTCCTCCATGGGCTCGCAGCAGAGTCTGAGGCTGCCGCCTCTTCTCCGGGCTTCTCTGCTTTCTCTTCCTCAGCTCTTCGCTGTATTATGGCTCTTAAAGGAACACCAGATTCTCTCAACAGCTCTTCTCTATTCCATTTTGCCATTTAAACCTTAAAACTACATAACGCCATTGTTATTCAAACTTTTTCACGGAGCAATAGCCTGTTAGCTTAGCTTCTAAAGATGGCTGCCGCTATCTTTACATTCTGTCTAAAAAACACGTTTGAACGTAAAGGCTGCCCTCTACTGGTAAAGGCTAATGACATTTTTATTTTTACACAGGTTTTAATTGGACATTTTAAAGTGAAAATAACATAATATAGACATGTTACTGCAATGTTTTTTTATCTTGGGCATCTTCACATTGGAGTAAAGAGTTCATATAAAAATTTTGGTTAATAAATGTTACAGACATATTGAGATTTGAACTACTTCCTGTTTTGGCGGCGTTGACGCACATTTAGTTTGGGCTGTGGCGCGCAAACGCTTCCGAAAATCAAAAATCCTTCTAGTAACTTTTGTGAGGCTCGGTCCAAGGATCGCGTACGTGGAATTTCATGACGTTTGGACAAAATTTGTGACCTGTGAAACTTTTTTAAGGTTTTGTGTTCTCTCCAATATGGCGGCCGAACGACATGGATCTGTGACTTCATCCTCTCAAGCAACTTACACCGGTACTGCCCGAACATTTTAAAGTTTGAACGGTGTCTCTGCGTCAAACGGTCTGGTCGCTAGAGCTGACACAAAAAATCTGCCCGGGAATAATAATAATAAGAATAATAAAACTTAAGAAGAACAATAAGTGTGCTTTTGCAAGCACACTTAATAAAACTTAAGAAGAATAATAATAAAACTTAAGAAGAACAATAAGTGTGCTTTTGCAAGCACACTTAATAAGAATAATAAAACTTAAGAAGAACAATAAGTGTGCTTTTGCAAGCACACTTAATTAAAGCTGCAAGCAGCGATGGAAGGGCCCTCGCACGCATGTGCACCGCCACCCTATGGCATTAGTAAAGGAGTGAACCAGGGGGATATGATTTAAAGTGGGTAAATATAGGTGGATATTCAAAGGAAACTGATGTGCCACACCGCCTGTGTGCAGCAGGTGGCGCTATGACTGTTACTGAATATTGCAATGCTGATGTGTTCAGGCCAGGACCTTTATCATACGTGTGAAGTCGGGGGCAGATCGGACAATGTATGTCTGAATTACAACAGCTTCCTGTTTCATGGCGAAACATCAAACTTTGCCAGGCCGCCACGGACACGCCCTTCAACGAAAAGTCAAGATCTTCACTATTTATCACCACAAAGGGCTTAACATCAGTCTGACCAAATATGATGATGTTTTGATTAAATCTCTAAGAGCAGTAAATCACAGCGTAAAACATGGTATTTCCTGCTACCTCTAGGTGGCGCTATGACTGAAGCTGAATATTGGCATTGAAATGTGTTCAGGTCAAGACCCTTAACTAACGTGTGAAGCGTGGGGCAGATTGGACATTGTATGACTAAATTAGAGCCACTTCCTGTTTCATGGCGAAAATTTCGAACTTTGTCAGGTCGCCACGGACACACCCTCCAACGAAAAGTCAAGATCTCCGCAATTTAGCATCGCAAAGGCCTTTAGATGAGACTGACCAAATATGATAATGATCGGAATAAATCGCTAGGAGGAGTTCGTTAAAGTATGACGCTTGGAAATGTCAAAAAATGACAGAAAATTCAAATTCATGGCCGACTTCCTGTGGGGTTTAGACCTTAGCTCCAAGAGACTTTTTTGTAGGTTTTGGGGTGCTAGATGACCCTACCAAATTTCATATCTGTACGTTTTTCGTAGTGGGGGGTCTGTTCTCTTGAAATTTTGCAGGTGGTGCTATCGAGCCATTTCTACACGCCCACATCTGACGCCTATACTACATGTAAATTTTCGCCACTTCTGACACGTGTGCAAATTTTCATGAGTTTTCGGGTATGTTTAGGCCCTCAAAAATGCAATTAATTTCGGAAAATAATAATAAATATAGCTGCAAGCAGCGATGGCGGGCCCTCGCACGTATTTTTACCGCTACACGGTGCCTCAGAGAAAACGATGCACGGTGGGCAAGTGCATCAAGTGGGTAAATATCGGTGGACTATTTATGTTGTTACTGACCCAATTGGGGACTGTAGGTAAAAGAAACCCCACATTTTGGACAAACGGGGGCGCTAGTGAGCGACTTAAGAGGCACACCTATGTCTGACCTGTTTGTCAACACTTAACAGTTGACAACTCTGATGCGTGTGCCAAATTTGAAGTTAATCTAAGCATGCCAAGAGGCTTAAATATTCCTGAAATAATAGTAAACTTTGATGCGTTGCCATGGCAACAGCGTTCGAGATGTCAAAAATCCCTTCGCATTTTATCATCTCCAATGTCTCAGCATCATGTTGACCACGTTTGGTGTCAATCGCATGAATATCCTAGAAGGAGTATTTAAAAGTTCACTGCATGCAACTGAAGGGCTTAAATATGCTTTTAAAATGAAAGTAAAGTTTGAAGCGCTGTCATGGGAACAACGTTCGAGATATCAAAAATCCATTCGCAATTTATCATCTACTATGTCTTGGCATCATGTTGACCACTTTTGGTGTCAATCGCATAAACATTCTAGGAGGAGTATTTAAAAGAACATCACATGGAACTGTCAAAAAAATCAACCTTTGTGACTGCAACACTTCCTGGCGCCTGGTGGTGGCGCTATACCCGAGACTTACAATAAGCACATCGATGCGATCGGAATCTTCAGACGAACAAACACCCCGCGTGTCATCACTATAAGACATTTTTTGCCTTAGATATTAGACACTTTCTGTTTCTCTGATTTCGCCATGACTTTGCCGCTTCGCCATTGCAACACCGTTCGAGATATCAAAAATCCATTCGCAATTTAGCAAGTCCAATGTCTTGACATCATGATCACCACGTTTGGTGTCATTTGCTTGAATCCCCTAGGAGAAGTATTCAAAAGTTCACCGCATGCATTTTTTAAACAATCCAAAATGGCGGACTTCCTGTTGGGCGGAGCTAAAATGTTAGAGGGCGAAAGTTGTTCGGGTCGATGAGATCTATATGTGTACCAACTTTCGTAAATGTGCATACATTTTTGCCCGATCTGCGCACTACTGTTTGTTTTTGCATTACAGGGGGCGCTACAGAGCCCTCGTTCCACCCCCGTGTTCCAGCCTTTGTCTGTTCGCAATGACGGACGACTCTAACGTCTGTACCAAATTTCAAGAGTTGTCGAGTATGTTAAGGCACCCAAAATGCCCAAAAGTGTTAAATTTTTTTTTAAAAATAAATAAAATAAATATAGCTGCAAGCAGCAATGGCGGGCCCTAGCACGTTTTTTTTACCGCTACACGGTGCATCCGAGAAAACGATGCACGGTGGGCAAGGGCATAAAGTGGGTAAAATATCCGTGGGCTATTTAATGTTGTTTCTGAGCCATTTGGGGACTGTAGGTAAAAGAAACCCCACATTTTAGACAAACAGGGGCACTAGTGAGCCACTTAAGAGACACGCCTTTATCTGACCTTTTTGTCAACACTTAACAGCTGAAAACTCTGATGTGTGTGCCAAATTTAAAGTTCAACTAAGCACGCCAAGAGCCTTAAACATGCCTGAAATTAAAGTAAAGTTTGATGGGTTGCCATGGGAACAGCGTTCGAGATGTCAAAAATTCCTTCGCAATTTATCACCTACAATGTCTCGGCATCATCTTGACCACTTCTGGTGTCAATCGCATGAATCCCATACGAGGAGTATTTAAAGGTTCACAGCATGTAACTGTCAGCCTTAAATATGTGTACAAAATGAAAGTAAAGTTTGATGCATTGCCATGGCAACAGCGTTCGAGATATCAAAAATCCCTTCCCAATTTATCATCTACAATGTCTCAGCATCATATTGACCACTTCTCGTGTCAATCGCATGAAAATCCTAGAAGGAGTATTTAAAAGTTAACTGTATGCAACTGAAAGGCTTAAATATGCCTTTAAAATGAAAGTAAAGTTTGACAGGTTGCCATGGGAACAACGTTTGAGATATCAAAAATTCCTTCGCAATTTATCATCTACAATGTCTCGGCGTCATGTTGACCACTTCTCGTGTCAATCGCATGAAAATCCTAGAAGGAGTATTTAAAAGTTAACTGTATGCAACTGAAAGGCTTAAATATGCCTTTAAAATGAAAGTAAAGTTTGACAGGTTGCCATGGGAACAACGTTTTGAGATATCAAAAATTCCTTCGCAATTTATCATCTACAATGTCTCGGCGTCATGTTGACCACTTCTCGTGTAAATCGCATGAAAATCCTAGAAGGAGTATTTAAAAGTTAACTGTATGCAACTGAAAGGCTTAAATATGCCTTTAAAATGAAAGTAAAGTTTGACAGGTTGCCATGGGAACAACGTTTGAGATATCAAAAATTCCTTCGCAATTTATCATCTACAATGTCTCGGCGTCATGTTGACCACTTCTCGTGTAAATCGCATGAAAATCCTAGGAGTATTTAAAAGTTAACTGTATGCAACTGAAAGGCTTAAATATGCCTTTAAAATGAAAGTAAAGTTTGACGCGTTGCCATGGGAATAGCGTTTGAGATATCAAAAATCCCTTCGCAATTTATCATCTACAATGTCTCGGCATCATGGTGACCACTTTTGGTGTCAATCGCATGAAAATCCTAGAAGGAGTATTTAAAAGAACATTGCATGGAACTTTCAAAAAAATCCAGCTTTGTGACTGACACACTTCCTGGCGCCTGCTGGTGGCGCTATACCCGGGAGTCACAATAGGCACATCGATGCGATCGGAATCTTCAGATGAACAAACCACCCGCGTGTCATTACAATAAGACATTTTTTGCCTTAGATATTAGACACTTCCTGTTTCTCTGATTTCGCCACAACTTTGTCGGCTCGCCACGGCAGAACCGTTCGAGATATCAAAAATCCCTTCGCAATTTAGCAAGTCTAATGTCTCGAAATCATGTTCGCCACTTTTGGTGTCAATCGCATCCATCCTCTAGGAGGAGTATTCAAAAGTTCAACGCATGCATTTTTTAAACAATCCAAAATAGCTGACTTCCTGTTGGGCGGAGCTTAAATGTTAGAGGGCGAAAGTTGTTTGGGTCGATGAGATCTATATGCGTACCAACTCTCGTACATGTGCGTACATTTTTGCCCGATCTGTGCCCCAATGTTTGTTTTTGCATTACAGGGGGCGCTACAGAGCTCCCTTGCCACGCCCGAGTTCCAGCCTTTGCCGGGTCCTAATGGCCGACGACTCTGACATCTCTGCCAATTTTCAAGAGTTTTTGAGTATGTTAAGGCCCCCAAATTGCCCCAAAACGTAAAAAAAATAATAATAATAAAAAAATAATAATAAATCCGAGCAAAAACAATAGGGCTTCGCACCTACGGTGCAGGCCATTCTGGCCTGCTCCTCGGTGCTCGGGCCCTAATTAAAGCTGCAAGCAGCGATGGAAGGGCCCTCGCACACATGTGCACCGGTACCCTATGGCATTAGTAAAACAGTGAACCAGGGGGATATGAATTAAAAAGTGGGTAAATATAGGTGGATATTCAAATGAAAATTTATGTGCTACAACGCCTGTGTGCAGTAGGTGGCGCTATGACTGTACCTGATTATTGTTTATTGACGTGTTTAGGCCGGGACCCTTAACAAACGTGTGAAGTCTGGGGCAGATCAAACAATGTATGCCTGAATTACAACAACTTCCTGTTTCATGGCGAAACATCACACTTTGCCAGGCTGCCACGGACACGCCCTTCAACGAAAAGTCAAGATCTTCACAATTTATCATGGCAAAGGGCTTAAGATCAGTCTGACCAAATATGATGATGATTTTATTAAATCTCTAAGAGCAGTAAATCACAGCGTAAAACATGGCATTTCCTGCTACCTAGGTGGCGCTATGACTGAAGCTGAAAATCGGCATTGAAATGTGTTCAGGCCAAGACCCTTATCAAACATGTGAAGCATGGGGCAGATTGGACATTATATGCCTGAGTTAGAACCACTTCCTGTTTCATGGCAAAAACGTCAAATTTTGATAGGCCGCCACAGACACACCCTCAAACGAAAAGTCAAGATCTCCGCATTTTAACATCGCAAAGGCCTTTAGATGAGACTGACCAAATATGATGATGATCGGATTAAATCTCTAGGAGAAGTTTGTTAAAGTATGAAGCCTGGAAAGGATAAAATTTGCACAAAAATCAAGGCAAAAATTAAAAATGGCCGACTTCCTGTGGGGTTTAGAACTTCGCTCCAAGAGACTTTTTTGTAGGTCTTGGGGTGATGGATGATCCTACCAAATTTCGTATCTGTACGTTTTTCGTAGCGGGGGGGCTGTTCTCTTGAAAATTTGCAGGTGGCGCTATCGAGCTATTTCTACACACCCTCTTTTGACGCCTATACCACATGTAAATTTTCGCCACTTTTGACATGTGTGCAAAATTTCATGAGTTTTCGCGTATGTTTAGCCCCTCAAAAATGCGATCCATTTCGGAGAAGAAAAAGAATAATAAGAAAAAGAATAATAAATATAGCTGCAAGCAGCGATGGCGGGCCCTCGCACGTTTTTTTACCGCTTCACGGTGCCTCCGAGAAAACGATGCACGGTGGGCATGTGCATCAAGTGGGTAAATATCTGTGGAGTATTTCATGTTGCTACTGACCCATTTGGGGACTGTAGGTAAAAGACACCCGACATTTTAGACAAACGGGGGCGCTAGTGAGCCACTTAAAAGACACGCCTATGTCTGACCTTTTTGTGCACACTTAACAGCCGACAACTCTGATGTGTGTGCCAATTGTTAGGTTAATCTAAGCACGCCAAGAGCCCTAAATATGCCTGAAATAAAAGTAAAGTTTGGGGCGTTGCCATCGGAACAGCGTTCGAGATATCAAAAATCCCTTCGCAAATTATCATCTACTATGTCTTGGCATCATGTTGACCACTTTTGGTGTCAATCGCATAAACATTCTAGGAGGAGTATTTAAAAGAACATCACATAGAACTGTCAAAAAATCAACCTTTGAGACTGCAACACTTCCTGGCGCCTGGTGGTGGCGCTATACCCAAAACTCACAATAGGCACATCGATGCGATCGGAATCTTCAGACGAACAAACACATCGAATGTCATCACTATAAGACATTTTTTGCCTTAGATATTAGACACTTCCTGTTTCTCTGATTTCGCCATGACTTTGCCGCTTCGCCATGGCAACACCGTTCGAGATATCAAAAATCCCTTCGCAATTTAGCAAGTCCACTGTCTTGACATCATGATCACCACGTTTGGTGTCATTTGCATGAATCCCCTAGGAGGAGTATTCAAAAGTTCACTGCATGCATTTTTTAAACAATCCAAAATGGCGGACTTCCTGTTGGGCGGAGCCAAAATGTTAGAGGGCGAAAGTTGTTCGGGTCGATGAGATCTATATGTGTACCAACTCTCGTACATGTGCGTACATGTTTGCACGATCTGTGCATCAATGTTTTTTTTTTCATTACAGGGGGCGCTACAGAGCCCCTGTGCCACGCCTGTGTTCCAGCCTTTGTCTGTTCGCAATGACGGACGACTCTAACGTCTGTGCCAAATTTCAAGAGTTTTCGAGTATGTTAAGGCACCCAAAATGCCCAAAAGTGTTAAAAAAATAATAATAATAATAATAATAATAATAAAAAATAAAATAATAAATTCGAGCAAAAACAATAGGGCTTCGCACCTTTCGGTGCAGGCCATTCTGGCCTGCTCCTCGGTGCTCGGGCCCTAATTAAAGCTGCAAGCAGCAATGGAAGGGCCCTCGCACGCATGTGCACCACTACCCTATGGCATTAGTAAAGCAGTGAACCAGGGGCATACGAATTAAAGTGGGAAAATATAGGTGGATATTCAAAGGAAAATTGATGTGCCACACCGGCTGTGTGCAGCAGGTGGCGCTATGACTGTACCTGATTATTGTTATATTGATGTGTTCAGGCCAGGAACCTTAACAAACGTGTGAAGTCTGGGGCAGATTGAACAATGTATGCCTGAATTACAACAGCTTCATGTTTCATGGGGAAACATCACAATTTGCCAGGCTGCCACGGACACGCCCTTCAATGAAAAGTCAAGATCTTCGCAATATATCATCTTAAAGTCCTCAAGAGCAGTATGACCAAATATGATTATAATTTTATTAAATCCCTAAGAGCAGTAAATCAAAGCTTAAACCATGGCATTTCCTGCTGTCTCTAGGTGGCGCTATGACTGAAGCTGAATATTGGCATTGAAATGTGTTCAGGCCAAGACACTTATAAAACGTGTGAAGCATGGGGCAGATTGGACATTCTATGCCTGAGTTAGAACCACTTCCTGTTTCATGGCCAAAATGGCGAAATTTGTCAGGCCGCCACGGACACACCCTCCAACGAAAAGTCAAAAGCTCCGCAATTTAGCATCGCAAAGGCCTTTAGATGATACTGACCAAATATGATGACGATCTCATAAAATCTCTAGGAGGAGTTTGTTAAAGTGTGAAGCCTGGAAATGCCAAAATTTGCTCAGAATTCACAGCAAAAATTAAATATGGCTGACTTCCTGTGGGGTTTAGAGCTTAGCTCCAAAAGACTTTTTTGTAGGTCTTGTGGTAATAGATGATCCTACCACATTTCGTATCTGTACGTTTTTCGTAGCGGGGAGGCTGTTCTCTTGAAATTTTGCCGGTGGCGCTATCGAGCCATTTCTACACGGCCACTTCTGGCGACTATACCACATGTTCATTTTCGCCACTTCTGATGCGTGTGCAAATTTTCATGAGTTTTCGAGTATGTTTAGCCCCTCAAAAATGTGATCCATTTCGGAGAAGAAGAATAAGAATAATAATAATAATAAACGGAGAAAAAACAATAGGGTCCTCACACTGGTATGCTCGGGCCCTAAATATAGCTGCAAGCAGCAATGGCGGGCCCTCGCACGGTTTTTTACCGCTACACGGTGCGTCCGAGAAAACAATGCACGGTGGGCAAGGGCATCAAGTGGGTAAAATATCAGTGGGCTATTTAATGTTGTTTCTGAGCCATTTGGGGACTGTAGGTAAAAGAAACCCCACATTTTAGACAAACAGGGGCACTAGTGAGCCACTTAAGAGACACGCCTATGTCTGACCTTCTTGTCAACACTTAACAGCCGAAAACTCTGATGTGTGTGCCAAATTTAAAGTTCAACTAAGCACGCCAAGAGCCTTAAACATGCCTGAAATTAAAGTAAAGTTTGACGCATTGCCATGGGAACAGCGTTCGAGATGTCAAAAATTCCTTCACAATTTATCATCTACAATGTCTCGGCATCATGTTGACCACTTTTGGTGTCAATCGCATAAGTCCCATACGAGGAGTATTTAAAGGTTCACAGCATGTAACTGTCAACCTTAAATATGTGTAAAAATGAAAGTAAAGTTTGATGCATTGCCATGGGAACAGCGTTCAAAATATCAAAAATTCCTTCGCAATTTATCATCTACAATGTCTCGGCATCATGTTGACCACTTCTCATGTCAATCGCATGAAAATCCTAGAAGGAGTATTTAAAAGTTAACTGTATGCAACTGAAAGGCTTAAATATGCCTTTAAAATGAAAGTAAAGTTTGACGCGTTGCCATGGGAATGCCGTTTGAGATATCAAAAATCCCTTCGCAATTTATCATCTACAATGTCTCGGCATCATGTTGACCACTTCTGGTGTAAATCGCATGAAAATCCTAGAAGGAGTATTTAAAAGTTAACTGTATAAAACTGAAAGGCTTAAATATGCCTTTAAAATGAAAGTAAAGTTTGACACGTTGCCATGGGAATGCCGTTTGAGATATCAAAAATCCCTTCGCAATTTATCATCTACAATGTCTCGGCATCATGGTGACCACTTTTGGTGTCAATCGCATGAAAATCCTAGAAGGAGTATTTAAAAGAACATTGCATGGAACTTTCAAAAAAATCCAGCTTTGTGACTGACACACTTCCTGGCGCCTGCTGCTGGCACTATACCCGGGAGTCACAATAGGCACATCGATGCGATCGGAATCTTCAGATGAACAAACACCCCGCGTGTCATTACAATAAGACATTTTTTGCCTTAGATAATAGACACTTCCTGTTTCTCTGATTTTGCCACAAATTTGTCGGCTCGCCATGACAGAACCGTTCGAAATATCAAAAATCCCTTCGCAATTTAGCAAGTCCAATGTCTCGACATCATGTTCACCACTTTTGGTGTCAATCGCATGATTCCTCTAGGAGGAGTATTCAAAACTTCAACGCATGCATTTTTTAAACAATCCAAAATAGCTGACTTCCTGTTGGGCGGACACGCCCTTCAACGAAAAGTCAAGATCTTCACTATTTATCACCACAAAGGGCTTAACATCAGTCTGACCAAATATGATGATGTTTTGATTAAATCTCTAAGAGCAGTAAATCACAGCGTAAAACATGGTATTTCCTGCTACCTCTAGGTGGCGCTATGACTGAAGCTGAATATTGGCATTAAAATGTGTTCAGGCCAAGACCCTTATCAAACATGTGAAGCGTGGGGCAGATTGGACATTGTATACCTGAGTTAGAGCCACTTCCTGTTTCATGGCGAAAACTCCGAAATTTGGCACGCCACCACGGACACACCCTCCAACGAAAAGTCAAGATCTCTGCAATTTAGCATCGCAAAGGCCTTTAGATAAGACTGACCAAATATGATGATGATCGGATTAAATCTGTAGGAGGAGTTCGTTAAAGTACGAAGCCTGGAAATGCCAAAATTTGCTCAGAAATCACAGTAAAATAAAAAATGTCCGACTTCCTGTGGGGTTTAGATCTTCGCGCCAAGAGACTTTTTTGTAGGTCTTGGGGTGATAGATGATCCTACCAAATTTCGTGTCTGTACGTTTTTCGTAGCGGGGGGGCTGTTCTCTTGAAATTTTGCAGGTGGCGATATCGAGCCATTTCTACACGCCCACTTCTGACGCCTATACCACATGTAAATTTTCGCCACTTCTGACGCGTGTGCAAATTATCAAGAGTTTTCGCGTATGTTTAGCCCCTCAAAAATGCGATCCATTTCGGAGAAGAAGAAGAAAAATAATAATAAACGGAGCAAAAACAATAGGGTCCTCACACCCCGGAGTGCTCGGGCCCTAATAAACAGAGCAAAAACAATAGGGTCCTCACACCCCGGTGTGCTCGGGCCCTAATAATAATAAACGGAGCAAAAACAATAGGGTCCTCACACCCTGGTGTGCTCGGGCCCTAATAATAACTAGAAAATGCATTTCCGGAGGAACTGCAAAAGTTTGCTTGCTCTGGTGCCGCCAATTTAGTATGTGCATCCTCACATTGGAGTCCCAAGTTCATGTACAAAGTTTGGTTTCAATACGTAAAAGCGTTCCTGAGGTATAAACTACTTCCTGTTTGGCGGCGTAAAATTGTAGAAAAAATGTGTTCTTTTGATGTTGTGCATCCTCACATTGGAGACCCAAGTTCATGTACAAAGTTTGGTCTCAATACGTTAAAGCGTTCCTGAGATATAAACTACTTCCTGTTTGGCGGCGTAAAATTTTAGAAAAAAAATTGTTCTTTTGATGTTGTGCATCCTCACATTGTAGACCCAAATTCATGTACAAAGTTTGGTTTCAATATGTGAAAGGGTTCCTGAGATATAAACTACTTCCTGTTTGGCGGTGTAAAATTTTAGGGAATTTTTTTTTCTTTTGATGTTGTGCATCCTCACATTAGATACTTAAATTCATGTACAAAGTTTGGTTCCAATACGTGAAAGCGTTCCTGACATATAAACTACTTCCTGTTTTGGCGGCGTTGACGCACATTTAGTTTGGGCTGTGACGGGCAAACGCTTCTGAAAATCAAAAATCCTTCTAGTAACTTTTGTGAGGCTTGGTCCAAGGATCTTGTACGTCGATTTTCGTGAAGTTTGGACAAAATTTGTGACCTGTGAAACTTTTTTAAGGTTTTGTGTTCTATCCAATATGGCGGAAGAACGACATGGATCTGTGACTTTATCTTCTCAAGCAACTTACACCGGTACTGCCCGAACATTTTAAAGTTTGAACGGTGTCTCTGTGTCAAACGGTCTAGTCGCTAGAGCTGGCCAAAAAAATCTACTTTTGCAAGCACACTTAATAAATAAATAAATAAAATTGAATTAAATTCCAAATATTTTTTTAAATTATCTTTAAGGAGCATCATTATAGCCTGTTAATTTCTGCTATTTTGCAATGCAAACGCCTTCCCTAACTAATAATTCTGCCCACACTGTATTTTATTGCAGTTTTAATTCCATCATTATGCAAATAGCCAGTGGTTGATCACTGGTGTTCTTCTCTAGCTTTGATAGATCAACCTTTTATCTGACAGAAGCCTGTTAAACGAGTAAATTAATATTTTCCTGACATGAACTGGAGTGGAGACCTGATCTAACACCTGTAAGTAGGCTACTAAATACTTGTACATTGTACTTGTATATTGTACATTAATTTGTAACTAGAAAATGCATTTCGGGACGAACTGCAAAAGTGTGCTTGCTCTGGTGCCGCCGATTTAGTTTGTGCATCCTCACATTGGAGTCCCAAGTTCATGTACAAAGTTTGGTTTCAATACGTGAAAGCGTTCCTGAGATAAACTACTTCCTGTTTTGGCGGCGTCGACGCACATTTAGTTTTTGCGGTTAACTTATTTACTCACTTAAGTACACATAACCAAAAGTTTATAATATGGAATATAACATTGTTTTATGCAGTTTTTTGTCAATGCTAATTATTTCACGACCTCTATTTAAACTATAACCGCCATTTTAATAGCTGGCAAACATTAGGCTAGCTTCTAATAAGAGAAATTATACTTTTAGATTTCGTCAGGGCAGTAAAATCAGGTGTATGTTTGTCAGCGCGATACGCATGCAGTGATGCAGGTGCTGGGCTGTGAGCGATGGGCGATTAACTTACTATCTGTCTGATTATTTAGGCTTCAACGTGGCAAACTCAGCCTAGATTCATGAAGATTTTAACAGAGGTGGAAAGAGTAGCCAAAAACTTTACTGAAGTTAAAGTAAAAGTAACTAAATAAATAATTACTCAAGTAGAAGTAAAAAGTATGCAATGAAAATAATACTCAAGTAGCGAGTTACTAGTTACTCATGAAAAAATAAATCTAGATATATGCACACACACGCGCACACACACACACACACACGCACACACACAGTGGCCTCCAAAAGTATCAGAACAATAAAGACAAGATTTTTCTGTTTGATGTGGAGACCAGAAATTGGTAAGATAAATATCAGTATGCCAGAAGTTTAGAATGTCACATTTTATTAACCTTTGTTTATGTTTCAACACATACATGCTTTAACAACAAAGAACAACAGCATTAAATGCTGACTTATGTGTATTGTACACAAATGCACATAAGTGAATCAAACTGATCCTACATATTTTATGCTTTTCATGTGTAAACAATCAGGGCACAGCTCAGTGCCCATTAAAAAAAATAATGTGACAGATTCTGTACTTTTGTCTCATGTTCATCTTTTAATGTTTAGACATTTCTTGACTCCACAACAAACACTTATGAAGTGCATTTCTACAGTATGTGTAAAACTGCAACATACACCAACAGTACAGAAAAAGAATACAAGCACAGAATAGACAAGCATTTCAAATTAACAAATTAAATTTAGTCTCAATGTTGATGTAGCTTGTAGCTGAAATATCAGACAAGTAAACTGACAACAGTTTTGTATATGTATAAAGTTGGAATCTCCTAAAATGGTCTGAGGACTTTGACAGTTTACACTAAAACAAAACTCATGTTTTCTTACGTTGTCATGTCACGTGTGTTTTGTGAGAATCACTTACATCATACAGTACATTAAACAGCGAATCAGACGTCAATCATCGATGGATTTTCTTCAATCTGTGCTACAGTGTTTCTGGAGGTTGCACGCGTTTAACTGTGTCTGACGACGAACAGGTCGGCGGTCGCGCGTATGTAATGGCGGGTACATGTGTGAAGTTTTGCTTTTAGTTAAAAGATTGGTAAATTCATTTCCACGTCACCCAACACTGGTTATATTCTGCGTGTTTCTACATAGGTTACGAGTAAAACAGCTTCGGACGATTCCGTGTTTGAAGCGATCTGAACAATTCATTCAAACTGATTCGCGAACCACTTTAAAACATTTGGCCCATTCGCTTTGTAAAGAGTCGACTCAAAAGACTCATTTATTTGCAACACTTTGTAATGAAAACGACTCAAATGAGTCATTAATCCGCTAATGCGCCAGAAACACAAGATAGCAATTTAAAAATAAAATACAAATTTCGTAATTCATTAAAATACCGATGCCAAACGATCACTTCTACGCGAGGACGCGAAACTGACATCTTTACAAACTAATACGTTTACAATGTATTACATTGATGAAAAAGGGAATTAAACTTGTCGTGCCATATATCACTGAAATAAAAGAAAGGGATTAAAATATGTCTGAATCATATAATTCCTACCTGTATGTGAAAATGCACGTTCTCCAGAGAGCTCGCGTTGATTCAAGCACTCAGAATATAAAATCCATTTGCAGTTTTGCGTCCGAAACCGCATACTGTATAGTGAATAAGATGAAGTTTACGATTCTAAAAATATGTATCCAGGAATCTGTCCATATACGATACGAAGCTTGGGTGGCAGCCGAGGTTACCGAGTCCTCCATGGGCTCGCAGCAGAGTCTGAGGCTGCCGCCTCTTGTCCGGGCTTCTCTGCTTTCTCTTCCTCAGCTCTTCGCTGTATTATGGCTCTTAAAGGAACACTTGATTCTCTCAACAGCTCTTCTCTATTCCATTTTGCCATTTAAACCTTAAAAATACATCTCGCCATTGTTATTCAAACTTTTCCACGGAGCAATAGCCTGTTAGCTTAGCTTCTAAAGATGGCTGCCGCTATCTTTACATTCTGTCTAAAAAACACGTTTGAACGTAAAGGCTGCCCTCTACTGGTAAAGGCTAATGACATTTTTTATTTTTTACACAGGTTTTAATTGGACATTTTAAAGTGAAAATAACATAATATAGACATGTTACTGCAATGTTTTTTTATCTTGGGCATCTTCACATTGGAGTAAAGAGTTCATATAAAATTTTTGGTTAATAAATGTTACAGACATATTGAGATTTGAACTACTTCCTGTTTTGGCGGCGTTGACGCACATTTAGTTTGGGCTGTGGCGCGCAAACGCTTCCGAAAATCAAAAATCCTTCTAGTACCTTTTGTGAGGCTCGGTCCAAGGATCGCGTACGTGGAATTTCATGAAGTTTGGACAAAATTTGTGACCTGTGAAACTTTTTTAAGGTTTTGTGTTCTTTCCAATATGGCGGCCGAACGACATGGATCTGTGACTTCATCCTCTCAAGCAACTTACACCGGTACTGCCCGAACATTTTAAAGTTTGAACGGTGTCTCTGCGTCAAACGGTCTGGTCGCTAGAGCTGACACAAAAAATCTACCCGGGAATAATAATAAGAATAATAAAACTTAAGAAGAACAATAAGTGTGCTTTTGCAAGCACACTTAATTACAGTAGTGTTTCTTGTTAGTTACAGTATACCTACACTTTAAGTATTTATCTGGTATTAGTACTTACCTAGAGTTACACCATAACTACCAAGTATGTACCACTGGCAAGTACTGTAATGAAACTCTTTAAGGATCATGTAGATACTCAAAAGTAAGTACCACACATTTGTCTGTAAGAACAACATATTTACCGTATATGTACAAGGTAAGTACACGTACTGTAAAATAAAGTGCTACCAATAAGGCTATTTCTTTCTTTCTGTCTGTCTCTCTTTCTCTCTCTCTTTCTCTCTTTCTTTCTTTACACCATTTAAGCATATATGACTATATTCATGGCAAGAACCAGTTAATCCACACACAAGTTTGAGCCACACAAGTTAAAGTGCCCATCTTATGACTGCTTTTCCACAAGTTAAATAGGTGTATGAGTTCCATAAAGCATGTTTCAAAAGTTGTTTGCTCGAAATAGCTTGTAGGAAAAGATTGTTACCCATCTCTAGTAGCCTCTGTTTCAGTGCATTTCAGATTGTGCCGTTTTGAGGTGGTCATTACATATTTATGAGCTGCTGCTCCTTTGATCACGCCCCACTACTAACGGCATGTGCCCGTGCGCGTGCTCAGTGGTATCGTGAGAAGTACAGACCATACTGTGTTATTATTTTATATTATTATTAACGGTTTATGTTGCCAACAGACAAATCAAGCAGAAAAGTTTCACTAATAAGTACACTCCATGAGAAGAAACTCATAACACGCAAAGATTCCAGAGTAAATTGTGATGTAGCAGTCTCCCTGGACAATACTAACATATTTCCTTTATAAAACATTTTCAAACAGATTATTTTCGCAAATGACAGAAATTTAGACCCGGCGGGGAATGTATACTGCTTGTGGGCCGCGTACTAATTGCTAGAAGCTAGCGGGAGGTCCGGACCATAAAGTCATAAGAGACTCGGGGGTACGTTGGCCTCGTCAGAAAAGCCGGATCGGTAAGGCCCGGTCTCAGTTAGTTTGGCAAAACACTTTTAGTTTGGCAAATCACTATTACTTAGTTCATGTAGAATTGTAAAATAAAGCCGTTAAATATTTTTTTTAACTTTCGAAACCATGCTGCAAACTATCTAGCCTGCAAAAAAATATATATATATCCTCCTATCTACAAACAATAACATATACCGTAAAACTTCAAATAATAGCCCGGGCTTTTATTTTCCCAAACCTATCATCACACCAGGCGTCTAAAAGAGACAGGCGTCTATAAGAGACAGGCTTTTAATTTAATTGTTCCAGCATGACAGCAGGAGGTTACCACATATTACGTTTAATTTTTAATTTGAATGTGTTTAACAAATTAGTTTGTGTAATAACAACAGTCTTAAATTATTGGCAGTATAAATAAAGCAAACAAGGATATGTTTTTTTATTGGTTGTTGCGTGAAATCTTACCCAGATACTACAGTGCTATTTTCTAAAAGGCTATTGTGTAGCCTCTTTCTCTTTTTTTTGTATTGGCTCGCTCAACTAGAACTCTAGGGAAGACGGGCTTGATAGAGAGAGAGAGCAGTGCGGCCAGATACATTTTGGGCGCTGCAGCATATTAAATATGATAAATAGTGTTTCCGCGCGAGAAATACAATATGTGGCGAGAGTGCATGCATGACAAAAGACTGAAAGCCCGGCTATTATCAGCGGCCTCAAAACACTACCGGCCCACCCGGAAAAGTCCCGACTCTCCCGATTGCCACTTCGATACTGTAATCATCACCTCAATCCTGGCGAATAAGCTTGTTGTGTTGTCATAGTGATGAGTAAAGGAACGACTGCGTCTGCCACGTGACATCTACCGGTAAGCAAAAAAAAACTTTAGCGTGTTCAATCTGCACCATAGAACTGTCTTAAACAGACTATCTGACGGGTTTTAGAAGATTAAATACAACCCGAAAAAAAAAACAGACCATGCCTTTATTTGAGACAGGCGTTTATTTACCCAAACCTGTCGTCACACCAGGCGTCTAAAATAGACAGGCGTCTATTTGGGACTCGGCTATTATTTGAAGTTTTACGGTACATTTAAAATGTATAATTTACGGCATTAGCATCAATGTATGATCTCTGTTTTGAGATACAGATGCTCTAGCATCATAAATGTAGTATTTTGTGACAGAAGATGACAACATGCAAAATATAACGTGACTTCTTACCTTTTGTGTTGATATAGCGATCGCGAATCGAATCCAGTCTGTTTCAGATGTGTGAATAATCCATGAAAGTCCAATAAAATACATCCTATGACCATTTTTGTCCACAAATGCGTATAATCCATGAAATATAGCTACATAGTCTGTTGTTTACATCAGATTTTGCATGAACGTCTTATCGCCTACAATCTGAGGACTATTTGCGTCATAACACACTGTATATAGGATTACTCTTTATGTTCCAATAAACACGCTATAATCCATAATATCCAAATAGCGCTGTTATTTCCGTGAGACATGATAACAGCACAGAGGGTATCATCGAAGTGACTGCTCAGTGCTCTTGCTACCTGGTGGGTTGAGACCTGCGAGTGGGTTGGTGGGCGGGAAAATTCAAACGGAATGTGACGAAACGGCTAGTTACGTAACAACGGAGCTGAGTTTGAACTTGCGCAATCTGAGACTCAAGGCAGAGGACATTCAGAAACCTGTATCTCACTCAAAACAGCATGGATGGATTTTTTTCCACGTTTGTATGTGTGTGTGGAAGCATCAGAGACACAAAATAACACCCCAAAACCCAGAAAAAGTGAGTTTTTCATAATATGGGCACTTTAATCTATACACAGGTAGGGGGAGGGGCAATTTGGTATGAATAATTCAATTTACACTGATTGTTTTTATTGTATGTATATATTATAATACATTTAAAACATCATCATATAAAACGCAAGAGAGAGACGCAAGAGAGAGACGCAAGAGAGAGACGCAAGAGAGAGTGGAGTGGCAACACTGTTATCGGAGCTCCGTCGAGTTCATCATCCAAATCCTATTTTCTTACTATCTTGTTACTATCTATATAATATAACTTACTAGTTCATCTTAGGAATACTTTAGCGTGACGATTATTCAACAGTATTTATAACTAAATCGATTTATCACTGGTAAACATTTAGTGTTAGCATATAGCCCGCTAGCTTCAACAAACGTGCCGGCTGAAGTTTGTTTACCATTTCCTCACTGTTTGCTTACTGTAAATCTGCCTTCCTTTTCGATCTAATGGCGGACTCATCCGATGTATGTTTTTCAGACCTTTCCTCACCAGAGCGGGAAGCTGTGGAGGAGTTGTGTCCCGGCATTAGCACCAGGCGGTACAGCGTGCCTCACATCACCCTGGCTCCAGGCACCCGGAGACGTACGAGGCAGCCAGCGAGCGAGCACCGGTCTCGATGCAGCTTCACGGACCGCGTTCAGGCGAGCAGAGACGCCATCGCCCAAAATGAAAACGGTAAGACTCCGACTCCGCTTGTCATTGTAACCTGCACTGCTTGCCACATGTACAGTTTAGCTTCTTCCGTCAGCACAGAGGGGTTTACATGTGTTAAGTGTATTGAAGTAGTAAGGCTGACGGAGAAGGTTGCAGAACTTGAAGCGCACATCCGAACGCTCGTTGAGGACAGTAAGACCGCTAATGCTAATGTTAATGTTTCAAACACTGTTTCGGGTGCGCCTACGGTAACGCGTAGTACACATAGCTCGGTTCCGGCAACTGAGTTAACACGGCCGACTAACTGGGTGACTGTCAGGCGGCGTAGTCATATTCGATGCCCATTGAAGTCCCCCTTAGTAATTTCTAACAGATTCGAGATTCTAAACAATACACCGGCTGAGACATCTGTTAAAGGTGCCCTTGTTATTGGAGACTCGATACTTAAGAACGTGAACATTGAGGCACCAGCCACCATAGTTGACTGTATACCGGGAGCCAGATCGTCTGACATTAGATCCAAACTTAAAGTACTGGCTAATGCTAAGCGTAAGTTTTCTAAAATTGTTATTCATGCCGGCGCAAATGACACCAGACTCCGCCAGTCAGAGATCACCAAAGATACTATTAAAGAGGTGTGTGAAATTGCAAAAACAATGTCAGATAATGTAATTTGCTCTGGTCCCCTCCCCGCCTACCGGGGTGATGAAACTTATAGCAGATTAGTGTCTCTTCACCACTGGATGTCAAAATGGTGCCCTCAGCATAACGTAGGGTTTATAGATAATTGGAAACACTTCAGGGGGAGACCTGACCTGCTAAAGAGAGATGGCCTTCATCCGTCATCGGAAGGAAATGCTATACTCTCTAGAAATCTGACCAATACTCTAAATTCTAATACAGTTTGACTACCCAGGGCCCAGGTCAGGAAACAGATAGATCGGCCTACCCGTCCATCTGTTAGTAGCTCTGACATGTCAAGATCACATATATCCCAGAACTTAGAATCTATCTTACCAGAGTATCAACACATTTCAACTGTGTGTGTTCCTCGAACAAACGAATACAGAGCACCGTTTACCTCGTCTCGTACAAATCTTACAAACATAAAATTAGAAAACAATACGTTTACAGATGAACCTCGAATGTTAAAATTCGGCCTTCTTAACATTAGATCGCTTACCAATAAAGAACCTATTGTCAATGAAATAATTACTGACCAAAACTTAGATGCACTCTCTTTAACAGAAACCTGGCTTAAAGCAGACGATTACATTAGTTTAAACGAATCCACCCCACAAGACTACTATTATAAACATGAACCGCGTTTAAAGGGGAGAGGGGGTGGTGTAGCTACAATATACAAAAATTTTTTTAAAGTAAACCATAAATCCAAACTAAAATTTAATTCATTTGAAATAATGCTATTAAATATGGAAATAACTGATCGTAACCATAAACAGCTCTCTTTTGTCCTTGCTACAATCTATAGACCTCCGGGCCATCATGTAGATTTTCTTAAAGAAATATCAAATTTCCTGTCTGACCTCGTAGTCACTGTAGATAAAGCTCTTATCGTTGGTGACTTTAATATACATGTTGATAACCCAACAGATACATTAGGATTAGCATTTATGGATATTCTAAATTCTCTCAATATTAGACAAAACGTGACAGGCCCACGCATACTCATAGGCACACATTAGACTTAATTCTGTCACTCGGGCTCAATATTAATGAAATCGAGATATCACCTCAGAGCGATGCAGTTTCAGACCATTGCCTTGTCTCATACACGGTACTTCTAGATATGATCACTCGATCCACAATACGCTACCGACTAGCCAGAACAATAATTTCCACCACTAAAGATAACTTTATTAGCACTCTTCCAGACCTGTCCCAAATGAAACATGTAGCAGATAACTCTGACGATCTAGATATTGTAATAGAAAACCTGAACAGTATTTGTTCTAACACATTGGATGCCGTAGCTCCAATTCGAAAAAAGAGAATCAAAGAAAAAACGCCAGCTCCATGGTATGATCATCACACAGCAGCACTCAAAAAGGCAACTAGGAAAATGGAAAGAAATTATAGAAGCACAAAGTTAGAGGTATGGCGTGCAGCATGGAAAGAGAGTGTTAAACACTACAGACAGGCTATAAAAATCGCCAGATCTACGTATCTCAGCAATCTTATTAAAGAAAATCATAATAACCCTCGCTTCCTCTTTAGCACAGTTGCGAAACTGACTAGAAATAAAGAACAAACAGAACCCACTAATAAACTCCCACACAATAGTAACGACTTCATGAACTTCTTTACTAAGAAAATTATGATAATTAGGGAAAACATTGTAGGTACCCAAGCAGCCACCACTCTACCCAGTAATACATTTAACGCTTGCCTACCATACGAACATCTTGAGTCATTTAAACCTACTACAATAGATGAGCTATCTAAATTAGTAGCATCATCCAAATCATCGTCCTGTATATTGGACCCTGTTCCCACAAAATTACTCAAAGAGGTATTCCCTATAGTGTCTAACCCAGTACTAAATGTCTTTAACTCATCATTAGAATTAGGCTACGTTCCTACAGCTTTCAAACTAGCAGTTATTAGACCGCTCATTAAAAAACCAAACCTTGACCAGGGAGATCTAAATAACTTTAGACCAATCTCAAATCTCCCTTTTCTTTCCAAAATATTAGAAAAGGTAGTGGCAAGCCAGCTACGCACATTCTTAGCAAATAATAGTACGTATGAAAAGTTCCAATCAGGATTCAGGCCCCACCATAGCACAGAGACAGCGCTGCTTAGAGTTACAAATGACCTTCTCCTAACATCCGACCGTGGTGAAATATCACTCCTTATATTATTAGACCTTAGTGCAGCCTTTGACACAATAGATCACACAATCTTACTTAATAGGCTAGAAAACTATGTTGGCATCAGTGGTCAGGCGCTAGCTTGGTTCAGATCGTATCTAACCAATCGCTATCACTTTGTTTATGTAAATGAGGAGGAGTCACATCACTCCCTGGTTAAATACGGCGTACCGCAGGGATCAGTTTTAGGTCCTATCCTGTTCTCGTTATATATGTTACCTCTGGGAGATATTATCAGAAATCATAACATACAGTTTCACTGCTATGCAGATGACACACAGCTTTACATCTCCTCGCATCCTAGCGAAACACAAAATTTTTCTAAACTATCAGACTGCATCAGCGATATAAGTGACTGGATGTCACATAACTTTCTTATGCTAAACTCCAATAAGACAGAGATACTTGTTATCGAACCGAATCGCTACAAATATAATATGACAGATTACAAGTTGCCCATAAATGGCTGCACTGTGGTGCCAACCTCCACGGTTAAGAATTTAGGTGTGATGTTCGACAGCAGTTTATCCTTCGACAGCCATATCTCCAATGTCTGCCGCACAGCATTCTTCCACCTTAGAAATATCTCAAAAACACGCCATATGTTGTCTGCATCAGATGCAGAGAAGCTTATCCACGCTTTTATGACCTCTAGAATAGACTATTGTAACTCGCTACTCGGAGGATGCCATGCAAAACAGGTCAACAAGCTTCAGCTAGTTCAAAACGCTTCTGCAAGAGTTCTTACTCGAACTAAGAAGTATGACCGCATAAGCCCAATTCTGGCATCTTTACACTGGCTACCAGTTAAATATCGTATACAATTTAAAATATTACTAATCACCTACAAAGCCTTAAATGGCCTAGCACCCTCATATCTTAGAGAATTATTATCAGAATACAATCCATCACGTGCATTGCGGTCACAAAATTCTGGCCTCTTAATTATCCCTAAAATATCAAAGGTGTCTAAAGGTGGCAGATCCTTTTCCTACTTAGCCCCTAAGCTATGGAATGATTTACCAACCGACGTCCGAAAATCAGAGACAGTAGATAACTTTAAATCTAGACTTAAAACTTTTCTCTTTAACAAGGCTTTCAAATAGTTGTTTTAACAATGGTACTTATCTCCTAATAGCTAGCTTGTACAACCTAATAAATAAATTAATTAATGAATAAATTAAAACCTTTTTTTTTCGTCAACACTTCAAAGCATGGTAAATCTCATTAATACTCTTTAGTAATATGCTGAAACTTTGAATTGGTTTTCGACTGAGTCTTAACTGCCAAATATGGCCGGCTTGCAATTTTGGCCTTTTCCCATGACCTTAAAATAGTATGTCATACAGAACCGTTTGCCACTGTACGTTAGCATTAACGACGGCAGTGGGGCCTCTGGCCTTAGTCAAACGAGTTCTGTTTCCGTTTCTAAAATCATTAACTATATGTAATACACTTAACCAGCAATAGTTAGCCTGTCCGGAACCGAGCTGACTAAAACCACATTACTGTGTGACACTTGTTTTCTATGTGAACGGCCCCTACGCTAATAAGATTTTGTGTCTCTCTCCCTGTCTCGTCCTTGATCCCGAGGACGAGACAAACAGATCCAGTTCCGGTACATGTGAAAGTCGTCACACAACTGATCTACTAGCTGTTCTTCAACGTGATGTCCAGCTGATGCCTGACCAAAGACCACCGGCAGAACCCGCTTAATCTCCGCTTAATCTCCGCTTAATCTCCTTCCGTTTCAATGTGTATATATATATATATATATATATATATATATATACCTCCCAAGGGTTTTTTCCTCCTATGACTTTTTTTACTTCCCCGGCTAAAATTCCGGGGTTTTTTTCTCCTAGGGGGTTTTTCAACCCGGGGAGGCAGCCTTTTTGGGCTTAACTTCTATATGTTACATTAGTAATACGTTTGTTTATAATGTTGATTTATAGCCGTAGCAAATTTAACTGCTTGTGCTATCATTTATTATGTTGTGCTATCTGTCGATTTTCTGTGCTTTTCACTGCATCTATTATGTAAAGCTGCTTTGATACAATTACCAAATTGTGAAAAGCGCTATATAAATAAAATTGAATTGAATTGAATTGAATTAAAAAATTGATACCATGGTTATATTTTTATATAAATATTGTACCTGAGAGCAGGGCATGTAGTATCAGTCTTCAATGTTAATGGCGGCTCCATAGACCGGTCCCTCTTCATAGACACACAGCTGAACTCTGGATCTGATCTCTTCTGAAGAACTGAACTATAACACAAAGGTCAGATTACAGTTAATCCTGTAGTGCAATACTCTATTTATCAAACAACTGTTGGAACGTAGGGTGCGTTCCAACAGCCATCAAACTAGCAGTTATTAGACAGCTCATTAAAAGAACCACACCTTGACCAGGGAGATCTTAATAACTTTAGACCAATCTCAAGTCTCCCTTTTCTTTCTAAAATATTAGAAAAGGTAGTGGCAAGTCAGCTATGCACATTCTTAGTGAATAATAGAACGTATGAAAAGTTCCAATCAGGATTCAGGCCCCACCATAGCACAGAAACAGCGCTGCTTAGAGTTACAAATGACCTCCTTTTAACATCCGATTGTGATGAAATCTCAATCCTTATATTGCTAGACATTAGTGCAGCCTTTGACATAATAGATCACACAATCTGACTCTATAGACTAGAAAACTATGATGGCATCAGTGGTCAGGCGCTAGCATGGTTTATATCGTATCTAACCAATCGCTATCACTTTGTTTATGTAAATGAGGAGGAGTCATATCACTCTCTGGTTAAATACGGCATACCGCAGGGATCAGTTTTAGGTCCTATCCTGTTCTCGTTATATATGTTACCTGCTAGGAGACATTATCAGGAAACATAACATAAGTTTTCACAGCTATGCGGATGATACTCAGCTTTACATCTCCTCACATCCCAGCGAAACCCACCAGTTTGCTAAGCTAACAGACTGCATTAGTGATATTAGGGACTGGATAGCAAATAACTTCCTTATGCTAAACTAATAAGATTGAGATACTTATTATTGTACTGAATCACTCCAAACAAAATATGTCAGATTACAAGTTGCCCATAGATGGCTGCACTGTGGTGCCATCTTCCACGGTTAAGAACTTGGGTGTGATGTTTGACAGCAATCTATCTTTCGATAGTCATATCGCCAACGTCTGCCATACAGCATTCTTCCATCTTAGAAATATCTCAAAATTATGCCATATGTTGTCTGCATCAGATGCAGAAAAGCTTATCCACACTTTTATGACATTTAGAATAGACTATTGTAACTCATTACTCAGGGGATGTCACGCAAATCAGGTAAACAGGCTTCAGCTAGTTCAAAACGCCTTTTTCAGCTAGTGCTTACTTGTTCTAAGAAGTATGACCACATAAGCCCAATTTTGGCATATTTACTCTGGCTACCAGTCAAATATTGCATACAATTTAATCTGCTATTAATCACCTACAAAGCCTTAAATGGCCTAGCACCCTCACATGTTAGAGAATTAATATCAGAATGCTATCCATCACGTACACTGTAAAAAATCCAATTAATGAAATGGTGGACGGGCAAAAATGTATAAGTTAAACCAATTTTCTTGTTTGGGCTTAGTTGAGAAGACATATTATTTTAAGTCTAGATAAATCTGTGTTTAAAAAATTAAATGAATGATTATTTTCAAATCCAGTCAACATTTAGAATGGCTAGTGTTGACTGAACTAATTAAGACAAATCTGGTCAATATGTGGACTTATGACAGCTATGTTTCCTGACAACAAAATGCTCATAATATTTCTGTTATTTAAATAGGCGGTCGGTTAATAAAGATAGCGTCTATTTAAAAGTGTGCTCGGACACTTTCGGACGGAGAAGAGCTCCAGATGAGCTCCAGAGAGAATCACCGGCGCATAAGCACTCACACCCCGCCCAGCACAGCCTCGCCTTGGCAAGCCCATCAGAAATCGACTGCTGGCTCTGATATCTCAGTGGCATTTAAACATGTGATTCAATTCATTTTAATTTCTTATACCTAATAATAAAAGGGTTATGTTTTAAATCATATTTTAGGATTGCATTTAATTGATATCGTTGCTGAATGATATTTTATATCTTTCACATTTGTGTGCGTGTGTGTGTGTGTCTGTGTGTGCGCCCTGTGCGCTTGCGTGTGTGTAAGTTCACGTCAGGTAAGTGGTTGTAATTAAATGTTAATTTTAGAATATTACAACACGATAAAACCAATGAATAAAACAGGCACTTTCAGAATGCGTAAAAGACGCGTCGGCTAATTGGTGTAACTCACTGTGTGTGAGAAAGCCCTTGTCTTTTCCAGAACACATGCAGAAAGATAATGCTAATGTATGAGGCATATAGGCCTACGCTGAATTTTATTTATTTATGATGAGGTGCGTTCTAGTTAACAATGCAATGCAAGTGAACGGGTCGTGCCGGCGCCTTCATGCACAGACCGGTTATTATATTCTCTGCTATATTTGCTTTTTATTTATTAAATACATGCAATTGGTTAATAAAACATTTATTAGGGCCCGAGCACCGAGGAGCAGGCCATATTTCATCAGCTCGAATTTATTAGGGCCCGAGCACCGAGGAGCAGGCCAGAATGGCCTGCACCGTGGGTGCAAAGCCCTATTGTTTTTGCTCCGTTTATTATTAGGGCCCGAGCACCGAGGAGCAGGCCAGAATGGCCTGCACCGTGGGTGCAAAGCCCTATTGTTTTTGCTTCGTTTATTATTATTATTATTATTAGGGCCCGAGCACACCAGGGTGTGAGGACCCTATTGTTTTTGCTCCGTTTATTAGGGCCCGAGCACACCAGTGTGAGGACCCTATTGTTTTTGCTCTGTTTATTATTATTCTTATTCTTATTAGGGCCCGAGCACACCAGGGTGTGAGGACCCTATTGTTTTTGCTCCGTTTATTATTATTATTAGGGCCCGAGCACACCGGGGTGTGAGGACCCTTTTGTTTTTGCTCCGTTTATTAGGGCCCGAGCACACCAGTGTGAGGACCCTATTGTTTTTGCTCCGTTTATTATTATTCTTATTCTTATTAGGGCCCAAGCACACCGGGGTGCGAGGACCCTATTGTTTTTGCTCGGTTTATTATTATTATTAGGGCCCGAGCACAACGGGGTGCGAGGACCCTATTGTTTTTGCTCGGTTTATTTTTATTAGGGCCAGAGCACACCGGGGTGTGAGGACCCTATTGTTTTTGCTCCGTTTATTATTATTATTATTATTATGTTTCTTCTCCAAAGTGAATCGCATTTTTGAGGGCCTAAACATACTCGAAAACTCATGAAATTTTGCACACACATCAGAAGTGGCGAAAATTTACATGTGGCATAGGCGCCAGAAGTGGGCGTGTAGAAATGGCTCAGTAGCGCCACCTGCAAAATTTCAAAAGAACAGCCCCCCCACTATGAAAAATGTACAGATACGAAATTTGGTAGGATCATGTATTACCCCAAGACCTACAAAAAAGTCTCTTGGAGCCCAGCTCTAAACCCCACAGGAAGTCGGCCATTTTGATTTTTCGCTGTGATTTCTGTGCAAATTTGGTCATTTCCAACCTTCGTACTTCAACGAACTCCTCATAGAGATTTTATCAGATCATCATCATATTTGGTCAATCTCATCTAAAGGCCTTTGCGATGTTAAATTGCGGAGCTTTTGACTTTTCGTTGGAGGGTGTGTCCGTGGCGGCCTGACAAAGTTCAGTGTTTTCGCCATGAAATAGGAAGTTGTTATAACTAAGGCATACAATGTCCAATCTGCCCCACGCTTCACACGTTTGATAAGAGTCTTGGCCTGAACACATTTCAATGCCAATATTCAGCTTCAGTCATAGCGCCACCAAGAGGTAGCAGGAAATGCCATGTTTTACGCTGTGATTTACTGCTCTTAGAGATTTAATCAAATCATCATCATATTTGGTCGGACTGATGTTAAGCCCTTTGCCGTGATAAATTGCGAAGATCTTGACTTTTTGTTGAAGGGCGTGTCCGTGGCAGCCTGGCAAAGTGTGATGTGTCACCATGAAACAGGAAGCTGTTGTAATTCAGGCATACATTGTTTGATCTGGTCCAGACTTCACACGTTTGATAAGGGTCCCGGCCTGAACACGTCAATATAACAATAATCAGGTACCGTCATAGCGCCACCTGCTGCACACAGGCGGTGTGGCACATACATTTTTCTTTGAATATCCACCTATATTTACCCACTTTAATTCATATCCCCCTGGTTCACTGCTTTACTAATGCCATAGGGTGGCGGTGCACATGCATGCGAGGGCCCTTCCATCGCTGCTTGCAGCTTTAATTATTATTATTATTATTATTATTATTATTATTATTATTATTATTATTTATTCTTCTTCTTCTCCAAAGTGAATCGCATTTTTGAGGGGCGAAACATGCTCGAAAACTCATGAAATTTTGCACACATGTCAGAAGTGGCAAAAATTTACATGTGGTATAGGTGCCAGAAGTGGGCGTGTAGAAATGGCTCGATAGCGCCACCTGCAAAATTTCAAGAGAACAGCCCCCCCGCTACGAAAAACGTACAGATACGAAATTTGGTAGGATCATCTATCACCCCAAGACCTACAAAAAAGTCTCTTGGAGCGAAGCTTTAAACCCAACAGGAAGTCCGCCATTTTGAATTTTTGCCTTGATTTTTGTGCAAATTTGGTCATTTCCAGGCTTCATACTTTAACGAACTCCTCCTACAGATTTAATCCGATCATCGTCATATTTGGTCAATCTCATCTAAAGGCCTTTGCGATGTTAAATTGCGGAGATCTTGACTTTTCGTCAGAGAGTGTGTCCGTGGCGGCCTGACAAATTTCTGCATTTTCGCCATGAAACAGGAAGTGGCTCTAACTCAGGCATACAATGTCCAATCTGCCCCACGCTTCACACGTTTGATAAGGGTCTTGGCCTGAACACATTTCAATGCCAATATTCAACTTCACTCATAGCGCCACCTAGAGGTAGGAGGAAATACCATGTTTTACGCTGTGATTTACTGCTCTTAGAGATTTAATCAAATCATCATCATATTTGGTCTGACTGATGTTAAGCCCTTTGCCGTGATAAATTACGAAGATCTTGACTTTTCGTTGAAGGGCGTGTCCGTGGCGGCCTGGCAAAGTGTAATGTTTCACCATGAAACAGGAAGCTGTTGTAATTCAGACATACATAGTCCGATCTGCCCCCAACTTCACAAGTTTCATAAGGGTCCCGGCCTGAACACATCAACATGGCATAATTCAGTATCAGTCATAGCGCCACCTAGAGGCAGCAGGAAATACCACCTTTTATGCTGTGACTTACTGCTCTTAGAGATTTAACCATATCAACATCATATTTCATCAGTCTAATCTCAATACCTTGTGTGATGATAAATAGCGAAGACCTTGACTTCGTTAAAGGGCGTGTCCGTTGCGGCCTCGCAAAGTATCGCTAAATGAATCCCATTTTTGACAGCCTAAACGAGCTCAAAAAGTCATGAAACGTTACACACGTGTCAAAAGTGGCGAATATTTTCATGTGATATAGGCCTCAGAACTTGGGGTGTTAAAATGGCTCTATAGCGCCACCTACAAAAATTCAATAGAGCAGCCCCCCCGCTACGTTAATCGCACAGATACGAAATGCGGTAGGATCATGTATCACCCCAAGACCTACAAAAAAGTCTCTTGGAGCAAAGCTCTAAACCCCACAGGAAGTCAGCCATTTTGAATTTTCTCTGTAATTTGAGTGCAAATTTTGCCATTTCTGGCCTTCGTATTTTAACAAACTCCTCCTATAAATTTAATCAGATAATCATCATATTTGGTGAGTGTCATCTAAAGGGCTTTGCAATGCTATATTGCGGAGATCTTGACATTTCAATGGAGGGTGTGTATGTGGCGGCTTGCCAAATTTCTGTGTTTCTCAATGAAACAGGAAGTTGTTCTAACTCAGGTTTAAAATGTCCAATCTGACCCACGCTTCACAAGTTTGATAATTGTCCTGTCCTGAACACATCAACATGACAATATTCAGTAAAAGTTATAGCGCCACCTGCTGGAAGCAGGAAATGACATGTTTTACACTGTGATTTACTGCTCATTGAAATGTATTCAGATCAATATCATATTTGGTCAGTCTGAACTTAGGGACTTCACAATGATAAATTGTGAAGATCTTGACATTTCGTTAAAGGGGCGTGTCCGTTGTGGCCTGTCAAAGTTTGATTTTTCGCCATGAGAAAGCTGTTGTAACTCAGACATGCAATGTCCGACCTGTCACAGACATCATACGTTTGACAAGGGTCCTGGCCTCAACACATCAATGTTACAACAATGAATTACAATCATAGCGCCACCTGCTGCATAAAGGAGTAGTGGCGCTTCAAAGTTCCTTTGAATATCCACCTATATTTATCCATGGAAATTTAAATCCCCCTGGTTTATTGCTTTACTAAGGCCATAGAATGGCAGTGCACATGAGTGCGAGGGCCCTTCCATCACTGCTTGTTAGGGCCCGAGCACCGAGGAGCAGGCCAGAATGGCCTGCACCGTGGGTGCAAAGCCCTATTGTTTTTGCTTCGTTTATTATTATTATTATTATTATTTTCCGAAATGAATCGCATTTTTGAAGGCCTAACCATGCTCAAAAACTCATGAAACTTTGCACACGCGTCAGAAGTGGTGAAAATTTATATGTGGTATTGGCGTCAGAAGTGGGCATGTAGAAATGGCTCGATAGCGCCACCTGCAAAATTTCAAAAGAACAGCCCCCCCACTACGAAAAACGTACAGATACGAAATTTGGTAGGATCATCTATCACCCCAAGACCTACAAAAAAGTATCTTGGAGCTAAGCTCTAAACCCCACAGGAAGTCAGCCATTTTGAATTTTCTCTGTCATTTTTTGACATTTCCAAGCGTCATACTTTAACGAACTCCTCCTAGAGATTTAATCCGATCATCATCATATTTGGTCAGTATCATCTAAAGGCCTTTGCGATGCTAAATTGCGGAGCTTTTGACTTTTCGTTGGAGGGTGTGTCCGTGGCGGCCTGACAAATTTCAGCGTTTTCGCCATGAAACAGGAAGTTGTTCTAACTCAGGCATACGATGGCCAATCTGCCCCACGCTTCACATGTTTGATAAGGGTCTTGGCCTGAACACATTTCAATGCCAATATTTAGCTTCAGTCATAGCGCCACCTAGAGATAGCAGGAAATGCCATTTTTTACGCTGTGATTTACTGCTCGTAGAGATTTAATCCAATCATCATCATATTTGGTCAGACTGTTCTTAAGCCCTTTGCAATGATAAATTGCGAAGATCTTGACTTTTCGTTGAAGGGCGTGTCCGGGGCAGCCTGGCAAAATGTGATATTTTGCCATGAAACAGGAAGCTGTTGTAATTCAGGCATACATTATCCGATCTGCCCCCGACTTCACAAGTTTCATAAGTGTCCCGGCCTGAACACGTCAATATAACAATACTCAGGTACAGTTATAGCGCCACCTGCTGCACACAGGCGGTGTGGCACATTTTTGTCCTTTGAATATCCACCTATATTTACCCACTTTAATTCATATCCCCTGGTTCACTGCTTAACTAATGCCATAGGGTGGCGGTGCACATCCGTGCGAGGGCCCTTCCATCGCTGCTTGCAGCTTTAATTAGGGCCCGAGCACACCAGGGTGTGAGGACCCTATTGTTTTTGCTCCGTTTATTATTATTAGGGCCCGAGCACACCGGGGTGCGAGGACCCTATTGTTTTTGCTCGGTTTATTATTATTATTATTATTATTATTATTATTATTATTATTATTATTATTATTATTATTTATTCTTCTTCTTCTCCAAAGTGAATCGCATTTTTGAGGGCCGAAACATGCTCGAAAACTCATGAAATTTTGCACACATGTCAGAAGTGGCGAAAATTTACATGTGGTATAGGCGCCAGAAGTGGGCGTGTAGAAATGGCTCGATAGCACCACCTGCAAAATTTCAAGAGAACAGCCCCCCCGCTACGAAAAACTTACAGATACGAAATTTGGTAGGATCATCTGTCACCCCAAGACCTACAAAAAAGTCTCTTGGAGCGAAGCTCTAAACCCAACAGGAAGTCCGCCATTTTGAATTTTTGCCTTGATTTTTGTGAAAATTTGGTCATTTCCAGGCTTCATACTTTAACGAACTCCTCCTACAGATTTAATCCGATCATCGTCATATTTGGTCAATCTCATCTAAAGGCCTTTGCGATGTTAAATTGCGGAGATCTTGACTTTTCGTTGGAGGGTGTGTCCGTGGCGGCCTGACAAATTTCTGCATTTTCGCCATGAAACAGGAAGTGGCTCTAACTCAGGCATACAATGTCCAATCTGCCCCACGCTTCACATGTTTGATAAGGGTCTTGGCCTGAACACATTTCAATGCCAATATTCAACTTCACTCATAGCGCCACCTAGAGGTAGGAGGAAATACCATGTTTTACGCTGTGATTTACTGCTCTTAGAGATTTAATCAAATCATCATCATATTTGGTCTGACTGATGTTAAGCCCTTTGCGGTGATAAATTGCAAAGATCTTGGTTTTTCGTTGAAGGGCGTGTCCGTGGCATCCCGGCAAAGTGTGATGTTTCACCATGAAACAGGAAGCTGTTGTAATTCAGACATACATAGTCCGATCTGCCCCCAACTTCACACGTTTCATAAGGGTCCCGGCCTGAACACATCAACATGGCATAATTCAGTAACACTCATAGCGCCACCTAGAGGCAGCAGGAAATACCACCTTTTATGCTGTGACTTACTGCTCTTAGAGATTTAACCATATCAACATCATATTTCATCAGTCTAATCTCAAGACCTTGTGTGATGATAAATAGCAACAACCTTGACTTTTCGTTAAAGGGCGTGTCCGTTGCGGCCTCGCAGGGTATCGCTAAATGAATCCCATTTTTGACAGCCTAAACGAGCTCAAAAAGTCATGAAACGTTGCACACGTGTCAAAAGTGGCGAATATTTTTTTAATGTGATATAGGCCTCAGAACTTGGGGTGTTAAAATGGCTCTATAGCGCCACCTACAAAAATTCAATAGAGCAGCCTCCCCGCTACGTTAATCGCACAGATACGAAATGCGGTAGGATCATGTATCACCCCAAGACCTACAAAAAAGTCTCTTGGAGCAAAGCTCTAAACCCCACAGGAAGTCAGCCATTTTGAATTTTCTCTGTAATTTGAGTGCAAATTTTGCCATTTCTGGCCTTCGTATATTAACAAACTCCTCCTATAAATTTAATCAGATAATCATCATATTTGGTGAGTGTCATCTAAAGGGCTTTGCAATGCTAAATTGCGGAGATCTTGACATTTCAATGGAGGGTGTGTATGTGGCGGCTTGCTAAATTTCTGTGTTTCTCAATGAAACAGGAAGTTGTTCTAACTCAGGTTTAAAATGTCCAATCTGTCCCACGCTTCACAAGTTTGATAATTGTCCTGTCCTGAACACATCAACATGGCAATATTCAGTAAAAGTTATAGCGCCACCTGTTGGAAGCAGGAAATGACATGTTTTACACTGTGATTTACTGCTCATTGAAATGTATTCAGATCATCATCCTATTTGGTCAGTCTGAACTTAGGGACTTCACAATGATAAATTGTGAAGATCTTGACATTTCGTTAAAGGGGCGTGTCCGTTGTGGCCTGTCAAAGTTAGATTTTTCGCCATGAGAAAGCTGTTGTAACTCAGACATGCAATGTCCGACCTGTCACAGACATCATACGTTTGACAAGGGTCCTGGCCTCAACACATCAATGTTACAACAATCAATTACAATCATAGCGCCACCTGCTGCCATCTGCTGCATAAAGGAGTAGTGGCACTTCAAAGTTCCTTTGAATATCCACCTATATTTATCCACGGAAATTTCAATCCCCCTGGTTTATTGCTTTACTAAGGCCATAGAGTGGCGGTGCACATGAGTGCGAGGGCCCTTCCATCACTGCTTGCAGTTTTAATTAGGGCCCGAGCACCGAGGAGCAGGCCAGAATGGCCTGCACCGTGGGTGCAAAGCCCTATTGTTTTTGCTCGGTTTATTATTATTATTATTATTATTATTATTATTATTATTCCGTTTCTTCTCCAAAGTGAATCGCATTTTTGAGGGGCGAAACATGCTGTGGGCGTGGGCGTGTAGAAATGGCTCGATAGCGCCACCTGCAAAATTTCAAGAGAACAGCCCCCCACTAGGAAAAACGTATAGATACGAAATTTGGTAGGATCATCTATCACCCCAAGACCTACAAAAAAGTCTCTTGGAGCAAAGCTCTATACCCAACAGGAAGTCAGCCATTTTTAATTTCCTCTGTAATTTAAGGGCAAATTTTGCTATTTCTGAGCTTCGGACTTTAACAAACTCCTACTAGAAATTTAATCAGATCATCATCATATTTAGTCTGTGTCATCTAAAGGCCTTTGCGATGTTAAATTGCGGAGGTCTTGACTTTTTGTTGGAGGGTGTGTCTGTGGTGGCCTCGCAAAGTATCGCTAAATGAATCCCATTTTTGACAGCCTAAACGAGCTCAAAAAGTCATGAAACGTTGCACACGTGTCAAAAGTGGCGAATATTTTCATGTGATATAGGCCTCAGAACTTGGGGTGTAAAAATGGCTCTATAGCGCCACCTACAAAAATTCAAGAGAGCAGCCCCCCCGCTACGTTAAACGTACAGAGACGAAATGTGGTAGGATCATGTATCACCCCAAGACATACAAAAAAGTCTCTTGGAGCAAAGCTCTAAACCCCACAGGAAGTCAGCCATTTTTAATTTCCTCTGTAATTTGAGGGCAAATTTTGCTATTTCTGAGCTTCGGACTTTAACAAACTCCTACTAGAAATTTAATCAGATCATCATCATATTTGGTCTGTGTCTTGTAAAGGCACTTGCGATGCTAAATTGCGTAGATCTTGACATGTCATTGGAGGGTGTGGCTGTGGCGGCCTGTCAAATTTCTGTGTTTGGCAATGAAACAGGAAGTTGTTCTAACTCAGACTTAAAACGTCCACTCTGACCCACGCTTCACAAGTTTGATAATTGTCCTGTCCTGAACACATCAACATGACAATATTCAGTAAAAGTTATAGCGCCACCTGCTGGAAGCAGGAAATGACATGTTTTACACTGTGATTTACTGCTCATTGAAATGTATTCAGATCATCATCATACTTGGTCAGTCTGAACTTAAAGACTTCACAATGATAAATTGGGAAGATCTGTAATTTTTGTTAAAGGGCATGTCCGTGGTGACCTGGCAAAATTTGATGTTTCACCATGAGAAAGCTGTTGTAACTCAGGCATACAATGTCCGACCTGTCACAGACTTTATATGTTTAACAAGGTTCTTGGCCTGAACACATCAATATAACAACAATCAGTTACAATCATAGCGCCACCTGCTGCACACAGGAGGTGTGGCACATACATTTTTTTTTGAAAATGCACCTATATTTACCCACTTAAATTCATATCCCCCTGGTTCACTGCTTTACTAATGCCAAAGGGTAGCGGTGCACATGCGTGCGAGGGCCCTTCCATCGCTGCTTGCAGCTTTAATTATTATTATTATTAGGGCCCGAGCACCGAGGAGCAGGCCAGAATGGCCTGCACCGAAAGGTGCGAAGCCCTATTGTTTTTGCTCGGATTATTATTTTTATTTTTATTTTTTTTTTTATTTTTTTCAACACTTTTGGACATTTTGGGGGCCTTAACATACTCGAAAACTCTTGAAATTTGGCACAGACATCAGAGTTGTCCGTGATCGCCGAAAGCCAAAGGCTGGAACACGGGCGTGGCACGGGGGCTCTGTAGCGCCCCCTGTAATGCAAAAACAAACAGGAGTGCACAGATCGGGCAAACATGTACGCACATTTACGAAAGTTGGTACACATATAGATCTCATCGACCCGAACAACTTTCGCCCTCTAACATTTTAGCTCCGCCCAACAGGAAGTCCGCCATTTTGGATTGTTTAAAAAATGCATGCAGTGAACTTTTGAATACTCCTCCTAGGGGATTCATGCAAATGACACCAAATGTGGTGATCATGATGTCAAGACATTGGACTTGCTAAATTGCGAAGGGATTTTTGATATCTCGAACGGTGTTGCCATGGCGAAGCGGCAAAGTCATGGCGAAATCAGAGAAACAGGAAGTGTGTAATATCTAAGGCAAAAAATGTCTTATAGTGATGACACGTGGGGTGTTTGTTCGTCTGAAGATTTCGATCGCATCGATGTGCCTATTGTAAGTCTCGGGTATAGCGCCACCACCAGGCGCCAGGAAGTGTTGCAGTCACAAAGGTTGATTTTTTTGACAGTTCCATGTGATGTTCTTTTAAATACTCCTCCTAGAATGTTTATGCGATTGACACCAAAAGTGGTCAACATGATGCCAAGACATAGTAGATGATAAATTGCGAAGGGATTTTTGATATCTCAAACGTTGTTCCCATGACAACGTGTCAAACTTTACTTTCATTTTAAAGGCATATTTAAGCCCTTCAGTTGCATTCAGTGAACTTTTCAATACTCCTTCTAGGATATTCATGCGATTGACACCAAACGTGGTCAACATGATGCCGAGACATTGGAGATGATAAATAGTGAAGGGATTTTTGATATCTCAAACGCTGTTCCCATGGCAACGCGTCAAACTTTTTACTTTCATTTTAAAGGCTTATTTAAGCCTGACAGTCGCATGCAATGTTCTTTTTAATACTCCTTCTAGTGAAATACTGCAATTCACACCAGAAGTTGTCAACATGATGCTGAGACATTGTAGACGCTAAATTGCGAAGGAATTTTTGACATCTCTAACGCTGTTCCCATGGCAACGTGTCAAACTTTTCTTTTATGTCAGGCATATTTAAGGTTCTTGGTGTGCTTAGATTGACTTTAAATTTGGCACACACATCAGATTTGTCGGCTGTTAAGTGTTGACAAAAACGTCAGATAAAGGCGTGTCTATTTAGTGGCTCACTAGCGCCCCGTTTGTCTAAAATGTGGGGTTTCTTTTACCTACAGTACCTAAATGGGTCAGTAGCAGCATGATATTTACCCACTTGATGCACTTGCCCACCGTGCATCGTTTTCTCGAAGGCACTGTGTAGCGGTAAACAAACGTGCGAGGGCCCGCCATCGCTGCTTGCAGCTATATTTATTATTATTATTATTATTTTCCGAAATGAATCGCATTTTTGAAGGCCTAAACATGCTCAAAAACTCATGAAATTTTGCACACGCGTCAGAAGTGGTGAAAATTTACATGTGGTATAGCCGTCATAAGTGGGCGTGTAGAAATGGCTCGATAGCGCCACCTGCAAAATTTCAAGAGAACAGCCCCCCCGCTACGAAAAACGTACAGATACGAAATTTGGTAGGATCATCTATCACCCCAAGACCTACAAAAAAGTCTCTTGGAACTAAGCTCTAAACCCCACAGGAAGTCAGCCATTTTGAATTTTCTCTGTCATTTTTTACATTTCCAAGCGTCGTACTTTAACAAACTCCTTCTAGAGATTTAATCCGATCATCATCATATTTGGTCAATCTCATCTAAAGGCCTTTGCGATGTTAAATTGCGGAGATCTTGACTTTTCGTTGGAGGGTGTGTCCGTGGCGGCCTGACAAAGTTAGGCATTTTCGCGATGAAACAGGAAGTTGTTATAACTCAGGCATACAATGTCCAATCTGCCCATCGCTTCACATGTTTGATAAGTGTCCTGACCTGAACACATTTCAATGCCAATATTCAGCTTCAGTCATAGCGCCACCTAGAGGTAGCAGGAAATGCCATGTTTTACGCTGTGATTTACTGCTCTTAGAGATTTAATCAAATCATCATCATATTTGATCTGACTGATGTTAAGCCCTTTGCCATGATAAATTGCGAAGATCTTGACTTTTCGTTGAAGGGCGTGTCCGTGGCGGCCTGGCAAAGTGTGATGTTTTGACATGAAACAGGAAGCTGTTGTAATTCAGGCATACATTATCCGATCTGCTCCAGACTTCACAAGTTTGATAAGGGTCCCGGCCTAAACACGTCAATATAACAATAATCAGGTACCATCATAGCGCCACCTGCTGCACACAGGCGGTGTGGCACATCAGTTTCCCTTTGAATATCCACCTGTATTTACCCACTTTAATTTATACCCCCCTGGTTTACTGCTTTACTAATGTCATAGGGTAGCGGTGCACATGCGTGCGAGGGCCCTTCCATCGCTGCTTGCAGCTTTAATTATTAGGGCCCGAGCACACAAGTGTGAGGACCCTATTGTTTTTGCTCCGTTTATTATTATTATTATTATTATTATTAGGGCCCGAGCACCGAGGAGCAGGCCAGAATGGCCTGCACCTTGGGTGCAAAGCCCTATTGTTTTTGCTCGGTTTATTATTATTATTATTATTATTATTCCGTTTCTTCTCCAAAGTGAATCGCAATTTTTAGGGCCTAAACATACTCGAAAACTCATGAAATTCTGCACACACGTCAGAAGTGGCGAAAATTTACATTTGGCATAGGCGCCAGAAGTAGGCGTGTAGAAATGGCTCAATAGCGCCACCTGCAAAATTTCAAAAGAACAGCCCCCCCACTACGAAAAACGTACCGATACGAAATTTGGTAGGATCATGTATCACCCCAAGACCTACAAAAAAGTCTCTTAGAGCGAAGCTCTAAACCCCACAGGAAGTCGGCCATTTTGATTTTTCACTGTGATTTCTGTGCAAATTTGGTCATTTCCAGCCTTCGTACTTTAACGAACTCCTCCTAGAGATTTTATCAGATCGTCATCATATTTGGTCAATCTCATCTAAAGGCCTTTGCGATGTTAAATTGCGGAGCTTTTGACTTTTTGTTGGAGGGTGTGTCCGTGGCGGCCTGACAAAGTTCAGCGTTTTCGCCATGAAACAGGAAGTTGTTATAACTAAGGCATACAATGTCCAATCTGCCCCACACTTCACACGTTTGATGCGAGTCTTGGCCTGAACACATTTCAATGCCAATATTCAGCTTCAGTCATAGCGCCACCTAGAGGTAGCAGGAAATGCCATGTTTTACGCTGTGATTTACTGCTCTTAGAGATTTAATAAAATCATCATCATATTTGGTCAGACTGATCTTAAGCCCTTTGCGATGATAAATTGCGAAGATCTTAACTTTTCGTTGAAGGGCGTGTCTGTGGCAGCCTGGCAAAGTGTGATGTTTCACCATGAAACAGAAAGCTGTTGTAATTCAGGCATACATTGTTTGATCTGCTCCAGACTTCACACGTTTGATAAGGGTCCCGGCCTGAACACGTCAATATAACAATAATCAGGTACCGTCATAGCGCCGCCTGCTGCACACAGGCGGTGTGGAACACCAGTTTCCCTTTGAATATCCAGCTGTATTTACCCACTTTAATTCATACCCCCCTGGTTTACTGCTTTACTAATGCCATAGGGTGGCGGTGCACATGCGTGCGAGGGCCCTTCCATCGCTGCTTGCAGCTTTAATTAGGGCCCGAGCACCGAGGAGCAGGCCAGAATGGCCTGCACCGTGGGTGCAAAGCCCTATTGTTTTTGCTTCGTTTATTATTATTATTATTATTATTATTATATTCCGAAATGAATCGCATTTTTGAAGGCCTAAACATACCCGAAAACTCATAAAAATTTGCACACGCGTCAGAAGTGGCGAAAATTTACATGTAGTATAGGCGTCAGAAGTGGGCGTGTAGAAATGGCTCGATAGCGCCACCTGCAAAATTTCAAGAGAACAGCCCCCCCACTACGAAAAACATACAGATACGAAATTTGGTAGGATCATCAAGCACCCCAAGACCTACAAAAAAGTCTCTTGGAGCTAAGATCTAAACGCCACAGGAAGTCGGCCATTTTGAATTTTCTCTGTCATTTTTTGACATTTCTAAGCGTCGTACTTTAACGAACTCCTCCTAGCGATTTAATCCGATCATTATCATATTTGGTCAGTCTCATCTAAAGGCCTTTGCGATGCTAAATTGCAGAGATCTTGACTTTTCGTTGGAGGGTGTGTCCGTGACGGCCTGACAAAGTTCAGCATTTTCGCCATGAAACAGGAAGTTGTTCTATCTCAGGCATACAATGTCCAATCTGCCCCACACTTCACATGTTTGATAAGGGTCTTGACCTGAACACATTTCAATGCCAATATTCAGCTTCAGTCACAGCGCCACCTAGAGTTTGCAGGAAATGCCTTGTTTTACACTGTGATTTACTGTTCTCAGAGATTTAATCAAATCATCATCATATCAGGTGAGACTGATCTTAAGCCCTTTGCGATGAAAAATTGCGAAGATCTTGACTTTTCGTTGAAGGGCGTGTCCGTGGCGGCCTGGCAAAGAGTGATGTTTCGCCATGAAACAGGAATCTGTTGCAATTCAGGCATACATTATCCGATCTGCCCTATACTTCACACTTTTGATAAGGGTCCCGGCCTGAACACGTCAATATAACAACAATCAGTTACAGTCGTAGCGCCACCTGCTGCACACAGGCGGTGTGGCACATCAGTTTCCCTTTGAATATCCACCTATATTTACCCACTATAATTCATATTCCCCTGGTTCACTGCTTTACTAATAGCATATGGTAGCGGTGCACATGCGTGCGAGGGCCCTTCCATCGCTGCTTGCAGCTTTAATTAGGGCCCGAGCACACCGGGGTGCGAGGACCCTATTGTTTTTGCTCGGTTTATTATTATTATTATTATTATTATTATTATTATTATTATTATTATTTATTCTTCTTCTTCTCCAAAGTGAATCGCATTTTTGAGGGGCGAAACATGCTCGAAAAGTCATGAAATTTTGCACACATGTCAAAAGTGGCGAAAATTTACATGTGGTATAGGCGCCAGAAGTGGGCGTGTAGAAATGGCTCGATAGCGCCACCTGCAAAATTTCAAGAGAACAGCCCCCCCGCTACGAAAAACGTACAGATACGAAATTTGGTAGGATCATCTATCACCCCAAGACCTACAAAAAAGTCTCTTGGAGCGAAGCTCTAAACCCAACAGGAAGTCCGCCATTTTTAATTTTTGCCTTGATTTTTGTGCAAATTTGGTCATTTCCAGGCTTCATACTTTAACGAACTCCTCCTACAGATTTAATCCGATCATCGTCATATTTGGTCAATCTCATCTAAAGGCCTTTGCGATGTTAAATTGCGGAGATCTTGACTTTTCGTTAGAGGGTGTGTCCGTGGCGGCCTGACAAATTTCTGCATTTTCGCCATGAAACAGGAAGTGGCTCTAACTCAGGCATACAATGTCCAATCTGCCCCACGCTTCACACGTTTGATAAGGGTCTTGGCCTGAACACATTTCAATGCCAATATTCAGCTTCACTCATAGCGCCACCTAGAGGTAGGAGGAAATACCATGTTTTACGCTGTGATTTACTGCTCTTAGAGATTTAATAAAATCATCATCATATTTGCTCAGACTGATCTTAAGCCCTTTGCGATGATAAATTGCAAAGATCTTGACTTTTCGTTGAAGGGCGTGTCCGTGGCGGCAGGGCAAAGTGTGATGTTTCACCATGAAACAGGAAGCTGTTGTAATTCAGACATACATAGTCCGATCTGCCCCCAACTTCACACGTTTCATAAGGGTCCCGGCCTGAACACATCAACATGGCATAATTCAGTATCAGTCATAGCGCCACCTAGAGGCAGCAGGAAATACCACCTTTTATGCTGTGACTTCCTGCTCTTAGAGATTTAACCATATCAACATCATATTTCATCAGTCTAATCTCAAGACCTTGTGTGATGATAAATAGCAACGACCTTGACTTTTCGTTAAAGGGCGTGTCCGTTGCGGCCTCGCAAAGTATCGCTAAATGAATCCCATTTTTGACAGCCTAAACGAGCTCAAAAAGTCATGAAACGTTGCACACGTGTCAAAAGTGGCGAATATTTTCATGTGATATAGGCTTTAGAACTTGGGGTGTTAAAATGGCTCTATAGCGCCACCTACAAAAGTTCAATAGAGCAGCCCCCCCGCTACGTTAATCGCACAGATACGAAATGCGGTAGGATCATGTATCACCCCAAGACCTACAAAAAAGTCTCTTGGAGCAAAGCTCTAAACCCCACAGGAAGTCAGCCATTTTGAATTTTCTCTGTAATTTGAGTGCAAATTTTGCCATTTCTGGCCTTCGTATTTTAACAAACTCCTCCTATAAATTTAATCAGATAATCATCATATTTGGTGAGTGTCATCTAAAGGGCTTTGCAATGCTAAATTGCGGAGATCTTGACATTTCAATGGAGGGTGTGTATGTGGCGGCTTGCCAAATTTCTGTGTTTCTCAATGAAACAGGAAGTTGTTCTAACTCAGGTTTAAAATGTCCAATCTGACCCACGCTTCACAAGTTTGATAATTGTCCTGTCCTGAACACATCAACATGGCAATATTCAGTAAAAGTTATAGCGCCACCTGCTGGAAGCAGGAAATGACATGTTTTACACTGTGATTTACTGCTCATTGAAATGTATTCAGATCATCATCATATTTGGTCAGTCTGAACTTAGGGACTTCACAATGATAAATTGTGAAGATCTTGACATTTCGTTAAAGGGGCGTGTCCGTTGTGGCCTGTCAAAGTTTGATTTTTCGTCATGAGAAAGCTGTTGTAACTCAGACATGCAATGTCCGACCTGTCACAGACATCATACGTTTGACAAGGGTCCTGGCCTCAACACATCAATGTTACAACAATCAATTACAATCATAGCGCCACCTGCTGCATAAAGGAGTAGTGGCACTTCAAAGTTCCTTTGAATATCCACCTATATTTATCCACGGAAATTTCAATCCCCCTGGTTTATTGCTTTACTAAGGCCATAGAGTGGCGGTGCACATGAGTGCGAGGGCCCTTCCATCACTGCTTGCAGTTTTAATTAGGGCCCGAGCACCGAGGAGCAGGCCAGAATGGCCTGCACCGTAGGTGCAAAGCCCTATTGTTTTTGCTCAGATTCTTCTGCTTTTTCTTCTCCAAAATGAATCGCATTTTTGAGGGCCTAAACATGCTCGAAAACTCATGAAACTTTACACACGCGTCAGAATTGACGAAAATTTACATGTGGTATAGGCGTCAGAAGTGGGCGTGTAGAAATGGCTCGATAGCGCCACCTGCAAAATTTCAAAAGAACAACCCTCCCGCTACGAAAAACGTACAGATACGAAATTTGGTAGGATCGTCTATCACCCCAAGACCTACAAAAAAGTCCCTTGGAACCAGGCTCTAAAACCCACAGGAAGTTGGCCATTTTGAATTTTCGCTGTGATTTCTGTGCAAATTTTGGCATTTCCAGGCTTCGTACTTTAACGAACTCCTCCTAGAGATTTAATCTGATCATCATCATATTTGGTCAGTATCATCTAAAGGCCTTTGCGATGTTAAATTGCGGAGCTTTTGACTTTTCGTTGGAGGGCGTGTCCGTGGCGGCCTGACAAAGTTCAGTGTTTTCGCCATGAAACAGGAAGTTGTTATAACTAAGGCATACAATGTTCAATCTTCCCCACACTTCACACGTTTGATAAGGGTCTTGACCTGAACACATTTCCATGCCAAAATTCAGCTTCAGTCATAGCGCCACCTAGAGGTAGCAGGAAATGCCATGCTTTACGCCGTGATTTACTGCTCTTAGAGATTTAATCAAATCATCATCATATCTGGTCAGACTGATCTTAAGCCCTTTGCGATGATAAATTGTGAAGATCTTGACTTTTTGTTGGAGGGCGTGTCCGTGGCGGCCTGGCAAAGTGTGATGTTTCGCTATGAAACATGAAGTTGTTGTAATTCCGGCATACATTGTCCGATCTGCCCCCGACTTCACACGTTTGATAAGGGTCCTGGCCTGAACACATAAACATGGCATAATTCCGTAATAGTCATAGCGCCACCTAGAGGCAGCAGGAAATACCATGTTTTAAGCTGTGACTTACTGCTCTTAGATATTTAAACATATCAACATCATATTTCACCAGTGTAATCTCAAGACCTTGTGTGATGATAAAAACCAACGACCTTGACTTTTCATCAAAGGGCGTGTCCGTGGCGGCCTCGCAAAGTATCGCTAAATGAAACGCATTTTGACAGGCTAAACAAGCTCAAAAAGTCATAAAACATTGCACACACGTCAGAAGTGGCAAAAATTTACATGTGGCATAGCCGCCAGAAGTGGGCGTGTAGAAATGGCTCAATAGCGCCACCTGCAAAATTTCAAGAGAACAGCCCCGCCGCTATGAAAAACCTACAGATACGAGATTTGGTAGGGTCATCTATCCCCCCAAGACCTACAAAAAAGTCTCTTGGAGCGAAGCTCTAAACCCCACAGGAAGTCGGCCATTTTGATTTTTCGCTGTGATTTCTGTGCAAATTTTGTCATTTCCAGCCTTCGTACTTTAACGAACTCCTCCTAGAGATTTTATCAGATCATCATCATATTTGGTCAGTATCATCTAAAGGCCTTTGCGATGTTAAATTGCGGAGCTTTTGACTTTTCGTTGGAGGGTGTGTCCGTGGCGGCCTGACAAAGTTCAGCGTTTTCGCCATGAAACAGGAAGTTGTTATAACTAAGGCATACAATGTTCAATCTGCCCCACACTTCACACGTTTGATAAGAGTCTTGGCCTGAACACATTTCAATGCCAATATTCAGCTTCAGTCATAGCGCCACCTAAAGGTAGCAGGAAATACCATGTTTTACGCTGTGATTTACTGCTCTTAGAGATTTAATCAAATCATCATCATATTTGGTCAGATTGATGTTAAGCCCTTTGTGGTGATAAATTGTGAAGATCTTGACTTTTTGTTTAAGGGCGTGTCCGTGGCGGCCTGGCAAAGTGTGGTGTTTCACCATGAAACAGGAAGCTGTTGTAATTCAGACATACATTGTTCGACCTGCCCCAGACTTCACATGTTTGTTAAGGGTCCCGTCCTGAACACGTCAATATAATAATAATCAGGTACAGTCATAGCGCCACCTGCTGCACACAGGCGGTGTGGCACATCAATTTTCCTTTGAATATCCACCTATATTTACCCACTTTAATTCGTATGCCCCTGGTTCACTGCTTTACTAATGCCATAGGGTAGCGGTGCACGTGCATGCGAGGGCCCTTCCATCGCTGCTTGCAGCTTTAATTATTATTTATTCTTCTTCTTCTCCAAAGTGAATCGCATTTTTGAGGGGCGAAACATGCTCGAAAACTCATGAAATTTTGCACACATGTCAGGAGTGGCGAAAATTTACATGTGGCATAGGCGCCAGAAGTGGGCGTGTAGAAATGGCTCGATAGCGCCACATGCAAAATTTCAAGAGAACAGCCCCCCCACTACGAAAAACGTACAGATACGAAATTTGGTAGGATCATCTATCACCCCAAGACCTACAAAAAAGTCTCTTGGAGCGAAGCTCTAAACCCAACAGGAAGTCGGCCATTTTGAATTTTTGCCTTGATTTTTGTGCAAATTTGGTCATTTCCAGCCTTCATACTTTAACGAACTCCTCCTACAGATTTAATCCGATCATCGTCATATTTGGTCAATCTCATCTAAAGGCCTTTGCGATGTTAAATTGCGGAGATCTTGACTTTTTGTCAGAGGGTGTGTCCCTGGCGGCCTGACAAATTTCGGCATTTTCGCCATGAAACAGGAAGTGGCTCTAACTCAGGCATACAATGTCCAATCTGGCCCACGCTTCATATGTTTGATAAGAGTCTTGGCCTGAACACATTTCAATGCCAATATTCAACTTCACTCATAGCGCCACCTAGAGGTAGGAGGAAATACCATGTTTTATGCTCTGATTTACTGCTCTTAGAGATTTAATCAAATCATCATCATATTTGGTCTGACTGATGTTAAGCCCTTTTCCTTGATAAATTGCGAAGATCTTGACTTTTCGTTGAAGGGCGTGTCCGTGGCGGCCTGGCAAAGTGTGATGTTTCGCCATGAAACAGGAAGTTGTTATAACTCAGGCATACAATGTCCGATCTGCCCCTGACTTCACACGTTTGATAAGGGTCCAGGCCTGAACACATCAACATGGCATAATTCAGTAACACTCATAGCGCCACCTAGAGGCAGCAGGAAATACCATGTTTTACGCTGTGATTTACTGCTCTTAGATATTTAACCATATCAACATCATATTTCACCAGTGTAATCTCAAGACCTTGTGTGATGATAAAAAACAACGACCTTGACTTTTCATTAAAGGGCGTGTCCATGGCGGCCTCACCAAGTATCGCTAAATGAATCGCATTTTTGACAGGCTAAACAAGCCCAAAAAGTCATAAAACGTTGCACACACGTCAGAAGTGGCGAAAATTTACATGTGGCATAGGCGCCAGAAGTGGGCGTGTAGAAATGGCTCGATAGCGCCACCTGCAAAATTTCAAAAGAACAGCCCCCCCACTACGAAAAACATACAGCTATGAAATTTGGTAGGATCATCTATCACCCCAAGACTTACAAAAAAGTCTCTTGAAGCTAAGCTCTAAACCCCACAGGAAGTCGGCCATTTTGAATTTTTGCTGTGATTTCTGTGCAAATTTGGTCATTTCCAGGCTTCATACTTTAATGAACTTCTCCTACAGATTTAATCCAATCATCGTAATATTTGATCAATGTCATCTAAAGGCCTTTGCGATGTTAAATTGCGGAGATCTTGACTTTTCGTTAGAGAGTGTGTCCGTGGCAGCCTGACAAATTTCGGCATTTTCGCCATGAAACAGGAAGTGGCTCTAACTCAGGTATACAATGTCCAATCTGCCCCATGCTTCACAAGTTTGATAAGGGTCTTGTCCTGAACACATTTCAATGCCAATATTCAGCTTTAATCATAGCGCCACCTAGAGGTAGGGGGAAATACCATGTTTTACGCTGTGATTTACTGCTCTTAGATATTTAATCAAATCATCATCATTTTTGGTAATACTGATCTTAAGGACTTTAATATGATATATTCAGAAGATCTTGACTTTTCGTTGAAGGGCGTGTCCGTGGCGGCCTGGCAAAGTGTGATGTTTCGCCATGAAACAGAAAGCTGTTGTAATTCAGACATACATTGTTCGATCTGCTCGAGACTTCAGACGTGTGTTAAGGGTCCCGGCCTGAACACGTCAATATAATAATAATCATGTACAGTCATAGCGCCACCTGCTGCACATTTTCCTTTGAATATCTACCTATATTTACCCACTTTAATTCATATCCCCCTGGTTCACTGCTTTACTAATGCCATAGGGTAGCGGTGCACATGCGTGCGAGGGCCCTTCCATCGCTGCTTGCAGCTTTAATTAGGGCCCGAGCACACAAGTGTGAGGACCCTATTGTTTTTGCTCCGTTTATTATTATTATTAGGGCCCGAGCACACCAGGGTGTGAGGACCCTATTGTTTTTGCTCTGTTTATTATTATTATTATTTTTCTTCTTCTTCTTCTTCTTCTTCTTCTTCTTCTTCTTCTTCTTCTTCTTCTCCGAAATGGATCACATTTTTGAGGGCCTAAACATACCTGAAAACTCATGAAAATTTGCACACGCGTCAGAAGTGGCGAAAATTTACATGTAGTATAGGCGTCAGAAGTGGGCGTGTAGAAATGGCTCGATAGCGCCACCTGCAAAATTTCAAGAGAACAGCCCCCCCGCTACGAAAAACGTACAGATACGAAATTTGGTAGGATCATCTAGCACCCCAAGACCTACAAAAAAGTCTCTTGGAGCTAAGCTCTAAACCCCACAGGAAGTCAGCCATTTTGAATTTTCTCTGTCATTTTTTGACATTTCCAAGCGTCGTACTTTAACGAACTCCTCCTAGCAATTTAATCCGATCATTATCATATTTGGTCAGTCTCATCTAAAGGCCTTTGCGACGCTAAATTGCGGAGATCTTGACTTTTCGTTGGAGGGTGTGTCCGTGGCGGCCTGACAAAGTTCTGCATTTTCGCCATGAAACAGGAAGTTGTTATAACTAAGGCAAACAATGTCCAATCTGCCCCACGCTTCACATGTTTGATAAGGGTCTTGACCTGAACACATTTTAATGCCAATATTCAGCTTCAGTCATAGCGCCACCTAGAGGTAGCAGGAAATGCCATGTTTTGAGCTGGGATTTACTGCTCTTAGAGATTTAATAAAATCATCATCATATTTGATCAGACTGATGTTAAGCCCTTTGCGATGATAAATTGCGAAGATCTTGACTTTTCGTTGAAGGGCGTGTCCGTGGCAGCCTGGCAAAATGTGATATTTCGCCATGAAACAGGAAGCTGTTGTAATTCAGGCATACATTATCCGATCTGCCCCCGACTTCACAAGTTTGATAAGGGTCCCGGCCTGAACACGTCAATATAAAAATAATCAGGTACAGTCATAGCGCCATCTGCTGCACACAGGTGGTGTGGCACATCAGTTTCCCTTTGAATATCCACCTATAATTACACACTTTAATTCATATCCCCCTGGTTCACCACTTTACTAATGCCATATGGTAGCGTTGCACATGCGTGCGAGGGCCCTTCCATCGCTGCTTGCAGCTTTAATTAGGGCCCGAGCACCGAGGAGCAGGCCAGAATGGCCTGCACCGTGGGTGCAAAGCCCTATTGTTTTTGCTCGGTTTATTATTATTAGGGCCCGAGCACACCAGTGTGAGGACCCTATTGTTTTTGCTCGGTTTATTAGGGCCCGAGCACACCAGGGTGTGAGGACCCTATTGTTTTTGCTCCGTTTATTATTATTATTATTTTTCTTCTTCTTCTTCTTCTTCTTCTTCTTCTTCTTCTTCTTCTCCGAAATGGATCGCATTTTTGAGGGCCTAAACATACCCGAAAACTCATGAAAATTTGCACACACGTCAGAAGTGGTGAAAATTTACATGTAGTATAGGCGTCAGAAGTGGGCGTGTAGAAATGGCTCGATAGCGCCACCTGCAAAATTTCAAAAGAACAGCCCCCCCACTACGAAAATCGTACAGATACGAAATTTGGTAGGATCATCTTGCACCCCAAGACCTACAAAAAAGTCTCTTGGAGCTAAGCTCTAAACCCCACAGGAAGTCGGCCATTTTGAATTTTATCTGTCATTTTTTGACATTTCCAAGCGTCGTACTTTAACGAACTCCTCCTAGCGATTTAATCGGATCATTATCATATTTGGTCAGTCTCATCTAAAGGCCTTTGCGATGCTAAATTGCGGAGATCTTGACTTTTCGTTAGATGGTGTGTCCGTGGCGGCCTGACAAAGTTCGGCATTTTCGCCATGAAACAGGAAGTTGTTATAACTCAGGCATACAATGTCCAATCTGCCACACGCTTCACATGTTTGATAAGGGTCTTGACCAGAACACATTTTAATGCCAATATTCAACTTCAGTCATAGCGCCACCTAGAGGTAGCAGGAAATACCTTATTTTACGCTGTGATTTACTGCTCTTAGAGATTTAATCAAATCATCATCATATTTGGTCAGACTGATGTTAAGCCCTTTGCCGTGATAAATTGCGAAGATCTTGACTTTTCGTTGAAGGGCGTGTCCGTGGCAGCCTGGCAAAATGTGATATTTCGCCATGAAACAGGAAGCTGTTGTAATTCAGGCATACATTATCCGATCTGCCCCCGACTTCACAAGTTTGTTAAGGGTCCCGGCCTGAACACGTCAATATAACAATAATCAGGTACAGTCATAGCGCCACCTTCTGCACACAGGCGGTGTGGCACATCAGTTTCCCTTTGAATATCTACCTATATTTACCCACTTTAATTCATATCCCCCTGGTTCACTGCTTAACTAATGCCATAGGGTGGCGGTGCACTTGCGTGCGAGGGCCCTTCCATCGCTGCTTGCAGCTTTAATTATTATTATTATTATTATTATTCCGTTTCTTCTCCAAAGTGAATCGCAATTTTGAGGGCCTAAACATACTCGAAAACTCATGAAATTTTGCAAACACGTCAGAAGTGGCGAAAATTTACATGTGGCATAGGCGCCAGAAGTGGGCGTGTAGAAATGGCTCAATAGCGCCACCTGCAAAATTTCAAAAGAACAGCCCCCCCACTACGAAAAACGTACAGATACGAAATTTGGTAGGATCATGTATCACCCCAAGACCTACAAAAAAGTCTCTTGGAGCGAAGCTCTAAACCCCACAGGAAGTCGGCCATTTTGATTTTTCGCTGTGATTTCTGTGCAAATTTTGTCATTTCCAGCCTTCGTACTTTAACGAACTCCTCCTAGAGATTTTATCAGATCGTCATCATATTTGTTCAATCTGATCTAAAGGCCTTTGCGATGTTAAATTGCGGAGCTTTTGACTTTTCGTTGGAGGGTGTGTCCGTGGCGGCCTGACAAAATTCAGCGTTTTCGCCATGAAACAGGAAGTTGTTATAACTCAGGCATACAATGTCCAATCTGCCCCACACTTCACATGTTTGATCAGAGTCTCGGCCTGAACACATTTCAATGCCAATATTCAGCTTCAGTCCTAGCTCCACCTAGAGGTAGCAGGAAATGCCATGTTTTATGCTGTGATTTACTACTCTTAGAGATTTAATCAAATCATCATCATATTTGGTCAGACTGATGTTAAGCCCTTTGCCGTGATAAATTGCGAAGATCTTGACTTTTCGTTGAAGTGCGTGTCCGTGGCGGCCTGGCAAAGTGAGATGTTTTGACATGAAACAGGAAGCTGTTGTAATTCAGGCATACATTATCCGATCTGCTTCAGACTTCACACGTTTGATAAGGGTCCCGGCCTGAACACGTCAATATAACAATAATCAGGTACCATCATAGCGCCACCTGCTGCACACAGGCGGTGTGGCACACCAGTTTCCCTTTGAATATCCAGCTGTATTTACCCACTTTAATTTATACCCCCCTGGTTTACTGCTTTACTAATGCCATAGGGTAGCGGTGCATATGCGTGTGAGGGCCCTTCCATCGCTGCTTGCAGCTTTAATTATTATTATTATTATTATTATTATTCCGTTTCTTCTCCAAAGTGAATCGCAATTTTTAGGGCCTAAACATACTCGAAAACTCATGAAATTCTGCACACACGTCAGAAGTGGCGAAAATTTACATTTGGCATAGGCGCCAGAAGTGGGCGTGTAGAAATGGCTCAATAGCGCCACCTGCAAAATTTCAAAAGAACAGCCCCCCCACTACGAAAAACGTACCGATACGAAATTTGGAAGGATCATGTATCACCCCAAGACCTACAAAAAAGTCTTTTGGAGCGAAGCTCTAAACCCCACAGGAAGTCGGCCATTTTGATTTTTCACTGTGATTTCTGTGCAAATTTGGTCATTTCCAGCCTTCGTACTTTAACGAACTCCTCCTAGAGATTTTATCAGATCGTCATCATATTTGGTCAATCTCATCTAAAGGCCTTTGCGATGTTAAATTGCGGAGCTTTTGACTTTTTGTTGGAGGGTGTGTCCGTGGCGGCCTGACAAAGTTCAGCGTTTTCGCCATGAAACAGGAAGTTGTTATAACTAAGGCATACAATGTTCAATCTGCCACACACTTCACACGTTTGATGCGAGTCTTGGCCTGAACACATTTCAATGCCAATATTCAGCTTCAGTCATAGCGCCACCTAGAGGTAGCAGGAAATGCCATGTTTTACGCTGTGATTTACTGCTCTTAGAGATTTAATAAAATCATCATCATATTTGGTCAGACTGATCTTAAGCCCTTTGCGATGATAAATTGCGAAGATCTTAACTTTTCGTTGAAGGGCGTGTCTGTGGCGGCCTGACAAAGTGTGATGTTTCACCATGAAACAGGAAGCTGTTGTAATTCAGGCATACATTGTTTGATCTGCTCCAGACTTCACACGTTTGATAAGGGTCCCGGCCTGAACACGTCAATATAACGATAATCAGGTACCGTCATAGCGCCACCTGCTGCACACAAGCGGTGTGGCACACCAGTTTCCCTTTGAATATCCAGCTGTATTTACCCACTTTAATTTATACCCCCCTGGTTTACTGCTTTACTAATGCCATAGGGTAGCGGTGCACATGCGTGCGAGGGCCCTTCCATCGCTGCTTGCAGCTTTAATTATTATTTATTCTTCTTCTTCTCCAAAGTGAATCGCATTTTTGAGGGGCAAAACATGCTCGAAAACTCATGAAATTTTGCACACATGTCAGGAGTGGCGAAAATTTACATGTGGCATAGACGCCAAAAGTGGGTGTGTAGAAATGGCTCGATAGCGCCACCTGCAAAATTTCAAGAGAACAGCCCCCCCACTACGAAAAACGTACAGATACGAAATTTGGTAGGATCATCTATCACCCCAAGACCTACAAAAAAGTCTCTTGGAGCAAAGCTCTAAACCCCACAGGAAGTCCGCCATTTTGAATTTTTGCCTTGATTTTTGTGCAAATTTGGTCATTTCCAGCCTTCATACTTTAACGAACTCCTCCTACAGATTTAATCCGATCATCTTCATATTTGGTCAATCTCATCTAAAGGCCTTTGCGATGTTAAATTGCGGAGATCTTGACTTTTCGTCAGAGGGTGTGTCCGTGGCGGCCTGACAAATTTCGGCATTTTCGCCATGAAACAGGAAGTGGCTCTAACTCAGGCATACAATGTCCGATCTGCCCCTGACTTCACACGTTTGATAAGGGTCCAGGCCTGAACACATCAACATGGCATAATTCAGTAACACTCATAGCGCCACCTAGAGGCAGCAGGAAATACTATGTTTTACGCTGTGATTTACTGCTCTTAGATATTTAACCATATCAACATCATATTTCACCAGTGTAATCTCAAGACCTTGTGTGATGATAAAAAGCAACGACCTTGACTTTTCATTAAAGGGCGTGTCCGTGGCGGCCTCGCAAAGTATCGGTAAATGAATCGCATTTTTGACAGGCTAAACAAGCCCAAAAAGTCATAAAACGTTGCACACATGTCAGAAGTGGCGAAAATTTACATGTGGCATAGGCGCCAGAAGTGGGCGTGTAGAAATGGCTCGATAGCGCCACCTGCAAAATTTCAAGCGAACAGCCCCCCGCTACGAAAAATGTACAGATACGAAATTTGGTAGGATCATCTATCACCCCAAGACCTACAAAAAAGTCTCTTGGAGCAAAGCTCTAAACCCAACAGGAAGTCGGCCATTTTGAATTTTTGCCTTGATTTTTTGGCAAATTTGGTCTTTCCAGGCTTCATACTGCAACAAACTCCTCCTACAGATTTAATCCGATCATCGTCATATTTGGTCGGTCTTATCTAAAGGCCTTTGCGATGCTAAATTGCAGAGATCTTGACTTTTCGTTGGAGGGTGTGTCCGTGGCGGGCTGCCAAATTTCGGCGTTTTCGCCATGAAACAGGAAGTGACTCTAACTCAGGTATACAATGTCCAATCTGCCCCACGCTTCACATGTTTGATTAGGGTCTTGGCCTGAACACATTTCAATGCCAATATTCAGCTTCAGTCATAGCGCCACCTAGAGGTAGCAGGAAATACCATGTTTTACGCTATGATTTACTGCTCTTAGAGATTTAATCAAATTATCATCATATTTGGTTAGATTGATGTAAAGCCCTCTGCGGTGATAAATTGTGAATATCTTGACTTTTCGTTGAAGGGCGTGTCCGTGGCGGCCTGGCAAAGTGTGATGTTTCGCCATGAAACAGGAAGCTGTTGTAATTCAGACATACATTGTTCGATCTGCCCCAGACTTCACATGTTTGATAAGGTTCTTGGCCTGAACACATTTCAATGCCAATATTCAGCTTCAGTCATAGCACCACCTGCTGCACACAGGCGGTGTGGCACATCAGTTTCCCTTTGAATATCCACCTGTATTTACCCACTTTAATTCATATCCCCCTGATTCACTGCTTTACTAATGCCATAGGGTAGCGGTGCACATGCGTGCGAGGGCCCTTCCAGCGCTGCTTGCAGCTTTAATTAGGGCCCGAGCACCGAGGAGCAGGCCAGAATGGCCTGCACCGTAGGTGCAAAGCCCTATTGTTTTTGCTCAGATTCTTCTGCTTTTTCTTCTCCGAAATGAATCGCATTTTTGAGGGTCTAAACATACTCGAAAACTCATGAAAATTTACACACGTGTCAGAAGTGACGAAAATTTACATGTGGTATAGGTGTCAGAAGTGGGCGTGTAGAAATGGCTCGATAGCGCCACCTGCAAAATTTCAAAAGAACAACCCTCCCGCTACGAAAAACGTACAGATACGAAATTTGGTAGGATCATCTATCACCCCAAGACCTACAAAAAAGTCCCTTGGAACCAGGCTCTAAAACCCACAGGAAGTCGGCCATTTTAAATTTTCACTGTGATTTCTGTGCAAATTTTGGCATTTCCAGGCTTTGTACTTTAACAAACTCCTCCTAGACATTTAATCAAATCATCACCATATTTGGTCATTATCATCTCAAGGCCTTTGCGATGTTAAATTGCGAAGCTTTTGACTTTTCGTTGGAGGGCGTGTCCGTGGCGGCCTGACAAATTTCAGCGTTTTCGCCAGGAAACAGGATGTTGTTCTAACTCAGGCATACAATGTCCAATCTGCCCCATGCTTCACAAGTTTGATAAGGGTCTTGGCCTGAACACATTTCAATGCCAATATTCAGCTTTAATCATAGCGCCACCTAGAGGTTGCAGGAAATTACATGTTTTACGCTGTGATTTACTGCTCTTAGATATTTAATCAAATCATCATCATTTTTGGTAATACTGATCTTAAGGACTTTAATATGATATATTCAGAAGATCTTGACTTTTCGTTGAAGGGCGTGTCCGTGGCGGCCTGGCAAAGTGTGATGTTTCGCCATGAAACAGAAAGCTGTTGTAATTCAGACATACATTGTTCGATCTGCTCGAGACTTCACACCTGTGTTAAGGGTCCCGGCCTGAACACGTCAATATAATAATAATCATGTACAGTCATAGCGCCACCTGCTGCACATTTTCCTTTGAATATCTACCTATATTTACCCACTTTAATTCATATCCCCCTGGTTCACTGCTTTACTAATGCCATAGGGTAGCGGTGCACATGCGTGCGAGGGCCCTTCCATCGCTGCTTGCAGCTTTATTAGGGCCCGAGCACCGAGGAGCAGGCCAGAATGGCCTGCACCGAAAGGTGCGAAGCCCTATTGTTTTTGCTCGAATTTATTATTATTATTATTATTTTTTTTTTTTTTTCAACACTTGTGCTAATTTGGGAGCCTTAACATACTCGAAAAGTCTTGAAATTTGGCACACACGTCAGAGTCGCGTGCCACTAGGCTCATGCAAAGGCTGGAATACGGGCGTGGCAAGGGAGCTCTGTAGCGCCCCCTGTAATTCAAAAACAAACATTGGGGCACAGATCGGGCAAAAATGTACGCACATGTACGAGAGTTGGTACACATATAGATCTCATCGACCCGAACAACTTTCGCCCTCTAACATTTAAGCTCCGCCCAACAGGAAGTCGGCTATTTCGGATTGTTTAAAAAATGCATGCGGTGAACTTTTGAATACTCCTTCTAGGGGATTCATGGGATTGACACCAAACGTGGTGAACATGATGTCGAGACATTGGACTTGCTAAATTGCGAAGGGATTTTTGATATCTCGAACGGTTCTGCCATGGCGAAGCGACAAAGTCATGGCGAAATCAGAGAAACAGGAAGTGTCTAATATCTAAGGCAAAAAATGTCTTATTGTGATGACACGCGGGGTGTTTGTTCGTCTGAAGATTCCGATCGCATCGATGTGCCTATTGTGAGTCTCGGGTATAGCGCCACCACCAGGCGCCAGGAAGTGTGTCAGTCACAAAGGTGGATTTTTTTGACAGTTCCATCCGATGTTCTTTTAAATACTCCTTCTAGGATATTCATTCGATTGACACCAAAAGTGGTCAACATGATGCTGAGACATTGTAGATGATAAATTGCGAAGGGATTTTTGATATCTCGAATGCTGTTCCCATGGCAACGCGTCAAACTTTACTTTTATTTAAGGCTTTTTTAAGGCTCTTGGCGTGTTTGGATTAACTTTAAATTTGGCACACACATCAGAGTTGTTGGCAGTTAAGTGTTGACAAAAAGGTCAGATAAAGGCGTGTCTATTTAGTGGCTGACTAGCCCCCCCCCCCCCCCCGTTTGTCTAAAATGTGGGGTTTCTTTTACCTACAGTCCCCAAATGGGTCAGTAACAACATTAAATAGCCCACTGATATTTACCCACTTGAGGCCCTTGCCCACCGTGCATCGTTTTCTCGGACGCACCGTGTAGCGGAAAAATAACGTGCGAGGGCCCGCCATCGCTGCTTGCAGCTATATTTATTATTTATTCTTCTTCTTCTCCAAAGTGAATCGCATTTTTGAGGGGCGAAACATGCTCGAAAACTCATGAAATTTTGCACACATGTCAGAAGTGGCGAAAATTTACATGTGGCATAGGCGCGAGAAGTGGGCGTGTAGAAATGGCTCGATAGCGCCACCTGCAAAATTTCAAGAGAACAGCCCCCCACTAGGAAAAACGTATAGATACGAAATTTGGTAGGATCATCTATCACCCCAAGACCTACAAAAAAGTCTCTTGGAGCAAAGCTCTATACCCAACAGGAAGTCGGCCATTTTGAATTTTTGCCTTGATTTTTGTGCAAATTTGGTCATTTCCAGCCTTCATACTTTAACAAACTCCTCCTACAGATTTAATCCGATCATCGTCATATTTGGTCAATCTCATCTAAAGGCCTTTGCGATGTTAAATTGCGGAGATCTTGACTTTTCGTCAGAGGGTGTGTCCGTGGCGGCCTGACAAATTTCGGCATTTTCGCCATGAAACAGGAAGTGGCTCTAACTCAGGCATGCAATGTACAATCTGCCCCACGCTTCATACGTTTGATAAGGGTCTTGGCCTGAACACATTTCAATGCCAATATTCAACTTCACTCATAGCGCCACCTAGAGGTAGGAGGAAATACCATGTTTTATGCTCTGATTTACTGCTCTTAGAGATTTAATCAAATCATCATCATATTTGGTCTGACTGATGTTAAGCCCTTTTCCTTGATAAATTGCGAAGATCTTGACTTTTCGTTGAAGGGCGTGTCCGTGGCGGCCTGGCAAAGTGTGATGTTTCGCCATGAAAGAGGAAGTTGTTATAACTCAGGCATACAATGTCCGATCTGCCCATGACTTCACACGTTTGATAAGGGTCCAGGCCTGAACACATCAACATGGCATAATTCAGTAACACTCAGAGCGCCACCTAGAGGCAGCAGGAAATACCATGTTTTACGCTGTGATTTACTGCTCTTAGATATTTAACCATATCAACATCATATTTCACCAGTGTAATCTCAAGACCTTGTGTGATGATAAAAAACAACGACCTTGACTTTTCATTAAAGGGCGTGTCCGTGGCGGCCTCGCCAAGTATCGCTAAATGAATCGCATTTTTGACAGGCTAAACAAGCCCAAAAAGTCATAAAACGTTGCACACACGTCAGAAGTGGCGAAAATTTACATGTGGCATAGGCGCCAGAAGTGGGCGTGTAGAAATGGCTCGATAGCGCCACCTGCAAAATTTCAAAAGAACAGCCCCCCCACTGCGAAAAACATACAGATATGAAATTTGGTAGGATCATCTATCACCCCAAGACTTACAAAAAAGTATCTTAAAGCTAAGCTCTAAACCCCACAGGAAGTCGGCCATTTTGAATTTTTGCTGTGATTTCTGTGCAAATTTGGTCATTTCCAGGCTTCGTACTTTAACAAACTCCTCCTAGAGATTTTATCAGATCGTCATCATATTTGGCCAATCTCATCTAAAGGCCTTTGCGGTGTTAAATTGCAGAGCTTTTGACTTTTCGTTGGAGGGTGTGTCCGTGGTGGCCTGAGAAAGTTCAGCGTTTTAGCCATGAAACAGGAAGTTGTTATAATTAAGGCATACAATGTCCAATCTGCCCCACACTTCACATGTTTGATAAGAGTCTTGTCCTGAACACATTTCAATGCCAATATTCAGCTTCAGTCATAGCACCACCTAGAGGCAGCAGGAAATGCCATGTTTTACGCTGTGACTTACTGCTCTTAAAGATTTAATCAAACCATCATCATATTTGATCAGACTGATGTTAAGCCCTTTCCGGTGATAAATTGCGAAGATCTTGACTTTTCGTTGAAGTGCGTGTCAGTGGCAGCCTGGCAAAGTGTGATGAAACAGGAAGCTGTTGTAATTCAGGCATACATTGTCCGATCTGCCCCCAACTTCACACGTTTGATAAGGGTCCTGGCCTGAACAAGTCAATATAACAATAATCAGGTATAGTCATAGCGTCACCTGCTGCCCACAGCCGATGTGGCACATACATTTTCCTTTGAATATCCACCTATATTTACTCACTTTAATTCATATCCCCCTGGTTCACTGCTTTACTAATGCCATAGGGTGGCGGTGCACATTCGTGCGAGGGCCCTTCCATCGCTGCTTGCAGCTTTAATTTTTCTTCTTCTTCTTCTTCTTCTCCGAAATGGATCGCATTTTTGAGGGCCTAAACATACCCGAAAACTCATGAAAATTTGCACACGCGTCAGAAGTGGCGAAAATTTACATGTAGTATAGGCGTCAGAAGTGGGCGTGTAAAAATGGCTCGATAGCGCCACCTGCAAAATTTCAAGAGAACAGCCCCCCCACTACGAAAAACGTACAGATACAAAATTTGGTAGGATCATCTATCTTGACATTTCGTTAATGGGGCGTGTCGGTGGTGGCCTGTCAAAGTTTGATGTTTCGCCATGAGAAAGCTGTTGTAACTCAGGCATGCAATGTCCGACCTGTCACAGACATCATACGTTTGACAAGGGTCCTGGCCTCAACACATCAATGTTACAACGATCAATTACAATCATAGCACCACCTGCTGCACAAAAAGAGGTGTGGCACTTCAAAGTTCCTTTGAATATCCACCTATATTTACCCACTGAAATTTCAATCCCCCTGGTTTATTGCTTTACTAAGGCCATAGAGTGGCGGTGCACATGCGTGCGAGGGCCCTTCCATCACTGCTTGCAGATTTAATTAGGGCCCGAGCACCGAGGAGCAGGCCAGAATGGCCTGCACCGTGGGTGCAAAGCCCTATTGTTTTTGCTCCGTTTATTAGGGCGCGAGCACACCGGGGTGTGAGGACCCTATTGTTCTTCAAGGAGTTATTATTATTATTATTTTTTTTCTTTTTCTTCTCCGACTTCAGCGGGACTTTAGAGGGCCTAAACATACTCGAAAACTCATGAAGTTTGCACAGATGTCAAGAGTGATGAAAATTTACATGTGGTGTAGGCTTTAGAATTAGGCGTGGGAAAATGGCTCTATAGCGCCACCTACAAATTTTCAACGAAGCAGCCCTCGGACTGTGTTTGACGTACAATTACGAAATTCGGTACGCTTCTGTAGCATGACAAGACCTACAAAAAAGTCTCTTGGAGCGAAGCCGTAAACCAAACAGGAAGTCAGCTATTCGGAGTTATTTTTGTGATTTGGGCGCAGTTTTTGTCATTTCCAGGCGTCATACTTTAACTAACTCCTCCTACAGTTTTTGTCGGATCGTCTTCATATTTGGTGAGTGTCATCTTAAGGCCTTTGTGATGCTAAATTGCGAAGGATTTGACTTTACGTAAAAATTTGTGTCGGTTCTGGCCCGACAAAGTTTGATGTTTTCCAATGAAACAGGAAGTTGCTGGAACTCATGCATACAATGTCCGATCTGTCCCAAATTTCACATGATTGCTAAGAGTCCTGACCTGAACACATCTACATAACAATTTTCATTTATAGCCATAGCACCACCAGCTGGCAACCTGAAGGAACATGTTTTAGCGCCACTTTCAAATATTGAATGAAGCAGCCCTTGGACTGTGTTTAACTTACATGTACGAATTTCGGTATGCTCATGTATTATTACAAGCCCTACAAAAAAGTCTCTTGGAGCAACGCCCTAAACCAAACAGAAAGTCAGCTATTTTGAATTATTTCTCAGATTTTGGCTCAGTTTTTCTCATTTCCAGCAGTCATACTTTAACTAACTCCTCCTACAGTTTTCGTTGCATCATCATCATATTTGGCGAGTCTCATCTTAAGGCCTTTGTGATGCTAAATTGCGAAGGATTTGATTCTATATTAAAATTTGTGTCTGTTTCGGCCAGCCAAAGTTTGATGTTTCGCTATGAAACGGGTTGCTGGAACTCAGGCATACAGTGTCCGATCTGTCCCAAACTTCACATGATTGCTAAGAGTCCTGACCTGAACACATCTACATGTCAATAGTCACTTATGGTTATAGCGCCACCAGCTGGCAACAGGAAGTGACATGTTTACACTGATTATGCAATGTCCGATCTGTCCCTAACTTCACATAATTAATAAGAGTCCTGGACTGAACACATCTACATGTCAATAGTCACTTATGGTTATAGCGCCACCAGCTGGCATCAGGAAGTGACATGTTTACACTGATTATGCAATGTCTGATCTGTCCCAAACTTCACATGATTAATAAGAGTCCTGGACTGAACACATCTACATTTCAATAGTCACTTATGGTTATAGCGCCACCAGCTGGCAACAGGAAGTGACATGTTTACACTGAATATGCAATGTCCGATCTGTCCCAAACGTCACCTGATTAATAAGAGTCCTGACCTGAACACCTCTACCTCTCACTAGTCACTTATGGTTATAGCGCCACCAGCTGGCAACAGGAAGTGACATGTTTACAATGATTATGCAATGTCGGATTTGTCCCAAACTTCACATGATTGATAAGAGTCCTGACACATCTACGTGCCAATATTTACATGTAGTCACTCATACTCACACACACTCGCTCACTCTCTCGCTCACTCACTCTCTCTCTCTCATGCTATCTTACACGATGCTACCTCGCTGTCATTTGTAATTAGCAACAGGAAATGTGGCACATTATACTACACTTTTAAATGGTTCATCTATGTTTACATGCTTAAATGCCTATTTACTACTGTTCCCTTTAATTCTTATGCCACGGCGTGGCGGTGTCAGGTGTGTGAGGGCCCTTCCATCACTGCTTGCAGTTTTAATTATTATTCTTTTTCTTATTATTCTTTTTCTTCTCCGAAATGGATTGCATTTTTGAGAGGCTAAACATACGCGAAAACTCTTGAAAATTTGCACACGCGTCAGAAGTGGCGAAAATTTACATCTGGTATAGGCGTCAGAAGTGGGCGTGTAGACACCTTTGCCGTGATAAATTGCGAAGATCGTTGACTTTCGTTGTCCATGGCAGCCTGGCAAAGTGTGATATTTCGCCATGAAACAGGAAGCTGTTGTAATTCAGGCATACATTGTCCGATCTGCCCTATACTTTACACTTTTGATAAGGGTCACGGCCTGAACACATCAATATAACAACAATCAGTTACAGTCACAGCGCCACCTGCTGCACACAAGAGGTGTGGCACATCAAAGTTCCTTTAAATATCCACCTATATTTACCCACTTTAATTTAAATCCCCCTGGTTCAATGCTTTACTAAGGCCATAGGGTGGCGGTGCACATGCGTGCGAGGGCCCTTCCATCGCTGCTTGCAGCTTTAATTAGGGCCCGAGCACCGAGGAGCAGGCCAGAATGGCCTGCACCGAAAGGTGCGAAGCCCTATTGGTTTTGCTCGAATTAATTGTTTTTTTTTTTGTTTTTTTTTTCTTTTTTTTTGTTTTTTTTAACACTTTTGGGCATTTTGGGTGCCTTAACATACTCGAAAACTCTTGAAATTTGGCACAGACGTTAGAGTCGTCCGTCATTGCGAACGGGCAAAGGCTGGAACACGGGCGTGGCACAGGGGCTCTGTAGCGCCCCCTATAATGCAAAAAAAAACATTGGTGCACAGATTGGGCAAACATGTACGCACATGTACGAGAGTTGGTACGCATATAGATCTCATCGACCCGAACAACTTTCGCCCGCTAACATTTTAGCTCCACCCAACAGGAAGTCAGCCATTTTGGATTGTTTAAAAAATGCATGCAGTGAATTTTTAAATACTCCTTCTAGGGGATTCATGGGATTGACACCAAACGTGGTGACGTTGATGTCAAGACATTGGACTTGCTAAATTGCGAAGGGATTTTTGATATCTTGAACGGTTCTGCCATGGCGAGGCGACAAAGTCATGGCAAATTTAGAGAAACAGGAAGTGTCTAATATCTAAGCCAAAAAATGTTTTATTTGGATGCCATGTGGGGTGTTTGTTTGTCTGAAGATTCTGATCGCATCGATGTGCCTATTGTGACTCCCGGGTATAGCGCCACCACCAGGGACCAGGAAGTGTGTCAGTCATGAACTTTTGAATACTCCTTCTAGGGGATTCATGGGATTGACACCAAACGTGGTGATCATGATGTCAAGACATTGGACTTGCTAAATTGCGAAGGGATTTTTGATATCTCGAACGGTTCTCCCATGGCGAGGCGACAAATTCATGGCCAAATCAGAGAAACAGGAAGTGTCTAATATCTAAGGTAAAAAATGTCTTATTGTGATGACACACGGGCTGTTTGTTCGTCTGAAGATTCTGATTGCATCGATGTGCCTATTGTGAGTCTCAGGTATAGCGCCACCACCAGGCGCCAGGAAGTGTTGCAGTCACAAAGGTTGATTTTTTTGACAGTTCCATGTGATATTCTTTTAAATACTCCTCCTAGAATGTTTATGCGATTGACACCAAAAGTGGTCAACATGATGCTGAGACACTGTAGATGCTAAATTGCGAAGGAATTTTTGACATCTCAAACGCTGTTGCCATGGCAACACTTTGAACTTTACTTTAATTTCAGACATATTTAAGGCTCTTGGCGTGCTTAGATTAACTTTAAATTTGGCACACACATCAGAGTTGTCGGCTGTTAAGTGTTGACAAAAACGTCAGATAAAGGCGTGTCTATTTAGTGGCTCACTAGTGCCCCTGTTTGTCTAAAATGTGGGGTTTCTTTTACCTACAGTACCTAAATTGGTCAGTAGCAAAATGAAATAGTCCACTGATATTTACCCGCTTGATGCACGTGCCCACTTTGCGTCGTTTTCTCGGAGGCACCGTGTAGCGGTAAAAAAACGTGCGAGGGCCCGCCATCGCTGCTTGCAGCTATATTTATTATTATTTTCCGAAATGAATCGCATTTTTGAAGGCCTAAACATGCTCAAAAACTCATGAAATTTTGCATGCGCGTCAGAAGTGGTGAAAATTTACATGTGGTATAGGCCTCAGAAGTGGGCGTGTAGAAATGGCTCGATAGCGCCACCTGCAAAATTTCAAGAGAACAGCCCCCCGCTACGAAAAACATACAGATACGAAATTTAGTAGGATCATCTACCACCCCAAGACCTACAAAAAGTCTCTTGGAGCTAAGCTCTAAACCCCACAGGAAGTCAGCCATTTTGAATTTTCTCTGTCATTTTTTGACATTTCCAAACGTCGTACTTTAACGAACTCCTCCCAGAGATTTAATCCGATCATCATCATATTTGGTCAGTATCATCTAAAGGCCTTTGCGATGTTAAATTGCGGAGCTTTTGACTTTTTGTTGGAGGGTGTGTCCGTGGCAGCCTGACAAATTTCAGCGTTTTCGCCATGAAACAGGAAGTTTTTCTAACTCAGGCATACAATGTCCAATCTGCCCCACGCTTCACACGTTAGTTAAGGGTCTTGACCTGAACACATTTCAATTCCAATATTCAGCTTCAGTCATAGCGCCACCTAGAGGTAGGAGAAAATACCATGTTTTACGCAGGGATTTCCTGCTCTTAGAGTTTTAATCAAATCATCATCATATCTGGTCAGACTGATGTTAAGCCCGTTGCGATGATAAATTGTGAAGATCTTGACTTTTCGTTGAAGGGCGTGTCTGTGGCGGCCTGGCAAAGTATGATGTTTCACCATGAAAAAGGAAGCTGTTGTAATTCAGGCATACATTGTCCAATCTGCCCCCGACATAACACGTTTGATTAGGTTCCCGGCCTGAACACATCAACATGGCATAATTCAGTAACAGTCATAGCGCCACCTAGAGGCAGCAGGAAATGCCATGTTTAATGCTGTGACTTACTGCTCTTAGAGATTTAACCATATCAACATCATATTTCATCAGTCTAATCTCAAGACCTTGTGTGATGATAAATAGCGAAGACCTTGACTTTTCGTTAAAGGGCGTGTCCGTTGCGGTCTCGCAAAGTATCGCTAAATGAATCGCATTTTTGACAGCCTAAACGAGCTCAAAAAGTCATGAAATGTTGCACACGTGTCAAAGGTGACAAATATTTTCATGTGATATAGGCTTCAGAACTTGGGGTGTTAAAATGGCTCTATAGCGCCACCTACCAAAATTCAATAGAGCAGCCCCCCGCTACGTTAGTTGTACAGATACGAAATGCGGTAAGATCATGTATCACCCCAAGACCTACAAAAAAGTCTCTTGGAGCAAAGCTCTTAACCCCACAGGAAGTCAGCCATTTTGAATTTTCTCTGTAATTTGAGTGCAAATTTAGCCATTTCTTGCCTTCGTATTTTAACAAACTCCTCCTATAAATTTAATCAGATAATCATCATATTTGGTGTGTGTCATCTAAAGGGCTTTGCAATGCTAAATTGCGGAGATCTTGACATTTCAATGGAGGGTGTGTCCGTGGCGGCTTGCCAAATTTCTGTGTTTCTCAAAGAAACAGGCATTTGTTCTAACTCAGGTTTAGGCTCTGTTTACACGTACATGGTTATTTTTAAAAACTGAGAGATTTACCTTTGTTTGTGGCCCTCGTTTACACGCAAACGGAGAACTCGCCTCTGAAACCGATTGTTTCTAAAAACTCCGGCCAGAGTGGAGATCTTGAAAACCTTTGGTTGCACGATTGCATGTAAACTGAGACAAACGGATGTTTAAGCAGGCAACGTCACAGAGTATGCGCCAGAGCTCGCACCTACGTCAATAGTGCGATCTATGTTTACATGTGGCTGCTACTCTGAACGCTTCCAAGATCACATTTATGTTCGTGCAAACTCGTTTCGTGTGTTTGTATTTGCAAACTTCAGCTGCTCCATTAGGTCGAGGAGCAGACACGAGTGCTCGGAGGTCAGCAATTTTACGCGTGTTTGACTTCATGTGGCGCTGCAAGAACCGACGGACGGATGATGTCAAAGTACCGCGAGACCGATTCGAAATTAGACCTCTACGTGTGATTCCTCAACTCGCTCTCGCGGTACGTTGACGTCATCAATCACCTACTGCAACAACTCCTCCCTCCAACATGAAGAACTAGTTCACGTCACCACCAGCGCTGCCGGTGATTGGCTTACGTGGGCTTGAGCGTCTCTTGACGGCAAATATGCACTGGTACGTGTAAATAAACACTTTTCTGAAAACTATCGTGTGTGCACGATATTATTTTTGAAACCAGAGAGGTTGAAATGTCCGTTTATGAAAATAGCCGTCCACGTGTAAACATAGCCTTAAAATGTCCAATCTGACCCACACTTCACATGTTTGATAAGTGTCCTGTCCTGAACACATCAACATGACAATATTCAGTAAAAGTTATAGCGCCACCTGCTGGAAGCAGAAAGTGACATGTTTTACACTGTGATTTACTGCTCATCTAAATGTATTCAGATCATCATCATATTTGGTCAGTCTGAACTTGGGGACTTCACAATGATAAATTGTGAAGATCTTGACATTTCGTTAAAGGGGCGTGTCCGTGTTGGCCTGTCAAAGTTTGATGTTTCGCCATGAGAAAGCTGTTGTAACTCAGGCATGCAATGTCCGACCTGTCACAGACATCATACGTTTGACAAGGGTCCTGGCCTCAACACATCAATGTTACAACGATCAATTACAATCATAGCGCCACCTGCTGCATAAAGGAGTAGTGGCGCTTCAAAGTTCCTTTGAATATCCACCTATATTTATCCATGGAAATTTCAATCCCCCTGGTTTATTGCTTTACTAAGGCCATAGAGTGGAAATGTGTAATTCAGGAAATGTGTAATTCATGAACTTTTAAATACTTCTCCTAGGCAATTCATACGATTGACACCAAACGTGGTGAACATGATGCTGAGACATTGGACTTGCTAAATTGCGAAGGAATTTTTGATATCTCGAACGGTGTTGCCATGGCGAGGCGACAAATTCATGGCGAAATCAGAGAAAAAGGAAGTGTTTAATATCTAAAGCAAAAAATGTAATATTGGGATGAAACGCAGTGTGTATGTTCGGCCAAGGCTTCCAATCGCATCGATGTGCCTATTGTGAGTCTCGGGTATTGCGCCACCAACAGGCGCCAGGAAGTGTGTCAGTCACAAAGGTGGATTTTTTTGACAGTTCCATCCGATGTTCTTTTAAATACTCCTCCTAGGATTTTCATGCGATTGACACCAAAAGTGGTCAACATGATGCTGAGACATTGTAGATGATAAATTGCGAAGGGATTTTTGATCTCTCGAACGCTGTTCCCATGGCAACGCGTCAAACTTTACTTTTATTTCAGGCATGTTTGAGGCTCTTGGCGTGCTTAGATTAACTTTAAATTTGGCACACACATCAGAGTTGTCAGCTGTTATGTTTTGGCAAAAGCGTCAGATAAAGGCTTGTCTATTTAGTGGCTCACTAGCGCCCCCGTTTGTCTAAAATGTGGGGTTTCTTTTACCTACAGTACCTAAATGGGTCAGTAACAACATGAAATAGTCCACTGATATTTACCCACTTGATGCACATGCCCACCGTGCATCGTTTTCTCGGAGGCACCGTGTAGCGGTAAAAAAACGTGCAAGGGCCCGCCATCGCTGCTTGCAGCTATATTTAAAATTAAGATACAATTGATACAAAACGAAATTCACTTTAAAGAAATGCTTTCTACAAAACTTAATTAAGTGGTAAAAATCATGTCTGAGGATTTACAAAAACAAAACTTAATCTGCACTTTACTGTTAGCCTAAAAGAAGTAAATGTTAATCATTTGAAACACAATCAGGAGAGACTTTAATTTTAATTATTTTATTGCTGTATTTTATTTACTATTTGAATGAAAGAATTTACAAAAAAATAGACTGTAACATTTACTTTTCGCAAACCTTGCGCTAAATGTTTTTTATTGGTTTATTAAAGGAATAGTCTACTCTTTTGCCATATTAACCTATGTTATTACCTCAACCTAGACGAATTAATACATTCCTATCTTTTTTCAATGCGTGCACTGTACAGCGCATTGTGAATGTGTTAGCATTTAGCCTAGCCCCATTAATTCCTATGGTACCAAAAAAAAGTTTTATTTTGTGGCACCATACTAACTGGTATAACTCCTCATGTAACAGTCTAAGTGTTTGGTGGCTTCCCTGTTTGGTACCATAGGAATGAATGGGGCTAGGCTAAATGCTAACACATTCACGACGCACTGTACAGTGCACACATTGAAAAAAGATAGATATGTATTAATTTGTCTAAGTTGAGGTAATAACACAGTTTAATATGGCAAACGGGTAGACTATTCCTTTAAGTACAAACAGGCGAGTTATGGAAAAACTGAGTGTGAGGGATTTGTTCACTTCACACAAAAAGGTCTTTGAAAGAGATGACTACCTGTAGTAGCATTTAGTCCACTGTCTATAATAGCCTAATATAGAGATCACTTTTTTTAACCGACAACGGACAGCCTTGACCGGTTAACTTTGATACGGTCAACCATCGGTCAAACGGTCATGGGTTAACATCCCTAGTCAGTATTTTGGTCAGTTTGGGAATTTATTTTAGGGAATAAAGTCTTTCACCGTCAAGCTTTATTATTTTAAACATGTGTTTATGTATGTGTGTGTGTATTTATATTTCTCTGTTTATTAAACCAGAGCGGAGATGATGTGATGAGGCAGACCAGAGGGATACATGGGGACACTGTCTCCCCTTGTACGGGCAGAAGTTCTCCCAAATGGCCCTTCAGATGTTCTGACTGACTTTGGAGTGCTTTTGGACTGTTTTATGCCCTCTGTTTAGAGAAGACTTAATTCTGTATGTTCAGTCTGTGTGATAAGTAAATAAAGCTTTTGTTTTTATGTGACTGAAGTTAATTATTTTGTTAACAACACCACTTAAATTTTAATTGACAGAGTCTTTGCTGTAAGTTTTTAAAGATTCAACTGATTAAAACATTTTAGTTGAATGAACTATAAAGCTAGTTGAGCAAACATACTTTTTTATATTTGAGTCAAGTTTGAGCCAACTAAAAAAACAACATCCAGGTAACACTTTGGAGACTTTGAAGGTAACATTTCTGTGGAACTAGTTACTAAAAAATTATTCATTGAGCCAACAATTTATTTTTTACAGTGTACAATGCAGTCACAAAATTCTGGTCTCTTAAAATGTTGCAGGGTTAATTTTTCAACGTATTTGTGCAATTTGCTTGTTGGTAATAACCATTTAACCTCTTGAAAAGCACCCCCATTCTGGCCCAAAACCATGAAAATTCCTACTTTCACTAAAAGGGCTGTTTTTACTAAACCATTTATAGTATAAGAATAACTGTGGTATCATTAGATAGAAGACACTTTGGGCTTCGTTTTCCAAAATTTCAAAATAATTTTAAGATAAAAATGTAAAAAGTTAGAGAGGCTGGAGTACATTGTAATAAATTTTTTTTGCATAACATCTTTTTTAACACTAAAAATCTTAATGATAAATATATGTGTGAAACCTAGAAATGCAATGATGCCAAAGCCACAAGTCTAAAGAAGTTATATTTCACGTTTGAAGTTAATAGACAAAAATGAGGTTCTTGTAAGAGTTTTTGTAAGACTAGTGCCTTTTCTAAGTGCCAGTCAGCCACAAAATAAAAGTCTTTTGTTTACATGCATACACGTTCGTTCTTTTTATTGTTTATCCTTATATAAGCGTATAAAATGCCGTATCCACACCAGGAAATAAAGCTTCACACAAAGATCATTGAATTCGTTATTTAATTGGCTACAAGTTCTGTCTATCAATTGCTCTAGCATCATCGCGTTCCTTATACCAGCACAAAGGTAAGGAGTCAGTTTATATTATGCATGTTGTCATCTGGACTTCTTTAACAAAATACTATATTTATGATGCTAGAGCAATTGTATCTCAAAACGGACACCATACACTGATGCTAAACTCTTAGACCTTTTAAACGATGTATAGTAGTGTTATTATTATTGTTGTTTGTACACAGTAGGCTATATATATATATATATATATATATATATATATATATATATATATATATATATATATATATATATATATATATATATATATATATATATATATATATATATATATATATATATATATATATATATATATTGTTAGCAGCATTAAAAAAAACTGAGGTCTTTCCGTCCCCAAGCTAGGGCGTGTCGAGAGGTTAAACTGTTACCCATTTTATGTTGTTGGTATCACAAAACGGAATAATACGAAAAAGTACAGTGGTTTGCAATGATTCTCCTTTCCCCCACAACGCACTGCATTACGTCACGTTGGGGAGAGAATTTACCAAACCCGCATTGAGAGCATTGAGAGTGACTAGAAAGACGAGTACAGTACTGTATTCAGAAGGTGCAGATTATGGATAAATACATAGATATAGCTAGACTAGATAGCCAGATAGATAGATAGAATGGGTGTATGCTATCTTCAGCACAAATGCCTCAAATCCTGGAAGCTGAGTGAGGCACGATACATTTGGTCGCGGGGTACTCGACCAACGTCCAAACGCACTCACTTCCGAAATGAGATAAGACGTGGTCCGTCATGTCTGGAGGATAGCCAGTTGATAAAATGTATGTCCGTGAGAACTGGAAGTGGACTTATGTTTTGGGGTTATTTAAGCCTGTTATTGTATTAGTTTTGTTGTTTGAGCAACCTGCTAGCTAGGTTTCACGTGCCTGTTGATTAGATATAATTGTTGAGAACTCTTGCTCACTTTATTTATGTGCATTATTTACATGTTACAGTAGTTACACTCCTTTAAGATAATTTAATTAATAGTGGGAAATAATCAGTTTTTACAATCTATCATCGTTCGCCAGACGTTCTACAACATCTGCTTCAGTTTGTGTTTATTAACCCTTTAGTTTCACTTCATCACGCAGCTATTCCCCTTAGAGGTAAAAACATTTCACCTCTTGAAAAGCACCCCCACTCTGGCCCAAACCATGAAAAGACATACTTTTCACTAAACCATTTAGAATATAAGCATATCTGTGGTATCATTAGAAAGAAGACACTTTGAGCTTCAATTTACAGGTTTCAAAATTATTTTAAGATAAAAATTAAAAAAGTTAGAGAGGCATAACATCTTTTTTAATACTAATGATAAATATGTGTGTGAAACCTAGAAATGCAATGATGCCAAAGCCACAGGTCTGAAGAAGTTATGCTTCACGTTTGAGGTCAATAGGCCCAAAAATGAAGTTCTACTTAACAGTTTTTGTAAGACTAGTGCCTTTTTTAAGTGCCAGTCAGCCAAGTATTTTGTTTACATGCATACACGTTCGTTCATATTATTATTTATTCTTATGTAAGCATATAAAACGCACTTTCCACACCAGGAAATGAAACGTCACACAAAGATCGTTGGATTCGTTATCTAATTGGCTACACGTTCTGTCTATCAATATTTTACATGAAGTCATTGGCAGAGATGTCTAGTAACGAAGTAGAACTACTTCACTACTGTACTTAAGTACTAAAAGACAGTATCTGTACTCTACTGAAGTATTATTTTTTTCTCCTACTTCCACTTTTACTTCAGTACTTATTTTCAATGAGTTTAATACTTTTACTCCAATACATTTTTTATGTGCTGCATAGTTACTCGTTACACTCAAATGTTACGAATCATTCCAAACCCACATTATCACTGCCGGAGCGGTAATACACATTAGAAACATACACAGATTGTTGTCTAAACCAATCGGAGAAAGTGAAGGGCGGACCCCTCCCTCCCTCTCACTCACAAATATGACAATGTGAAGCGAAGAGAGAACCAAAGTGCGCGAGAAAGACCGAGAGAGAGAGAGAGAGAGAATGCACAAGAAAGGGCGAGTGTGCGCGAAAGAAGGAAACCTAAATTCAACGAAACACCTTTTACCTTTACCTATTACCATTATATCCACTAATATTTCATTAATTCTGAATTCTCTATCGCCATATCAGTTAAATTAATCTGAACATTCCTGTCCTTGTACTCCTGCTACAGCCAAAGGAATTGTGAGTGTCCTTTAGCTTAAACATTTGAAATAATATAAACAATATTATATTCAAACTATTGTCTGTTTTCTTTAATAACTACATTACACAATACTTGTACTTTTACTTTCAGTACTTGAGTAGTATAAAATAAACTACTTGCAATACTTAAGTACAAAACATGTTTAATACTTTAGTACTTCCACTTAAGTGCTGTGCTTAAAGAGCACTTCAACTTCTACTCAAGTCACTTTTTTGATAGAGCACTTGTACTTTTACTTAAGTCTGGGTCCCTAGTACTTTATACATCTCTGGTCATTGGAGGAACGAGCGAGTCAGATGACGTCACGATATTTGACAGCGCTGTTTGGATATTATGTATTATACTCCCGCCTACTTTTAAAAATAAAGTTTGAACGTGGGTTTGAACGCGAGTGTAATCTCATATATACAAGTGTAACAATGTAAACAGTCCTCAGATTGTATATTATATTCTATTAAAAGACGTGCATGCGAAATCTGATGTAAACAATGGACAATATATCTATATTTCACGAATTATACACATTTGTGGACAAAAATGGTCATTGGATGTACTTTGTTGGAGAGTTTTTATGGGTTATTCACACATCTGAAACAGACTGGATTCGATTCCCGATCGTTATATTAACACAAAGGTAAGGAGTCCTGTTTATATTTTGCATGTTGTCATCTGGACTTCTGTATACTGTATACTGTCTACTTTATGATGCTAGAGCATCTTTATCTCAAAACAGAGACCATACACTGGTGCTAAACCCGTAGACCTTTTAAATGATGTATAGTAATGTTAATATTATTAATGTTTGTAGACAGGAGGCTATATAGATATTGTTAGCAGCGTTAAAAAAAACTGATGTCTTTCTGCCCCCGAGCTAGTGCGCGTCGAGAGGTTAATTCATTAATAATCTAGTATGTGTTCATTTTCTGCCATAGTTTCTTCAAAATTAAGTTTTATTTGAGTGTTTTAAATTAAAATATTTTAATTTTCATCACGACGCATACGCCCCGCCTCTTTGATTGCCACGCCCTCCGCCCCAACCACAAGCCCAACTCTACCACCTTAATTAACACATTTTCTGCGGGAAACCCTGCATATCTTGAGTGATTTGTGTACCCAGTAATCGACAGTGGTGGTTAACCTGCAACTAGGGTTGGGCGATGTCCCCTAAATTGGCAGTTGATGATGGTTACGTAAACCACTGCGATGGAAGATGATATTGTTAGGCAGAGGGGTATTTAAATTTTTCGTTATTATTTGTTATTATATAATTATTATTCGTTATTTTACTTCATTACTTCCACTTAAGAAGAGTTGTGCACTTTTTATTTTAATATATATTTTTACATAAATACTTTTTTGTACTTAAAAGCTATAATTTCGTTGTTTTACTAAGCCAACCAATGACTCTTCCCTATAGGATGCACATAAGGGCAAAAAGTAGCTTTATTTCACTTAAGAAGAGTTGTGCACTTTTTTAAAATATCTCTTTACATAAATATTTTTTTCTTCTATTTAAAATGTATAATTCGTTATTGTACTAACTAAATGACTCCTCCGTGCTTTCCAATAGGTTGCACGTAAATATCTGTGCATATGTGCCACCAGTACTCCATCAGAGCGGGTCTTCAGCACTGCGGGGAGCAGCCAGCATTTCAAACCACAGCTTATTAAAACTAGACAAAGTGAACAAGTTGGTATTTCTGGCCAGAAACATCGAAATTTAAACATGGTCTGTGTTGTTCCCGTTTTCTTGTTCTTGACATTCGCTGAATTCTGGGTTTATATTTTAATCTGCCGCTTTAGTGTAGTATAGGGCGATTTATAGTCGTGCGTAAGTTCTACGGCGTAGGCTATCCATAGCCTGTGCGTAGCTCTGCGTAGCCTGACGTGCACCTTGCAAAAATTTTAACAGCACGTCAAATCTACGCGGACCGCAAGCACTGTGATTGGTCCACCAGAACCCCTCCCGGCAGGTAAAAAACTGCGTTATAGGTATTTCCATTTGTGACGGTGAAAACAAAGATGAGCCAAGTTGAGGAGTGATTTAACTCAAACTGCATCAAAGGTCGCTGTTTATTTACTTCCATCATTGCTGGTCTTCTCAAATTATACACAACAAGTTGCTGTTTCTGTGCTTCTTCGTTTGTTTGTTTATTGTTTATTGACTTTATCAGCATCGTTACAGGTACCCAAAGACGTTTGTCATAAGGGAACACCGAATTATTTTGCTGTTACAATGAAATGTCAAAGCATATTTACTCAAGTTAAAATACAAGATTAAAAGAAAAGGAAGAATAAAATCCTTAATAAAGGTATACAAAGTCGATTTAAAATCCATAATCATTTAAAAGTCTACACATATATGGAATAGGTGATCTCCTGAATTGTTCCGTTCGGCATCTGGGGGTTGTCAGTTTAGAAGAGTTCCTCATCTGGCGTCCAGTCAGCTGCTCCCTGAGTGGTGGTAGCCAATCTCTAAAGCTAGACTTATATAGCTTCCTAGCAAAATCAAGGCACAATTGGTCTCGTCTCTCTGCTAGTGTACACAATCCAAGAAAGGAGAGGGCATCAGAATATCCTTCGTACCTTCGTCCCAGTATGATTTTACAAACTCGTTTTTGCACTCTTTCTAACCTTTTGATTTGATCAGTGGTCAAGGAATTATGCCAAACTGGGACTGCATACTCTAACACTAGACGTACATACCCAGTATAGATGGTAACCAGTTCTTCATTATGAACTCCAAATTTCTTTAGCCGGCGAAAAGCAAAAAGCTTTCTATTAGCTGAGGACAACATGTGGTCCACTTGACCGTCCCATTTTAAGTCATTCTGAATGGTTACTCCTAAGATCTTAACAGAGTCACAGATGTTTAGAATATTCTGATCTATAGAAAGTGGTGGCCAAGTTGGCAAATGTTTCATACGGGAGACATGTAAGACATTACATTTTTTTGAGTTGAGTTTCATTTTATGGTCCTCAACCCAGATGCCAAGGTCATTTAATGTATGCTGGAGAGTACAGGGCTGATGAACTGTCCACCTTTGGGCCATAGTCATGTCATCCACATATTTCCAGTGGTTAATTTGATCTTGAAGAGCATTGTTAATCAGTGCTAAGAAGATTATGGGTCCCAATATGGTTCCTTGGGCAACTCCAAATGAAGGATACTCCCAATCAGATAAATATCCATGGTAACGCACTCTTTGACAGCGATTAGACATAAAATTACTGATCCATGGAATTAGACTAGGTCTCGCTCCAAGATCCAGGAGGCACTTCACTGCTACTGTACGCCCTACAGCATCGAAAGCTTTGGCAAAATCAGCTGTAACTAATGTGCACACTGAACCTGGTTCTTCACAAGCCTTATACACAAAATCCATCAGGCTAACCAAAGTGTGTGTTGTGGAATGGTTATGTCGACTACCAAACTGCATAGGATCTAGGTTTGGTGTGATATCATTCACGATCCATTGCTCAATAAATTTTTCACAAATTTTTGACAGTTGATATGTTAATGAGATTGGTCTTAGTTCCTCAATATTCGGAGGAGAAGATTTTGGTATGGGAACAACAATGGCCTCTTTCCATTGTGTGGGAACCACACCTTCTACAAGGGAGCTGTTAATAATGTCACAAATAGGATTGCTGATTTCGCATGCAAACTCCTTCAATATTCTTGGGGGAATCATGTCAGTGCCAGGGGATTTGTGACAGTTAAGGGAAGATAATTTTCTGTACACTTCCCATTCTGGAATGGTGGGCAAGGGTGGAGATGGAAGATAAGAAGGTTGGTCTGCATACTTAAGAGGCGGGAGAGATTGAGACACCTTGACCAACTTTGTGTTAATCACATTAGGAGTTGTTACAAAATCTTGGGGGTTAATTCCCGGGACTTGAATTCAATCCACCTTTTTCACAGATCCGCACATTGATTTGATTTTCCTGTGCCAAGCCCTCGGACTCCCTTTGATTGTACCTTCTACCCTTGATTTATAGTAGAGTTTTTTGCAGCACTTATTTCCTTTTGGACTTTGTTCCTGTAGAATTTTGATAAAGCGCTTGATTTCCCAGTCTTGAAAGCTTTTTGTCTCAGGCAGATTAAATGCTTAATTTTTGGAGTAATCCATGGTTTATCCGAGGGATACATTTTTACTGTCTTCGTAGGAAAATGACGGTCAATTTCAGGCATGATGGTACTATAAAAAGCATTAGCCTTTTCATTGGTACCTGTAGCTTCATTTACCTGCTGCCATGATTGAGTAGTAATCCATCAACCAAACTCATTCAAACTAGACCCATGCGTAGGTCGTATTACCTGCTCAATGCACTGAGGTGGTCTTACATGTACCTTAGGACTCCACAAAACACAATTATGATCTGATTAGCTGACAGGGGGGATGATTTCCGGTTTCTTGTACACTGATTTCATATTAGTGATAATCATATCAAGTATTGCATCACCTCTAGTGTTATTCTGGACAACCTGGCAAAATGTATTATCCAAACAGATGTCCTGGAATCTGAGATGATTAAAATCTCCAAGTATAATGAGACCAATATCAGGGTACTTTTTACAAAGCAGGTCAGATGATGTTATTAAATGGTCAATGAGTTCTTCTTGATATGGTGATTGAGGTGGTGAATACACTACGCACACAGCAATAGCAGATATGTGTCGTGGGAGCCTCGATGGTCTCACCTTTACCCACAGACATTCAAGGTGGTCGGGAACACTAATACAGGTTAAAGGGTAAGATGGGACACTTTCTTTGATGTACAATGCAACTCCTCCTCCTCGACGTGCGGTTCTACATTTAGAATATAAAGTGTATCCATCAATACCCAATAAATCCTCAGGCATGTGGGGGGTGAACCAGGTCTCAGAAATTGCAGCTATGTGAACGTCATTTTCCATCAAAATAGCTTGAAACTCATCAATCTTATTTACAAGAGATCTAGGGTTCGTCATTAAAAGAGTTGGAAGCATAGCATAATTAGTTGACTTTTTATGCTCTACTCTGACTTTTATCAAACTGGATTTGAGTGCATCTCTTTTTCTCAATCCAATCAAGCGTGATGTTTTGTAATCAAATCTTCTACCAACAATGGTCTTAATTTTGTGCAAAGTCTTCTTACCCCCTCTGCATCCTCTTTTCCTGACTGGTGTCTGTGCAAGTCCTTCGTTATATAAGAGCTTTCTTAGTTGAGGGCTTGGTGGGGGAGCTGATTGCTTAAGGCCTTTCAGGAAATCCATGGAATACTTAAATATGGGTTTCTTTTCTTCCATTTTTTTAAAGGATGTTTCAAACTATTCCAGTTAAGTACGTAGGAAAACTAAGTTTCAGAAGCTCAAACGGATGGTTATCCTAAAAAAAGATTCTTATCAGATTGCAGGGAGCACATCTTGCTACCCAAACACATGAGGCAGCCATCTTGGGCGCCAGGTTGATTTTTTATAGGTATCTCCCGAGACACTACAATAGGCTACTAATCAGTGCTTTAAGTGGCCCAAAAGAGGTGCCGGTACTCTATTTTTTTTTTTTTTTTGCTGATTCGACTCCTCCTATATTAAAGGGGTTTTATATTCAGCAGTCAACAGACGATCTTGTAAAAAATAATAAATAATTTTATAAGTTTTTGGATTTGCTTGAACTAGAAATAGCAACTGAACATAAATAAAATGTGCAAAAGGATTGTGAAACAATACCATTACAAAGAGCTACTGTAGAAAGAGCTATTGAACATAAATAAAATGTGCAAAAGGTAAATATGTGAGTAAAATTTTCAGCATGGTTAATGCTAAAACTTGTTGTTCAGATAGAAAGAGCTTGAAAAAAACTTTAAAATGACACCAATACCATGCCTATGGGTTCAAGAATAACAAAATACTGGCCATTTGAAACTAGAAAGTCATCACTTTATTTTGTCCCATTGTTTTCCATTTTGCAGGTGGTAAACTACTGTGCACGTCGTTCAAATTCATTGAAATCAAGAATGTTTTTACTCTGCACATCACCTGAGGAAATCTGAAGTTGTGTCGAGGGGAACCAAACTGACAGCCGCGACAGCAGAGATTGTCACGTACCTACAAAAGGGTATTGGAAAAAGCTTGCATCTGACCTGCAGCTATCATTCTGGCTTGGTGGGATGTCAGGCAGCGAGTCCTCTGACACCAACTGACAGCAGCAAAAGCGACACATGCGCTTTTAACTTGTATATGCAAGGGTGTATGGGTAATGTAGTCTCTGTTCTAGGTGAGACGAATTAAGAAGCGTACATTGTGAAGGGCGCTCTGAAAAGCGGCAGCGCAGCCAAAGGATTAAATGAAACCTCTGATTTTTAAACAGATGTGCAAATGAGCGTTCCGGTACTATACTAGATATGTGTTTCAGTATGAGAAACACATTTAAAAATAACAAAAACAGTGTATTTACATATCTTAAGTAAAATAAATTGAAATATAAAATGTTAAAACTATAATTAGCATTTGTTTTAAAGATTGCTTTATATACCTGAGATCAGTGCATGTACCGCTACTCTTTAATGTGAACAATTCTAATTACATTGTTTTTATTGTTTGTATATATTATAACGATTTTATACATCATTATATAAAAAATTTATACCATGATTATATTTTTACATAAATGTACCTGAGAGCAGGGCATGTATTATCAGTCTTCAATGTTAATGGCTGATCCATAGACTGGTCACTCTTCATAGACACACAGCTGAACTCTGGATCTGATCTCTTCTGATCACCTGAACTATAACACAGGGATGAGATTAAAAAAATACTTGTTTTCTCTTTTCTATTTTTTTTCTAAAAATGTCTATCCTTCTATATAAATGTTTAATAAAGTTTTGTAAGTATCTGTACCCTGGAGAAAAATCTCCATCTGTTGATGTTTTTGTTTGATCCATGATGTAGCTGCAGAAGTAAATCTGATCAATCTGATCTCCACAACTGATACTGAATGAAAATAATATTCAGACACAAACTTAAAATCAAAGTGAATAAACAGACATTATAATTCACATGAATGAATCCTGAGTGTTGAAGAAACACAACTACATAAGAATCAAACAAACGTAAATTAATAAATAAGTCGCAATGAAATAAATTGAAACACTGTAATTTGTTTTGGAATATTTTTTTTTTTACAAATGACTTATTTGTCAGCTTCATTCTTTTTTAAAAATGCATGTGCTCTCATAAGCTGTGTCCCAATTCAAGGGCTGCAACCTTATGAGCATTCGACCTTAAAAGGTGAGCACTCGGTCTTTCAAGGTGGAAGCCTCAGAAGTTCGCGAAGAGAACTGAAATGAGACGGTCTAACCTTCGCAGGACCCATAATTAGCGTCACCTGCTGCACGCGCCCACCTGCACGTTTCTGACTTATTAAAATAAATATGACATCAGAAAAATCATTAATTTATTTTAGAAATATGACACGTTGATGTATATTAAACTATTCAACAGTTTACCAAATTAATCAACCTTATAAATATACGCAACATAAAAAGAATATTATTAACACAAAACATAACTTATAATACTAAAACAGTGACAAGAAAAAATTTTTCTGATAAATACACTTTTATTTAATAAAGGTTTTAATTGTTTATTTTAGAATATCCACCCATTATATGCAGCCGTTGCAGACGCGCAATGACTCTTGGGATATCCTCGGCTGTTAAGGATCCATTCGTTCTATCCTTAACAGCGTGGAGAAATGAGGACGCATTTTGAGGCTTCATTCTAAGCATCCTTTGAATTGGGACAGCCTTACTGGCCTTAAGTCACGCTGCTGTGACGCAATCGTTCTTAAAATACGTCCTTAGAAGGTCGCAGCCTTTGAATTGCAGCCCTTGAATTGGGACACAGCTTGCATGTGGCGCAGAGAGTATGGTTTGCCCATAGCAGGTAAAACCAGCCTCTTCGCGCCACCTAGAGAACGGGAGAGTAAAGAGCCCACTTTATATATGGTCAAGGTTCTGTATGGACGCTAATAATGTTGTAAATAACGTTCAACATCCTGCAAAAAATTACCGATTTACTTCACAAGCAGCCAAAATGTCACCAGGAGTCATGGAGATTACTTTTGTATTGGATATATCTGCTTTTTGAGCTCTCAAAGGGACGGATCTTCTGCCTTACATTATATGAATCACAGATGGGTTTTTTTGCTAAATATCTTCTTTATTGCTTCACTGAAGATAAAAGGTGAGTAAATAAGCAGCTAATTTTTATATCCCTTTTATTATACACTTAACATTATATTAATCGTCCACTTTTGATGTTTAAACTCTATATATCCCACTTACTGGGCTGCACGCGATTCTATGCGTTATGTAATATGTTCTGTGGCGTCTATGAAGTTAATATATTATCACATTAACCTTATGGAGCAATTCTGCTTCGTAGTTTGCAGTCATTTTCAATCACTGTAATGTTATCTTAACACAGAGAGCAACGAATCACGTTACAGACAACTGGTTGTCCAGTTCGATTCCGTTCACACGGCACAGCTTCTCTGTAAATACGGTTGTGAAACCCGAAAAGTTACGGGTGTGAGGTCGGTTATAGAATGCGGTTGTCAAACCGGTAAATAACCAACTGTGTGTGAACGGAACCGTCACATACGAGTTTGACAACCGTATTATGGTACCGCAGGGCTCGACATTAAGGCTTGTCCGCTTGTCCGGGACAAGTGAATTTTTTGTAGGACAAGTAAGAGAAAATTAGTTGTCCGACTGGACAAGTAAAATTTCAATCAATGTTACTTCACGTTATGTGCCGTTAACGACAGAGCAGAACGCGCAGCGCAAACACATAACGGAATATTGAACAGAGAGCGCGGCACGCCGACACACACGTTTACATGTACTGTTATTGTTACTAAACAAGCTGTGCGCGCATTAAACCTGATCGCCGAACACGGAGGGGCGGGAGTCGCGGAGAGTGATGTTTCTTCAGGCTCCGGCGTGAATATAAAGGACTTCACTGTGTGTCAAAAAAGCCGATTTAAGTCCGTATTTTTTCTCTTCTAACGTTCGGTAAAACACATAATAGGCTTAAAACCTTGTTTAAGAATCTGTTTTATAACGAGAATCTCTCTTTCAGCGCGTCTATGTGTGTGTGCGCGCTGCGCGACAGCTGATTTGAATCTGACAGAGTTCGTCACTGTACATTAAAAATCCGACACGAACATTACAGCGTAAATGCTAGGTTTAAGATTGATTTTATATATAACAGATAATCTAGATACATTTATTCTAATATTCTGTTTTTTAAAACATGGTAATGTTCAGTGTTTTAATGTCAGACAATCATTGAAAAATCTTCTATTATTTTGCTTTAATTGCTAGTCCGGGTTTGGTTGAAGGCTACAGTTTGTCCGGTTAGAACAAGTATGTCTCACTCAAAGTATTCAAATCGTTGACTTTATTAAATGTGCATAGATGTGTGTTTAGTATAATGCACGCAGACGCACAGTCCACAAAACCTCCTTTAATTTGAATCAATCCTGCTTATTTAAACTATAACTATTTACACTATTCAGCCGATCTCCTTTCCCGTTATCATTCACCTGCTCTATTCTCCGACACTGCGGAGACTCTAGCGGAAAGTTTTGGAACAGTCCATTTCGCACTTAATAACAGGGGTGACCGGATTAGTCAATTTATTAAAGGTGACACTTTTCTACAATCATTGAAATGTGGGAAAAATGAAGAGAAAGGCAGCAGATATAGCATCATTCTCCAGAAAGAGTAGCAAGAAGCAGCCAAATGATTTGATTAAATTATTTGATTATGATTATTTGATTAAATAGTTTAAAAAACATGAGGATGAATTATGACTATAAATTGTATGTTAATTTCAATTCATTTTAATTAAAATGAAAGTATTGTAGCAATTGTATGTTATACATTATTCTTATTAACACACCTATTATACTTAAGGTTGGATGATAGAGATTTTATGTGCTACCCCAGAGTAACTGCTGGCCCCTGCCTGGCCACCCCTATGAGAAATCCCTTGCTCCGCCACTGATTAACAAAACACAAAAAATACATTATATTATAAATCTTTACCCGGACAAGTGACTTTTGTGCATGGACAAGTGAAACACAAATTTACTTGTCCAAAGGACAAGTTGCTCAAAAAATTAATGTCAAGCCCTGTACCGTGTGAACGCAGATGTACAGTAGTTGCAACTCTTGCGTCATCACAACAGGGTGTTCAACGCATCACTGTTTCTGTTTAATAAACGTTGTGCAACGCTTTTTCAGTGTTGAATGCAGCCCTTAATTCATTTCAGAAACCGGTTTCACTCGTATATACGTCACCACCGCGAAAAAAGACACTATGAATGAGGAAATAAAGAATGTCTCATCTCACCTGAACAACAATGTAAAAGACTGAGCTTAGCAAGAAACATGAAAGATGTCATTACAAATCTGAGTTATTCATCAAATATTCATCTTTAAACTCTTCCTGAAATACACGTGAAAACATTAATATTGTGTTGTTTAAAAATAAATGTCATCTTGATTTCTTTTATTTAAAAACATTTCATCTCTTTGTTATTTTGACCATTTTGTTGATATTTTCTGCAAATAAATTCTTAACATTATTGAAACATAGCATAATGATGATTTAACTTAAACACAAACCTATAAACATTAAATTCAGAAAACTGAAAATAATGTTTGAGTCTCTTAATGTTTTCCACGACTGTAAATATTGATAGATCAACTTGTTGACAGTAATTTTAAGATAAGAAATGATTGAATTTAAAAGAGTGAATCCTTTAATAAATGAGGAAGTGAAAAGCGTCTCATCTCACCTGAACACACCTGAACACTCGCTGTCATCAGAATCTGACTGGATTCACTTTCTCAAAATAGTAACTTTTACATCAACCACACACACAAAAATACCTGTAAAGCTGTTTATACATGTTATATTAACCACTTTGATCATCGATATGTTAAGAAATCAACTCTACCTGTTTAAAATGGCGGAAGATAAACACGAAACAATTTACTTTCACTTTCATCTGTGACGTCACTATTGTATGAGGAAGTGTTTGAGGTGTTTCTCTCTCTGCTGACAGTAAACAAACATTAAACATCTGATTACAAATAATTTAACAGATTTACAAACGAGACTTAATCATTAATTATTTGTGTGAACTTCATTTACATTCATGTATTTATCATAGTGTGAACTTTATCAAGTGTTTGATTTAATAAACCCAGCGAGGTCTTAAAAAACACACACACTTTTAGTTTAAAAGATTAATTGTGTATAAAATATAATGGTGCTTACATAAACATTTCATTAAATAAAAAGACAAAATATCAGGATAATTATCAGACATTGAACATTAAAAGATGTAAAGAAAACTCCGCCTCCACTGCCACCTACAGGACATTTGTGTTATTACAGTTATTCTGCAGTGTGTCATAGACAATAGAAACATTATTCACAGTTTCTTTATTTTCTCCAATGAAATCTAAAGTGTGTGTTGAATGTGCAGATGAATGAAATGTATAAGATAACTGATGGTGCTGTTCTCAGATCAGATGCAGGGACACTGAGAAACATCAGCACCAGCACATCCGGCCTGTATCAGTGCACTGCGTCAAACATCATAGGAAAGAGCACCTGTGTCCTTAACCTGCAGGTTGTAGCACGTAAGTGTGTAAGGAGAGACATTACAGACACAAAGACTGTCACATGATCAGATATGAGGTCTGATCACAGCTCTGTCTCGTATCACAGCTCAGACACAGAGTGTGGGTCTGATCACCGGCCGGCACCATCGACACGAGCGTTCTGGCTGTGATCATCTGATGTCTGCTGGTCACACACATGTGGATTATACAGGACCCTTGAGAAAGATTTTGGTAGATTCTCATTCCAAATGGTTGAAAGTTTATCCTGTAACAACTTCACAAACTACCATCATGAAAATGAAAATTAATTCAGTCAATGAGGTCACATGACATACACTCTGCAATGTGATTGGCTGGCTCACAAAAATAAAAGTTAAACAAATCAAATATAAATGAGAGCACAATACTTAAAAAACTTAACACTCACATTTCTATTTTATAATTTCAACAGAAGAAAATTCATACAGCAAACATAAATGAGTTAAATGTCATGATGTTTGTTGCTGGTTTTGTTAGTATATCTTCAATCATATCATCAGTTGGACAGTATCTCAGACTAATTCTGTCCTCCTTTATCACAGACCTCACAAAATGACATTTAATGTCCATGTTTACAGGATTTTTTGCTGATTTTGTCTTCATAAAGTCTAGATTGATATTTCAGTCCATCAATGTTTTCTAACACTCGTGTACAGTCACAGTTAATGTCATAAACTCAGCTTCACATGTGGACAGTGTAACAGTAGACTGTCTTTTAGTCTTCATGAGATTAATGGATCATTTTTGTTCATGTTAATGCAGTAACTTGTAGTACTTCTTCTATCAATTATATCAGCTGTCCATACAGTGATTTTTTCAGTTTATACACATCAGTTTTGTAATACTGATGTCTGCACAATTAATATCAGTAAAGTTTAGATTATTGAATATGTTTATTTCATGTCACAGAGAGAGAGAGAGAGAGATTCGGAGAAAGATGAAAGAGAGACAGTGAATGACTCGACCTGTTTCACACATAAATTCTGACAGCTTGTGTTTACTCTTAGTTTTACATCAACACTAACAGAAATGTTTGACATCAGCAGAAGGTAAAATCATCAGTTTATAAATGTATTAAATATTACTTTTGAGTTCAGGTTTGGTCCAGAATGACTCATTTGATGCAATACAATCAAAGTCCACGAGATGTCGCTGGTGTTCAGACTGTACTGACATGAATGAGTGAAGAATGAAAGCACCATGAGATGTAATGCACATGAGATGAATTGTCCTTAAGAAAATCAAGCATGACTTAACTATAGTTAGCATAGTTTTATGTTTGTTTTATTTGTAGTAGGTCTTTGTTATCAGTGCTCACATCAAAAGTCTTCATCTCTGTTGGTATGGAGGAGGATTAGCGTCTAAATGAGCAGCTTTCACATCTGGAAAGACCTCATCAATACTGAAAGAGCAACATCTGCTTTCATCTGTCTTTGTCTATTTCAGTAAGACATTGATAAACTTCAATAAATAGTCAAAATTCAAAATTTAAATAGTCAGATTTAGATAAAGTCACAGATCAGATCCTGTACTGAATAATCAACTCATACGGTTAAGAGGAAGTGATGTCACTATTGTGTCTTCTTCTTCACCAGCAGATCATACTGAAGATCAGACATCTTTACATCTTTACACACATCTGTGCATAAACCCTGAATAAAAATAAAAGAGAAAGTCAATCAGATATGAGATCATCATCAGTGTCAGATGAAGAGATAGAAAAACAAACTATTAGTGCTGTCAGTCAGTGATAGAAATGAAATCTTCAACATAATAAACATGTCAACAATCTGTTTATCACATACACATGAGCTACAACAATACAAAAACACATTTCATCTATTTCCTCTGAATATTTGATGTCAATGTAAGAGATGAATGTATTGATATGTATGTAGTATAATATAATGACACACTGACAGTTTTATGAGTTCACACACAAACAGTAAGAAAATGAAGGTGATGCTTTATTTTAAAAGTCCTGGAGGTTGACAGTCGTGTAAATAAAGAGAAACAGCATCAATGTCAAAGCTCGACAGAGAGTTGTGTGAAGTGTCCATCAGATTTTAAGACTTGACTTTCTCTTCTTTTTTCTAATCTTCATCTCTATCATTTATCATCTGTACTTTGTGTTTATCTATTTTGTATATATTGTGTTTGTGTTGTTATTTCTGTCTGTATTCTGATGATTTGATAAATACATGAAATAAAAACCAAGTTGTTATAAAACGATGAAGATCTAGTCAAGTGTGCATAACTATAGAGGTGTCGGCCTATCAAACAAACCCCATTAACAAACATCATATATAAGCACAGAAATAAGCAATTCATTAAAGGAATTGGTCAACAAATGAACTATTTGAGTACTATTTGTTGCACTTACATGTTGATGGTCCTGAAAAGCTTGTTGAATGTGCTGCACATATACTGGTCCTGGGTCAGGGTCATCTGGTGGTGACCCCACCTCACCAATGGGTGTGCCATGCTTGTGCGCGACATTGTGCAGCACTCCTCAGGCCAGTATGATGCAGCAAACCTTGTCAGGGCCTTATAACAGCCTCCAAATTGCGTCCCGTCTCGTCCCATACAGCTGGCATTGCACTGCTCAAACACGACTGGCTTATTCCTGAGCGGTCTGCCAGTTCTCTTTAGAAAGAACCAGTTACCAGGAAACCAAGTGTAGTAAGCACCTGTAAAGGAACGTGTAATTCGTGGCTCCTCACTGTCTCTATTTCCAAATTCTGACTCAACTCAGCGCAGAGCTCCAAGAGTATAGCCCTTGGAAATCTGAAATAAGCCAGTCATCATCGTGGGCCAGAAAATTATTGTGGTACCTAAAAATTCATTCTCTCCGGTTTCGTCCATTGAAAATGTCCTCTAATTAAGCCAACGCTGCCATTGCTAGACGGGTGGCCATTCGTGCCAGCTCCGCCGGACACATCCCGAACAGGACCTCGGGCGCGTTTTCCGGATACGATCGCATGCTTCATCGAAGTTCTCACATTTCAGTTAAAATACATTAGAAAATAAAGATTTATTTCTTTTAAGACATACAATCATTGTAGTTTCATTCTTACCTTGAAATGTAACGGTTGCTGTTCTGAAATTGAACCCGAAATATTAAACCTTGATGACGTATGTGGTCGACCAATGAAACTTCCGGAGAACGCACACGAAAACATGTTCGGGACGTGTCGGGTGAAACTCGCATGAATGGCCACCCTAGGCCCCGGATCTGTGGACAATTTGGATTTCTACAGAGACGTGTGTATTTTCTACGAGGACAGTCTCCGGTCCTAACAACGCAACGTGTCTTCACATCCCCATCAAACAGCATATACAACACATAGCTATCAGGGATAATTGCATCCTTATGCTGAAAGTGTATTGTTTGCATGCGTTTTAAAGTTTTGACAGTTTAAGCTTTCATTTTCCTCAAAGCTGCTGTACAGCCTGTCGTCTAGTGATGGGTCGTCCATGAACGATTCCTTCATTTTGAACAAATCTTTATTATGACTCAGGAACGAGTTGTCTTGCAGAGTGATTCATTCATTTTGTGTGCATGTGTGACCTTTATTGGTTCTGTGCTGGAAAGAGAATTGATTAGTTCATCTGTCGCATCTTCGGGTCCTCCGAGTCATTTGTTCCTTTCACACGTGACAACCCAATGCCAGGAGTGCCAGGAGTGGCGAACCTTTTCAGCATGATGAGCCAAAAAAAGGAACATTTACTTCAAAGAGCCACACAACAAATGTCTCTCACAAGGACTTTTACAATTAATTGCTTATTAGAATTTGTAATTACATACACAATAGTTTTCATGGATTTGAATGTTTGTATCAGCCTTTCCCTTTTTACTTGACTCATCGGAAGACCTGACATTCCTTGTTTTCCACAATCTTTGATAAGTCTGGCTTGTATTCGGTTTGTAGTAATTCTTTCACATGTGTGTTAGTCAGGACAGAGCCATGCTTTGATTTCACTTGTTTCGGTGTTGAAAAAAGTGATTCACAGATGTAAGTTGACCCAAACATAGACAATAGTTTTAGTGCTGCCTTTTAACATTGAGATATTTCCAAAACCCCAAAGTTTCTTCCCTTAGAACATGTTTAAGTCTGTCATCCTCAGAAAGTTCAATCATTTCAAGCTGAGATGCTGCTTTATCTTCCACTAAAGGGACTTTTAAACAATGATTCAGCAGTGAATGTGTTGATGAGAATCTGTCCTCAAAACTCTATTCAAGATTTTCAAGCAGTGTTGGATACAGTGCAGTACACTTGTTTACAACCTCTGCTGCTTGTACACTTCAACAAAGATGGAAAATCTGTTAACTCTTTTGTAGATGCATTTTGAGTTTGTTGATAAATGTGAAAACACTGCACCAGGTCAGGCACCATCTTTAACTTCCCCTGCAGATCCACATTCAGATAATGCAGTATGTCGACCAAAAAAGACAAATCTGAAATCCACTTGGGATCACATAGCTCGGGATATCATCAATACTGAAAGAGCAACATCTGCTTTCATCTGTCTTTGTCTATTTCAGTAAGACATTGATAAACTTCATACTGCATCTATTACAACAGCATGAGTTTATAGTAGAAGAGTTCTGGGGTCCGTTCTTTGTACATTGATTAATACATCCACGATCAAATGAGACATCTGAGATGTTTAGATCTCGCTAATTATATCTCGCTTATCCGGTTCTTTGAACACCACTGCTGTTGATGATTAGTATGGCAGGATTGAATTATCTGAGATGACTGCGTGTTTGTGCGCTGCATGAAAAGGCAATACATATCGATAGTAGAAACACTGATCAGCAATGTTGTTATTGACACGCCCATTTTTAACCCCTGCAGTCTGAGAGCTATTGATGGAAGGTTGTGAACTTTTTATGACACTGAATTTAGAATCCCAGTTAAAGCTACTTTTGTACATAAATCACCATAAATAATGTAAAATATTCTGTAAAAATATAATCTTGATATCTTTATATGCTTGATTTAAACTTTGATGCTCCTAAAGTACTTTAAGTCTCTTTTAAAAAAAAAGTTAAATGCTGTTTTATCTGTTTGTAACAGCAACATAAAAAGCAGAATAAACACAGGTGGTGGTCCTGCATCTTCATGTGATGTGCTGGCAGGAGTGTCTCTAAACTGAATGATTGTTCAGATCATCTCTGGAGCAGTTGCTCTTTCTTAAACCGACAGCCAATGCAACACTTTGATTGCTGATTAATAAAATTGTAATTGTAGTGTACTATACGATTGTGTTGTCCTCTCTTTTGTGCAGTTGTAGATAATACACCAACACTTTTAGCAGTTCTCAATAATGTGTTAAATGGAGTATGACGTGCAGTAAGAGAATGTAAATGTTATTCTACATCAAAAGATTATAAAGTGCAACTGTTTCTGAGCAATGCACACGACAGTAAAGAAATCCTCTCAGAAGACAGTCCTTTACAGAAACTATATGCAAGTCGTTAAATAAGTTTACTTTAATTGCATATTCTTATATCACTGATTTCTGACTACAAGAATATTAGCAGGAATCCACATTAACTGAAAGTCCTGCATCTGCTGAGTCTGCACAGAAAAGTGAAGTAAAGAAGATAAATATACACTGTAAAAAATTTCTGTAGAAATTACAGTATTACTGGGAACTAGCTGCCAGTAACTTACTGTAGATTTTACATTCATATTATTTACTGGCAAGAGTTTTTTCAAAGTTTAATGAACATGAAACATTTTCAGTTTTTATCTTCAACAGTAAGTTACTGGCAACCAGCTGCATAATTACAGCAAATATTTTACAGTGTATGTGAAAATATGTGCAAAAAATTTATTTGGTTATTGTCATTTTTGTCACAGGAAAGGGACAGGGCAACATCTTTGTATTCAGAGTTTATATAACAGATAGAAATTACTAAAAGAACCCTTAAGCCTACTTGACAATCTAAAGACAAAACTAATATCGGAGATGAGTTTATTCAAAGGAAACTTATTTCACACCGAGTAATATTCTTTATTGTACATATTATAACATACACTGTAAAAAATTAGCTGTAATTATGCAGCTGGTTGCCAGTAACTTACTGTAGAAGGTGAAGACTGAAAATGTTTCATGTTCATTTAACTTTGAACAAACTGTTGTCAGTAAATAACATGAATGTAAAATCTACAGTAAGTTACTGGCAGCTAGTTGCCAGTAATACCCAGTTATACTGTAATTTCTACAGAAATGTTTTACAGTGTATATTAGTGCTGGGTATGATTGATTGCTGTTTTTATTAATGACAATTTAAATAAATTTAAAATGAAAGTGATCAGCATGTTTGTCTTGTCATTCATTTAATGATAATCAAATCTGTTAAACAAAAACAAGTCGCACAAGCACAGAAAAAATATATTTGTTATATTATATATTTGTTAAATAACATCGCTAAAAGATTTATTCTATACTTTGAATCGTATTCTATACTGTTGAATTTGAAAAGCTCTTCTCGTATTTCTCGTATAATGGAGAATATACAACTGCGTCAGACTTTCCGTATCACATCCGCTTTTGAAAAGGTACAAACTAATCTTGTTTACATGAAATAAGTCTGCTCCTGAGCAGGTTTAATCTTATGGACCGGTTGCTATGACAGCAACTCTAAGATGAGCTTTGAAGAACCAAATAATCCAAGATCAAGCCAAATCATCAACAATCAAATCCAGCTAACCGAGTAATCCACGTACGAAGAACAGACCCCAGGACTCATTTTCTGCTTTATACTCATCTAGTCTTCCTCCTCTCACATACTTTATCATCGTCACAAATTTATGCTGTATATTCACTAGAAAACCAATGCTATCAAGCTTGTAAAATACTACAGCTAGTATTGTAGCAACCAAAGCACATAAACGCCTCCAAAGCGCCTCAAGCGGTCATTTTTAGAACAACACCTGACGTTCAGACACCTTTGATGGAGTTCAGGGGCCTCATTTATCAAGCGTGCGTATGCACAGAAGTGTGTATAAAGTGTGCGTAGGAACAGTTTTACGCAAAGTGTGGAATTTATCAAACGTAGAAATGTGTGTAAATATACGCACATCTCTGAGTATGCGTACGCAGAGCATCTAGTGCTAGAATAGCGATACTACACAGAATCATCCCCAGTGTGTAAAGAAGTGTGTATTTATTATCCACAAGCAGGTGCTAAAATTATTTGTGTATAGTAACAGCAAACCAGTGTTGAAGTTAATGATTTATGTGTGATTTGTCATCAAATTGGTGTCTATCACTATAAATGAAGCGCTGACAATGCAGTGCAATGACTTATCTTGCGTTACTGGAAGACTTGGGAAATCAAGTCGGGAGCGCGTTTCAGATCGTGCCGTTGATGCTGTTATATGCTGCTGTCCAAGGTGGAAAGTTCTGTCATTGTCTGTCCTCCTTCATTTGTACTGATTTCACGTTGGTGTGCTGTGACGCGTTTTTTAATTTAATGTCAAACCACTTTTTATTTCTAGGAGTGTTCTCATACTGTACCCAACGTAATTAAACTCACTGGTAACACGTTCCCATGCAGATTTGTTTTCTTTTGTTAGTCATTCCTCGCGCATTAAGTGAACCAAACAGTATGTGTTATAAGGATTTAAGCCCAACACCCCTTCCCCTTACCCCTACCCCTTAGTTTTGCATGTTCACGAGAGCGAAAGGGCTATCCCAATTGGGCCTTACACTCACGTGAATGTGCAAAACTAAGGGGTAGGGGTAAGGGGTTAAGGGGAAGGGGTAAGACAGAGAAATGGGATTGGGCCTTAACCTCATTCGTAGGAACAAATATAGAACATTTTCTACGCAATGTTGATAAATGAGGCCCCTGGATTTTACCTCAAGATTGTACAAATTATAATAATGACCTTATATACTGTTCACTGAGTATGAATTTACTGTTTTGTTTTTACATTAATTTTGAATTAGGCATAAAATGTGTTGTGTTTTATTGTACATTTATTATAAAGTTTGTGTGTGTCCACTAGATGGCGCAGTTTGACTCTGCCGTTCAGAAAGCGTCTGACAGATAATCAACAGCGATAGACCAAAGCTGAAATGTCAAGTTTATCATTTTATTAAACTTTGTAATTTTATTTACATTTCATTCAGTGTCTGAACGTTTTTGTAATTGATCACACAATCATGAAAAAGTCCTGCAGTCAGATCCTGAAGAACACAAAAGCAAAGACGAGCTGCGATAAATGAGCTGCGAGTCTTCAATGTTGTGCTGAACTTGAACACATTTCAGTTTAAGATGAAGTTAAAAACCCCAACAGTGTAGAAGAAGAGGAATCTTGTCAGTATTTACTTCAGTTTATGATCCTATGAGATTTCTTGCTCCTCTTACACTGACTGATAAATCGCTCTTATAGGAAATGTGTAGACAGAAGCTGAGTTAGGATGAAGATTTACCTCCAACACTTCAAAGTCAGATTTAGATAAAGTCACAGATCAGATCCTGTACTGAATAATCAACTCATACGGTTAAGAGGAAGTGATGTCACTATTGTGTCTTCTTATTCACCATCAGATCATACTGAAGATCAGACATCTTTACTGTCTCTGTCCATAAGTCCTGAATAAAAATGAAAGAGAAAGTCAATCAGATATGAGATCATCATCAGTGTCAGATGAAGAGATAGAAAAACAAACTATTAGTGCTGTCAGTCAGTGATAGAAATGAAATCTTCAACATAATAAACATGTCAACAATCTGTTTATCACATACACATGAGCTACAACAATACAAAAACACATTTCATCTATTTCCTCTGAATATTTGATGTCAATGTAAGAGATGAATGTATTGATATGTATGTAGTATAATATAATGACACACTGACAGTTTTATGAGTTCACACACAAACAGTAAGAAAATGAAGGTGATGCTTTATTTTAAAAGTCCTGGAGGTTGACAGTCGTGTAAATAAAGAGAAACAGCATCAATGTCAAAGCTCAACAGAGAGTTGTGTGAAGTGTCCATCAGATTTTAAGAGTTGACTTTCTCTTCTTTTTTCTAATCTTCATCTCTATCATTTATCATCTGTACTTTGTGTTGATCTGTTGTGTATATATTGTGTTTGTGTTGTTATTTCTGTCTGTATTCTGATGATTTGATAAATAATGCTTAAAACATGAAATAAAAACCAAAAAGAGTTTAAGATGAACATCTAGTCAAGTGTGCATAACTATACTGCCCTACAAAGCGAAAGTGCAGTAACTACGCATTTGGTCAAAATTGAGTTAAGGGTTAAAATGGGCTTTGTGAGATCTGTTGTGTCTTGTGACAAAGTCTCCTGGTTAAATTTTGTCCCATTTCAGAGAAATGTGTGTGCCAAAATTGCAGTTACATGTTTGACTGGCTGGTGTAAAAAACTTCAAGGGCATTTTTCTCGGTTTCAGTGTTTGTGTAGTTATTGCACTAAGCCTTTGTAGGGCAGTATAAAGGTGTCAGCCTATCAAACAAACCCCATTAACAAACATCATATATAATGTGTAAGAAGAGTAAGATCACAGTATTAAATCCTGGAGTGAACAAACTCAACATCACAGTTACAGACTATAAACAGACTCAGACGTTGGATTGAATTCTTATTGTGTTGATCTGACAAAGCATCAAGTGTTGTTCATGTACACTTCATATTTTCTGTTTGTTGGGTTTAAAGGATACACAGCCTATAACAGCAGCAGATCAATTTACATTTATTTCTAATATTTATATTCTAGGATTTAAATGACACTGCATGAGTTTACTTTAAACGTTTATTTAAATGAGCTCTACTCACCGTACTGTCTGTAGTTTATAATGTGGATCATCTTTTAGTTTAGAGATCAGCTTCACTCCTGAATCTGTGAGATAATTAACAGACAGATCCAGTTCTCTCAGGTGTGATGGGTTTGATCTCAGAGCTGAAGTCAGAGCAACACAACCTTCATCTGTGATATCACACCTGATCAACCTGTAGAGAACAGAGACTTTATGTGAATTATACAAAACAACAAAGTTTGTTCACAAATCTCTAACCTCCATCTCTTTATGTAATGTTACTCTATCAATCCCTCAGTAACTGAGACACTGTGTGTTTAAATGTCAAATAAATCCATCACACAGCTGACTATTAGTGTTAGATGTCCTAAACCACATGAACATTTCTTTATAAATCTGTATTGAGTTCATGACTCACACTTGTAATTTTCATCAGGTATTTGATGTAAAAATCTTCCTCTATTACAGGAGGAATATCAGCTGGAGATAACATAACTCTGATCTTACATTTAAAGATGTTACAGTGTTTAAAGATCAATTTCACTTAATCTATAAAAACATTATTAATGTATGTGTCAGTGTCAATGATGGATCAATGTTTTTAATCATCTTTATAAAAACAACACGACGAGGAGAAAAACTCTTCATACACAATAATATCAGCAAAGATTTCATCAAAGAAACACCACACTCCAGTTTCTGACATTTTAACAGAGGAGTTTTGTTGCACGTTGTGAAGGAAATTGAAATGAATCGTAACTAATTATAACTAACATGTCTTTTTCTTACAGGTTTGAACATTTGTACTGTATGCTTTTGACAACAAAATGTGTTGAAATAGAAGTAGTACATGTGGTTAAATGATTTCAATTTAAACTCCATGGGCCCTATTTTAACGATCTAACCGCATTGTCTAAATGGGCGTGTCCGAATCCACTTTTGCTAATTTAACGACGTGAAAAACAATTTGTGCGCCGAGCGCATGGTCGAAAAGGGTTGGTCCTAGTGTAATGGGAGTATTTTGGGCGTAACGTTCAATAAACCAATGAGAGTCTCAGCTCTCATCCCCTTTAAAAGCAAGTTGCGCTGGCGCTATGTCTAATCCCTATTTAGATGATGGACTTTGTAAACTGAAAAACTAAGTGGAGGAAGAAGATCCCCAGTTTAAGATTAATGGTAAATAATTGTGTTTTTTTTCACTTGTATTGAAATGGTTATTTTTTATTAAAACCTTTAAAACCCGTTTTCTTTTAGTCATGGAAGTAAAAAAGCAGACTTTTAATTGCTTTAAATGTATGGCTATCCAATATCATCAAAACATAATTTACAAGTATGTAAGATAAGGTTTGTACTCTAAAAATACATTATTTGTAACAAACAGGAGATAGAGAATTTACAAACGGCTCTCCGCACGTTTCAGCACTTTGGACAGCGTTTTTTTAGCAAACAGTTTTTTTAGCATTACTTAAAATGTTTCTCATCTGATCATATCCACAGCAGGTACAGAGTCATCATATACAATAAATCCGTGAGGTAGCATTTAAAAACATTTAAAAACAGATGCATTCACTGAAAAAACTAATACGCTGGATTTACTAAAAAATAATAATATATAGTGCACAATCTTTGCACCCACTTTTTAAAGTAAGTTTTACATTGAATTTTAAGCAGTTTAAGCAATTGCAATTTTTAAAGTAAGTTTTACATGGAATTTTAAGCAGTTTAAGCTTAAAAAAAATTAAGCAATTACTTAAAATTCCATGTGAAACTTGCTTAAAAAGAGGGAAGCAAAAATTATGCACTATATTTTTTAGTAAATCGAGCTAATTATTTTTAACACTGTAAAATGATTTTAATTCTCAGCAAATATAGCTTAAAAAATATAAACAGATTTTACTAATAAATTTAAGTAAAATTGATTCCTGTCCTTAGCAAATATAGCTAAAATAAATGTAAAGATTTTGCTCATTACATGAATTATGGCTATAATCATTGCTAAATATACTGAGCTTTTGGTTTACTTATAAAAATTGTTAACACTATAAGCAATTTTGAGCAAAGTCAAGAGTCACGTGACGCAGATCGGGAGCCAGCGCAGCAGCCATTTTAAATGGTGGTGTCACTATTAAGACCTCTTCAGGAATTAAGGTAAGTAAAATTACATTCTACATTTAAATGTTACATGAAATAAGTACATATTTCGTTTATAAAATGACGTTAAATACGAAATTAAGGTTAGTTGGCTAGTTTCCAGGATATCGAATGTTATATGGTCCAGGGGTTGCGTGACAAGAACTTTACTTTTGAAAGATTAACATTAAATAAATGTGTTTTGCAACTTTAATTTCTGCACAAAAACAGGATTTTAACTATATTTGTTGTCAGACACCGTAGGACACCCTTGAGAATGTTTGACCTTAAGTTGGCTATCCTATTATCATAAGAGTAATACTAAGAGTAATTTGTTTTTAAAACGATAACTAACATTGCTCATTTGTGTAAGTTACATACAAAGAACAAATAAAGATTAGCCCTGAAGGGTCTGTTTTATTACATGGTGTGGGTACAACCCATAAAAAAAAGAGGTACAACCCCATATCAGCCTTAAATGATGACTTAAAGTGATCTGTCAAACACCCAAACACCTGATATTTTCTACCAAATCAGTCGTCAACAAATTCTCTATGGTTAGGGCGTTTTCAATTAGAGACCCACTCAAACACGTAAAACATTTATGTACATAACATTTTTACATTTATTGAATATCGCTGCATTTGGTCTAAAACACTAAATTGTTGCAGTACAAAATGAAATCAATAGATGGCGCGAGTGAGCTAAGTGGTGAGGGAAATGAGCATGTGCTCTAAATGTCACGTGTTAAAGAAAGAATGGACATTATATACATCAGACAGTAAGCGGTAAGTGTTTTGTAAAGAAAGTATTGGCATTTTAAAGGCTACAACCTCATATTTGTTTTCATCATCCTGTAGTATATTTATCTAATGTTAGCAATGTTATCATCAAAGATGATTTGATATTTGCATATGTCTCACAGTGGAGATGGTCACTATTATAATATATGAAAATGGAAAGAGAAAGTATTGTTCTTTTGCAGGATTGATTATCGTATCATG